>NC_136918.1:0-660000 GCF_949752795.1 Hyperoodon ampullatus
GGGAGAACAGAGCCTTTTTGGAAATCCTGTTAGTAGGCTGCAAGTTAGAGTGGAATGAGCCAGGGCAAAGCCACAAGAGCTTATGTGTCCTTACTTCTTGTTTGTTATTTAAATTTAATTCTGATTAATTATCTGAGCAAATTTGATAAAAATGTTGTTTGTTTTAGGTATACAAAATCTGATTCATTATATCTATGTATGTAACTATTCATCTGTGGATCTTTTCCCGTGTAGGTTATTAGAGAGTGTTGAGTACACCTCTCTTGGTATTCCATAGTTATTTTGTGACATATATTTCATATGTGTTAGTACATGTCTGTTAACCCCATATCCAAATTCATCCATTCCTTACACTTTTCCATTTGGTTTAACATAATTTTATTTTCTTAATCCATGCGTGTCCTCCTCTTGGAAATAATTTCATGGGTATCAATTTTTAGGTAACACCTCTAACTGATATCCTAGATTATGTGTTTTTCGGTTTCTTCCTTACTTCAAATTGGGGGTTTATCTGTAGGTTCTTCTATGGTGGTGCAAACGGCACTGTTTCATTGTTTTGATGGTTAATATTGCATCGTGTACATGGACACATTTTGTTTGTTCATTTTTCTGTTGCTGGACGTTTTGGTGTCTTCCACGTCTTCGCTATGTTAAATGATGCTGCAGTGCAGAATTGCCAGCCTGTGTGTTTTTGATTCTGGTCCCCTCAGGTGATTGGTGTAAGAAAGGGCCTACCAGATAACATGGTAGCTCAATTGTCACCTTTAAACGCACCTCCATTCTGTTCTCACAAGTGGCGGGTACCAGCTTACATCCCATCAGCAGCGTTCGGGCACGCAGTTCTCTAAATCCTTTCTGCAGTTATTCTTTGTAGACTTTTTTGATGATGATCATTCTGACGACTGTGAAGTGAACCTTTTTGTAGCCTGGATTTTCTTGGTATATTAATTCCTGATGTTGAGCCTTTTTCCATGCCCTTTTTTAACAAAAAAAGGGAAAAAAGAAAGCTTAGAGAAAATGTGCGTAAAATATGCCTCTTGAAATTGTCGTTTTGAGATATGCACGTCTTTTGAGTTTCTTGCTCGATTTACGACCCAAGGATTTGTTTTGAGGGCACGTGTCATTTACAGGCCTGCAATTATTTTGAATATCAAGTACCCATTAGCCCTGTGTTTAGAGCTGCTGTTGTGTGAAACGGCCACAAGGCGGCAGCAGTTCTCCTTTACCAAATCTGGTTACTAGGGTAACAGAGCCTCAATGGAAGTCATGTTCTAGGTTGTAAATTAGAATGGAATGTGCCAGGAAAGAGCCCCTTAAGTTTATGTCTCACTACTTCTTGTTCGTTTTTTAAATTTAATTTTTAATCACAGCAAGTTTGATTACAATGTTTTGCTTGTTCTAGGTGTGCAAGATGTTGTACTTTTACACATATACATATATCAACACTTCTTCTGATGCTTTTCCCATGTACGTTATGACAGAATGTTGAGTAGTCTTCTCTTGGTATTCCGTAGGTCTTTAGTGATTATATACTTGACCTGTGTTTGTATATCTCTGTTAACCCCAGTAACCTAATGTATCCACTCCTCACACCTTTCCATTGGTGAAACATAAGTTTGTTAATGAAGCTGTGATTGCCTTCCTCTGTGGAAATATCTTCACTGGTATCAATTTTTAGGTAACACGTATAAGTGATATCATAGGATATGTGTCTTTTGCTTTCTGACTTACTACAAGTTGCGTGATCACCTCTAGACTCATCTACGGTGCTCCAAATGGCATTGTGTCATTTTCTCCTTGGCTAATATTCCATCTGTACATGTACCAGTTTTTCTTTGTCCACTCATCTGTTGATGGATTTATTGGTTGCTTCCATGTCTTGGCTATTTTAATATGGCTGCAATGCAGATTTGCCTGCCTGTGTCTTTCCAATTCTGTCTTGTTAGGTTATAGGCCCAGGAGTGGGCCTGCTGGATCATATGGTAGCAAAATGTTTACCATGTAAAGGCACCTCCATTCTGCTCTCATTAGTGGCTCTCACCAAGTCACGTCCCACTTAATGTTGAGGGTATGCACTTCTCCGCAAGCCCTTTCAGCATTTATTGCTTGTATTTTTGCTGAAGTTTATTCTGACTGGTGTGAGCGGGTACCTGTTTGTGGTTGGATTTGTATGCATCTCATAAACCCTTGAAATTGAGCTTTCAGGCATGTCTTTTTTTTTCTTAAAACTGTGAGTACAGCTTACGTCTTCATATTGTATTCTTGAAGTATGTGCCACATTTTGAAATATTTTGGCCATTACCTCCCTCAAGACATTTTGAGGGCAGGTTTCATTTATAGCCCAACAGGACTTGTGCTTATGAAGTGACTCTTAGCACAGGTTTTAAAGCTGCTGTTGCAGGTAATGGGCAAAGGGCGGCAGTATTTCTGCTTTTCCCACTCTGGTAACTAGGGAAAGAGACCTTCCGGCCAGTGGTTTTCCTTGGTTATAAATTAGAGAGGAATGTGCTCGGATAAACCCCCAAATGCTGGTGTCTCCTTACTTATGTTTGTTTTTTAAATTGAATTTATATGTTTTATTGGAGTCGTATTCCGTTGTGTACACGGACCACTTCTTCTTTGTGCATTCGTCTGTTGATGGACATTTACTTTGCTTCCAAGTGTTGGATATGGTAAACATTGCTGGAGTGCAGGATTGCCAGCCTCTGTCTTTTTGATTCTCATCCTCTCAGGCGATAGGCCCAGCAGTGTGTAGGCTTGATTGAATGGTAGCTCAATATTTACCTCTTCAAGGAATATCCTTTGTGTTTTCATTACTGGCTCTTACCATGTCCCACTTTGAACCGAGGGTACGCATTTCTGCACAACCCCTTAAGCATTTATTGTTTGCAGAATTTTTGCTGATGGCCATTCTGACTGGTGTGAGCTGATAGGTTTTTGTAATTTGGATGTGCATGTCTTTAATAATTCCTAATATTCGGCATTTTGCCTGGCCTTTTCTTAGTTCTCTTAAAGAAAAATCAGAAAAGAAACCAGTGAGTACAATAAACCTCTTGAAATGGTCTTCTTGGAAGGTTGGCCTCTTTTGAATTTCTTGGTCGATTTTCGACCCCAGGTTGTTTTTGGAGTGCAGGTATCATTTACAGGCCTGCAATGAGTGTGAATATTTAGTGGCCATTAGCACTTGGTTTAAAGCAGCTGTTTTGGAAACGGCCACAAGGCGGCAGCATTTCTCCATTCCCAACTCTTGTTACTAGGGCAGCAGAGCCTTTTTGGAAGTCCTGTTCCCAGGTTGTAAATTCGAATGGAATGTGCCAGGAAAAAAACCTCATAAGTTTATGTCACATTATTTATTGTTCTTTGTTTTAGTTTTTTTAATCGGGGTAATGATTAGAATAGTGGTTGTCCTAGGTATACACAACATGAGTAATTTATATATATATATATATATATATATATATATATATATATATATATATATATATATATATACACATATATAAATGTACAGATCCTCTTCCCATGTAAATTACTGCAGAGTGTTCCGTAGACCTCCCTTGCTATATGGTCGGGTTTTTTGATATATGTATTTAATAGGTATTTGTACACAAATGGCAACCCTAATCTTAATTTACCCATTCCCCCCACCTTTCCGTTCAGATTAGCATAGTATGTTTTCTAAGTGTGTGAGTGTCTTTCTCTGTGGAAGTATGTTCACTTGTGTCAGTTTTTAGATAACCCCTATAAGTGATATCATAGTATGTGTCTTTTGCTTTCCGACTTACCTCATGTTCTGTGATTATCTCTAGGCTCATCTGTGGTGCCTCAAAGAGCAGTGTTTCATTGTTTTCCATGGCTAATGTTCCATTGTGTACATGGACCACTTCTTCTTTATCCATTCATCTGTTGATGGACATTTTGCCTGCTTCCGTGTCTTGGCTATTGGGAAAAGTCCTGCAGTGCAGCTGTTGCAGCCTGTGCCTTCATGACTCTGGTCTTCTGAGGTGAGAGGCTCAGCGGTGGGCCTGCTGGATGGAACGGTGGCTCAATTTTTACTTTGAAATGCAGCTCCTTTCTGTTCTCATTATTGGCTGTTACCACTTTACATCTCACCAGCAGCTAGAGGGTACACAGTTCTCTAGAACCCCTTCAGCATTTATTGTTTGTAGACCTTTTGCTGATGGTAGTTGACTAGCGTGAGTTGAAACCTTTTTGTAGGTTCGATTTGCATGAGTCTCATAATTCCTGATGTTGAGCTTTTATCCATTTTCCTTTTTTTGGAAAAAGAGTGAGTAAAACTTACCTCTTCATACTATCTCCTTGAAAATTTTACCAGTTTTGAATTTTTTTTGGTCCATTCCCTACCTCAGCACAATTTTTGAGGGCAGGTGTCCTTTACAGCCCTGTGTCCTTGTGAATGGTAAGTGACCGTTAGCTGTGGGTTTAAGGCCGCTCTTGCAGAAAACGGCCACAAGGCGGAAGCACTTCTGCATTTCCAACTCGAGGTTTTGGGAGAACAGAGCCTTTTTGGAAATCCTGTTAGTAGGCTGCAAGTTAGAGTGGAATGAGCCAGGGCAAAGCCACAAGAGCTTATGTGTCCTTACTTCTTGTTTGTTATTTAAATTTAATTCTGATTAATTATCTGAGCAAATTTGATAAAAATGTTGTTTGTTTTAGGTATACAAAATCTGATTCATTATATCTATGTATGTAACTATTCATCTGTGGATCTTTTCCCGTGTAGGTTATTAGAGAGTGTTGAGTACACCTCTCTTGGTATTCCATAGTTATTTTGTGACATATATTTCATATGTGTTAGTACATGTCTGTTAACCCCATATCCAAATTCATCCATTCCTTACACTTTTCCATTTGGTTTAACATAATTTTATTTTCTTAATCCATGCGTGTCCTCCTCTTGGAAATAATTTCATGGGTATCAATTTTTAGGTAACACCTCTAACTGATATCCTAGATTATGTGTTTTTCGGTTTCTTCCTTACTTCAAATTGGGGGTTTATCTGTAGGTTCTTCTATGGTGGTGCAAACGGCACTGTTTCATTGTTTTGATGGTTAATATTGCATCGTGTACATGGACACATTTTGTTTGTTCATTTTTCTGTTGCTGGACGTTTTGGTGTCTTCCACGTCTTCGCTATGTTAAATGATGCTGCAGTGCAGAATTGCCAGCCTGTGTGTTTTTGATTCTGGTCCCCTCAGGTGATTGGTGTAAGAAAGGGCCTACCAGATAACATGGTAGCTCAATTGTCACCTTTAAACGCACCTCCATTCTGTTCTCACAAGTGGCGGGTACCAGCTTACATCCCATCAGCAGCGTTCGGGCACGCAGTTCTCTAAATCCTTTCTGCAGTTATTCTTTGTAGACTTTTTTGATGATGATCATTCTGACGACTGTGAAGTGAACCTTTTTGTAGCCTGGATTTTCTTGGTATATTAATTCCTGATGTTGAGCCTTTTTCCATGCCCTTTTTTAACAAAAAAAGGGAAAAAAGAAAGCTTAGAGAAAATGTGCGTAAAATATGCCTCTTGAAATTGTCGTTTTGAGATATGCACGTCTTTTGAGTTTCTTGCTCGATTTACGACCCAAGGATTTGTTTTGAGGGCACGTGTCATTTACAGGCCTGCAATTATTTTGAATATCAAGTACCCATTAGCCCTGTGTTTAGAGCTGCTGTTGTGTGAAACGGCCACAAGGCGGCAGCAGTTCTCCTTTACCAAATCTGGTTACTAGGGTAACAGAGCCTCAATGGAAGTCATGTTCTAGGTTGTAAATTAGAATGGAATGTGCCAGGAAAGAGCCCCTTAAGTTTATGTCTCACTACTTCTTGTTCGTTTTTTAAATTTAATTTTTAATCACAGCAAGTTTGATTACAATGTTTTGCTTGTTCTAGGTGTGCAAGATGTTGTACTTTTACACATATACATATATCAACACTTCTTCTGATGCTTTTCCCATGTACGTTATGACAGAATGTTGAGTAGTCTTCTCTTGGTATTCCGTAGGTCTTTAGTGATTATATACTTGACCTGTGTTTGTATATCTCTGTTAACCCCAGTAACCTAATGTATCCACTCCTCACACCTTTCCATTGGTGAAACATAAGTTTGTTAATGAAGCTGTGATTGCCTTCCTCTGTGGAAATATCTTCACTGGTATCAATTTTTAGGTAACACGTATAAGTGATATCATAGGATATGTGTCTTTTGCTTTCTGACTTACTACAAGTTGCGTGATCACCTCTAGACTCATCTACGGTGCTCCAAATGGCATTGTGTCATTTTCTCCTTGGCTAATATTCCATCTGTACATGTACCAGTTTTTCTTTGTCCACTCATCTGTTGATGGATTTATTGGTTGCTTCCATGTCTTGGCTATTTTAATATGGCTGCAATGCAGATTTGCCTGCCTGTGTCTTTCCAATTCTGTCTTGTTAGGTTATAGGCCCAGGAGTGGGCCTGCTGGATCATATGGTAGCAAAATGTTTACCATGTAAAGGCACCTCCATTCTGCTCTCATTAGTGGCTCTCACCAAGTCACGTCCCACTTAATGTTGAGGGTATGCACTTCTCCGCAAGCCCTTTCAGCATTTATTGCTTGTATTTTTGCTGAAGTTTATTCTGACTGGTGTGAGCGGGTACCTGTTTGTGGTTGGATTTGTATGCATCTCATAAACCCTTGAAATTGAGCTTTCAGGCATGTCTTTTTTTTTTCTTAAAACTGTGAGTACAGCTTACGTCTTCATATTGTATTCTTGAAGTATGTGCCACATTTTGAAATATTTTGGCCATTACCTCCCTCAAGACATTTTGAGGGCAGGTTTCATTTATAGCCCAACAGGACTTGTGCTTATGAAGTGACTCTTAGCACAGGTTTTAAAGCTGCTGTTGCAGGTAATGGGCAAAGGGCGGCAGTATTTCTGCTTTTCCCACTCTGGTAACTAGGGAAAGAGACCTTCCGGCCAGTGGTTTTCCTTGGTTATAAATTAGAGAGGAATGTGCTCGGATAAACCCCCAAATGCTGGTGTCTCCTTACTTATGTTTGTTTTTTAAATTGAATTTATATGTTTTATTGGAGTCGTATTCCGTTGTGTACACGGACCACTTCTTCTTTGTGCATTCGTCTGTTGATGGACATTTACTTTGCTTCCAAGTGTTGGATATGGTAAACATTGCTGGAGTGCAGGATTGCCAGCCTCTGTCTTTTTGATTCTCATCCTCTCAGGCGATAGGCCCAGCAGTGTGTAGGCTTGATTGAATGGTAGCTCAATATTTACCTCTTCAAGGAATATCCTTTGTGTTTTCATTACTGGCTCTTACCATGTCCCACTTTGAACCGAGGGTACGCATTTCTGCACAACCCCTTAAGCATTTATTGTTTGCAGAATTTTTGCTGATGGCCATTCTGACTGGTGTGAGCTGATAGGTTTTTGTAATTTGGATGTGCATGTCTTTAATAATTCCTAATATTCGGCATTTTGCCTGGCCTTTTCTTAGTTCTCTTAAAGAAAAATCAGAAAAGAAACCAGTGAGTACAATAAACCTCTTGAAATGGTCTTCTTGGAAGGTTGGCCTCTTTTGAATTTCTTGGTCGATTTTCGACCCCAGGTTGTTTTTGGAGTGCAGGTATCATTTACAGGCCTGCAATGAGTGTGAATATTTAGTGGCCATTAGCACTTGGTTTAAAGCAGCTGTTTTGGAAACGGCCACAAGGCGGCAGCATTTCTCCATTCCCAACTCTTGTTACTAGGGCAGCAGAGCCTTTTTGGAAGTCCTGTTCCCAGGTTGTAAATTCGAATGGAATGTGCCAGGAAAAAAACCTCATAAGTTTATGTCACATTATTTATTGTTCTTTGTTTTAGTTTTTTTAATCGGGGTAATGATTAGAATAGTGGTTGTCCTAGGTATACACAACATGAGTAATTTATATATATATATATATATATATATATATATATATATATATATATATATATATATATATATATATATATATATATACATATATAAATGTACAGATCCTCTTCCCATGTAAATTACTGCAGAGTGTTCCGTAGACCTCCCTTGCTATATGGTCGGGTTTTTTGATATATGTATTTAATAGGTATTTGTACACAAATGGCAACCCTAATCTTAATTTACCCATTCCCCCCACCTTTCCGTTCAGATTAGCATAGTATGTTTTCTAAGTGTGTGAGTGTCTTTCTCTGTGGAAGTATGTTCACTTGTGTCAGTTTTTAGATAACCCCTATAAGTGATATCATAGTATGTGTCTTTTGCTTTCCGACTTACCTCATGTTCTGTGATTATCTCTAGGCTCATCTGTGGTGCCTCAAAGAGCAGTGTTTCATTGTTTTCCATGGCTAATGTTCCATTGTGTACATGGACCACTTCTTCTTTATCCATTCATCTGTTGATGGACATTTTGCCTGCTTCCGTGTCTTGGCTATTGGGAAAAGTCCTGCAGTGCAGCTGTTGCAGCCTGTGCCTTCATGACTCTGGTCTTCTGAGGTGAGAGGCTCAGCGGTGGGCCTGCTGGATGGAACGGTGGCTCAATTTTTACTTTGAAATGCAGCTCCTTTCTGTTCTCATTATTGGCTGTTACCACTTTACATCTCACCAGCAGCTAGAGGGTACACAGTTCTCTAGAACCCCTTCAGCATTTATTGTTTGTAGACCTTTTGCTGATGGTAGTTGACTAGCGTGAGTTGAAACCTTTTTGTAGGTTCGATTTGCATGAGTCTCATAATTCCTGATGTTGAGCTTTTATCCATTTTCCTTTTTTTGGAAAAAGAGTGAGTAAAACTTACCTCTTCATACTATCTCCTTGAAAATTTTACCAGTTTTGAATTTTTTTTTGGTCCATTCCCTACCTCAGCACAATTTTTGAGGGCAGGTGTCCTTTACAGCCCTGTGTCCTTGTGAATGGTAAGTGACCGTTAGCTGTGGGTTTAAGGCCGCTCTTGCAGAAAACGGCCACAAGGCGGAAGCACTTCTGCATTTCCAACTCGAGGTTTTGGGAGAACAGAGCCTTTTTGGAAATCCTGTTAGTAGGCTGCAAGTTAGAGTGGAATGAGCCAGGGCAAAGCCACAAGAGCTTATGTGTCCTTACTTCTTGTTTGTTATTTAAATTTAATTCTGATTAATTATCTGAGCAAATTTGATAAAAATGTTGTTTGTTTTAGGTATACAGAATCTGATTCATTATATCTATGTATGTAACTATTCATCTGTGGATCTTTTCCCGTGTAGGTTATTAGAGAGTGTTGAGTACACCTCTCTTGGTATTCCATAGTTATTTTGTGACATATATTTCATATGTGTTAGTACATGTCTGTTAACCCCATATCCAAATTCATCCATTCCTTACACTTTTCCATTTGGTTTAACATAATTTTATTTTCTTAATCCATGCGTGTCCTCCTCTTGGAAATAATTTCATGGGTATCAATTTTTAGGTAACACCTCTAACTGATATCCTAGATTATCTGTTTTTCGGTTTCTTCCTTACTTCAAATTGGGGGTTTATCTGTAGGTTCTTCTATGGTGGTGCAAACGGCACTGTTTCATTGTTTTGATGGTTAATATTGCATTGTGTACATGGACACATTTTGTTTGTTCATTTTTCTGTTGCTGGACGTTTTGGTGTCTTCCACGTCTTCGCTATGTTAAATGATGCTGCAGTGCAGAATTGCCAGCCTGTGTGTTTTTGATTCTGGTCCCCTCAGGTGATTGGTGTAAGAAAGGGCCTACCAGATAACATGGTAGCTCAATTGTCACCTTTAAACGCACCTCCATTCTGTTCTCACAAGTGGCGGGTACCAGCTTACATCCCATCAGCAGCGTTCGGGCACGCAGTTCTCTAAATCCTTTCTGCAGTTATTCTTTGTAGACTTTTTTGATGATGATCATTCTGACGACTGTGAAGTGAACCTTTTTGTAGCCTGGATTTTCTTGGTATATTAATTCCTGATGTTGAGCCTTTTTCCATGCCCTTTTTTAACAAAAAAAGGGAAAAAAGAAAGCTTAGAGAAAATGTGCGTAAAATATGCCTCTTGAAATTGTCGTTTTGAGATATGCACGTCTTTTGAGTTTCTTGCTCGATTTACGACCCAAGGATTTGTTTTGAGGGCACGTGTCATTTACAGGCCTGCAATTATTTTGAATATCAAGTACCCATTAGCCCTGTGTTTAGAGCTGCTGTTGTGTGAAACGGCCACAAGGCGGCAGCAGTTCTCCTTTACCAAATCTGGTTACTAGGGTAACAGAGCCTCAATGGAAGTCATGTTCTAGGTTGTAAATTAGAATGGAATGTGCCAGGAAAGAGCCCCTTAAGTTTATGTCTCACTACTTCTTGTTCGTTTTTTAAATTTAATTTTTAATCACAGCAAGTTTGATTACAATGTTTTGCTTGTTCTAGGTGTGCAAGATGTTGTACTTTTACACATATACATATATCAACACTTCTTCTGATGCTTTTCCCATGTACGTTATGACAGAATGTTGAGTAGTCTTCTCTTGGTATTCCGTAGGTCTTTAGTGATTATATACTTGACCTGTGTTTGTATATCTCTGTTAACCCCAGTAACCTAATGTATCCACTCCTCACACCTTTCCATTGGTGAAACATAAGTTTGTTAATGAAGCTGTGATTGCCTTCCTCTGTGGAAATATCTTCACTGGTATCAATTTTTAGGTAACACGTATAAGTGATATCATAGGATATGTGTCTTTTGCTTTCTGACTTACTACAAGTTGCGTGATCACCTCTAGACTCATCTACGGTGCTCCAAATGGCATTGTGTCATTTTCTCCTTGGCTAATATTCCATCTGTACATGTACCAGTTTTTCTTTGTCCACTCATCTGTTGATGGATTTATTGGTTGCTTCCATGTCTTGGCTATTTTAATATGGCTGCAATGCAGATTTGCCTGCCTGTGTCTTTCCAATTCTGTCTTGTTAGGTTATAGGCCCAGGAGTGGGCCTGCTGGATCATATGGTAGCAAAATGTTTACCATGTAAAGGCACCTCCATTCTGCTCTCATTAGTGGCTCTCACCAAGTCACGTCCCACTTAATGTTGAGGGTATGCACTTCTCCGCAAGCCCTTTCAGCATTTATTGCTTGTATTTTTGCTGAAGTTTATTCTGACTGGTGTGAGCGGGTACCTGTTTGTGGTTGGATTTGTATGCATCTCATAAACCCTTGAAATTGAGCTTTCAGGCATGTCTTTTTTTTTTCTTAAAACTGTGAGTACAGCTTACGTCTTCATATTGTATTCTTGAAGTATGTGCCACATTTTGAAATATTTTGGCCATTACCTCCCTCAAGACATTTTGAGGGCAGGTTTCATTTATAGCCCAACAGGACTTGTGCTTATGAAGTGACTCTTAGCACAGGTTTTAAAGCTGCTGTTGCAGGTAATGGGCAAAGGGCGGCAGTATTTCTGCTTTTCCCACTCTGGTAACTAGGGAAAGAGACCTTCCGGCCAGTGGTTTTCCTTGGTTATAAATTAGAGAGGAATGTGCTCGGATAAACCCCCAAATGCTGGTGTCTCCTTACTTATGTTTGTTTTTTAAATTGAATTTATATGTTTTATTGGAGTCGTATTCCGTTGTGTACACGGACCACTTCTTCTTTGTGCATTCGTCTGTTGATGGACATTTACTTTGCTTCCAAGTGTTGGATATGGTAAACATTGCTGGAGTGCAGGATTGCCAGCCTCTGTCTTTTTGATTCTCATCCTCTCAGGCGATAGGCCCAGCAGTGTGTAGGCTTGATTGAATGGTAGCTCAATATTTACCTCTTCAAGGAATATCCTTTGTGTTTTCATTACTGGCTCTTACCATGTCCCACTTTGAACCGAGGGTACGCATTTCTGCACAACCCCTTAAGCATTTATTGTTTGCAGAATTTTTGCTGATGGCCATTCTGACTGGTGTGAGCTGATAGGTTTTTGTAATTTGGATGTGCATGTCTTTAATAATTCCTAATATTCGGCATTTTGCCTGGCCTTTTCTTAGTTCTCTTAAAGAAAAATCAGAAAAGAAACCAGTGAGTACAATAAACCTCTTGAAATGGTCTTCTTGGAAGGTTGGCCTCTTTTGAATTTCTTGGTCGATTTTCGACCCCAGGTTGTTTTTGGAGTGCAGGTATCATTTACAGGCCTGCAATGAGTGTGAATATTTAGTGGCCATTAGCACTTGGTTTAAAGCAGCTGTTTTGGAAACGGCCACAAGGCGGCAGCATTTCTCCATTCCCAACTCTTGTTACTAGGGCAGCAGAGCCTTTTTGGAAGTCCTGTTCCCAGGTTGTAAATTCGAATGGAATGTGCCAGGAAAAAAACCTCATAAGTTTATGTCACATTATTTATTGTTCTTTGTTTTAGTTTTTTTAATCGGGGTAATGATTAGAATAGTGGTTGTCCTAGGTATACACAACATGAGTAATTTATATATATATATATATATATATATATATATATATATATATATATATAAATGTACAGATCCTCTTCCCATGTAAATTACTGCAGAGTGTTCCGTAGACCTCCCTTGCTATATGGTCGGGTTTTTTGATATATGTATTTAATAGGTATTTGTACACAAATGGCAACCCTAATCTTAATTTACCCATTCCCCCCACCTTTCCGTTCAGATTAGCATAGTATGTTTTCTAAGTGTGTGAGTGTCTTTCTCTGTGGAAGTATGTTCACTTGTGTCAGTTTTTAGATAACCCCTATAAGTGATATCATAGTATGTGTCTTTTGCTTTCCGACTTACCTCATGTTCTGTGATTATCTCTAGGCTCATCTGTGGTGCCTCAAAGAGCAGTGTTTCATTGTTTTCCATGGCTAATGTTCCATTGTGTACATGGACCACTTCTTCTTTATCCATCCATCTGTTGATGGACATGTTGCCTGCTTCCGTGTCTTGGCTATTGGGAAAAGTCCTGCAGTGCAGCTGTTGCAGCCTGTGCCTTCATGACTCTGGTCTTCTGAGGTGAGAGGCTCAGCGGTGGGCCTGCTGGATGGAACGGTGGCTCAATTTTTACTTTGAAATGCAGCTCCTTTCTGTTCTCATTATTGGCTGTTACCACTTTACATCTCACCAGCAGCTAGAGGGTACACAGTTCTCTAGAACCCCTTCAGCATTTATTGTTTGTAGACCTTTTGCTGATGGTAGTTGACTAGCGTGAGTTGAAACCTTTTTGTAGGTTCGATTTGCATGAGTCTCATAATTCCTGATGTTGAGCTTTTATCCATTTTCCTTTTTTTGGAAAAAGAGTGAGTAAAACTTACCTCTTCATACTATCTCCTTGAAAATTTTACCAGTTTTGAATTTTTTTTGGTCCATTCCCTACCTCAGCACAATTTTTGAGGGCAGGTGTCCTTTACAGCCCTGTGTCCTTGTGAATGGTAAGTGACCGTTAGCTGTGGGTTTAAGGCCGCTCTTGCAGAAAACGGCCACAAGGCGGAAGCACTTCTGCATTTCCAACTCGAGGTTTTGGGAGAACAGAGCCTTTTTGGAAATCCTGTTAGTAGGCTGCAAGTTAGAGTGGAATGAGCCAGGGCAAAGCCACAAGAGCTTATGTGTCCTTACTTCTTGTTTGTTATTTAAATTTAATTCTGATTAATTATCTGAGCAAATTTGATAAAAATGTTGTTTGTTTTAGGTATACAAAATCTGATTCATTATATCTATGTATGTAACTATTCATCTGTGGATCTTTTCCCGTGTAGGTTATTAGAGAGTGTTGAGTACACCTCTCTTGGTATTCCATAGTTATTTTGTGACATATATTTCATATGTGTTAGTACATGTCTGTTAACCCCATATCCAAATTCATCCATTCCTTACACTTTTCCATTTGGTTTAACATAATTTTATTTTCTTAATCCATGCGTGTCCTCCTCTTGGAAATAATTTCATGGGTATCAATTTTTAGGTAACACCTCTAACTGATATCCTAGATTATCTGTTTTTCGGTTTCTTCCTTACTTCAAATTGGGGGTTTATCTGTAGGTTCTTCTATGGTGGTGCAAACGGCACTGTTTCATTGTTTTGATGGTTAATATTGCATCATGTACATGGACACATTTTGTTTGTTCATTTTTCTGTTGCTGGACGTTTTGGTGTCTTCCACGTCTTCGCTATGTTAAATGATGCTGCAGTGCAGAATTGCCAGCCTGTGTGTTTTTGATTCTGGTCCCCTCAGGTGATTGGTGTAAGAAAGGGCCTACCAGATAACATGGTAGCTCAATTGTCACCTTTAAACGCACCTCCATTCTGTTCTCACAAGTGGCGGGTACCAGCTTACATCCCATCAGCAGCGTTCGGGCACGCAGTTCTCTAAATCCTTTCTGCAGTTATTCTTTGTAGACTTTTTTGATGATGATCATTCTGACGACTGTGAAGTGAACCTTTTTGTAGCCTGGATTTTCTTGGTATATTAATTCCTGATGTTGAGCCTTTTTCCATGCCCTTTTTTAACAAAAAAAGGGAAAAAAGAAAGCTTAGAGAAAATGTGCGTAAAATATGCCTCTTGAAATTGTCGTTTTGAGATATGCACGTCTTTTGAGTTTCTTGCTCGATTTACGACCCAAGGATTTGTTTTGAGGGCACGTGTCATTTACAGGCCTGCAATTATTTTGAATATCAAGTACCCATTAGCCCTGTGTTTAGAGCTGCTGTTGTGTGAAACGGCCACAAGGCGGCAGCAGTTCTCCTTTACCAAATCTGGTTACTAGGGTAACAGAGCCTCAATGGAAGTCATGTTCTAGGTTGTAAATTAGAATGGAATGTGCCAGGAAAGAGCCCCTTAAGTTTATGTCTCACTACTTCTTGTTCGTTTTTTAAATTTAATTTTTAATCACAGCAAGTTTGATTACAATGTTTTGCTTGTTCTAGGTGTGCAAGATGTTGTACTTTTACACATATACATATATCAACACTTCTTCTGATGCTTTTCCCATGTACGTTATGACAGAATGTTGAGTAGTCTTCTCTTGGTATTCCGTAGGTCTTTAGTGATTATATACTTGACCTGTGTTTGTATATCTCTGTTAACCCCAGTAACCTAATGTATCCACTCCTCACACCTTTCCATTGGTGAAACATAAGTTTGTTAATGAAGCTGTGATTGCCTTCCTCTGTGGAAATATCTTCACTGGTATCAATTTTTAGGTAACACGTATAAGTGATATCATAGGATATGTGTCTTTTGCTTTCTGACTTACTACAAGTTGCGTGATCACCTCTAGACTCATCTACGGTGCTCCAAATGGCATTGTGTCATTTTCTCCTTGGCTAATATTCCATCTGTACATGTACCAGTTTTTCTTTGTCCACTCATCTGTTGATGGATTTATTGGTTGCTTCCATGTCTTGGCTATTTTAATATGGCTGCAATGCAGATTTGCCTGCCTGTGTCTTTCCAATTCTGTCTTGTTAGGTTATAGGCCCAGGAGTGGGCCTGCTGGATCATATGGTAGCAAAATGTTTACCATGTAAAGGCACCTCCATTCTGCTCTCATTAGTGGCTCTCACCAAGTCACGTCCCACTTAATGTTGAGGGTATGCACTTCTCCGCAAGCCCTTTCAGCATTTATTGCTTGTATTTTTGCTGAAGTTTATTCTGACTGGTGTGAGCGGGTACCTGTTTGTGGTTGGATTTGTATGCATCTCATAAACCCTTGAAATTGAGCTTTCAGGCATGTCTTTTTTTTTTCTTAAAACTGTGAGTACAGCTTACGTCTTCATATTGTATTCTTGAAGTATGTGCCACATTTTGAAATATTTTGGCCATTACCTCCCTCAAGACATTTTGAGGGCAGGTTTCATTTATAGCCCAACAGGACTTGTGCTTATGAAGTGACTCTTAGCACAGGTTTTAAAGCTGCTGTTGCAGGTAATGGGCAAAGGGCGGCAGTATTTCTGCTTTTCCCACTCTGGTAACTAGGGAAAGAGACCTTCCGGCCAGTGGTTTTCCTTGGTTATAAATTAGAGAGGAATGTGCTCGGATAAACCCCCAAATGCTGGTGTCTCCTTACTTATGTTTGTTTTTTAAATTGAATTTATATGTTTTATTGGAGTCGTATTCCGTTGTGTACACGGACCACTTCTTCTTTGTGCATTCGTCTGTTGATGGACATTTACTTTGCTTCCAAGTGTTGGATATGGTAAACATTGCTGGAGTGCAGGATTGCCAGCCTCTGTCTTTTTGATTCTCATCCTCTCAGGCGATAGGCCCAGCAGTGTGTAGGCTTGATTGAATGGTAGCTCAATATTTACCTCTTCAAGGAATATCCTTTGTGTTTTCATTACTGGCTCTTACCATGTCCCACTTTGAACCGAGGGTACGCATTTCTGCACAACCCCTTAAGCATTTATTGTTTGCAGAATTTTTGCTGATGGCCATTCTGACTGGTGTGAGCTGATAGGTTTTTGTAATTTGGATGTGCATGTCTTTAATAATTCCTAATATTCGGCATTTTGCCTGGCCTTTTCTTAGTTCTCTTAAAGAAAAATCAGAAAAGAAACCAGTGAGTACAATAAACCTCTTGAAATGGTCTTCTTGGAAGGTTGGCCTCTTTTGAATTTCTTGGTCGATTTTCGACCCCAGGTTGTTTTTGGAGTGCAGGTATCATTTACAGGCCTGCAATGAGTGTGAATATTTAGTGGCCATTAGCACTTGGTTTAAAGCAGCTGTTTTGGAAACGGCCACAAGGCGGCAGCATTTCTCCATTCCCAACTCTTGTTACTAGGGCAGCAGAGCCTTTTTGGAAGTCCTGTTCCCAGGTTGTAAATTCGAATGGAATGTGCCAGGAAAAAAACCTCATAAGTTTATGTCACATTATTTATTGTTCTTTGTTTTAGTTTTTTTAATTGGGGTAATGATTAGAATAGTGGTTGTCCTAGGTATACACAACATGAGTAATTTATATATATATATATATATATATATATATATATATATATATATATATATATATATACATATATAAATGTACAGATCCTCTTCCCATGTAAATTACTGCAGAGTGTTCCGTAGACCTCCCTTGCTATATGGTCGGGTTTTTTGATATATGTATTTAATAGGTATTTGTACACAAATGGCAACCCTAATCTTAATTTACCCATTCCCCCCACCTTTCCGTTCAGATTAGCATAGTATGTTTTCTAAGTGTGTGAGTGTCTTTCTCTGTGGAAGTATGTTCACTTGTGTCAGTTTTTAGATAACCCCTATAAGTGATATCATAGTATGTGTCTTTTGCTTTCCGACTTACCTCATGTTCTGTGATTATCTCTAGGCTCATCTGTGGTGCCTCAAAGAGCAGTGTTTCATTGTTTTCCATGGCTAATGTTCCATTGTGTACATGGACCACTTCTTCTTTATCCATCCATCTGTTGATGGACATGTTGCCTGCTTCCGTGTCTTGGCTATTGGGAAAAGTCCTGCAGTGCAGCTGTTGCAGCCTGTGCCTTCATGACTCTGGTCTTCTGAGGTGAGAGGCTCAGCGGTGGGCCTGCTGGATGGAACGGTGGCTCAATTTTTACTTTGAAATGCAGCTCCTTTCTGTTCTCATTATTGGCTGTTACCACTTTACATCTCACCAGCAGCTAGAGGGTACACAGTTCTCTAGAACCCCTTCAGCATTTATTGTTTGTAGACCTTTTGCTGATGGTAGTTGACTAGCGTGAGTTGAAACCTTTTTGTAGGTTCGATTTGCATGAGTCTCATAATTCCTGATGTTGAGCTTTTATCCATTTTCCTTTTTTTGGAAAAAGAGTGAGTAAAACTTACCTCTTCATACTATCTCCTTGAAAATTTTACCAGTTTTGAATTTTTTTTGGTCCATTCCCTACCTCAGCACAATTTTTGAGGGCAGGTGTCCTTTACAGCCCTGTGTCCTTGTGAATGGTAAGTGACCGTTAGCTGTGGGTTTAAGGCCGCTCTTGCAGAAAACGGCCACAAGGCGGAAGCACTTCTGCATTTCCAACTCGAGGTTTTGGGAGAACAGAGCCGTTTTGGAAATCCTGTTAGTAGGCTGCAAGTTAGAGTGGAATGAGCCAGGGCAAAGCCACAAGAGCTTATGTGTCCTTACTTCTTGTTTGTTATTTAAATTTAATTCTGATTAATTATCTGAGCAAATTTGATAAAAATGTTGTTTGTTTTAGGTATACAAAATCTGATTCATTATATCTATGTATGTAACTATTCATCTGTGGATCTTTTCCCATGTAGGTTATTAGAGAGTGTTGAGTACACCTCTCTTGGTATTCCATAGTTATTTTGTGACATATATTTCATATGTGTTAGTACATGTCTGTTAACCCCATATCCAAATTCATCCATTCCTTACACTTTTCCATTTGGTTTAACATAATTTTATTTTCTTAATCCATGCGTGTCCTCCTCTTGGAAATAATTTCATGGGTATCAATTTTTAGGTAACACCTCTAACTGATATCCTAGATTATCTGTTTTTCGGTTTCTTCCTTACTTCAAATTGGGGGTTTATCTGTAGGTTCTTCTATGGTGGTGCAAACGGCACTGTTTCATTGTTTTGATGGTTAATATTGCATTGTGTACATGGACACATTTTGTTTGTTCATTTTTCTGTTGCTGGACATTTTGGTGTCTTCCACGTCTTCGCTATGTTAAATGATGCTGCAGTGCAGAATTGCCAGCCTGTGTGTTTTTGATTCTGGTCCCCTCAGGTGATTGGTGTAAGAAAGGGCCTACCAGATAACATGGTAGCTCAATTGTCACCTTTAAACGCACCTCCATTCTGTTCTCACAAGTGGCGGGTACCAGCTTACATCCCATCAGCAGCGTTCGGGCACGCAGTTCTCTAAATCCTTTCTGCAGTTATTCTTTGTAGACTTTTTTGATGATGATCATTCTGACGACTGTGAAGTGAACCTTTTTGTAGCCTGGATTTTCTTGGTATATTAATTCCTGATGTTGAGCCTTTTTCCATGCCCTTTTTTAACAAAAAAAGGGAAAAAAGAAAGCTTAGAGAAAATGTGCGTAAAATATGCCTCTTGAAATTGTCGTTTTGAGATATGCACGTCTTTTGAGTTTCTTGCTCGATTTACGACCCAAGGATTTGTTTTGAGGGCACGTGTCATTTACAGGCCTGCAATTATTTTGAATATCAAGTACCCATTAGCCCTGTGTTTAGAGCTGCTGTTGTGTGAAACGGCCACAAGGCGGCAGCAGTTCTCCTTTACCAAATCTGGTTACTAGGGTAACAGAGCCTCAATGGAAGTCATGTTCTAGGTTGTAAATTAGAATGGAATGTGCCAGGAAAGAGCCCCTTAAGTTTATGTCTCACTACTTCTTGTTCGTTTTTTAAATTTAATTTTTAATCACAGCAAGTTTGATTACAATGTTTTGCTTGTTCTAGGTGTGCAAGATGTTGTACTTTTACACATATACATATATCAACACTTCTTCTGATGCTTTTCCCATGTACGTTATGACAGAATGTTGAGTAGTCTTCTCTTGGTATTCCGTAGGTCTTTAGTGATTATATACTTGACCTGTGTTTGTATATCTCTGTTAACCCCAGTAACCTAATGTATCCACTCCTCACACCTTTCCATTGGTGAAACATAAGTTTGTTAATGAAGCTGTGATTGCCTTCCTCTGTGGAAATATCTTCACTGGTATCAATTTTTAGGTAACACGTATAAGTGATATCATAGGATATGTGTCTTTTGCTTTCTGACTTACTACAAGTTGCGTGATCACCTCTAGACTCATCTACGGTGCTCCAAATGGCATTGTGTCATTTTCTCCTTGGCTAATATTCCATCTGTACATGTACCAGTTTTTCTTTGTCCACTCATCTGTTGATGGATTTATTGGTTGCTTCCATGTCTTGGCTATTTTAATATGGCTGCAATGCAGATTTGCCTGCCTGTGTCTTTCCAATTCTGTCTTGTTAGGTTATAGGCCCAGGAGTGGGCCTGCTGGATCATATGGTAGCAAAATGTTTACCATGTAAAGGCACCTCCATTCTGCTCTCATTAGTGGCTCTCACCAAGTCACGTCCCACTTAATGTTGAGGGTATGCACTTCTCCGCAAGCCCTTTCAGCATTTATTGCTTGTATTTTTCCTGAAGTTTATTCTGACTGGTGTGAGCGGGTACCTGTTTGTGGTTGGATTTGTATGCATCTCATAAACCCTTGAAATTGAGCTTTCAGGCATGTCTTTTTTTTTTCTTAAAACTGTGAGTACAGCTTACGTCTTCATATTGTATTCTTGAAGTATGTGCCACATTTTGAAATATTTTGGCCATTACCTCCCTCAAGACATTTTGAGGGCAGGTTTCATTTATAGCCCAACAGGACTTGTGCTTATGAAGTGACTCTTAGCACAGGTTTTAAAGCTGCTGTTGCAGGTAATGGGCAAAGGGCGGCAGTATTTCTGCTTTTCCCACTCTGGTAACTAGGGAAAGAGACCTTCCGGCCAGTGGTTTTCCTTGGTTATAAATTAGAGAGGAATGTGCTCGGATAAACCCCCAAATGCTGGTGTCTCCTTACTTATGTTTGTTTTTTAAATTGAATTTATATGTTTTATTGGAGTCGTATTCCGTTGTGTACACGGACCACTTCTTCTTTGTGCATTCGTCTGTTGATGGACATTTACTTTGCTTCCAAGTGTTGGATATGGTAAACATTGCTGGAGTGCAGGATTGCCAGCCTCTGTCTTTTTGATTCTCATCCTCTCAGGCGATAGGCCCAGCAGTGTGTAGGCTTGATTGAATGGTAGCTCAATATTTACCTCTTCAAGGAATATCCTTTGTGTTTTCATTACTGGCTCTTACCATGTCCCACTTTGAACCGAGGGTACGCATTTCTGCACAACCCCTTAAGCATTTATTGTTTGCAGAATTTTTGCTGATGGCCATTCTGACTGGTGTGAGCTGATAGGTTTTTGTAATTTGGATGTGCATGTCTTTAATAATTCCTAATATTCGGCATTTTGCCTGGCCTTTTCTTAGTTCTCTTAAAGAAAAATCAGAAAAGAAACCAGTGAGTACAATAAACCTCTTGAAATGGTCTTCTTGGAAGGTTGGCCTCTTTTGAATTTCTTGGTCGATTTTCGACCCCAGGATGTTTTTGGAGTGCAGGTATCATTTACAGGACTGCAATGAGTGTGAATATTTAGTGGCCATTAGCACTTGGTTTAAAGCAGCTGTTTTGGAAACGGCCACAAGGCGGCAGCATTTCTCCATTCCCAACTCTTGTTACTAGGGCAGCAGAGCCTTTTTGGAAGTCCTGTTCCCAGGTTGTAAATTCGAATGGAATGTGCCAGGAAAAAAACCTCATAAGTTTATGTCACATTATTTATTGTTCTTTGTTTTAGTTTTTTTAATCGGGGTAATGATTAGAATAGTGGTTGTCCTAGGTATACACAACATGAGTAATTTATATATATATATATATATATATATATATATATATATATATATATATATATATAAATGTACAGAACCTCTTCCCATGTAAATTACTGCAGAGTGTTCCGTAGACCTCCCTTGCTATATGGCCGGGTTTTTTGATACATGTATCTAATAGGTATTGGTACATGAATGGCAACCCTAATCTTAATTTACCCATTCCCCCCACCTTTCCGTTCAGATTAGCATAGTATGTTTTCTAAGTGTGTGAGTGTCTTTCTCTGTGGAAGTATGTTCACTTGTGTCAGTTTTTAGATAACCCCTATAAGTGATATCATAGTATGTGTCTTTTGCTTTCCGACTTACCTCATGTTCTGTGATTATCTCTAGGCTCATCTGTGGTGCCTCAAAGAGCAGTGTTTCATTGTTTTCCATGGCTAATGTTCCATTGTGTACATGGACCACTTCTTCTTTATCCATTCATCTGTTGATGGACATTTTGCCTGCTTCCGTGTCTTGGCTATTGGGAAAAGTCCTGCAGTGCAGCTGTTGCAGCCTGTGCCTTCGTGACTCTGGTCTTCTGAGGTGAGAGGCTCAGCGGCGGGCCTGCTGGATGGAATGGTGGCTCAATTTTTACTTTGAAATGCAGCTCCTTTCTGTTCTCATTATTGGCTGTTACCACTTTACATCTCACCAGCAGCTAGAGGGTACACAGTTCTCTAGAACCCCTTCAGCATTTATTGTTTGTAGACCTTTTGCTGATGGTAGTTGACTAGCGTGAGTTGAAACCTTTTTGTAGGTTCGATTTGCATGAGTCTCATAATTCCTGATGTTGAGCTTTTATCCATTTTCCTTTTTTTGGAAAAAGAGTGAGTAAATCTTACCTCTTCATAGTATCTCCTTGAAAATTTTACAAGTTTTCAATTTTTTTTTTGTCCATTCCCTACCTTCCTCAGCACAATTTTTGAGGGCAGGTGTCCTTTACAGCCCTGTGTCCTTGTGAATGGTAAGTGACCGTTAGCTGTGGGTTTAAGTCCGCTCTTGCAGAAAATGGCCACAAGGCAGAAGCACTTCTGCATTTCCAACTCGAGGTTTTGGGAGAACAGAGCCTTTTTGGAAATCCTGTTAGTAGGCTGCAAGTTAGAGTGGAATGAGCCAGGGCAAAGCCACAAGAGCTTATGTGTCCTTACTTCTTGTTTGTTATTTAAATTTAATTCTGATTAATTATCTGAGCAAATTTGATAAAAATGTTGTTTGTTTTAGGTATACAAAATCTGATTCATTATATCTATGTATGTAACTATTCATCTGTGGATCCTTTCCCGTGTAGGTTATTAGAGAGTGTTGAGTACACCTCTCTTGGTATTCCATAGTTATTTTGTGACATATATTTCATATGTGTTAGTACATGTCTGTTAACCCCATATCCAAATTCATCCATTCCTTACACTTTTCCATTTGGTTTAACATAATTTTATTTTCTTAATCCATGCGTGTCCTCCTCTTGGAAATAATTTCATGGGTATCAATTTTTAGGTAACACCTCTAACTGATATCAAAGATTATCTGTTTTTCGGTTTCTTCCTTACTTCAAATTGGGGGTTTATCTGTAGGTTCTTCTATGGTGGTGCAAACGGCACTGTTTCATTGTTTTCCATGGTTAATATTGCATTGTGTACATGGACACATTTTGTTCATTTTTCTGTTGCTGGACATTTTGGTTTCTTCCACGTCTTGGCTATGTTAAATGATGGTGCAGTGCAGGATTGCCAGCCTGTGTGTTTTTGATTCTGGTCCATTCAGGTGATTGGTGTATGAACGGCCTACCAGATAACATGGTAGCTCAATTGTCACCTTTAAACGCACCTCCATTCTGTTCTCACAAGTGGCGGGTACCAGGTTACATCTCACCAGCAGCGTTCAGGCACGCAGTTCTCTAAAACCATTTCAGCATTTATTCTTTGTAGATGTTTTTGGTGATGATCATTGTGACGACTGTGAAGTGAACCTTTTTGTAGACTGGATTTTCATGGTTTATTAATTCCTGATATTGAGCCTTTTTCCATTCCCTCTTTTTTTAAACAAAAACAAGGAAAAAAAGAAAGAGAAATCAAAATCTGTGTAAAACATGCTTCTTGAAATTGTCGTTTGCTGATATGCACGTCTTTTGAGTTTCTTGCTCGATTTACAACCAAAGGATTTCTTTTGATGGCACGTGTCATTTGCAGGCCTGCAATTATTTTGAATATGAAGTACCCATTAGCCCTGTGTTTAGAGCTGCTGTTGTGTGAAACGGCCACAAGACAGCAGCAGTTCTCCTTTACCAAATCTGGTTACTAGGGTAAGAGAGCCCCAATGGAAGTCATGTTGTGGGTTGTAAATTAGAATGGAATGTGCCAGGAAAGAGCCCCTTAAGTTTATGTCTCACTATTTCTTTTTCGTTTTTTAAATTTAATTTTTAATCGCAGCATGTTTGATTACAATGTTTTGCTTGTTTTAGGTGTGCAAGATGTCGTACTTTTACACATATATATATATCAACTCTACTTCTGATGCTTTTGCCATGTACGTTATGACAGTATGTTGAGTAGTATTCTCTTGGTGTTCTGTCGGTCTTTAGTGATCACATGCTGGACCTGTGTTTGTATATCTCTGTTAACCGCAGTAACTTAATGTATCCACTCCTCACACCTTTCCATTGGTGAAATATACGTTTGTTAATGAAGCTGTGACTGCCTTTTTCTTTGGAAAACAATGTGAAGACGTAAGCTGTACTCAAAGTTTTAAGAAAAAAAGGAAATGCCGGAAAGGTCAATTTCAAGCGATTATGAGATGCATGCAAATCCAACCGCAAACAGGTACCAGCTCACACCAGTGAGAATAAATTTCAGCAAAAATCTACAAGCAATAAATGCTGAAGGGTTTGTGGAGAAGTGCATACCCTCAACGTTAAGTGGGACGTGACCTGGTAAGAGCCACTAATGAGAGCAGAATGGAGGTGCCTTTACATGGTAAACATTTTGCTACCATATGATCCAGCAGGCCCACTCCTGGGCCTATAAACTAAGAAGACAGAATTGGAAAGACACAGGCAGGCAAATCTGCACCGCAGCCGTATTACAATAGCCAAGACATGGAAGCAACCAATAAGTCCATCAACAGATGAGTGGACAAAGAAGAACTGGTACATGTACAGATGGAATATCAGACAAGGAAAAAAATGACACAATGCCATTTGGAGCACCGTAGATGAGTCTAGAGGTGATCACGCAACTTGTAGTAAGCCAGAAGGCGAAAGACACATATCCTATGATATCACTGATAGGTGTGACCTAAAAATTGATACCAGTGAAGATATTTCCACAGAGAAAGGCAATCACAGATTCATTAAACAACCTTATGTTTCAGCAATGGAAAGGTGTGAGGATTGGATACATGAGGTTGCTGGGGTTAACAGAGATATACAAACACAGGTGAAGTATATAATCACCAAAGACCTACGGAATACCAAGAGAAGACAACTCAACATTCTGTCGTAACCTACATGGGAAAAGGATCTGAAGAAGAACTGATATATGTATATGTGTAAAAGAACGACATCTTGCACACCTAGAACAAGCAAAACATTTTAATCAAACTTGCTGTGATAAGAAATTAAAATTAAATTAAAGAAACGAATAAGAAGTAGTGAGACATAAACTTAAGGGGCTCTTTCCTGGCACATTCCATTCAAATTTACAACCTAGAACAGGACATACATTGAGGCTCTGCTACCCTAGTAACCAGATTTGGTAAAGGAGAACTGCTCCCGCCTTGTGGCCGTTTCACACAACAGCAGCTCTAAACCCAGGGCTAACGGTTACTTGATATTCAAAATAATTGCAGGCCTGTAAATGACACGTGCCCTCAAAACAAATCCTTCGGTGATAAATCGAGCAAAAATCTCAAAAGACGTGTATATCTCAAAACGACAATTTCAAGAGGCATATTATATGCGCATTTTCCCTTCTGTTTCATTTATGTCTTTTTTCTTGTTAAAAAATGGCATGGAAATAGGCTCAACATCAGTAATTAATAAACCATGAAAATCCAGTGTACAAAGAGGTTCACTTCACAGCCGTCAGAATCATCATCACCAAAAAAGTCTACAAAGAATAAATGCTGAAGGGGTCATAGAGAGCTGCGTACCTGCTAGCTGCTGGTGGGATGTAACCTGGTAAGAGCCAATAGTGAGAACAGAATGGAGGTGCGTTTAAAGGTAAAAATTGAGCCACCGTGTTATCTGGTAGGCCCTTTCATACGCCTATCACCTGAGTAGACCAGAATCAAAAAGACACAGGCTGGCAATCCTGCACTGCAGCATCATTTAACATAGCCAAGACGTGGAAGAAACTAAAATGTCCAGCAACAGAAAAATGAACAAAGAAAAAGTGTCCATGTACACAATGCAATATTAGCCATGGAAAACAATGAAACAGTGCCGTTTGCACCACCATAGAAAGACCTACAGTTAAACCCCCAATTTTAAGTAAGGAAGAAACCGAAAAACAGATAATCTATCATATCAATTATAGGTGTTACCTAAAAATTGATACCCATGAAATTATTTCCAAGAGGAGGACACGCATGGATTAGGAAAACAAAACTATGTTTAACCAAATGCAAAAGTGTAAGGAATGGATGAATTAGCAGATGGGGGTTTACAGACATGTACTGACACATATGAAATATATGTCACAAAATAACTATGGAATACCAAGAGAGGTGTACTCAACACTCTCTAATAACCTACACGGGAAAGGATCCACAGATGAATAGTTAGATACATAGGTATAATGAATCAGATTTTGTACACCTAAAAGAAAAAACATTTTTATCAACTTTGCTCTGATAATCAGTCAAAATTAAATTTAAATAACAAACAAGAAGTAAGGAGATATAAGCTCTTGGGGGTTTGCCCTGGCACATTCCACTCTAACTTGCAGCCTACTAACAGGATTTCCAGAAAAGCTCTGTTGCCCCAAAACCTCGAGTTGGAAATGCAGAAGTGCTGCCGCCTTGTGGCTGTTTTCCGCAAGAGTGGACTTAAACCCACAGCTAACAGTCACTTAACATTCACAAGGACACAGGGCTGTAAGGACACCTGCCGTCCAAAAATTGTGGTGAGGTAGGGAATGGACAAAAAAATTCAAAACTGGTAAAATTTTCAAGGAGATAGTACGAAGAGGTAAGTTTTACTCACTCTTTTTAGAAAACAAGGAAAATGGATAAAAGCTCAACATCAGGAATTATGAGACTCATGCAACTCGAACCTACAAAAAGGTTTCAACTCACGCTAGTCAACTACCATCAGCAAAAGTTCTACAAACAATAAATGCTGAAGGGGTTTTAGAGAACTGTGTACCCTCTAGCTGCTGGTGAGATGTAAAGTGGTAACAGCCAATAATGAGAACAAAAAGGAGCTGCATTTCAAAGTAAAAATTGAGCCACCGTTCCATCCAGCAGGCCCACCGCTGAGCCTCTCACCTCAGAAGACCAGAGTCACGAAGGCACAGGCTGCAACAGCTGCACTGCAGGAATTTTCCCAATAGCCAAGACACGGAAGCAGGCAAAATGTCCATCAACAGATGAATGGATAAAAAACAAGTGGTCCATGTACACAATGAACATTAGCCATGGACAAAAATGAAACACTGCTCTTTGAGGCACCATAGAGGAGCCTAGAGATAATCACAGAACATGAAGTAAGTCGGAAAGCAAAAGACACAAACTATGATATCACTTATAGGCGTTATCTAACAACTGACACAAGTGAACATACTTCCACAGAGAAAGACACTCACAGACTTAGGAAACATACTATGCTTATCTAAAAGGAAAGGTGCGGGTAATAGGTAAATTAAGATTAAGGTTGCCATTCGTGTACAAATACCTATTAAATACATATATCAAAAAGACAGACCATATAGCAAGGGAGGTCTACCGAACACGCTGCAGTAATTTACATGAGAAGAGGATCTGTACATTAACATATATATATATGTATATATATATATATATATATGAAAAAATCAATCAGATTGTGTATACCTAGGACAACCAATATTCTAATGATTATCCCGATTAAAAAAACTAAAACAAAGAACAAGAAATAAAGTGACATAAACTTATGGGGTTTTTTTACTGGCACATTCCCTTCTAATTTACACCCTGGCAACAGGACTTCCAAAAAGGCTCTGCTGACCTAGTAACCAGATTTGGGAATGGAGAAATGCTGCCCCCTTGTGGCCGTTTCCCAAACAGCAGCTTTAAACCCAGTGCTAATGGTCACTAAATATTCACACTCATTTCAGGCATGTAAATGACACCTGCACTCCAAAAACATCCTGGGGTCGAAAATCGATGAAAAACTTTAAAAGGGCAACGTTCCAAGAAGACAATTTCAAGAGGTTTATTGTACTCACTGGTTTTTTTCCTGTTTTTTGTTTAAGAGAACTAAAAACGGTGTGGCAAAATGCTGAACATTAGGAATTATTAAAGACATGCAAATCCAAATTACAAAAACCTATCAGCTCACACCAGTCAGAATGGCCACCAGCAAAAATTCTGCAAACAATAAATGCTGAAGGAGTTGTGCAGAAATGCGTATGCTCGGTTCAAAGAGGGACATGGTAAGAGCCAGTAATGAAAACACAAAGGTTATTCTTTGAAAAGGTAAATATTGAGCTACCATTCAATCAAGCCTACCCACTGCCGGGCCTATCGCCTGAGAGGATGAGAATCCAAAAGTCACAGGCTGGCAATCCTGCACTCCAGCAATATTTACCATAGGCAACACTTGGAAGCATCGAAAGTGTCCATCCACAGAGGAATGCACAAAGAAGAAGTGGTCCATATACACAACGGAATACGACTCCAATAAAAAATATACATTCAATTTAAAAAACAAACATAAGTAAGGAGACATCAGCATTTGGGGGTTTATCCAGGCACATTCCTCTCTAATTTATAACCGAGGAAAACCACTGGCAGGAAGGTCTGTTTCCCTAGTTACCAGAGTGGGAATAGCAGAAATGCTGCCGCCCTCTGCCCGTTACCTGCAACAGAAGCTTTAAAACCTGTGCTAAGTGTCACTTCATATGCACAAGTACTGCTGGGCTGTAAATGAAACCTGCCCTCAAAATGTCTTGAGGGAGGTAATGGCCAAAATATCTCAAAATGTGGCACGTACTTCAAGAAAACAATATGAAGACGTAAGCTGTACTCAAAGTTTTAAGAAAAAAAGGAAATGCCGGAAAGGTCAATTTCAAGCGATTATGAGATGCATGCAAATCCAACCGCAAACAGGTACCAGCTCACACCAGTGAGAATAAACTTCAGCAAAAATCTACAAGCAATAAATGCTGAAGGGTTTGTGGAGAAGTGCATACCCTCAACGTTAAGTGGGACGTGACCTGGTAAGAGCCACTAATGAGAGCAGAATGGAGGTGCCTTTACATGGTAAACATTTTGCTACCATATGATCCAGCAGGCCCACTCCTGGGCCTATAAACTAAGAAGACAGAATTGGAAAGACACAGGCAGGCAAATCTGCACCGCAGCCGTATTACAATAGCCAAGACATGGAAGCAACCAATAAGTCCATCAACAGATGAGTGGACAAAGAAGAACTGGTACATGTACAGATGGAATATCAGACAAGGAAAAAAATGACACAATGCCATTTGGAGCACCGTAGATGAGTCTAGAGGTGATCACGCAACTTGTAGTAAGCCAGAAGGCGAAAGACACATATCCTATGATATCACTGATAGGTGTGACCTAAAAATTGATACCAGTGAAGATATTTCCACAGAGAAAGGCAATCACAGATTCATTAAACAACCTTATGTTTCAGCAATGGAAAGGTGTGAGGATTGGATACATGAGGTTGCTGGGGTTAACAGAGATATACAAACACAGGTGAAGTATATAATCACCAAAGACCTACGGAATACCAAGAGAAGACAACTCAACATTCTGTCGTAACCTACATGGGAAAAGGATCTGAAGAAGAACTGATATATGTATATGTGTAAAAGAACGACATCTTGCACACCTAGAACAAGCAAAACATTTTAATCAAACTTGCTGTGATAAGAAATTAAAATTAAATTAAAGAAACGAATAAGAAGTAGTGAGACATAAACTTAAGGGGCTCTTTCCTGGCACATTCCATTCAAATTTACAACCTAGAACAGGACATACATTGAGGCTCTGTTACCCTAGTAACCAGATTTGGTAAAGGAGAACTGCTCCCGCCTTGTGGCCGTTTCACACAACAGCAGCTCTAAACCCAGGGCTAACGGTTACTTGATATTCAAAATAATTGCAGGCCTGTAAATGACACGTGCCCTCAAAACAAATCCTTCGGTGATAAATCGAGCAAAAATCTCAAAAGACGTGTATATCTCAAAACGACAATTTCAAGAGGCATATTATATGCGCATTTTCCCTTCTGTTTCATTTATGTCTTTTTTCTTGTTAAAAAATGGCATGGAAATAGGCTCAACATCAGTAATTAATAAACCATGAAAATCCAGTGTACAAAGAGGTTCACTTCACAGCCGTCAGAATCATCATCACCAAAAAAGTCTACAAAGAATAAATGCTGAAGGGGTCATAGAGAGCTGCGTACCTGCTAGCTGCTGGTGGGATGTAACCTGGTAAGAGCCAATAGTGAGAACAGAATGGAGGTGCGTTTAAAGGTAAAAATTGAGCCACCATGTTATCTGGTAGGCCCTTTCATACGCCTATCACCTGAGTAGACCAGAATCAAAAAGACACAGGCTGGCAATCCTGCACTGCAGCATCATTTAACATAGCCAAGACGTGGAAGAAACTAAAATGTCCAGCAACAGAAAAATGAACAAAGAAAAAGTGTCCATGTACACAATGCAATATTAGCCATGGAAAACAATGAAACAGTGCCGTTTGCACCACCATAGAAAGACCTACAGTTAAACCCCCAATTTTAAGTAAGGAAGAAACCGAAAAACAGATAATCTATCATATCAATTATAGGTGTTACCTAAAAATTGATACCCATGAAATTATTTCCAAGAGGAGGACACGCATGGATTAGGAAAACAAAACTATGTTTAACCAAATGCAAAAGTGTAAGGAATGGATGAATTAGCAGATGGGGGTTTACAGACATGTACTGACACATATGAAATATATGTCACAAAATAACTATGGAATACCAAGAGAGGTGTACTCAACACTCTCTAATAACCTACACGGGAAAGGATCCACAGATGAATAGTTAGATACATAGGTATAATGAATCAGATTTTGTACACCTAAAAGAAAAAACATTTTTATCAACTTTGCTCTGATAATCAGTCAAAATTAAATTTAAATAACAAACAAGAAGTAAGGAGATATAAGCTCTTGGGGGTTTGCCCTGGCACATTCCACTCTAACTTGCAGCCTACTAACAGGATTTCCAGAAAAGCTCTGTTGCCCCCAAAACCTCGAGTTGGAAATGCAGAAGTGCTGCCGCCTTGTGGCTGTTTTCCGCAAGAGTGGACTTAAACCCACAGCTAACAGTCACTTAACATTCACAAGGACACAGGGCTGTAAGGACACCTGCCGTCCAAAAATTGTGGTGAGGTAGGGAATGGACAAAAAAATTCAAAACTGGTAAAATTTTCAAGGAGATAGTACGAAGAGGTAAGTTTTACTCACTCTTTTTAGAAAACAAGGAAAATGGATAAAAGCTCAACATCAGGAATTATGAGACTCATGCAACTCGAACCTACAAAAAGGTTTCAACTCACGCTAGTCAACTACCATCAGCAAAAGTTCTACAAACAATAAATGCTGAAGGGGTTTTAGAGAACTGTGTACCCTCTAGCTGCTGGTGAGATGTAAAGTGGTAACAGCCAATAATGAGAACAAAAAGGAGCTGCATTTCAAAGTAAAAATTGAGCCACCGTTCCATCCAGCAGGCCCACCGCTGAGCCTCTCGCCTCAGAAGACCAGAGTCACGAAGGCACAGGCTGCAACAGCTGCACTGCAGGAATTTTCCCAATAGCCAAGACACGGAAGCAGGCAAAATGTCCATCAACAGATGAATGGGTAAAAAACAAGTGGTCCATGTACACAATGAACATTAGCCATGGACAAAAATGAAACACTGCTCTTTGAGGCACCATAGAGGAGCCTAGAGATAATCACAGAACATGAAGTAAGTCGGAAAGCAAAAGACACAAACTATGATATCACTTATAGGCGTTATCTAACAACTGACACAAGTGAACATACTTCCACAGAGAAAGACACTCACAGACTTAGGAAACATACTATGCTTATCTAAAAGGAAAGGTGCGGGTAATAGGTAAATTAAGATTAAGGTTGCCATTCGTGTACAAATACCTATTAAATACATATATCAAAAAGACAGACCATATAGCAAGGGAGGTCTACCGAACACGCTGCAGTAATTTACATGAGAAGAGGATCTGTACATTAACATATATATATATGTATATATATATATATATATATGAAAAAATCAATCAGATTGTGTATACCTAGGACAACCAATATTCTAATGATTATCCCGATTAAAAAAACTAAAACAAAGAACAAGAAATAAAGTGACATAAACTTATGGGGTTTTTTTACTGGCACATTCCCTTCTAATTTACACCCTGGCAACAGGACTTCCAAAAAGGCTCTGCTGACCTAGTAACCAGATTTGGGAATGGAGAAATGCTGCCCCCTTGTGGCCGTTTCCCAAACAGCAGCTTTAAACCCAGTGCTAATGGTCACTAAATATTCACACTCATTTCAGGCATGTAAATGACACCTGCACTCCAAAAACATCCTGGGGTCGAAAATCGATGAAAAACTTTAAAAGGGCAACGTTCCAAGAAGACAATTTCAAGAGGTTTATTGTACTCACTGGTTTTTTTCCTGTTTTTTGTTTAAGAGAACTAAAAACGGTGTGGCAAAATGCTGAACATTAGGAATTATTAAAGACATGCAAATCCAAATTACAAAAACCTATCAGCTCACACCAGTCAGAATGGCCACCAGCAAAAATTCTGCAAACAATAAATGCTGAAGGAGCTGTGCAGAAATGCGTATGCTCGGTTCAAAGAGGGACATGGTAAGAGCCAGTAATGAAAACACAAAGGTTATTCTTTGAAAAGGTAAATATTGAGCTACCATTCAATCAAGCCTACCCACTGCCGGGCCTATCGCCTGAGAGGATGAGAATCCAAAAGTCACAGGCTGGCAATCCTGCACTCCAGCAATATTTACCATAGGCAACACTTGGAAGCATCGAAAGTGTCCATCCACAGAGGAATGCACAAAGAAGAAGTGGTCCATATACACAACGGAATACGACTCCAATAAAAAATATACATTCAATTTAAAAAACAAACATAAGTAAGGAGACATCAGCATTTGGGGGTTTATCCAGGCACATTCCTCTCTAATTTATAACCGAGGAAAACCACTGGCAGGAAGGTCTGTTTCCCTAGTTACCAGAGTGGGAATAGCAGAAATGCTGCCGCCCTCTGCCCGTTACCTGCAACAGAAGCTTTAAAACCTGTGCTAAGTGTCACTTCATATGCACAAGTACTGCTGGGCTGTAAATGAAACCTGCCCTCAAAATGTCTTGAGGGAGGTAATGGCCAAAATATCTCAAAATGTGGCACGTACTTCAAGAAAACAATATGAAGACGTAAGCTGTACTCAAAGTTTTAAGAAAAAAAGGAAATGCCGGAAAGGTCAATTTCAAGCGATTATGAGATGCATGCAAATCCAACCGCAAACAGGTACCAGCTCACACCAGTGAGAATAAACTTCAGCAAAAATCTACAAGCAATAAATGCTGAAGGGTTTGTGGAGAAGTGCATACCCTCAACGTTAAGTGGGACGTGACCTGGTAAGAGCCACTAATGAGAGCAGAATGGAGGTGCCTTTACATGGTAAACATTTTGCTACCATATGATCCAGCAGGCCCACTCCTGGGCCTATAAACTAAGAAGACAGAATTGGAAAGACACAGGCAGGCAAATCTGCACCGCAGCCGTATTACAATAGCCAAGACATGGAAGCAACCAATAAGTCCATCAACAGATGAGTGGACAAAGAAGAACTGGTACATGTACAGATGGAATATCAGACAAGGAAAAAAATGACACAATGCCATTTGGAGCACCGTAGATGAGTCTAGAGGTGATCACGCAACTTGTAGTAAGCCAGAAGGCGAAAGACACATATCCTATGATATCACTGATAGGTGTGACCTAAAAATTGATACCAGTGAAGATATTTCCACAGAGAAAGGCAATCACAGATTCATTAAACAACCTTATGTTTCAGCAATGGAAAGGTGTGAGGATTGGATACATGAGGTTGCTGGGGTTAACAGAGATATACAAACACAGGTGAAGTATATAATCACCAAAGACCTACGGAATACCAAGAGAAGACAACTCAACATTCTGTCGTAACCTACATGGGAAAAGGATCTGAAGAAGAACTGATATATGTATATGTGTAAAAGAACGACATCTTGCACACCTAGAACAAGCAAAACATTTTAATCAAACTTGCTGTGATAAGAAATTAAAATTAAATTAAAGAAACGAATAAGAAGTAGTGAGACATAAACTTAAGGGGCTCTTTCCTGGCACATTCCATTCAAATTTACAACCTAGAACAGGACATACATTGAGGCTCTGCTACCCTAGTAACCAGATTTGGTAAAGGAGAACTGCTCCCGCCTTGTGGCCGTTTCACACAACAGCAGCTCTAAACCCAGGGCTAACGGTTACTTGATATTCAAAATAATTGCAGGCCTGTAAATGACACGTGCCCTCAAAACAAATCCTTCGGTGATAAATCGAGCAAAAATCTCAAAAGACGTGTATATCTCAAAACGACAATTTCAAGAGGCATATTATATGCGCATTTTCCCTTCTGTTTCATTTATGTCTTTTTTCTTGTTAAAAAATGGCATGGAAATAGGCTCAACATCAGTAATTAATAAACCATGAAAATCCAGTGTACAAAGAGGTTCACTTCACAGCCGTCAGAATCATCATCACCAAAAAAGTCTACAAAGAATAAATGCTGAAGGGGTCATAGAGAGCTGCGTACCTGCTAGCTGCTGGTGGGATGTAACCTGGTAAGAGCCAATAGTGAGAACAGAATGGAGGTGCGTTTAAAGGTAAAAATTGAGCCACCGTGTTATCTGGTAGGCCCTTTCATACGCCTATCACCTGAGTAGACCAGAATCAAAAAGACACAGGCTGGCAATCCTGCACTGCAGCATCATTTAACATAGCCAAGACGTGGAAGAAACTAAAATGTCCAGCAACAGAAAAATGAACAAAGAAAAAGTGTCCATGTACACAATGCAATATTAGCCATGGAAAACAATGAAACAGTGCCGTTTGCACCACCATAGAAAGACCTACAGTTAAACCCCCAATTTTAAGTAAGGAAGAAACCGAAAAACAGATAATCTATCATGTCAATTATAGGTGTTACCTAAAAATTGATACCCATGAAATTATTTCCAAGAGGAGGACACGCATGGATTAGGAAAACAAAACTATGTTTAACCAAATGCAAAAGTGTAAGGAATGGATGAATTAGCAGATGGGGGTTTACAGACATGTACTGACACATATGAAATATATGTCACAAAATAACTATGGAATACCAAGAGAGGTGTACTCAACACTCTCTAATAACCTACACGGGAAAGGATCCACAGATGAATAGTTAGATACATAGGTATAATGAATCAGATTTTGTACACCTAAAAGAAAAAACATTTTTATCAACTTTGCTCTGATAATCAGTCAAAATTAAATTTAAATAACAAACAAGAAGTAAGGAGATATAAGCTCTTGGGGGTTTGCCCTGGCACATTCCACTCTAACTTGCAGCCTACTAACAGGATTTCCAGAAAAGCTCTGTTGCCCCCAAAACCTCGAGTTGGAAATGCAGAAGTGCTGCCGCCTTGTGGCTGTTTTCCGCAAGAGTGGACTTAAACCCACAGCTAACAGTCACTTAACATTCACAAGGACACAGGGCTGTAAGGACACCTGCCGTCCAAAAATTGTGGTGAGGTAGGGAATGGACAAAAAAATTCAAAACTGGTAAAATTTTCAAGGAGATAGTACGAAGAGGTAAGTTTTACTCACTCTTTTTAGAAAACAAGGAAAATGGATAAAAGCTCAACATCAGGAATTATGAGACTCATGCAACTCGAACCTACAAAAAGGTTTCAACTCACGCTAGTCAACTACCATCAGCAAAAGTTCTACAAACAATAAATGCTGAAGGGGTTTTAGAGAACTGTGTACCCTCTAGCTGCTGGTGAGATGTAAAGTGGTAACAGCCAATAATGAGAACAAAAAGGAGCTGCATTTCAAAGTAAAAATTGAGCCACCGTTCCATCCAGCAGGCCCACCGCTGAGCCTCTCGCCTCAGAAGACCAGAGTCACGAAGGCACAGGCTGCAACAGCTGCACTGCAGGAATTTTCCCAATAGCCAAGACACGGAAGCAGGCAAAATGTCCATCAACAGATGAATGGGTAAAAAACAAGTGGTCCATGTACACAATGAACATTAGCCATGGACAAAAATGAAACACTGCTCTTTGAGGCACCATAGAGGAGCCTAGAGATAATCACAGAACATGAAGTAAGTCGGAAAGCAAAAGACACAAACTATGATATCACTTATAGGCGTTATCTAACAACTGACACAAGTGAACATACTTCCACAGAGAAAGACACTCACAGACTTAGGAAACATACTATGCTTATCTAAAAGGAAAGGTGCGGGTAATAGGTAAATTAAGATTAAGGTTGCCATTCGTGTACAAATACCTATTAAATACATATATCAAAAAGACAGACCATATAGCAAGGGAGGTCTACCGAACACGCTGCAGTAATTTACATGAGAAGAGGATCTGTACATTAACATATATATATATGTATATATATATATATATATATATATATGAAAAAATCAATCAGATTGTGTATACCTAGGACAACCAATATTCTAATGATTATCCCGATTAAAAAAACTAAAACAAAGAACAAGAAATAAAGTGACATAAACTTATGGGGTTTTTTTACTGGCACATTCCCTTCTAATTTACACCCTGGCAACAGGACTTCCAAAAAGGCTCTGCTGACCTAGTAACCAGATTTGGGAATGGAGAAATGCTGCCCCCTTGTGGCCGTTTCCCAAACAGCAGCTTTAAACCCAGTGCTAATGGTCACTAAATATTCACACTCATTTCAGGCATGTAAATGACACCTGCACTCCAAAAACATCCTGGGGTCGAAAATCGATGAAAAACTTTAAAAGGGCAACGTTCCAAGAAGACAATTTCAAGAGGTTTATTGTACTCACTGGTTTTTTTCCTGTTTTTTGTTTAAGAGAACTAAAAACGGTGTGGCAAAATGCTGAACATTAGGAATTATTAAAGACATGCAAATCCAAATTACAAAAACCTATCAGCTCACACCAGTCAGAATGGCCACCAGCAAAAATTCTGCAAACAATAAATGCTGAAGGAGCTGTGCAGAAATGCGTATGCTCGGTTCAAAGAGGGACATGGTAAGAGCCAGTAATGAAAACACAAAGGTTATTCTTTGAAAAGGTAAATATTGAGCTACCATTCAATCAAGCCTACCCACTGCCGGGCCTATCGCCTGAGAGGATGAGGATCCAAAAGTCACAGGCTGGCAATCCTGCACTCCAGCAATATTTACCATAGGCAACACTTGGAAGCATCGAAAGTGTCCATCCACAGAGGAATGCACAAAGAAGAAGTGGTCCATATACACAACGGAATACGACTCCAATAAAAAATATACATTCAATTTAAAAAACAAACATAAGTAAGGAGACATCAGCATTTGGGGGTTTATCCAGGCACATTCCTCTCTAATTTATAACCGAGGAAAACCACTGGCAGGAAGGTCTGTTTCCCTAGTTACCAGAGTGGGAATAGCAGAAATGCTGCCGCCCTCTGCCCGTTACCTGCAACAGAAGCTTTAAAACCTGTGCTAAGTGTCACTTCATATGCACAAGTACTGCTGGGCTGTAAATGAAACCTGCCCTCAAAATGTCTTGAGGGAGGTAATGGCCAAAATATCTCAAAATGTGGCACGTACTTCAAGAAAACAATATGAAGACGTAAGCTGTACTCAAAGTTTTAAGAAAAAAAGGAAATGCCGGAAAGGTCAATTTCAAGCGATTATGAGATGCATGCAAATCCAACCGCAAACAGGTACCAGCTCACACCAGTGAGAATAAACTTCAGCAAAAATCTACAAGCAATAAATGCTGAAGGGTTTGTGGAGAAGTGCATACCCTCAACGTTAAGTGGGACGTGACCTGGTAAGAGCCACTAATGAGAGCAGAATGGAGGTGCCTTTACATGGTAAACATTTTGCTACCATATGATCCAGCAGGCCCACTCCTGGGCCTATAAACTAAGAAGACAGAATTGGAAAGACACAGGCAGGCAAATCTGCACCGCAGCCGTATTACAATAGCCAAGACATGGAAGCAACCAATAAGTCCATCAACAGATGAGTGGACAAAGAAGAACTGGTACATGTACAGATGGAATATCAGACAAGGAAAAAAATGACACAATGCCATTTGGAGCACCGTAGATGAGTCTAGAGGTGATCACGCAACTTGTAGTAAGCCAGAAGGCGAAAGACACATATCCTATGATATCACTGATAGGTGTGACCTAAAAATTGATACCAGTGAAGATATTTCCACAGAGAAAGGCAATCACAGATTCATTAAACAACCTTATGTTTCAGCAATGGAAAGGTGTGAGGATTGGATACATGAGGTTGCTGGGGTTAACAGAGATATACAAACACAGGTGAAGTATATAATCACCAAAGACCTACGGAATACCAAGAGAAGACAACTCAACATTCTGTCGTAACCTACATGGGAAAAGGATCTGAAGAAGAACTGATATATGTATATGTGTAAAAGAACGACATCTTGCACACCTAGAACAAGCAAAACATTTTAATCAAACTTGCTGTGATAAGAAATTAAAATTAAATTAAAGAAACGAATAAGAAGTAGTGAGACATAAACTTAAGGGGCTCTTTCCTGGCACATTCCATTCAAATTTACAACCTAGAACAGGACATACATTGAGGCTCTGCTACCCTAGTAACCAGATTTGGTAAAGGAGAACTGCTCCCGCCTTGTGGCCGTTTCACACAACAGCAGCTCTAAACCCAGGGCTAACGGTTACTTGATATTCAAAATAATTGCAGGCCTGTAAATGACACGTGCCCTCAAAACAAATCCTTCGGTGATAAATCGAGCAAAAATCTCAAAAGACGTGTATATCTCAAAACGACAATTTCAAGAGGCATATTATATGCGCATTTTCCCTTCTGTTTCATTTATGTCTTTTTTCTTGTTAAAAAATGGCATGGAAATAGGCTCAACATCAGTAATTAATAAACCATGAAAATCCAGTGTACAAAGAGGTTCACTTCACAGCCGTCAGAATCATCATCACCAAAAAAGTCTACAAAGAATAAATGCTGAAGGGGTCATAGAGAGCTGCGTACCTGCTAGCTGCTGGTGGGATGTAACCTGGTAAGAGCCAATAGTGAGAACAGAATGGAGGTGCGTTTAAAGGTAAAAATTGAGCCACCGTGTTATCTGGTAGGCCCTTTCATACGCCTATCACCTGAGTAGACCAGAATCAAAAAGACACAGGCTGGCAATCCTGCACTGCAGCATCATTTAACATAGCCAAGACGTGGAAGAAACTAAAATGTCCAGCAACAGAAAAATGAACAAAGAAAAAGTGTCCATGTACACAATGCAATATTAGCCATGGAAAACAATGAAACAGTGCCGTTTGCACCACCATAGAAAGACCTACAGTTAAACCCCCAATTTTAAGTAAGGAAGAAACCGAAAAACAGATAATCTATCATATCAATTATAGGTGTTACCTAAAAATTGATACCCATGAAATTATTTCCAAGAGGAGGACACGCATGGATTAGGAAAACAAAACTATGTTTAACCAAATGCAAAAGTGTAAGGAATGGATGAATTAGCAGATGGGGGTTTACAGACATGTACTGACACATATGAAATATATGTCACAAAATAACTATGGAATACCAAGAGAGGTGTACTCAACACTCTCTAATAACCTACACGGGAAAGGATCCACAGATGAATAGTTAGATACATAGGTATAATGAATCAGATTTTGTACACCTAAAAGAAAAAACATTTTTATCAACTTTGCTCTGATAATCAGTCAAAATTAAATTTAAATAACAAACAAGAAGTAAGGAGATATAAGCTCTTGGGGGTTTGCCCTGGCACATTCCACTCTAACTTGCAGCCTACTAACAGGATTTCCAGAAAAGCTCTGTTGCCCCCAAAACCTCGAGTTGGAAATGCAGAAGTGCTGCCGCCTTGTGGCTGTTTTCCGCAAGAGTGGACTTAAACCCACAGCTAACAGTCACTTAACATTCACAAGGACACAGGGCTGTAAGGACACCTGCCGTCCAAAAATTGTGGTGAGGTAGGGAATGGACAAAAAAATTCAAAACTGGTAAAATTTTCAAGGAGATAGTACGAAGAGGTAAGTTTTACTCACTCTTTTTAGAAAACAAGGAAAATGGATAAAAGCTCAACATCAGGAATTATGAGACTCATGCAACTCGAACCTACAAAAAGGTTTCAACTCACGCTAGTCAACTACCATCAGCAAAAGTTCTACAAACAATAAATGCTGAAGGGGTTTTAGAGAACTGTGTACCCTCTAGCTGCTGGTGAGATGTAAAGTGGTAACAGCCAATAATGAGAACAAAAAGGAGCTGCATTTCAAAGTAAAAATTGAGCCACCGTTCCATCCAGCAGGCCCACCGCTGAGCCTCTCGCCTCAGAAGACCAGAGTCACGAAGGCACAGGCTGCAACAGCTGCACTGCAGGAATTTTCCCAATAGCCAAGACACGGAAGCAGGCAAAATGTCCATCAACAGATGAATGGGTAAAAAACAAGTGGTCCATGTACACAATGAACATTAGCCATGGACAAAAATGAAACACTGCTCTTTGAGGCACCATAGAGGAGCCTAGAGATAATCACAGAACATGAAGTAAGTCGGAAAGCAAAAGACACAAACTATGATATCACTTATAGGCGTTATCTAACAACTGACACAAGTGAACATACTTCCACAGAGAAAGACACTCACAGACTTAGGAAACATACTATGCTTATCTAAAAGGAAAGGTGCGGGTAATAGGTAAATTAAGATTAAGGTTGCCATTCGTGTACAAATACCTATTAAATACATATATCAAAAAGACAGACCATATAGCAAGGGAGGTCTACCGAACACGCTGCAGTAATTTACATGAGAAGAGGATCTGTACATTAACATATATATATATGTATATATATATATATATATATGAAAAAATCAATCAGATTGTGTATACCTAGGACAACCAATATTCTAATGATTATCCCGATTAAAAAAACTAAAACAAAGAACAAGAAATAAAGTGACATAAACTTATGGGGTTTTTTTACTGGCACATTCCCTTCTAATTTACACCCTGGCAACAGGACTTCCAAAAAGGCTCTGCTGACCTAGTAACCAGATTTGGGAATGGAGAAATGCTGCCCCCTTGTGGCCGTTTCCCAAACAGCAGCTTTAAACCCAGTGCTAATGGTCACTAAATATTCACACTCATTTCAGGCATGTAAATGACACCTGCACTCCAAAAACATCCTGGGGTCGAAAATCGATGAAAAACTTTAAAAGGGCAACGTTCCAAGAAGACAATTTCAAGAGGTTTATTGTACTCACTGGTTTTTTTCCTGTTTTTTGTTTAAGAGAACTAAAAACGGTGTGGCAAAATGCTGAACATTAGGAATTATTAAAGACATGCAAATCCAAATTACAAAAACCTATCAGCTCACACCAGTCAGAATGGCCACCAGCAAAAATTCTGCAAACAATAAATGCTGAAGGAGCTGTGCAGAAATGCGTATGCTCGGTTCAAAGAGGGACATGGTAAGAGCCAGTAATGAAAACACAAAGGTTATTCTTTGAAAAGGTAAATATTGAGCTACCATTCAATCAAGCCTACCCACTGCCGGGCCTATCGCCTGAGAGGATGAGGATCCAAAAGTCACAGGCTGGCAATCCTGCACTCCAGCAATATTTACCATAGGCAACACTTGGAAGCATCGAAAGTGTCCATCCACAGAGGAATGCACAAAGAAGAAGTGGTCCATATACACAACGGAATACGACTCCAATAAAAAATATACATTCAATTTAAAAAACAAACATAAGTAAGGAGACATCAGCATTTGGGGGTTTATCCAGGCACATTCCTCTCTAATTTATAACCGAGGAAAACCACTGGCAGGAAGGTCTGTTTCCCTAGTTACCAGAGTGGGAATAGCAGAAATGCTGCCGCCCTCTGCCCGTTACCTGCAACAGAAGCTTTAAAACCTGTGCTAAGTGTCACTTCATATGCACAAGTACTGCTGGGCTGTAAATGAAACCTGCCCTCAAAATGTCTTGAGGGAGGTAATGGCCAAAATATCTCAAAATGTGGCACGTACTTCAAGAAAACAATATGAAGACGTAAGCTGTACTCAAAGTTTTAAGAAAAAAAGGAAATGCCGGAAAGGTCAATTTCAAGCGATTATGAGATGCATGCAAATCCAACCGCAAACAGGTACCAGCTCACACCAGTGAGAATAAACTTCAGCAAAAATCTACAAGCAATAAATGCTGAAGGGTTTGTGGAGAAGTGCATACCCTCAACGTTAAGTGGGACGTGACCTGGTAAGAGCCACTAATGAGAGCAGAATGGAGGTGCCTTTACATGGTAAACATTTTGCTACCATATGATCCAGCAGGCCCACTCCTGGGCCTATAAACTAAGAAGACAGAATTGGAAAGACACAGGCAGGCAAATCTGCACCGCAGCCGTATTACAATAGCCAAGACATGGAAGCAACCAATAAGTCCATCAACAGATGAGTGGACAAAGAAGAACTGGTACATGTACAGATGGAATATCAGACAAGGAAAAAAATGACACAATGCCATTTGGAGCACCGTAGATGAGTCTAGAGGTGATCACGCAACTTGTAGTAAGCCAGAAGGCGAAAGACACATATCCTATGATATCACTGATAGGTGTGACCTAAAAATTGATACCAGTGAAGATATTTCCACAGAGAAAGGCAATCACAGATTCATTAAACAACCTTATGTTTCAGCAATGGAAAGGTGTGAGGATTGGATACATGAGGTTGCTGGGGTTAACAGAGATATACAAACACAGGTGAAGTATATAATCACCAAAGACCTACGGAATACCAAGAGAAGACAACTCAACATTCTGTCGTAACCTACATGGGAAAAGGATCTGAAGAAGAACTGATATATGTATATGTGTAAAAGAACGACATCTTGCACACCTAGAACAAGCAAAACATTTTAATCAAACTTGCTGTGATAAGAAATTAAAATTAAATTAAAGAAACGAATAAGAAGTAGTGAGACATAAACTTAAGGGGCTCTTTCCTGGCACATTCCATTCAAATTTACAACCTAGAACAGGACATACATTGAGGCTCTGTTACCCTAGTAACCAGATTTGGTAAAGGAGAACTGCTCCCGCCTTGTGGCCGTTTCACACAACAGCAGCTCTAAACCCAGGGCTAACGGTTACTTGATATTCAAAATAATTGCAGGCCTGTAAATGACACGTGCCCTCAAAACAAATCCTTCGGTGATAAATCGAGCAAAAATCTCAAAAGACGTGTATATCTCAAAACGACAATTTCAAGAGGCATATTATATGCGCATTTTCCCTTCTGTTTCATTTATGTCTTTTTTCTTGTTAAAAAATGGCATGGAAATAGGCTCAACATCAGTAATTAATAAACCATGAAAATCCAGTGTACAAAGAGGTTCACTTCACAGCCGTCAGAATCATCATCACCAAAAAAGTCTACAAAGAATAAATGCTGAAGGGGTCATAGAGAGCTGCGTACCTGCTAGCTGCTGGTGGGATGTAACCTGGTAAGAGCCAATAGTGAGAACAGAATGGAGGTGCGTTTAAAGGTAAAAATTGAGCCACCGTGTTATCTGGTAGGCCCTTTCATACGCCTATCACCTGAGTAGACCAGAATCAAAAAGACACAGGCTGGCAATCCTGCACTGCAGCATCATTTAACATAGCCAAGACGTGGAAGAAACTAAAATGTCCAGCAACAGAAAAATGAACAAAGAAAAAGTGTCCATGTACACAATGCAATATTAGCCATGGAAAACAATGAAACAGTGCCGTTTGCACCACCATAGAAAGACCTACAGTTAAACCCCCAATTTTAAGTAAGGAAGAAACCGAAAAACAGATAATCTATCATATCAATTATAGGTGTTACCTAAAAATTGATACCCATGAAATTATTTCCAAGAGGAGGACACGCATGGATTAGGAAAACAAAACTATGTTTAACCAAATGCAAAAGTGTAAGGAATGGATGAATTAGCAGATGGGGGTTTACAGACATGTACTGACACATATGAAATATATGTCACAAAATAACTATGGAATACCAAGAGAGGTGTACTCAACACTCTCTAATAACCTACACGGGAAAGGATCCACAGATGAATAGTTAGATACATAGGTATAATGAATCAGATTTTGTACACCTAAAAGAAAAAACATTTTTATCAACTTTGCTCTGATAATCAGTCAAAATTAAATTTAAATAACAAACAAGAAGTAAGGAGATATAAGCTCTTGGGGGTTTGCCCTGGCACATTCCACTCTAACTTGCAGCCTACTAACAGGATTTCCAGAAAAGCTCTGTTGCCCCCAAAACCTCGAGTTGGAAATGCAGAAGTGCTGCCGCCTTGTGGCTGTTTTCCGCAAGAGTGGACTTAAACCCACAGCTAACAGTCACTTAACATTCACAAGGACACAGGGCTGTAAGGACACCTGCCGTCCAAAAATTGTGGTGAGGTAGGGAATGGACAAAAAAATTCAAAACTGGTAAAATTTTCAAGGAGATAGTATGAAGAGGTAAGTTTTACTCACTCTTTTTAGAAAACAAGGAAAATGGATAAAAGCTCAACATCAGGAATTATGAGACTCATGCAACTCGAACCTACAAAAAGGTTTCAACTCACGCTAGTCAACTACCATCAGCAAAAGTTCTACAAACAATAAATGCTGAAGGGGTTTTAGAGAACTGTGTACCCTCTAGCTGCTGGTGAGATGTAAAGTGGTAACAGCCAATAATGAGAACAAAAAGGAGCTGCATTTCAAAGTAAAAATTGAGCCACCGTTCCATCCAGCAGGCCCACCGCTGAGCCTCTCGCCTCAGAAGACCAGAGTCACGAAGGCACAGGCTGCAACAGCTGCACTGCAGGAATTTTCCCAATAGCCAAGACACGGAAGCAGGCAAAATGTCCATCAACAGATGAATGGATAAAAAACAAGTGGTCCATGTACACAATGAACATTAGCCATGGACAAAAATGAAACACTGCTCTTTGAGGCACCATAGAGGAGCCTAGAGATAATCACAGAACATGAAGTAAGTCGGAAAGCAAAAGACACAAACTATGATATCACTTATAGGCGTTATCTAACAACTGACACAAGTGAACATACTTCCACAGAGAAAGACACTCACAGACTTAGGAAACATACTATGCTTATCTAAAAGGAAAGGTGCGGGTAATAGGTAAATTAAGATTAAGGTTGCCATTCGTGTACAAATACCTATTAAATACATATATCAAAAAGACAGACCATATAGCAAGGGAGGTCTACCGAACACGCTGCAGTAATTTACATGAGAAGAGGATCTGTACATTAACATATATATATATGTATATATATATATATATATATGAAAAAATCAATCAGATTGTGTATACCTAGGACAACCAATATTCTAATGATTATCCCGATTAAAAAAACTAAAACAAAGAACAAGAAATAAAGTGACATAAACTTATGGGGTTTTTTTACTGGCACATTCCCTTCTAATTTACACCCTGGCAACAGGACTTCCAAAAAGGCTCTGCTGACCTAGTAACCAGATTTGGGAATGGAGAAATGCTGCCCCCTTGTGGCCGTTTCCCAAACAGCAGCTTTAAACCCAGTGCTAATGGTCACTAAATATTCACACTCATTTCAGGCATGTAAATGACACCTGCACTCCAAAAACATCCTGGGGTCGAAAATCGATGAAAAACTTTAAAAGGGCAACGTTCCAAGAAGACAATTTCAAGAGGTTTATTGTACTCACTGGTTTTTTTCCTGTTTTTTGTTTAAGAGAACTAAAAACGGTGTGGCAAAATGCTGAACATTAGGAATTATTAAAGACATGCAAATCCAAATTACAAAAACCTATCAGCTCACACCAGTCAGAATGGCCACCAGCAAAAATTCTGCAAACAATAAATGCTGAAGGAGCTGTGCAGAAATGCGTATGCTCGGTTCAAAGAGGGACATGGTAAGAGCCAGTAATGAAAACACAAAGGTTATTCTTTGAAAAGGTAAATATTGAGCTACCATTCAATCAAGCCTACCCACTGCCGGGCCTATCGCCTGAGAGGATGAGGATCCAAAAGTCACAGGCTGGCAATCCTGCACTCCAGCAATATTTACCATAGGCAACACTTGGAAGCATCGAAAGTGTCCATCCACAGAGGAATGCACAAAGAAGAAGTGGTCCATATACACAACGGAATACGACTCCAATAAAAAATATACATTCAATTTAAAAAACAAACATAAGTAAGGAGACATCAGCATTTGGGGGTTTATCCAGGCACATTCCTCTCTAATTTATAACCGAGGAAAACCACTGGCAGGAAGGTCTGTTTCCCTAGTTACCAGAGTGGGAATAGCAGAAATGCTGCCGCCCTCTGCCCGTTACCTGCAACAGAAGCTTTAAAACCTGTGCTAAGTGTCACTTCATATGCACAAGTACTGCTGGGCTGTAAATGAAACCTGCCCTCAAAATGTCTTGAGGGAGGTAATGGCCAAAATATCTCAAAATGTGGCACGTACTTCAAGAAAACAATATGAAGACGTAAGCTGTACTCAAAGTTTTAAGAAAAAAAGGAAATGCCAGAAAGGTCAATTTCAAGCGATTATGAGATGCATGCAAATCCAACCGCAAACAGGTACCAGCTCACACCAGTGAGAATAAACTTCAGCAAAAATCTACAAGCAATAAATGCTGAAGGGTTTGTGGAGAAGTGCATACCCTCAACGTTAAGTGGGACGTGACCTGGTAAGAGCCACTAATGAGAGCAGAATGGAGGTGCCTTTACATGGTAAACATTTTGCTACCATATGATCCAGCAGGCCCACTCCTGGGCCTATAAACTAAGAAGACAGAATTGGAAAGACACAGGCAGGCAAATCTGCACCGCAGCCGTATTACAATAGCCAAGACATGGAAGCAACCAATAAGTCCATCAACAGATGAGTGGACAAAGAAGAACTGGTACATGTACAGATGGAATATCAGACAAGGAAAAAAATGACACAATGCCATTTGGAGCACCGTAGATGAGTCTAGAGGTGATCACGCAACTTGTAGTAAGCCAGAAGGCGAAAGACACATATCCTATGATATCACTGATAGGTGTGACCTAAAAATTGATACCAGTGAAGATATTTCCACAGAGAAAGGCAATCACAGATTCATTAAACAACCTTATGTTTCAGCAATGGAAAGGTGTGAGGATTGGATACATGAGGTTGCTGGGGTTAACAGAGATATACAAACACAGGTGAAGTATATAATCACCAAAGACCTACGGAATACCAAGAGAAGACAACTCAACATTCTGTCGTAACCTACATGGGAAAAGGATCTGAAGAAGAACTGATATATGTATATGTGTAAAAGAACGACATCTTGCACACCTAGAACAAGCAAAACATTTTAATCAGACTTGCTGTGATAAGAAATTAAAATTAAATTAAAGAAACGAATAAGAAGTAGTGAGACATAAACTTAAGGGGCTCTTTCCTGGCACATTCCATTCAAATTTACAACCTAGAACAGGACATACATTGAGGCTCTGTTACCCTAGTAACCAGATTTGGTAAAGGAGAACTGCTCCCGCCTTGTGGCCGTTTCACACAACAGCAGCTCTAAACCCAGGGCTAACGGTTACTTGATATTCAAAATAATTGCAGGCCTGTAAATGACACGTGCCCTCAAAACAAATCCTTCGGTGATAAATCGAGCAAAAATCTCAAAAGACGTGTATATCTCAAAACGACAATTTCAAGAGGCATATTATATGCGCATTTTCCCTTCTGTTTCATTTATGTCTTTTTTCTTGTTAAAAAATGGCATGGAAATAGGCTCAACATCAGTAATTAATAAACCATGAAAATCCAGTGTACAAAGAGGTTCACTTCACAGCCGTCAGAATCATCATCACCAAAAAAGTCTACAAAGAATAAATGCTGAAGGGGTCATAGAGAGCTGCGTACCTGCTAGCTGCTGGTGGGATGTAACCTGGTAAGAGCCAATAGTGAGAACAGAATGGAGGTGCGTTTAAAGGTAAAAATTGAGCCACCGTGTTATCTGGTAGGCCCTTTCATACGCCTATCACCTGAGTAGACCAGAATCAAAAAGACACAGGCTGGCAATCCTGCACTGCAGCATCATTTAACATAGCCAAGACGTGGAAGAAACTAAAATGTCCAGCAACAGAAAAATGAACAAAGAAAAAGTGTCCATGTACACAATGCAATATTAGCCATGGAAAACAATGAAACAGTGCCGTTTGCACCACCATAGAAAGACCTACAGTTAAACCCCCAATTTTAAGTAAGGAAGAAACCGAAAAACAGATAATCTATCATATCAATTATAGGTGTTACCTAAAAATTGATACCCATGAAATTATTTCCAAGAGGAGGACACGCATGGATTAGGAAAACAAAACTATGTTTAACCAAATGCAAAAGTGTAAGGAATGGATGAATTAGCAGATGGGGGTTTACAGACATGTACTGACACATATGAAATATATGTCACAAAATAACTATGGAATACCAAGAGAGGTGTACTCAACACTCTCTAATAACCTACACGGGAAAGGATCCACAGATGAATAGTTAGATACATAGGTATAATGAATCAGATTTTGTACACCTAAAAGAAAAAACATTTTTATCAACTTTGCTCTGATAATCAGTCAAAATTAAATTTAAATAACAAACAAGAAGTAAGGAGATATAAGCTCTTGGGGGTTTGCCCTGGCACATTCCACTCTAACTTGCAGCCTACTAACAGGATTTCCAGAAAAGCTCTGTTGCCCCCAAAACCTCGAGTTGGAAATGCAGAAGTGCTGCCGCCTTGTGGCTGTTTTCCGCAAGAGTGGACTTAAACCCACAGCTAACAGTCACTTAACATTCACAAGGACACAGGGCTGTAAGGACACCTGCCGTCCAAAAATTGTGGTGAGGTAGGGAATGGACAAAAAAATTCAAAACTGGTAAAATTTTCAAGGAGATAGTACGAAGAGGTAAGTTTTACTCACTCTTTTTAGAAAACAAGGAAAATGGATAAAAGCTCAACATCAGGAATTATGAGACTCATGCAACTCGAACCTACAAAAAGGTTTCAACTCACGCTAGTCAACTACCATCAGCAAAAGTTCTACAAACAATAAATGCTGAAGGGGTTTTAGAGAACTGTGTACCCTCTAGCTGCTGGTGAGATGTAAAGTGGTAACAGCCAATAATGAGAACAAAAAGGAGCTGCATTTCAAAGTAAAAATTGAGCCACCGTTCCATCCAGCAGGCCCACCGCTGAGCCTCTCACCTCAGAAGACCAGAGTCACGAAGGCACAGGCTGCAACAGCTGCACTGCAGGAATTTTCCCAATAGCCAAGACACGGAAGCAGGCAAAATGTCCATCAACAGATGAATGGATAAAAAACAAGTGGTCCATGTACACAATGAACATTAGCCATGGACAAAAATGAAACACTGCTCTTTGAGGCACCATAGAGGAGCCTAGAGATAATCACAGAACATGAAGTAAGTCGGAAAGCAAAAGACACAAACTATGATATCACTTATAGGCGTTATCTAACAACTGACACAAGTGAACATACTTCCACAGAGAAAGACACTCACAGACTTAGGAAACATACTATGCTTATCTAAAAGGAAAGGTGCGGGTAATAGGTAAATTAAGATTAAGGTTGCCATTCGTGTACAAATACCTATTAAATACATATATCAAAAAGACAGACCATATAGCAAGGGAGGTCTACCGAACACGCTGCAGTAATTTACATGAGAAGAGGATCTGTACATTAACATATATATATATGTATATATATATATATATATATGAAAAAATCAATCAGATTGTGTATACCTAGGACAACCAATATTCTAATGATTATCCCGATTAAAAAAACTAAAACAAAGAACAAGAAATAAAGTGACATAAACTTATGGGTTTTTTTTACTGGCACATTCCCTTCTAATTTACACCCTGGCAACAGGACTTCCAAAAAGGCTCTGCTGACCTAGTAACCAGATTTGGGAATGGAGAAATGCTGCCCCCTTGTGGCCGTTTCCCAAACAGCAGCTTTAAACCCAGTGCTAATGGTCACTAAATATTCACACTCATTTCAGGCATGTAAATGACACCTGCACTCCAAAAACATCCTGGGGTCGAAAATCGATGAAAAACTTTAAAAGGGCAACGTTCCAAGAAGACAATTTCAAGAGGTTTATTGTACTCACTGGTTTTTTTCCTGTTTTTTGTTTAAGAGAACTAAAAACGGTGTGGCAAAATGCTGAACATTAGGAATTATTAAAGACATGCAAATCCAAATTACAAAAACCTATCAGCTCACACCAGTCAGAATGGCCACCAGCAAAAATTCTGCAAACAATAAATGCTGAAGGAGCTGTGCAGAAATGCGTATGCTCGGTTCAAAGAGGGACATGGTAAGAGCCAGTAATGAAAACACAAAGGTTATTCTTTGAAAAGGTAAATATTGAGCTACCATTCAATCAAGCCTACCCACTGCCGGGCCTATCGCCTGAGAGGATGAGAATCCAAAAGTCACAGGCTGGCAATCCTGCACTCCAGCAATATTTACCATAGGCAACACTTGGAAGCATCGAAAGTGTCCATCCACAGAGGAATGCACAAAGAAGAAGTGGTCCATATACACAACGGAATACGACTCCAATAAAAAATATACATTCAATTTAAAAAACAAACATAAGTAAGGAGACATCAGCATTTGGGGGTTTATCCAGGCACATTCCTCTCTAATTTATAACCGAGGAAAACCACTGGCAGGAAGGTCTGTTTCCCTAGTTACCAGAGTGGGAATAGCAGAAATGCTGCCGCCCTCTGCCCGTTACCTGCAACAGAAGCTTTAAAACCTGTGCTAAGTGTCACTTCATATGCACAAGTACTGCTGGGCTGTAAATGAAACCTGCCCTCAAAATGTCTTGAGGGAGGTAATGGCCAAAATATCTCAAAATGTGGCACGTACTTCAAGAAAACAATATGAAGACGTAAGCTGTACTCAAAGTTTTAAGAAAAAAAGGAAATGCCGGAAAGGTCAATTTCAAGCGATTATGAGATGCATGCAAATCCAACCGCAAACAGGTACCAGCTCACACCAGTGAGAATAAACTTCAGCAAAAATCTACAAGCAATAAATGCTGAAGGGTTTGTGGAGAAGTGCATACCCTCAACGTTAAGTGGGACGTGACCTGGTAAGAGCCACTAATGAGAGCAGAATGGAGGTGCCTTTACATGGTAAACATTTTGCTACCATATGATCCAGCAGGCCCACTCCTGGGCCTATAAACTAAGAAGACAGAATTGGAAAGACACAGGCAGGCAAATCTGCACCGCAGCCGTATTACAATAGCCAAGACATGGAAGCAACCAATAAGTCCATCAACAGATGAGTGGACAAAGAAGAACTGGTACATGTACAGATGGAATATCAGACAAGGAAAAAAATGACACAATGCCATTTGGAGCACCGTAGATGAGTCTAGAGGTGATCACGCAACTTGTAGTAAGCCAGAAGGCGAAAGACACATATCCTATGATATCACTGATAGGTGTGACCTAAAAATTGATACCAGTGAAGATATTTCCACAGAGAAAGGCAATCACAGATTCATTAAACAACCTTATGTTTCAGCAATGGAAAGGTGTGAGGATTGGATACATGAGGTTGCTGGGGTTAACAGAGATATACAAACACAGGTGAAGTATATAATCACCAAAGACCTACGGAATACCAAGAGAAGACAACTCAACATTCTGTCGTAACCTACATGGGAAAAGGATCTGAAGAAGAACTGATATATGTATATGTGTAAAAGAACGACATCTTGCACACCTAGAACAAGCAAAACATTTTAATCAGACTTGCTGTGATAAGAAATTAAAATTAAATTAAAGAAACGAATAAGAAGTAGTGAGACATAAACTTAAGGGGCTCTTTCCTGGCACATTCCATTCAAATTTACAACCTAGAACAGGACATACATTGAGGCTCTGTTACCCTAGTAACCAGATTTGGTAAAGGAGAACTGCTCCCGCCTTGTGGCCGTTTCACACAACAGCAGCTCTAAACCCAGGGCTAACGGTTACTTGATATTCAAAATAATTGCAGGCCTGTAAATGACACGTGCCCTCAAAACAAATCCTTCGGTGATAAATCGAGCAAAAATCTCAAAAGACGTGTATATCTCAAAACGACAATTTCAAGAGGCATATTATATGCGCATTTTCCCTTCTGTTTCATTTATGTCTTTTTTCTTGTTAAAAAATGGCATGGAAATAGGCTCAACATCAGTAATTAATAAACCATGAAAATCCAGTGTACAAAGAGGTTCACTTCACAGCCGTCAGAATCATCATCACCAAAAAAGTCTACAAAGAATAAATGCTGAAGGGGTCATAGAGAGCTGCGTACCTGCTAGCTGCTGGTGGGATGTAACCTGGTAAGAGCCAATAGTGAGAACAGAATGGAGGTGCGTTTAAAGGTAAAAATTGAGCCACCGTGTTATCTGGTAGGCCCTTTCATACGCCTATCACCTGAGTAGACCAGAATCAAAAAGACACAGGCTGGCAATCCTGCACTGCAGCATCATTTAACATAGCCAAGACGTGGAAGAAACTAAAATGTCCAGCAACAGAAAAATGAACAAAGAAAAAGTGTCCATGTACACAATGCAATATTAGCCATGGAAAACAATGAAACAGTGCCGTTTGCACCACCATAGAAAGACCTACAGTTAAACCCCCAATTTTAAGTAAGGAAGAAACCGAAAAACAGATAATCTATCATATCAATTATAGGTGTTACCTAAAAATTGATACCCATGAAATTATTTCCAAGAGGAGGACACGCATGGATTAGGAAAACAAAACTATGTTTAACCAAATGCAAAAGTGTAAGGAATGGATGAATTAGCAGATGGGGGTTTACAGACATGTACTGACACATATGAAATATATGTCACAAAATAACTATGGAATACCAAGAGAGGTGTACTCAACACTCTCTAATAACCTACACGGGAAAGGATCCACAGATGAATAGTTAGATACATAGGTATAATGAATCAGATTTTGTACACCTAAAAGAAAAAACATTTTTATCAACTTTGCTCTGATAATCAGTCAAAATTAAATTTAAATAACAAACAAGAAGTAAGGAGATATAAGCTCTTGGGGGTTTGCCCTGGCACATTCCACTCTAACTTGCAGCCTACTAACAGGATTTCCAGAAAAGCTCTGTTGCCCCCAAAACCTCGAGTTGGAAATGCAGAAGTGCTGCCGCCTTGTGGCTGTTTTCCGCAAGAGTGGACTTAAACCCACAGCTAACAGTCACTTAACATTCACAAGGACACAGGGCTGTAAGGACACCTGCCGTCCAAAAATTGTGGTGAGGTAGGGAATGGACAAAAAAATTCAAAACTGGTAAAATTTTCAAGGAGATAGTACGAAGAGGTAAGTTTTACTCACTCTTTTTAGAAAACAAGGAAAATGGATAAAAGCTCAACATCAGGAATTATGAGACTCATGCAACTCGAACCTACAAAAAGGTTTCAACTCACGCTAGTCAACTACCATCAGCAAAAGTTCTACAAACAATAAATGCTGAAGGGGTTTTAGAGAACTGTGTACCCTCTAGCTGCTGGTGAGATGTAAAGTGGTAACAGCCAATAATGAGAACAAAAAGGAGCTGCATTTCAAAGTAAAAATTGAGCCACCGTTCCATCCAGCAGGCCCACCGCTGAGCCTCTCACCTCAGAAGACCAGAGTCACGAAGGCACAGGCTGCAACAGCTGCACTGCAGGAATTTTCCCAATAGCCAAGACACGGAAGCAGGCAAAATGTCCATCAACAGATGAATGGATAAAAAACAAGTGGTCCATGTACACAATGAACATTAGCCATGGACAAAAATGAAACACTGCTCTTTGAGGCACCATAGAGGAGCCTAGAGATAATCACAGAACATGAAGTAAGTCGGAAAGCAAAAGACACAAACTATGATATCACTTATAGGCGTTATCTAACAACTGACACAAGTGAACATACTTCCACAGAGAAAGACACTCACAGACTTAGGAAACATACTATGCTTATCTAAAAGGAAAGGTGCGGGTAATAGGTAAATTAAGATTAAGGTTGCCATTCGTGTACAAATACCTATTAAATACATATATCAAAAAGACAGACCATATAGCAAGGGAGGTCTACCGAACACGCTGCAGTAATTTACATGAGAAGAGGATCTGTACATTAACATATATATATATGTATATATATATATATATATATATGAAAAAATCAATCAGATTGTGTATACCTAGGACAACCAATATTCTAATGATTATCCCGATTAAAAAACCTAAAACAAAGAACAAGAAATAAAGTGACATAAACTTATGGGTTTTTTTTACTGGCACATTCCCTTCTAATTTACACCCTGGCAACAGGACTTCCAAAAAGGCTCTGCTGACCTAGTAACCAGATTTGGGAATGGAGAAATGCTGCCCCCTTGTGGCCGTTTCCCAAACAGCAGCTTTAAACCCAGTGCTAATGGTCACTAAATATTCACACTCATTTCAGGCATGTAAATGACACCTGCACTCCAAAAACATCCTGGGGTCGAAAATCGATGAAAAACTTTAAAAGGGCAACGTTCCAAGAAGACAATTTCAAGAGGTTTATTGTACTCACTGGTTTTTTTCCTGTTTTTTGTTTAAGAGAACTAAAAACGGTGTGGCAAAATGCTGAACATTAGGAATTATTAAAGACATGCAAATCCAAATTACAAAAACCTATCAGCTCACACCAGTCAGAATGGCCACCAGCAAAAATTCTGCAAACAATAAATGCTGAAGGAGTTGTGCAGAAATGCGTATGCTCGGTTCAAAGAGGGACATGGTAAGAGCCAGTAATGAAAACACAAAGGTTATTCTTTGAAAAGGTAAATATTGAGCTACCATTCAATCAAGCCTACCCACTGCCGGGCCTATCGCCTGAGAGGATGAGAATCCAAAAGTCACAGGCTGGCAATCCTGCACTCCAGCAATATTTACCATAGGCAACACTTGGAAGCATCGAAAGTGTCCATCCACAGAGGAATGCACAAAGAAGAAGTGGTCCATATACACAACGGAATACGACTCCAATAAAAAATATACATTCAATTTAAAAAACAAACATAAGTAAGGAGACATCAGCATTTGGGGGTTTATCCAGGCACATTCCTCTCTAATTTATAACCGAGGAAAACCACTGGCAGGAAGGTCTGTTTCCCTAGTTACCAGAGTGGGAATAGCAGAAATGCTGCCGCCCTCTGCCCGTTACCTGCAACAGAAGCTTTAAAACCTGTGCTAAGTGTCACTTCATATGCACAAGTACTGCTGGGCTGTAAATGAAACCTGCCCTCAAAATGTCTTGAGGGAGGTAATGGCCAAAATATCTCAAAATGTGGCACGTACTTCAAGAAAACAATATGAAGACGTAAGCTGTACTCAAAGTTTTAAGAAAAAAAGGAAATGCCGGAAAGGTCAATTTCAAGCGATTATGAGATGCATGCAAATCCAACCGCAAACAGGTACCAGCTCACACCAGTGAGAATAAACTTCAGCAAAAATCTACAAGCAATAAATGCTGAAGGGTTTGTGGAGAAGTGCATACCCTCAACGTTAAGTGGGACGTGACCTGGTAAGAGCCACTAATGAGAGCAGAATGGAGGTGCCTTTACATGGTAAACATTTTGCTACCATATGATCCAGCAGGCCCACTCCTGGGCCTATAAACTAAGAAGACAGAATTGGAAAGACACAGGCAGGCAAATCTGCACCGCAGCCGTATTACAATAGCCAAGACATGGAAGCAACCAATAAGTCCATCAACAGATGAGTGGACAAAGAAGAACTGGTACATGTACAGATGGAATATCAGACAAGGAAAAAAATGACACAATGCCATTTGGAGCACCGTAGATGAGTCTAGAGGTGATCACGCAACTTGTAGTAAGCCAGAAGGCGAAAGACACATATCCTATGATATCACTGATAGGTGTGACCTAAAAATTGATACCAGTGAAGATATTTCCACAGAGAAAGGCAATCACAGATTCATTAAACAACCTTATGTTTCAGCAATGGAAAGGTGTGAGGATTGGATACATGAGGTTGCTGGGGTTAACAGAGATATACAAACACAGGTGAAGTATATAATCACCAAAGACCTACGGAATACCAAGAGAAGACAACTCAACATTCTGTCGTAACCTACATGGGAAAAGGATCTGAAGAAGAACTGATATATGTATATGTGTAAAAGAACGACATCTTGCACACCTAGAACAAGCAAAACATTTTAATCAAACTTGCTGTGATAAGAAATTAAAATTAAATTAAAGAAACGAATAAGAAGTAGTGAGACATAAACTTAAGGGGCTCTTTCCTGGCACATTCCATTCAAATTTACAACCTAGAACAGGACATACATTGAGGCTCTGTTACCCTAGTAACCAGATTTGGTAAAGGAGAACTGCTCCCGCCTTGTGGCCGTTTCACACAACAGCAGCTCTAAACCCAGGGCTAACGGTTACTTGATATTCAAAATAATTGCAGGCCTGTAAATGACACGTGCCCTCAAAACAAATCCTTCGGTGATAAATCGAGCAAAAATCTCAAAAGACGTGTATATCTCAAAACGACAATTTCAAGAGGCATATTATATGCGCATTTTCCCTTCTGTTTCATTTATGTCTTTTTTCTTGTTAAAAAATGGCATGGAAATAGGCTCAACATCAGTAATTAATAAACCATGAAAATCCAGTGTACAAAGAGGTTCACTTCACAGCCGTCAGAATCATCATCACCAAAAAAGTCTACAAAGAATAAATGCTGAAGGGGTCATAGAGAGCTGCGTACCTGCTAGCTGCTGGTGGGATGTAACCTGGTAAGAGCCAATAGTGAGAACAGAATGGAGGTGCGTTTAAAGGTAAAAATTGAGCCACCGTGTTATCTGGTAGGCCCTTTCATACGCCTATCACCTGAGTAGACCAGAATCAAAAAGACACAGGCTGGCAATCCTGCACTGCAGCATCATTTAACATAGCCAAGACGTGGAAGAAACTAAAATGTCCAGCAACAGAAAAATGAACAAAGAAAAAGTGTCCATGTACACAATGCAATATTAGCCATGGAAAACAATGAAACAGTGCCGTTTGCACCACCATAGAAAGACCTACAGTTAAACCCCCAATTTTAAGTAAGGAAGAAACCGAAAAACAGATAATCTATCATATCAATTATAGGTGTTACCTAAAAATTGATACCCATGAAATTATTTCCAAGAGGAGGACACGCATGGATTAGGAAAACAAAACTATGTTTAACCAAATGCAAAAGTGTAAGGAATGGATGAATTAGCAGATGGGGGTTTACAGACATGTACTGACACATATGAAATATATGTCACAAAATAACTATGGAATACCAAGAGAGGTGTACTCAACACTCTCTAATAACCTACACGGGAAAGGATCCACAGATGAATAGTTAGATACATAGGTATAATGAATCAGATTTTGTACACCTAAAAGAAAAAACATTTTTATCAACTTTGCTCTGATAATCAGTCAAAATTAAATTTAAATAACAAACAAGAAGTAAGGAGATATAAGCTCTTGGGGGTTTGCCCTGGCACATTCCACTCTAACTTGCAGCCTACTAACAGGATTTCCAGAAAAGCTCTGTTGCCCCCAAAACCTCGAGTTGGAAATGCAGAAGTGCTGCCGCCTTGTGGCTGTTTTCCGCAAGAGTGGACTTAAACCCACAGCTAACAGTCACTTAACATTCACAAGGACACAGGGCTGTAAGGACACCTGCCGTCCAAAAATTGTGGTGAGGTAGGGAATGGACAAAAAAATTCAAAACTGGTAAAATTTTCAAGGAGATAGTACGAAGAGGTAAGTTTTACTCACTCTTTTTAGAAAACAAGGAAAATGGATAAAAGCTCAACATCAGGAATTATGAGACTCATGCAACTCGAACCTACAAAAAGGTTTCAACTCACGCTAGTCAACTACCATCAGCAAAAGTTCTACAAACAATAAATGCTGAAGGGGTTTTAGAGAACTGTGTACCCTCTAGCTGCTGGTGAGATGTAAAGTGGTAACAGCCAATAATGAGAACAAAAAGGAGCTGCATTTCAAAGTAAAAATTGAGCCACCGTTCCATCCAGCAGGCCCACCGCTGAGCCTCTCACCTCAGAAGACCAGAGTCACGAAGGCACAGGCTGCAACAGCTGCACTGCAGGAATTTTCCCAATAGCCAAGACACGGAAGCAGGCAAAATGTCCATCAACAGATGAATGGATAAAAAACAAGTGGTCCATGTACACAATGAACATTAGCCATGGACAAAAATGAAACACTGCTCTTTGAGGCACCATAGAGGAGCCTAGAGATAATCACAGAACATGAAGTAAGTCGGAAAGCAAAAGACACAAACTATGATATCACTTATAGGCGTTATCTAACAACTGACACAAGTGAACATACTTCCACAGAGAAAGACACTCACAGACTTAGGAAACATACTATGCTTATCTAAAAGGAAAGGTGCGGGTAATAGGTAAATTAAGATTAAGGTTGCCATTCGTGTACAAATACCTATTAAATACATATATCAAAAAGACAGACCATATAGCAAGGGAGGTCTACCGAACACGCTGCAGTAATTTACATGAGAAGAGGATCTGTACATTAACATATATATATATGTATATATATATATATATATATATATGAAAAAATCAATCAGATTGTGTATACCTAGGACAACCAATATTCTAATGATTATCCCGATTAAAAAACCTAAAACAAAGAACAAGAAATAAAGTGACATAAACTTATGGGTTTTTTTTACTGGCACATTCCCTTCTAATTTACACCCTGGCAACAGGACTTCCAAAAAGGCTCTGCTGACCTAGTAACCAGATTTGGGAATGGAGAAATGCTGCCCCCTTGTGGCCGTTTCCCAAACAGCAGCTTTAAACCCAGTGCTAATGGTCACTAAATATTCACACTCATTTCAGGCATGTAAATGACACCTGCACTCCAAAAACATCCTGGGGTCGAAAATCGATGAAAAACTTTAAAAGGGCAACGTTCCAAGAAGACAATTTCAAGAGGTTTATTGTACTCACTGGTTTTTTTCCTGTTTTTTGTTTAAGAGAACTAAAAACGGTGTGGCAAAATGCTGAACATTAGGAATTATTAAAGACATGCAAATCCAAATTACAAAAACCTATCAGCTCACACCAGTCAGAATGGCCACCAGCAAAAATTCTGCAAACAATAAATGCTGAAGGAGTTGTGCAGAAATGCGTATGCTCGGTTCAAAGAGGGACATGGTAAGAGCCAGTAATGAAAACACAAAGGTTATTCTTTGAAAAGGTAAATATTGAGCTACCATTCAATCAAGCCTACCCACTGCCGGGCCTATCGCCTGAGAGGATGAGAATCCAAAAGTCACAGGCTGGCAATCCTGCACTCCAGCAATATTTACCATAGGCAACACTTGGAAGCATCGAAAGTGTCCATCCACAGAGGAATGCACAAAGAAGAAGTGGTCCATATACACAACGGAATACGACTCCAATAAAAAATATACATTCAATTTAAAAAACAAACATAAGTAAGGAGACATCAGCATTTGGGGGTTTATCCAGGCACATTCCTCTCTAATTTATAACCGAGGAAAACCACTGGCAGGAAGGTCTGTTTCCCTAGTTACCAGAGTGGGAATAGCAGAAATGCTGCCGCCCTCTGCCCGTTACCTGCAACAGAAGCTTTAAAACCTGTGCTAAGTGTCACTTCATATGCACAAGTACTGCTGGGCTGTAAATGAAACCTGCCCTCAAAATGTCTTGAGGGAGGTAATGGCCAAAATATCTCAAAATGTGGCACGTACTTCAAGAAAACAATATGAAGACGTAAGCTGTACTCAAAGTTTTAAGAAAAAAAGGAAATGCCGGAAAGGTCAATTTCAAGCGATTATGAGATGCATGCAAATCCAACCGCAAACAGGTACCAGCTCACACCAGTGAGAATAAACTTCAGCAAAAATCTACAAGCAATAAATGCTGAAGGGTTTGTGGAGAAGTGCATACCCTCAACGTTAAGTGGGACGTGACCTGGTAAGAGCCACTAATGAGAGCAGAATGGAGGTGCCTTTACATGGTAAACATTTTGCTACCATATGATCCAGCAGGCCCACTCCTGGGCCTATAAACTAAGAAGACAGAATTGGAAAGACACAGGCAGGCAAATCTGCACCGCAGCCGTATTACAATAGCCAAGACATGGAAGCAACCAATAAGTCCATCAACAGATGAGTGGACAAAGAAGAACTGGTACATGTACAGATGGAATATCAGACAAGGAAAAAAATGACACAATGCCATTTGGAGCACCGTAGATGAGTCTAGAGGTGATCACGCAACTTGTAGTAAGCCAGAAGGCGAAAGACACATATCCTATGATATCACTGATAGGTGTGACCTAAAAATTGACACCAGTGAAGATATTTCCACAGAGAAAGGCAATCACAGATTCATTAAACAACCTTATGTTTCAGCAATGGAAAGGTGTGAGGATTGGATACATGAGGTTGCTGGGGTTAACAGAGATATACAAACACAGGTGAAGTATATAATCACCAAAGACCTACGGAATACCAAGAGAAGACAACTCAACATTCTGTCGTAACCTACATGGGAAAAGGATCTGAAGAAGAACTGATATATGTATATGTGTAAAAGAACGACATCTTGCACACCTAGAACAAGCAAAACATTTTAATCAAACTTGCTGTGATAAGAAATTAAAATTAAATTAAAGAAACGAATAAGAAGTAGTGAGACATAAACTTAAGGGGCTCTTTCCTGGCACATTCCATTCAAATTTACAACCTAGAACAGGACATACATTGAGGCTCTGTTACCCTAGTAACCAGATTTGGTAAAGGAGAACTGCTCCCGCCTTGTGGCCGTTTCACACAACAGCAGCTCTAAACCCAGGGCTAACGGTTACTTGATATTCAAAATAATTGCAGGCCTGTAAATGACACGTGCCCTCAAAACAAATCCTTCGGTGATAAATCGAGCAAAAATCTCAAAAGACGTGTATATCTCAAAACGACAATTTCAAGAGGCATATTATATGCGCATTTTCCCTTCTGTTTCATTTATGTCTTTTTTCTTGTTAAAAAATGGCATGGAAATAGGCTCAACATCAGTAATTAATAAACCATGAAAATCCAGTGTACAAAGAGGTTCACTTCACAGCCGTCAGAATCATCATCACCAAAAAAGTCTACAAAGAATAAATGCTGAAGGGGTCATAGAGAGCTGCGTACCTGCTAGCTGCTGGTGGGATGTAACCTGGTAAGAGCCAATAGTGAGAACAGAATGGAGGTGCGTTTAAAGGTAAAAATTGAGCCACCGTGTTATCTGGTAGGCCCTTTCATACGCCTATCACCTGAGTAGACCAGAATCAAAAAGACACAGGCTGGCAATCCTGCACTGCAGCATCATTTAACATAGCCAAGACGTGGAAGAAACTAAAATGTCCAGCAACAGAAAAATGAACAAAGAAAAAGTGTCCATGTACACAATGCAATATTAGCCATGGAAAACAATGAAACAGTGCCGTTTGCACCACCATAGAAAGACCTACAGTTAAACCCCCAATTTTAAGTAAGGAAGAAACCGAAAAACAGATAATCTATCATATCAATTATAGGTGTTACCTAAAAATTGATACCCATGAAATTATTTCCAAGAGGAGGACACGCATGGATTAGGAAAACAAAACTATGTTTAACCAAATGCAAAAGTGTAAGGAATGGATGAATTAGCAGATGGGGGTTTACAGACATGTACTGACACATATGAAATATATGTCACAAAATAACTATGGAATACCAAGAGAGGTGTACTCAACACTCTCTAATAACCTACACGGGAAAGGATCCACAGATGAATAGTTAGATACATAGGTATAATGAATCAGATTTTGTACACCTAAAAGAAAAAACATTTTTATCAACTTTGCTCTGATAATCAGTCAAAATTAAATTTAAATAACAAACAAGAAGTAAGGAGATATAAGCTCTTGGGGGTTTGCCCTGGCACATTCCACTCTAACTTGCAGCCTACTAACAGGATTTCCAGAAAAGCTCTGTTGCCCCCAAAACCTCGAGTTGGAAATGCAGAAGTGCTGCCGCCTTGTGGCTGTTTTCCGCAAGAGTGGACTTAAACCCACAGCTAACAGTCACTTAACATTCACAAGGACACAGGGCTGTAAGGACACCTGCCGTCCAAAAATTGTGGTGAGGTAGGGAATGGACAAAAAAATTCAAAACTGGTAAAATTTTCAAGGAGATAGTACGAAGAGGTAAGTTTTACTCACTCTTTTTAGAAAACAAGGAAAATGGATAAAAGCTCAACATCAGGAATTATGAGACTCATGCAACTCGAACCTACAAAAAGGTTTCAACTCACGCTAGTCAACTACCATCAGCAAAAGTTCTACAAACAATAAATGCTGAAGGGGTTTTAGAGAACTGTGTACCCTCTAGCTGCTGGTGAGATGTAAAGTGGTAACAGCCAATAATGAGAACAAAAAGGAGCTGCATTTCAAAGTAAAAATTGAGCCACCGTTCCATCCAGCAGGCCCACCGCTGAGCCTCTCACCTCAGAAGACCAGAGTCACGAAGGCACAGGCTGCAACAGCTGCACTGCAGGAATTTTCCCAATAGCCAAGACACGGAAGCAGGCAAAATGTCCATCAACAGATGAATGGATAAAAAACAAGTGGTCCATGTACACAATGAACATTAGCCATGGACAAAAATGAAACACTGCTCTTTGAGGCACCATAGAGGAGCCTAGAGATAATCACAGAACATGAAGTAAGTCGGAAAGCAAAAGACACAAACTATGATATCACTTATAGGCGTTATCTAACAACTGACACAAGTGAACATACTTCCACAGAGAAAGACACTCACAGACTTAGGAAACATACTATGCTTATCTAAAAGGAAAGGTGCGGGTAATAGGTAAATTAAGATTAAGGTTGCCATTCGTGTACAAATACCTATTAAATACATATATCAAAAAGACAGACCATATAGCAAGGGAGGTCTACCGAACACGCTGCAGTAATTTACATGAGAAGAGGATCTGTACATTAACATATATATATATGTATATATATATATATATATATATATGAAAAAATCAATCAGATTGTGTATACCTAGGACAACCAATATTCTAATGATTATCCCGATTAAAAAAACTAAAACAAAGAACAAGAAATAAAGTGACATAAACTTATGGGTTTTTTTTACTGGCACATTCCCTTCTAATTTACACCCTGGCAACAGGACTTCCAAAAAGGCTCTGCTGACCTAGTAACCAGATTTGGGAATGGAGAAATGCTGCCCCCTTGTGGCCGTTTCCCAAACAGCAGCTTTAAACCCAGTGCTAATGGTCACTAAATATTCACACTCATTTCAGGCATGTAAATGACACCTGCACTCCAAAAACATCCTGGGGTCGAAAATCGATGAAAAACTTTAAAAGGGCAACGTTCCAAGAAGACAATTTCAAGAGGTTTATTGTACTCACTGGTTTTTTTCCTGTTTTTTGTTTAAGAGAACTAAAAACGGTGTGGCAAAATGCTGAACATTAGGAATTATTAAAGACATGCAAATCCAAATTACAAAAACCTATCAGCTCACACCAGTCAGAATGGCCACCAGCAAAAATTCTGCAAACAATAAATGCTGAAGGAGTTGTGCAGAAATGCGTATGCTCGGTTCAAAGAGGGACATGGTAAGAGCCAGTAATGAAAACACAAAGGTTATTCTTTGAAAAGGTAAATATTGAGCTACCATTCAATCAAGCCTACCCACTGCCGGGCCTATCGCCTGAGAGGATGAGAATCCAAAAGTCACAGGCTGGCAATCCTGCACTCCAGCAATATTTACCATAGGCAACACTTGGAAGCATCGAAAGTGTCCATCCACAGAGGAATGCACAAAGAAGAAGTGGTCCATATACACAACGGAATACGACTCCAATAAAAAATATACATTCAATTTAAAAAACAAACATAAGTAAGGAGACATCAGCATTTGGGGGTTTATCCAGGCACATTCCTCTCTAATTTATAACCGAGGAAAACCACTGGCAGGAAGGTCTGTTTCCCTAGTTACCAGAGTGGGAATAGCAGAAATGCTGCCGCCCTCTGCCCGTTACCTGCAACAGAAGCTTTAAAACCTGTGCTAAGTGTCACTTCATATGCACAAGTACTGCTGGGCTGTAAATGAAACCTGCCCTCAAAATGTCTTGAGGGAGGTAATGGCCAAAATATCTCAAAATGTGGCACGTACTTCAAGAAAACAATATGAAGACGTAAGCTGTACTCAAAGTTTTAAGAAAAAAAGGAAATGCCGGAAAGGTCAATTTCAAGCGATTATGAGATGCATGCAAATCCAACCGCAAACAGGTACCAGCTCACACCAGTGAGAATAAACTTCAGCAAAAATCTACAAGCAATAAATGCTGAAGGGTTTGTGGAGAAGTGCATACCCTCAACGTTAAGTGGGACGTGACCTGGTAAGAGCCACTAATGAGAGCAGAATGGAGGTGCCTTTACATGGTAAACATTTTGCTACCATATGATCCAGCAGGCCCACTCCTGGGCCTATAAACTAAGAAGACAGAATTGGAAAGACACAGGCAGGCAAATCTGCACCGCAGCCGTATTACAATAGCCAAGACATGGAAGCAACCAATAAGTCCATCAACAGATGAGTGGACAAAGAAGAACTGGTACATGTACAGATGGAATATCAGACAAGGAAAAAAATGACACAATGCCATTTGGAGCACCGTAGATGAGTCTAGAGGTGATCACGCAACTTGTAGTAAGCCAGAAGGCGAAAGACACATATCCTATGATATCACTGATAGGTGTGACCTAAAAATTGACACCAGTGAAGATATTTCCACAGAGAAAGGCAATCACAGATTCATTAAACAACCTTATGTTTCAGCAATGGAAAGGTGTGAGGATTGGATACATGAGGTTGCTGGGGTTAACAGAGATATACAAACACAGGTGAAGTATATAATCACCAAAGACCTACGGAATACCAAGAGAAGACAACTCAACATTCTGTCGTAACCTACATGGGAAAAGGATCTGAAGAAGAACTGATATATGTATATGTGTAAAAGAACGACATCTTGCACACCTAGAACAAGCAAAACATTTTAATCAAACTTGCTGTGATAAGAAATTAAAATTAAATTAAAGAAACGAATAAGAAGTAGTGAGACATAAACTTAAGGGGCTCTTTCCTGGCACATTCCATTCAAATTTACAACCTAGAACAGGACATACATTGAGGCTCTGTTACCCTAGTAACCAGATTTGGTAAAGGAGAACTGCTCCCGCCTTGTGGCCGTTTCACACAACAGCAGCTCTAAACCCAGGGCTAACGGTTACTTGATATTCAAAATAATTGCAGGCCTGTAAATGACACGTGCCCTCAAAACAAATCCTTCGGTGATAAATCGAGCAAAAATCTCAAAAGACGTGTATATCTCAAAACGACAATTTCAAGAGGCATATTATATGCGCATTTTCCCTTCTGTTTCATTTATGTCTTTTTTCTTGTTAAAAAATGGCATGGAAATAGGCTCAACATCAGTAATTAATAAACCATGAAAATCCAGTGTACAAAGAGGTTCACTTCACAGCCGTCAGAATCATCATCACCAAAAAAGTCTACAAAGAATAAATGCTGAAGGGGTCATAGAGAGCTGCGTACCTGCTAGCTGCTGGTGGGATGTAACCTGGTAAGAGCCAATAGTGAGAACAGAATGGAGGTGCGTTTAAAGGTAAAAATTGAGCCACCGTGTTATCTGGTAGGCCCTTTCATACGCCTATCACCTGAGTAGACCAGAATCAAAAAGACACAGGCTGGCAATCCTGCACTGCAGCATCATTTAACATAGCCAAGACGTGGAAGAAACTAAAATGTCCAGCAACAGAAAAATGAACAAAGAAAAAGTGTCCATGTACACAATGCAATATTAGCCATGGAAAACAATGAAACAGTGCCGTTTGCACCACCATAGAAAGACCTACAGTTAAACCCCCAATTTTAAGTAAGGAAGAAACCGAAAAACAGATAATCTATCATATCAATTATAGGTGTTACCTAAAAATTGATACCCATGAAATTATTTCCAAGAGGAGGACACGCATGGATTAGGAAAACAAAACTATGTTTAACCAAATGCAAAAGTGTAAGGAATGGATGAATTAGCAGATGGGGGTTTACAGACATGTACTGACACATATGAAATATATGTCACAAAATAACTATGGAATACCAAGAGAGGTGTACTCAACACTCTCTAATAACCTACACGGGAAAGGATCCACAGATGAATAGTTAGATACATAGGTATAATGAATCAGATTTTGTACACCTAAAAGAAAAAACATTTTTATCAACTTTGCTCTGATAATCAGTCAAAATTAAATTTAAATAACAAACAAGAAGTAAGGAGATATAAGCTCTTGGGGGTTTGCCCTGGCACATTCCACTCTAACTTGCAGCCTACTAACAGGATTTCCAGAAAAGCTCTGTTGCCCCCAAAACCTCGAGTTGGAAATGCAGAAGTGCTGCCGCCTTGTGGCTGTTTTCCACAAGAGTGGACTTAAACCCACAGCTAACAGTCACTTAACATTCACAAGGACACAGGGCTGTAAGGACACCTGCCGTCCAAAAATTGTGGTGAGGTAGGGAATGGACAAAAAAATTCAAAACTGGTAAAATTTTCAAGGAGATAGTATGAAGAGGTAAGTTTTACTCACTCTTTTTAGAAAACAAGGAAAATGGATAAAAGCTCAACATCAGGAATTATGAGACTCATGCAACTCGAACCTACAAAAAGGTTTCAACTCACGCTAGTCAACTACCATCAGCAAAAGTTCTACAAACAATAAATGCTGAAGGGGTTTTAGAGAACTGTGTACCCTCTAGCTGCTGGTGAGATGTAAAGTGGTAACAGCCAATAATGAGAACAGAAAGGAGCTGCATTTCAAAGTAAAAATTGAGCCACCGTTCCATCCAGCAGGCCCACCGCTGAGCCTCTCGCCTCAGAAGACCAGAGTCACGAAGGCACAGGCTGCAACAGCTGCACTGCAGGAATTTTCCCAATAGCCAAGACACGGAAGCAGGCAAAATGTCCATCAACAGATGAATGGATAAAAAACAAGTGGTCCATGTACACAATGAACATTAGCCATGGACAAAAATGAAACACTGCTCTTTGAGGCACCATAGAGGAGCCTAGAGATAATCACAGAACATGAAGTAAGTCGGAAAGCAAAAGACACAAACTATGATATCACTTATAGGCGTTATCTAACAACTGACACAAGTGAACATACTTCCACAGAGAAAGACACTCACAGACTTAGGAAACATACTATGCTTATCTAAAAGGAAAGGTGCGGGTAATAGGTAAATTAAGATTAAGGTTGCCATTCGTGTACAAATACCTATTAAATACATATATCAAAAAGACAGACCATATAGCAAGGGAGGTCTACCGAACACGCTGCAGTAATTTACATGAGAAGAGGATCTGTACATTAACATATATATATATATGTATATATATATATATATATATATGAAAAAATCAATCAGATTGTGTATACCTAGGACAACCAATATTCTAATGATTATCCCGATTAAAAAAACTAAAACAAAGAACAAGAAATAAAGTGACATAAACTTATGGGTTTTTTTTACTGGCACATTCCCTTCTAATTTACACCCTGGCAACAGGACTTCCAAAAAGGCTCTGCTGACCTAGTAACCAGATTTGGGAATGGAGAAATGCTGCCCCCTTGTGGCCGTTTCCCAAACAGCAGCTTTAAACCCAGTGCTAATGGTCACTAAATATTCACACTCATTTCAGGCATGTAAATGACACCTGCACTCCAAAAACATCCTGGGGTCGAAAATCGATGAAAAACTTTAAAAGGGCAACGTTCCAAGAAGACAATTTCAAGAGGTTTATTGTACTCACTGGTTTTTTTCCTGTTTTTTGTTTAAGAGAACTAAAAACGGTGTGGCAAAATGCTGAACATTAGGAATTATTAAAGACATGCAAATCCAAATTACAAAAACCTATCAGCTCACACCAGTCAGAATGGCCACCAGCAAAAATTCTGCAAACAATAAATGCTGAAGGAGTTGTGCAGAAATGCGTATGCTCGGTTCAAAGAGGGACATGGTAAGAGCCAGTAATGAAAACACAAAGGTTATTCTTTGAAAAGGTAAATATTGAGCTACCATTCAATCAAGCCTACCCACTGCCGGGCCTATCGCCTGAGAGGATGAGAATCCAAAAGTCACAGGCTGGCAATCCTGCACTCCAGCAATATTTACCATAGGCAACACTTGGAAGCATCGAAAGTGTCCATCCACAGAGGAATGCACAAAGAAGAAGTGGTCCATATACACAACGGAATACGACTCCAATAAAAAATATACATTCAATTTAAAAAACAAACATAAGTAAGGAGACATCAGCATTTGGGGGTTTATCCAGGCACATTCCTCTCTAATTTATAACCGAGGAAAACCACTGGCAGGAAGGTCTGTTTCCCTAGTTACCAGAGTGGGAATAGCAGAAATGCTGCCGCCCTCTGCCCGTTACCTGCAACAGAAGCTTTAAAACCTGTGCTAAGTGTCACTTCATATGCACAAGTACTGCTGGGCTGTAAATGAAACCTGCCCTCAAAATGTCTTGAGGGAGGTAATGGCCAAAATATCTCAAAATGTGGCACGTACTTCAAGAAAACAATATGAAGACGTAAGCTGTACTCAAAGTTTTAAGAAAAAAAGGAAATGCCGGAAAGGTCAATTTCAAGCGATTATGAGATGCATGCAAATCCAACCGCAAACAGGTACCAGCTCACACCAGTGAGAATAAACTTCAGCAAAAATCTACAAGCAATAAATGCTGAAGGGTTTGTGGAGAAGTGCATACCCTCAACGTTAAGTGGGACGTGACCTGGTAAGAGCCACTAATGAGAGCAGAATGGAGGTGCCTTTACATGGTAAACATTTTGCTACCATATGATCCAGCAGGCCCACTCCTGGGCCTATAAACTAAGAAGACAGAATTGGAAAGACACAGGCAGGCAAATCTGCACCGCAGCCGTATTACAATAGCCAAGACATGGAAGCAACCAATAAGTCCATCAACAGATGAGTGGACAAAGAAGAACTGGTACATGTACAGATGGAATATCAGACAAGGAAAAAAATGACACAATGCCATTTGGAGCACCGTAGATGAGTCTAGAGGTGATCACGCAACTTGTAGTAAGCCAGAAGGCGAAAGACACATATCCTATGATATCACTGATAGGTGTGACCTAAAAATTGACACCAGTGAAGATATTTCCACAGAGAAAGGCAATCACAGATTCATTAAACAACCTTATGTTTCAGCAATGGAAAGGTGTGAGGATTGGATACATGAGGTTGCTGGGGTTAACAGAGATATACAAACACAGGTGAAGTATATAATCACCAAAGACCTACGGAATACCAAGAGAAGACAACTCAACATTCTGTCGTAACCTACATGGGAAAAGGATCTGAAGAAGAACTGATATATGTATATGTGTAAAAGAACGACATCTTGCACACCTAGAACAAGCAAAACATTTTAATCAAACTTGCTGTGATAAGAAATTAAAATTAAATTAAAGAAACGAATAAGAAGTAGTGAGACATAAACTTAAGGGGCTCTTTCCTGGCACATTCCATTCAAATTTACAACCTAGAACAGGACATACATTGAGGCTCTGTTACCCTAGTAACCAGATTTGGTAAAGGAGAACTGCTCCCGCCTTGTGGCCGTTTCACACAACAGCAGCTCTAAACCCAGGGCTAACGGTTACTTGATATTCAAAATAATTGCAGGCCTGTAAATGACACGTGCCCTCAAAACAAATCCTTCGGTGATAAATCGAGCAAAAATCTCAAAAGACGTGTATATCTCAAAACGACAATTTCAAGAGGCATATTATATGCGCATTTTCCCTTCTGTTTCATTTATGTCTTTTTTCTTGTTAAAAAATGGCATGGAAATAGGCTCAACATCAGTAATTAATAAACCATGAAAATCCAGTGTACAAAGAGGTTCACTTCACGGCCGTCAGAATCATCATCACCAAAAAAGTCTACAAAGAATAAATGCTGAAGGGGTCATAGAGAGCTGCGTACCTGCTAGCTGCTGGTGGGATGTAACCTGGTAAGAGCCAATAGTGAGAACAGAATGGAGGTGCGTTTAAAGGTAAAAATTGAGCCACCGTGTTATCTGGTAGGCCCTTTCATACGCCTATCACCTGAGTAGACCAGAATCAAAAAGACACAGGCTGGCAATCCTGCACTGCAGCATCATTTAACATAGCCAAGACGTGGAAGAAACTAAAATGTCCAGCAACAGAAAAATGAACAAAGAAAAAGTGTCCATGTACACAATGCAATATTAGCCATGGAAAACAATGAAACAGTGCCGTTTGCACCACCATAGAAAGACCTACAGTTAAACCCCCAATTTTAAGTAAGGAAGAAACCGAAAAACAGATAATCTATCATATCAATTATAGGTGTTACCTAAAAATTGATACCCATGAAATTATTTCCAAGAGGAGGACACGCATGGATTAGGAAAACAAAACTATGTTTAACCAAATGCAAAAGTGTAAGGAATGGATGAATTAGCAGATGGGGGTTTACAGACATGTACTGACACATATGAAATATATGTCACAAAATAACTATGGAATACCAAGAGAGGTGTACTCAACACTCTCTAATAACCTACACGGGAAAGGATCCACAGATGAATAGTTAGATACATAGGTATAATGAATCAGATTTTGTACACCTAAAAGAAAAAACATTTTTATCAACTTTGCTCTGATAATCAGTCAAAATTAAATTTAAATAACAAACAAGAAGTAAGGAGATATAAGCTCTTGGGGGTTTGCCCTGGCACATTCCACTCTAACTTGCAGCCTACTAACAGGATTTCCAGAAAAGCTCTGTTGCCCCCAAAACCTCGAGTTGGAAATGCAGAAGTGCTGCCGCCTTGTGGCTGTTTTCCACAAGAGTGGACTTAAACCCACAGCTAACAGTCACTTAACATTCACAAGGACACAGGGCTGTAAGGACACCTGCCGTCCAAAAATTGTGGTGAGGTAGGGAATGGACAAAAAAATTCAAAACTGGTAAAATTTTCAAGGAGATAGTACGAAGAGGTAAGTTTTACTCACTCTTTTTAGAAAACAAGGAAAATGGATAAAAGCTCAACATCAGGAATTATGAGACTCATGCAACTCGAACCTACAAAAAGGTTTCAACTCACGCTAGTCAACTACCATCAGCAAAAGTTCTACAAACAATAAATGCTGAAGGGGTTTTAGAGAACTGTGTACCCTCTAGCTGCTGGTGAGATGTAAAGTGGTAACAGCCAATAATGAGAACAGAAAGGAGCTGCATTTCAAAGTAAAAATTGAGCCACCGTTCCATCCAGCAGGCCCACCGCTGAGCCTCTCGCCTCAGAAGACCAGAGTCACGAAGGCACAGGCTGCAACAGCTGCACTGCAGGAATTTTCCCAATAGCCAAGACACGGAAGCAGGCAAAATGTCCATCAACAGATGAATGGATAAAAAACAAGTGGTCCATGTACACAATGAACATTAGCCATGGACAAAAATGAAACACTGCTCTTTGAGGCACCATAGAGGAGCCTAGAGATAATCACAGAACATGAAGTAAGTCGGAAAGCAAAAGACACAAACTATGATATCACTTATAGGCGTTATCTAACAACTGACACAAGTGAACATACTTCCACAGAGAAAGACACTCACAGACTTAGGAAACATACTATGCTTATCTAAAAGGAAAGGTGCGGGTAATAGGTAAATTAAGATTAAGGTTGCCATTCGTGTACAAATACCTATTAAATACATATATCAAAAAGACAGACCATATAGCAAGGGAGGTCTACCGAACACGCTGCAGTAATTTACATGAGAAGAGGATCTGTACATTAACATATATATATATGTATATATATATATATATATATATGAAAAAATCAATCAGATTGTGTATACCTAGGACAACCAATATTCTAATGATTATCCCGATTAAAAAAACTAAAACAAAGAACAAGAAATAAAGTGACATAAACTTATGGGTTTTTTTTACTGGCACATTCCCTTCTAATTTACACCCTGGCAACAGGACTTCCAAAAAGGCTCTGCTGACCTAGTAACCAGATTTGGGAATGGAGAAATGCTGCCCCCTTGTGGCCGTTTCCCAAACAGCAGCTTTAAACCCAGTGCTAATGGTCACTAAATATTCACACTCATTTCAGGCATGTAAATGACACCTGCACTCCAAAAACATCCTGGGGTCGAAAATCGATGAAAAACTTTAAAAGGGCAACGTTCCAAGAAGACAATTTCAAGAGGTTTATTGTACTCACTGGTTTTTTTCCTGTTTTTTGTTTAAGAGAACTAAAAACGGTGTGGCAAAATGCTGAACATTAGGAATTATTAAAGACATGCAAATCCAAATTACAAAAACCTATCAGCTCACACCAGTCAGAATGGCCACCAGCAAAAATTCTGCAAACAATAAATGCTGAAGGAGTTGTGCAGAAATGCGTATGCTCGGTTCAAAGAGGGACATGGTAAGAGCCAGTAATGAAAACACAAAGGTTATTCTTTGAAAAGGTAAATATTGAGCTACCATTCAATCAAGCCTACCCACTGCCGGGCCTATCGCCTGAGAGGATGAGAATCCAAAAGTCACAGGCTGGCAATCCTGCACTCCAGCAATATTTACCATAGGCAACACTTGGAAGCATCGAAAGTGTCCATCCACAGAGGAATGCACAAAGAAGAAGTGGTCCATATACACAACGGAATACGACTCCAATAAAAAATATACATTCAATTTAAAAAACAAACATAAGTAAGGAGACATCAGCATTTGGGGGTTTATCCAGGCACATTCCTCTCTAATTTATAACCGAGGAAAACCACTGGCAGGAAGGTCTGTTTCCCTAGTTACCAGAGTGGGAATAGCAGAAATGCTGCCGCCCTCTGCCCGTTACCTGCAACAGAAGCTTTAAAACCTGTGCTAAGTGTCACTTCATATGCACAAGTACTGCTGGGCTGTAAATGAAACCTGCCCTCAAAATGTCTTGAGGGAGGTAATGGCCAAAATATCTCAAAATGTGGCACGTACTTCAAGAAAACAATATGAAGACGTAAGCTGTACTCAAAGTTTTAAGAAAAAAAGGAAATGCCGGAAAGGTCAATTTCAAGCGATTATGAGATGCATGCAAATCCAACCGCAAACAGGTACCAGCTCACACCAGTGAGAATAAACTTCAGCAAAAATCTACAAGCAATAAATGCTGAAGGGTTTGTGGAGAAGTGCATACCCTCAACGTTAAGTGGGACGTGACCTGGTAAGAGCCACTAATGAGAGCAGAATGGAGGTGCCTTTACATGGTAAACATTTTGCTACCATATGATCCAGCAGGCCCACTCCTGGGCCTATAAACTAAGAAGACAGAATTGGAAAGACACAGGCAGGCAAATCTGCACCGCAGCCGTATTACAATAGCCAAGACATGGAAGCAACCAATAAGTCCATCAACAGATGAGTGGACAAAGAAGAACTGGTACATGTACAGATGGAATATCAGACAAGGAAAAAAATGACACAATGCCATTTGGAGCACCGTAGATGAGTCTAGAGGTGATCACGCAACTTGTAGTAAGCCAGAAGGCGAAAGACACATATCCTATGATATCACTGATAGGTGTGACCTAAAAATTGATACCAGTGAAGATATTTCCACAGAGAAAGGCAATCACAGATTCATTAAACAACCTTATGTTTCAGCAATGGAAAGGTGTGAGGATTGGATACATGAGGTTGCTGGGGTTAACAGAGATATACAAACACAGGTGAAGTATATAATCACCAAAGACCTACGGAATACCAAGAGAAGACAACTCAACATTCTGTCGTAACCTACATGGGAAAAGGATCTGAAGAAGAACTGATATATGTATATGTGTAAAAGAACGACATCTTGCACACCTAGAACAAGCAAAACATTTTAATCAAACTTGCTGTGATAAGAAATTAAAATTAAATTAAAGAAACGAATAAGAAGTAGTGAGACATAAACTTAAGGGGCTCTTTCCTGGCACATTCCATTCAAATTTACAACCTAGAACAGGACATACATTGAGGCTCTGTTACCCTAGTAACCAGATTTGGTAAAGGAGAACTGCTCCCGCCTTGTGGCCGTTTCACACAACAGCAGCTCTAAACCCAGGGCTAACGGTTACTTGATATTCAAAATAATTGCAGGCCTGTAAATGACACGTGCCCTCAAAACAAATCCTTCGGTGATAAATCGAGCAAAAATCTCAAAAGACGTGTATATCTCAAAACGACAATTTCAAGAGGCATATTATATGCGCATTTTCCCTTCTGTTTCATTTATGTCTTTTTTCTTGTTAAAAAATGGCATGGAAATAGGCTCAACATCAGTAATTAATAAACCATGAAAATCCAGTGTACAAAGAGGTTCACTTCACAGCCGTCAGAATCATCATCACCAAAAAAGTCTACAAAGAATAAATGCTGAAGGGGTCATAGAGAGCTGCGTACCTGCTAGCTGCTGGTGGGATGTAACCTGGTAAGAGCCAATAGTGAGAACAGAATGGAGGTGCGTTTAAAGGTAAAAATTGAGCCACCATGTTATCTGGTAGGCCCTTTCATACGCCTATCACCTGAGTAGACCAGAATCAAAAAGACACAGGCTGGCAATCCTGCACTGCAGCATCATTTAACATAGCCAAGACGTGGAAGAAACTAAAATGTCCAGCAACAGAAAAATGAACAAAGAAAAAGTGTCCATGTACACAATGCAATATTAGCCATGGAAAACAATGAAACAGTGCCGTTTGCACCACCATAGAAAGACCTACAGTTAAACCCCCAATTTTAAGTAAGGAAGAAACCGAAAAACAGATAATCTATCATATCAATTATAGGTGTTACCTAAAAATTGATACCCATGAAATTATTTCCAAGAGGAGGACACGCATGGATTAGGAAAACAAAACTATGTTTAACCAAATGCAAAAGTGTAAGGAATGGATGAATTAGCAGATGGGGGTTTACAGACATGTACTGACACATATGAAATATATGTCACAAAATAACTATGGAATACCAAGAGAGGTGTACTCAACACTCTCTAATAACCTACACGGGAAAGGATCCACAGATGAATAGTTAGATACATAGGTATAATGAATCAGATTTTGTACACCTAAAAGAAAAAACATTTTTATCAACTTTGCTCTGATAATCAGTCAAAATTAAATTTAAATAACAAACAAGAAGTAAGGAGATATAAGCTCTTGGGGGTTTGCCCTGGCACATTCCACTCTAACTTGCAGCCTACTAACAGGATTTCCAGAAAAGCTCTGTTGCCCCCAAAACCTCGAGTTGGAAATGCAGAAGTGCTGCCGCCTTGTGGCTGTTTTCCGCAAGAGTGGACTTAAACCCACAGCTAACAGTCACTTAACATTCACAAGGACACAGGGCTGTAAGGACACCTGCCGTCCAAAAATTGTGGTGAGGTAGGGAATGGACAAAAAAATTCAAAACTGGTAAAATTTTCAAGGAGATAGTACGAAGAGGTAAGTTTTACTCACTCTTTTTAGAAAACAAGGAAAATGGATAAAAGCTCAACATCAGGAATTATGAGACTCATGCAACTCGAACCTACAAAAAGGTTTCAACTCACGCTAGTCAACTACCATCAGCAAAAGTTCTACAAACAATAAATGCTGAAGGGGTTTTAGAGAACTGTGTACCCTCTAGCTGCTGGTGAGATGTAAAGTGGTAACAGCCAATAATGAGAACAGAAAGGAGCTGCATTTCAAAGTAAAAATTGAGCCACCGTTCCATCCAGCAGGCCCACCGCTGAGCCTCTCGCCTCAGAAGACCAGAGTCACGAAGGCACAGGCTGCAACAGCTGCACTGCAGGAATTTTCCCAATAGCCAAGACACGGAAGCAGGCAAAATGTCCATCAACAGATGAATGGATAAAAAACAAGTGGTCCATGTACACAATGAACATTAGCCATGGACAAAAATGAAACACTGCTCTTTGAGGCACCATAGAGGAGCCTAGAGATAATCACAGAACATGAAGTAAGTCGGAAAGCAAAAGACACAAACTATGATATCACTTATAGGCGTTATCTAACAACTGACACAAGTGAACATACTTCCACAGAGAAAGACACTCACAGACTTAGGAAACATACTATGCTTATCTAAAAGGAAAGGTGCGGGTAATAGGTAAATTAAGATTAAGGTTGCCATTCGTGTACAAATACCTATTAAATACATATATCAAAAAGACAGACCATATAGCAAGGGAGGTCTACCGAACACGCTGCAGTAATTTACATGAGAAGAGGATCTGTACATTAACATATATATATATGTATATATATATATATATATATGAAAAAATCAATCAGATTGTGTATACCTAGGACAACCAATATTCTAATGATTATCCCGATTAAAAAAACTAAAACAAAGAACAAGAAATAAAGTGACATAAACTTATGGGGTTTTTTTACTGGCACATTCCCTTCTAATTTACACCCTGGCAACAGGACTTCCAAAAAGGCTCTGCTGACCTAGTAACCAGATTTGGGAATGGAGAAATGCTGCCCCCTTGTGGCCGTTTCCCAAACAGCAGCTTTAAACCCAGTGCTAATGGTCACTAAATATTCACACTCATTTCAGGCATGTAAATGACACCTGCACTCCAAAAACATCCTGGGGTCGAAAATCGATGAAAAACTTTAAAAGGGCAACGTTCCAAGAAGACAATTTCAAGAGGTTTATTGTACTCACTGGTTTTTTTCCTGTTTTTTGTTTAAGAGAACTAAAAACGGTGTGGCAAAATGCTGAACATTAGGAATTATTAAAGACATGCAAATCCAAATTACAAAAACCTATCAGCTCACACCAGTCAGAATGGCCACCAGCAAAAATTCTGCAAACAATAAATGCTGAAGGAGTTGTGCAGAAATGCGTATGCTCGGTTCAAAGAGGGACATGGTAAGAGCCAGTAATGAAAACACAAAGGTTATTCTTTGAAAAGGTAAATATTGAGCTACCATTCAATCAAGCCTACCCACTGCCGGGCCTATCGCCTGAGAGGATGAGAATCCAAAAGTCACAGGCTGGCAATCCTGCACTCCAGCAATATTTACCATAGGCAACACTTGGAAGCATCGAAAGTGTCCATCCACAGAGGAATGCACAAAGAAGAAGTGGTCCATATACACAACGGAATACGACTCCAATAAAAAATATACATTCAATTTAAAAAACAAACATAAGTAAGGAGACATCAGCATTTGGGGGTTTATCCAGGCACATTCCTCTCTAATTTATAACCGAGGAAAACCACTGGCAGGAAGGTCTGTTTCCCTAGTTACCAGAGTGGGAATAGCAGAAATGCTGCCGCCCTCTGCCCGTTACCTGCAACAGAAGCTTTAAAACCTGTGCTAAGTGTCACTTCATATGCACAAGTACTGCTGGGCTGTAAATGAAACCTGCCCTCAAAATGTCTTGAGGGAGGTAATGGCCAAAATATCTCAAAATGTGGCACGTACTTCAAGAAAACAATATGAAGACGTAAGCTGTACTCAAAGTTTTAAGAAAAAAAGGAAATGCCGGAAAGGTCAATTTCAAGCGATTATGAGATGCATGCAAATCCAACCGCAAACAGGTACCAGCTCACACCAGTGAGAATAAACTTCAGCAAAAATCTACAAGCAATAAATGCTGAAGGGTTTGTGGAGAAGTGCATACCCTCAACGTTAAGTGGGACGTGACCTGGTAAGAGCCACTAATGAGAGCAGAATGGAGGTGCCTTTACATGGTAAACATTTTGCTACCATATGATCCAGCAGGCCCACTCCTGGGCCTATAAACTAAGAAGACAGAATTGGAAAGACACAGGCAGGCAAATCTGCACCGCAGCCGTATTACAATAGCCAAGACATGGAAGCAACCAATAAGTCCATCAACAGATGAGTGGACAAAGAAGAACTGGTACATGTACAGATGGAATATCAGACAAGGAAAAAAATGACACAATGCCATTTGGAGCACCGTAGATGAGTCTAGAGGTGATCACGCAACTTGTAGTAAGCCAGAAGGCGAAAGACACATATCCTATGATATCACTGATAGGTGTGACCTAAAAATTGACACCAGTGAAGATATTTCCACAGAGAAAGGCAATCACAGATTCATTAAACAACCTTATGTTTCAGCAATGGAAAGGTGTGAGGATTGGATACATGAGGTTGCTGGGGTTAACAGAGATATACAAACACAGGTGAAGTATATAATCACCAAAGACCTACGGAATACCAAGAGAAGACAACTCAACATTCTGTCGTAACCTACATGGGAAAAGGATCTGAAGAAGAACTGATATATGTATATGTGTAAAAGAACGACATCTTGCACACCTAGAACAAGCAAAACATTTTAATCAAACTTGCTGTGATAAGAAATTAAAATTAAATTAAAGAAACGAATAAGAAGTAGTGAGACATAAACTTAAGGGGCTCTTTCCTGGCACATTCCATTCAAATTTACAACCTAGAACAGGACATACATTGAGGCTCTGTTACCCTAGTAACCAGATTTGGTAAAGGAGAACTGCTCCCGCCTTGTGGCCGTTTCACACAACAGCAGCTCTAAACCCAGGGCTAACGGTTACTTGATATTCAAAATAATTGCAGGCCTGTAAATGACACGTGCCCTCAAAACAAATCCTTCGGTGATAAATCGAGCAAAAATCTCAAAAGACGTGTATATCTCAAAACGACAATTTCAAGAGGCATATTATATGCGCATTTTCCCTTCTGTTTCATTTATGTCTTTTTTCTTGTTAAAAAATGGCATGGAAATAGGCTCAACATCAGTAATTAATAAACCATGAAAATCCAGTGTACAAAGAGGTTCACTTCACAGCCGTCAGAATCATCATCACCAAAAAAGTCTACAAAGAATAAATGCTGAAGGGGTCATAGAGAGCTGCGTACCTGCTAGCTGCTGGTGGGATGTAACCTGGTAAGAGCCAATAGTGAGAACAGAATGGAGGTGCGTTTAAAGGTAAAAATTGAGCCACCATGTTATCTGGTAGGCCCTTTCATACGCCTATCACCTGAGTAGACCAGAATCAAAAAGACACAGGCTGGCAATCCTGCACTGCAGCATCATTTAACATAGCCAAGACGTGGAAGAAACTAAAATGTCCAGCAACAGAAAAATGAACAAAGAAAAAGTGTCCATGTACACAATGCAATATTAGCCATGGAAAACAATGAAACAGTGCCGTTTGCACCACCATAGAAAGACCTACAGTTAAACCCCCAATTTTAAGTAAGGAAGAAACCGAAAAACAGATAATCTATCATATCAATTATAGGTGTTACCTAAAAATTGATACCCATGAAATTATTTCCAAGAGGAGGACACGCATGGATTAGGAAAACAAAACTATGTTTAACCAAATGCAAAAGTGTAAGGAATGGATGAATTAGCAGATGGGGGTTTACAGACATGTACTGACACATATGAAATATATGTCACAAAATAACTATGGAATACCAAGAGAGGTGTACTCAACACTCTCTAATAACCTACACGGGAAAGGATCCACAGATGAATAGTTAGATACATAGGTATAATGAATCAGATTTTGTACACCTAAAAGAAAAAACATTTTTATCAACTTTGCTCTGATAATCAGTCAAAATTAAATTTAAATAACAAACAAGAAGTAAGGAGATATAAGCTCTTGGGGGTTTGCCCTGGCACATTCCACTCTAACTTGCAGCCTACTAACAGGATTTCCAGAAAAGCTCTGTTGCCCCCAAAACCTCGAGTTGGAAATGCAGAAGTGCTGCCGCCTTGTGGCTGTTTTCCGCAAGAGTGGACTTAAACCCACAGCTAACAGTCACTTAACATTCACAAGGACACAGGGCTGTAAGGACACCTGCCGTCCAAAAATTGTGGTGAGGTAGGGAATGGACAAAAAAATTCAAAACTGGTAAAATTTTCAAGGAGATAGTACGAAGAGGTAAGTTTTACTCACTCTTTTTAGAAAACAAGGAAAATGGATAAAAGCTCAACATCAGGAATTATGAGACTCATGCAACTCGAACCTACAAAAAGGTTTCAACTCACGCTAGTCAACTACCATCAGCAAAAGTTCTACAAACAATAAATGCTGAAGGGGTTTTAGAGAACTGTGTACCCTCTAGCTGCTGGTGAGATGTAAAGTGGTAACAGCCAATAATGAGAACAGAAAGGAGCTGCATTTCAAAGTAAAAATTGAGCCACCGTTCCATCCAGCAGGCCCACCGCTGAGCCTCTCGCCTCAGAAGACCAGAGTCACGAAGGCACAGGCTGCAACAGCTGCACTGCAGGAATTTTCCCAATAGCCAAGACACGGAAGCAGGCAAAATGTCCATCAACAGATGAATGGATAAAAAACAAGTGGTCCATGTACACAATGAACATTAGCCATGGACAAAAATGAAACACTGCTCTTTGAGGCACCATAGAGGAGCCTAGAGATAATCACAGAACATGAAGTAAGTCGGAAAGCAAAAGACACAAACTATGATATCACTTATAGGCGTTATCTAACAACTGACACAAGTGAACATACTTCCACAGAGAAAGACACTCACAGACTTAGGAAACATACTATGCTTATCTAAAAGGAAAGGTGCGGGTAATAGGTAAATTAAGATTAAGGTTGCCATTCGTGTACAAATACCTATTAAATACATATATCAAAAAGACAGACCATATAGCAAGGGAGGTCTACCGAACACGCTGCAGTAATTTACATGAGAAGAGGATCTGTACATTAACATATATATATATGTATATATATATATATATATATGAAAAAATCAATCAGATTGTGTATACCTAGGACAACCAATATTCTAATGATTATCCCGATTAAAAAAACTAAAACAAAGAACAAGAAATAAAGTGACATAAACTTATGGGTTTTTTTTACTGGCACATTCCCTTCTAATTTACACCCTGGCAACAGGACTTCCAAAAAGGCTCTGCTGACCTAGTAACCAGATTTGGGAATGGAGAAATGCTGCCCCCTTGTGGCCGTTTCCCAAACAGCAGCTTTAAACCCAGTGCTAATGGTCACTAAATATTCACACTCATTTCAGGCATGTAAATGACACCTGCACTCCAAAAACATCCTGGGGTCGAAAATCGATGAAAAACTTTAAAAGGGCAACGTTCCAAGAAGACAATTTCAAGAGGTTTATTGTACTCACTGGTTTTTTTCCTGTTTTTTGTTTAAGAGAACTAAAAACGGTGTGGCAAAATGCTGAACATTAGGAATTATTAAAGACATGCAAATCCAAATTACAAAAACCTATCAGCTCACACCAGTCAGAATGGCCACCAGCAAAAATTCTGCAAACAATAAATGCTGAAGGAGTTGTGCAGAAATGCGTATGCTCGGTTCAAAGAGGGACATGGTAAGAGCCAGTAATGAAAACACAAAGGTTATTCTTTGAAAAGGTAAATATTGAGCTACCATTCAATCAAGCCTACCCACTGCCGGGCCTATCGCCTGAGAGGATGAGAATCCAAAAGTCACAGGCTGGCAATCCTGCACTCCAGCAATATTTACCATAGGCAACACTTGGAAGCATCGAAAGTGTCCATCCACAGAGGAATGCACAAAGAAGAAGTGGTCCATATACACAACGGAATACGACTCCAATAAAAAATATACATTCAATTTAAAAAACAAACATAAGTAAGGAGACATCAGCATTTGGGGGTTTATCCAGGCACATTCCTCTCTAATTTATAACCGAGGAAAACCACTGGCAGGAAGGTCTGTTTCCCTAGTTACCAGAGTGGGAATAGCAGAAATGCTGCCGCCCTCTGCCCGTTACCTGCAACAGAAGCTTTAAAACCTGTGCTAAGTGTCACTTCATATGCACAAGTACTGCTGGGCTGTAAATGAAACCTGCCCTCAAAATGTCTTGAGGGAGGTAATGGCCAAAATATCTCAAAATGTGGCACGTACTTCAAGAAAACAATATGAAGACGTAAGCTGTACTCAAAGTTTTAAGAAAAAAAGGAAATGCCGGAAAGGTCAATTTCAAGCGATTATGAGATGCATGCAAATCCAACCGCAAACAGGTACCAGCTCACACCAGTGAGAATAAACTTCAGCAAAAATCTACAAGCAATAAATGCTGAAGGGTTTGTGGAGAAGTGCATACCCTCAACGTTAAGTGGGACGTGACCTGGTAAGAGCCACTAATGAGAGCAGAATGGAGGTGCCTTTACATGGTAAACATTTTGCTACCATATGATCCAGCAGGCCCACTCCTGGGCCTATAAACTAAGAAGACAGAATTGGAAAGACACAGGCAGGCAAATCTGCACCGCAGCCGTATTACAATAGCCAAGACATGGAAGCAACCAATAAGTCCATCAACAGATGAGTGGACAAAGAAGAACTGGTACATGTACAGATGGAATATCAGACAAGGAAAAAAATGACACAATGCCATTTGGAGCACCGTAGATGAGTCTAGAGGTGATCACGCAACTTGTAGTAAGCCAGAAGGCGAAAGACACATATCCTATGATATCACTGATAGGTGTGACCTAAAAATTGATACCAGTGAAGATATTTCCACAGAGAAAGGCAATCACAGATTCATTAAACAACCTTATGTTTCAGCAATGGAAAGGTGTGAGGATTGGATACATGAGGTTGCTGGGGTTAACAGAGATATACAAACACAGGTGAAGTATATAATCACCAAAGACCTACGGAATACCAAGAGAAGACAACTCAACATTCTGTCGTAACCTACATGGGAAAAGGATCTGAAGAAGAACTGATATATGTATATGTGTAAAAGAACGACATCTTGCACACCTAGAACAAGCAAAACATTTTAATCAAACTTGCTGTGATAAGAAATTAAAATTAAATTAAAGAAACGAATAAGAAGTAGTGAGACATAAACTTAAGGGGCTCTTTCCTGGCACATTCCATTCAAATTTACAACCTAGAACAGGACATACATTGAGGCTCTGTTACCCTAGTAACCAGATTTGGTAAAGGAGAACTGCTCCCGCCTTGTGGCCGTTTCACACAACAGCAGCTCTAAACCCAGGGCTAACGGTTACTTGATATTCAAAATAATTGCAGGCCTGTAAATGACACGTGCCCTCAAAACAAATCCTTCGGTGATAAATCGAGCAAAAATCTCAAAAGACGTGTATATCTCAAAACGACAATTTCAAGAGGCATATTATATGCGCATTTTCCCTTCTGTTTCATTTATGTCTTTTTTCTTGTTAAAAAATGGCATGGAAATAGGCTCAACATCAGTAATTAATAAACCATGAAAATCCAGTGTACAAAGAGGTTCACTTCACAGCCGTCAGAATCATCATCACCAAAAAAGTCTACAAAGAATAAATGCTGAAGGGGTCATAGAGAGCTGCGTACCTGCTAGCTGCTGGTGGGATGTAACCTGGTAAGAGCCAATAGTGAGAACAGAATGGAGGTGCGTTTAAAGGTAAAAATTGAGCCACCATGTTATCTGGTAGGCCCTTTCATACGCCTATCACCTGAGTAGACCAGAATCAAAAAGACACAGGCTGGCAATCCTGCACTGCAGCATCATTTAACATAGCCAAGACGTGGAAGAAACTAAAATGTCCAGCAACAGAAAAATGAACAAAGAAAAAGTGTCCATGTACACAATGCAATATTAGCCATGGAAAACAATGAAACAGTGCCGTTTGCACCACCATAGAAAGACCTACAGTTAAACCCCCAATTTTAAGTAAGGAAGAAACCGAAAAACAGATAATCTATCATATCAATTATAGGTGTTACCTAAAAATTGATACCCATGAAATTATTTCCAAGAGGAGGACACGCATGGATTAGGAAAACAAAACTATGTTTAACCAAATGCAAAAGTGTAAGGAATGGATGAATTAGCAGATGGGGGTTTACAGACATGTACTGACACATATGAAATATATGTCACAAAATAACTATGGAATACCAAGAGAGGTGTACTCAACACTCTCTAATAACCTACACGGGAAAGGATCCACAGATGAATAGTTAGATACATAGGTATAATGAATCAGATTTTGTACACCTAAAAGAAAAAACATTTTTATCAACTTTGCTCTGATAATCAGTCAAAATTAAATTTAAATAACAAACAAGAAGTAAGGAGATATAAGCTCTTGGGGGTTTGCCCTGGCACATTCCACTCTAACTTGCAGCCTACTAACAGGATTTCCAGAAAAGCTCTGTTGCCCCCAAAACCTCGAGTTGGAAATGCAGAAGTGCTGCCGCCTTGTGGCTGTTTTCCGCAAGAGTGGACTTAAACCCACAGCTAACAGTCACTTAACATTCACAAGGACACAGGGCTGTAAGGACACCTGCCGTCCAAAAATTGTGGTGAGGTAGGGAATGGACAAAAAAATTCAAAACTGGTAAAATTTTCAAGGAGATAGTACGAAGAGGTAAGTTTTACTCACTCTTTTTAGAAAACAAGGAAAATGGATAAAAGCTCAACATCAGGAATTATGAGACTCATGCAACTCGAACCTACAAAAAGGTTTCAACTCACGCTAGTCAACTACCATCAGCAAAAGTTCTACAAACAATAAATGCTGAAGGGGTTTTAGAGAACTGTGTACCCTCTAGCTGCTGGTGAGATGTAAAGTGGTAACAGCCAATAATGAGAACAAAAAGGAGCTGCATTTCAAAGTAAAAATTGAGCCACCGTTCCATCCAGCAGGCCCACCGCTGAGCCTCTCACCTCAGAAGACCAGAGTCACGAAGGCACAGGCTGCAACAGCTGCACTGCAGGAATTTTCCCAATAGCCAAGACACGGAAGCAGGCAAAATGTCCATCAACAGATGAATGGGTAAAAAACAAGTGGTCCATGTACACAATGAACATTAGCCATGGACAAAAATGAAACACTGCTCTTTGAGGCACCATAGAGGAGCCTAGAGATAATCACAGAACATGAAGTAAGTCGGAAAGCAAAAGACACAAACTATGATATCACTTATAGGCGTTATCTAACAACTGACACAAGTGAACATACTTCCACAGAGAAAGACACTCACAGACTTAGGAAACATACTATGCTTATCTAAAAGGAAAGGTGCGGGTAATAGGTAAATTAAGATTAAGGTTGCCATTCGTGTACAAATACCTATTAAATACATATATCAAAAAGACAGACCATATAGCAAGGGAGGTCTACCGAACACGCTGCAGTAATTTACATGAGAAGAGGATCTGTACATTAACATATATATATATGTATATATATATATATATATATATATATATATGAAAAAATCAATCAGATTGTGTATACCTAGGACAACCAATATTCTAATGATTATCCCGATTAAAAAAACTAAAACAAAGAACAAGAAATAAAGTGACATAAACTTATGGGTTTTTTTTACTGGCACATTCCCTTCTAATTTACACCCTGGCAACAGGACTTCCAAAAAGGCTCTGCTGACCTAGTAACCAGATTTGGGAATGGAGAAATGCTGCCCCCTTGTGGCCGTTTCCCAAACAGCAGCTTTAAACCCAGTGCTAATGGTCACTAAATATTCACACTCATTTCAGGCATGTAAATGACACCTGCACTCCAAAAACATCCTGGGGTCGAAAATCGATGAAAAACTTTAAAAGGGCAACGTTCCAAGAAGACAATTTCAAGAGGTTTATTGTACTCACTGGTTTTTTTCCTGTTTTTTGTTTAAGAGAACTAAAAACGGTGTGGCAAAATGCTGAACATTAGGAATTATTAAAGACATGCAAATCCAAATTACAAAAACCTATCAGCTCACACCAGTCAGAATGGCCACCAGCAAAAATTCTGCAAACAATAAATGCTGAAGGAGCTGTGCAGAAATGCGTATGCTCGGTTCAAAGAGGGACATGGTAAGAGCCAGTAATGAAAACACAAAGGTTATTCTTTGAAAAGGTAAATATTGAGCTACCATTCAATCAAGCCTACCCACTGCCGGGCCTATCGCCTGAGAGGATGAGAATCCAAAAGTCACAGGCTGGCAATCCTGCACTCCAGCAATATTTACCATAGGCAACACTTGGAAGCATCGAAAGTGTCCATCCACAGAGGAATGCACAAAGAAGAAGTGGTCCATATACACAACGGAATACGACTCCAATAAAAAATATACATTCAATTTAAAAAACAAACATAAGTAAGGAGACATCAGCATTTGGGGGTTTATCCAGGCACATTCCTCTCTAATTTATAACCGAGGAAAACCACTGGCAGGAAGGTCTGTTTCCCTAGTTACCAGAGTGGGAATAGCAGAAATGCTGCCGCCCTCTGCCCGTTACCTGCAACAGAAGCTTTAAAACCTGTGCTAAGTGTCACTTCATATGCACAAGTACTGCTGGGCTGTAAATGAAACCTGCCCTCAAAATGTCTTGAGGGAGGTAATGGCCAAAATATCTCAAAATGTGGCACGTACTTCAAGAAAACAATATGAAGACGTAAGCTGTACTCAAAGTTTTAAGAAAAAAAGGAAATGCCGGAAAGGTCAATTTCAAGCGATTATGAGATGCATGCAAATCCAACCGCAAACAGGTACCAGCTCACACCAGTGAGAATAAACTTCAGCAAAAATCTACAAGCAATAAATGCTGAAGGGTTTGTGGAGAAGTGCATACCCTCAACGTTAAGTGGGACGTGACCTGGTAAGAGCCACTAATGAGAGCAGAATGGAGGTGCCTTTACATGGTAAACATTTTGCTACCATATGATCCAGCAGGCCCACTCCTGGGCCTATAAACTAAGAAGACAGAATTGGAAAGACACAGGCAGGCAAATCTGCACCGCAGCCGTATTACAATAGCCAAGACATGGAAGCAACCAATAAGTCCATCAACAGATGAGTGGACAAAGAAGAACTGGTACATGTACAGATGGAATATCAGACAAGGAAAAAAATGACACAATGCCATTTGGAGCACCGTAGATGAGTCTAGAGGTGATCACGCAACTTGTAGTAAGCCAGAAGGCGAAAGACACATATCCTATGATATCACTGATAGGTGTGACCTAAAAATTGATACCAGTGAAGATATTTCCACAGAGAAAGGCAATCACAGATTCATTAAACAACCTTATGTTTCAGCAATGGAAAGGTGTGAGGATTGGATACATGAGGTTGCTGGGGTTAACAGAGATATACAAACACAGGTGAAGTATATAATCACCAAAGACCTACGGAATACCAAGAGAAGACAACTCAACATTCTGTCGTAACCTACATGGGAAAAGGATCTGAAGAAGAACTGATATATGTATATGTGTAAAAGAACGACATCTTGCACACCTAGAACAAGCAAAACATTTTAATCAAACTTGCTGTGATAAGAAATTAAAATTAAATTAAAGAAACGAATAAGAAGTAGTGAGACATAAACTTAAGGGGCTCTTTCCTGGCACATTCCATTCAAATTTACAACCTAGAACAGGACATACATTGAGGCTCTGCTACCCTAGTAACCAGATTTGGTAAAGGAGAACTGCTCCCGCCTTGTGGCCGTTTCACACAACAGCAGCTCTAAACCCAGGGCTAACGGTTACTTGATATTCAAAATAATTGCAGGCCTGTAAATGACACGTGCCCTCAAAACAAATCCTTCGGTGATAAATCGAGCAAAAATCTCAAAAGACGTGTATATCTCAAAACGACAATTTCAAGAGGCATATTATATGCGCATTTTCCCTTCTGTTTCATTTATGTCTTTTTTCTTGTTAAAAAATGGCATGGAAATAGGCTCAACATCAGTAATTAATAAACCATGAAAATCCAGTGTACAAAGAGGTTCACTTCACAGCCGTCAGAATCATCATCACCAAAAAAGTCTACAAAGAATAAATGCTGAAGGGGTCATAGAGAGCTGCGTACCTGCTAGCTGCTGGTGGGATGTAACCTGGTAAGAGCCAATAGTGAGAACAGAATGGAGGTGCGTTTAAAGGTAAAAATTGAGCCACCATGTTATCTGGTAGGCCCTTTCATACGCCTATCACCTGAGTAGACCAGAATCAAAAAGACACAGGCTGGCAATCCTGCACTGCAGCATCATTTAACATAGCCAAGACGTGGAAGAAACTAAAATGTCCAGCAACAGAAAAATGAACAAAGAAAAAGTGTCCATGTACACAATGCAATATTAGCCATGGAAAACAATGAAACAGTGCCGTTTGCACCACCATAGAAAGACCTACAGTTAAACCCCCAATTTTAAGTAAGGAAGAAACCGAAAAACAGATAATCTATCATATCAATTATAGGTGTTACCTAAAAATTGATACCCATGAAATTATTTCCAAGAGGAGGACACGCATGGATTAGGAAAACAAAACTATGTTTAACCAAATGCAAAAGTGTAAGGAATGGATGAATTAGCAGATGGGGGTTTACAGACATGTACTGACACATATGAAATATATGTCACAAAATAACTATGGAATACCAAGAGAGGTGTACTCAACACTCTCTAATAACCTACACGGGAAAGGATCCACAGATGAATAGTTAGATACATAGGTATAATGAATCAGATTTTGTACACCTAAAAGAAAAAACATTTTTATCAACTTTGCTCTGATAATCAGTCAAAATTAAATTTAAATAACAAACAAGAAGTAAGGAGATATAAGCTCTTGGGGGTTTGCCCTGGCACATTCCACTCTAACTTGCAGCCTACTAACAGGATTTCCAGAAAAGCTCTGTTGCCCCCAAAACCTCGAGTTGGAAATGCAGAAGTGCTGCCGCCTTGTGGCTGTTTTCCACAAGAGTGGACTTAAACCCACAGCTAACAGTCACTTAACATTCACAAGGACACAGGGCTGTAAGGACACCTGCCGTCCAAAAATTGTGGTGAGGTAGGGAATGGACAAAAAAATTCAAAACTGGTAAAATTTTCAAGGAGATAGTACGAAGAGGTAAGTTTTACTCACTCTTTTTAGAAAACAAGGAAAATGGATAAAAGCTCAACATCAGGAATTATGAGACTCATGCAACTCGAACCTACAAAAAGGTTTCAACTCACGCTAGTCAACTACCATCAGCAAAAGTTCTACAAACAATAAATGCTGAAGGGGTTTTAGAGAACTGTGTACCCTCTAGCTGCTGGTGAGATGTAAAGTGGTAACAGCCAATAATGAGAACAGAAAGGAGCTGCATTTCAAAGTAAAAATTGAGCCACCGTTCCATCCAGCAGGCCCACCGCTGAGCCTCTCGCCTCAGAAGACCAGAGTCACGAAGGCACAGGCTGCAACAGCTGCACTGCAGGAATTTTCCCAATAGCCAAGACACGGAAGCAGGCAAAATGTCCATCAACAGATGAATGGATAAAAAACAAGTGGTCCATGTACACAATGAACATTAGCCATGGACAAAAATGAAACACTGCTCTTTGAGGCACCATAGAGGAGCCTAGAGATAATCACAGAACATGAAGTAAGTCGGAAAGCAAAAGACACAAACTATGATATCACTTATAGGCGTTATCTAACAACTGACACAAGTGAACATACTTCCACAGAGAAAGACACTCACAGACTTAGGAAACATACTATGCTTATCTAAAAGGAAAGGTGCGGGTAATAGGTAAATTAAGATTAAGGTTGCCATTCGTGTACAAATACCTATTAAATACATATATCAAAAAGACAGACCATATAGCAAGGGAGGTCTACCGAACACGCTGCAGTAATTTACATGAGAAGAGGATCTGTACATTAACATATATATATATGTATATATATATATATATATGAAAAAATCAATCAGATTGTGTATACCTAGGACAACCAATATTCTAATGATTATCCCGATTAAAAAAACTAAAACAAAGAACAAGAAATAAAGTGACATAAACTTATGGGTTTTTTTTACTGGCACATTCCCTTCTAATTTACACCCTGGCAACAGGACTTCCAAAAAGGCTCTGCTGACCTAGTAACCAGATTTGGGAATGGAGAAATGCTGCCCCCTTGTGGCCGTTTCCCAAACAGCAGCTTTAAACCCAGTGCTAATGGTCACTAAATATTCACACTCATTTCAGGCATGTAAATGACACCTGCACTCCAAAAACATCCTGGGGTCGAAAATCGATGAAAAACTTTAAAAGGGCAACGTTCCAAGAAGACAATTTCAAGAGGTTTATTGTACTCACTGGTTTTTTTCCTGTTTTTTGTTTAAGAGAACTAAAAACGGTGTGGCAAAATGCTGAACATTAGGAATTATTAAAGACATGCAAATCCAAATTACAAAAACCTATCAGCTCACACCAGTCAGAATGGCCACCAGCAAAAATTCTGCAAACAATAAATGCTGAAGGAGCTGTGCAGAAATGCGTATGCTCGGTTCAAAGAGGGACATGGTAAGAGCCAGTAATGAAAACACAAAGGTTATTCTTTGAAAAGGTAAATATTGAGCTACCATTCAATCAAGCCTACCCACTGCCGGGCCTATCGCCTGAGAGGATGAGGATCCAAAAGTCACAGGCTGGCAATCCTGCACTCCAGCAATATTTACCATAGGCAACACTTGGAAGCATCGAAAGTGTCCATCCACAGAGGAATGCACAAAGAAGAAGTGGTCCATATACACAACGGAATACGACTCCAATAAAAAATATACATTCAATTTAAAAAACAAACATAAGTAAGGAGACATCAGCATTTGGGGGTTTATCCAGGCACATTCCTCTCTAATTTATAACCGAGGAAAACCACTGGCAGGAAGGTCTGTTTCCCTAGTTACCAGAGTGGGAATAGCAGAAATGCTGCCGCCCTCTGCCCGTTACCTGCAACAGAAGCTTTAAAACCTGTGCTAAGTGTCACTTCATATGCACAAGTACTGCTGGGCTGTAAATGAAACCTGCCCTCAAAATGTCTTGAGGGAGGTAATGGCCAAAATATCTCAAAATGTGGCACGTACTTCAAGAAAACAATATGAAGACGTAAGCTGTACTCAAAGTTTTAAGAAAAAAAGGAAATGCCGGAAAGGTCAATTTCAAGCGATTATGAGATGCATGCAAATCCAACCGCAAACAGGTACCAGCTCACACCAGTGAGAATAAACTTCAGCAAAAATCTACAAGCAATAAATGCTGAAGGGTTTGTGGAGAAGTGCATACCCTCAACGTTAAGTGGGACGTGACCTGGTAAGAGCCACTAATGAGAGCAGAATGGAGGTGCCTTTACATGGTAAACATTTTGCTACCATATGATCCAGCAGGCCCACTCCTGGGCCTATAAACTAAGAAGACAGAATTGGAAAGACACAGGCAGGCAAATCTGCACCGCAGCCGTATTACAATAGCCAAGACATGGAAGCAACCAATAAGTCCATCAACAGATGAGTGGACAAAGAAGAACTGGTACATGTACAGATGGAATATCAGACAAGGAAAAAAATGACACAATGCCATTTGGAGCACCGTAGATGAGTCTAGAGGTGATCACGCAACTTGTAGTAAGCCAGAAGGCGAAAGACACATATCCTATGATATCACTGATAGGTGTGACCTAAAAATTGATACCAGTGAAGATATTTCCACAGAGAAAGGCAATCACAGATTCATTAAACAACCTTATGTTTCAGCAATGGAAAGGTGTGAGGATTGGATACATGAGGTTGCTGGGGTTAACAGAGATATACAAACACAGGTGAAGTATATAATCACCAAAGACCTACGGAATACCAAGAGAAGACAACTCAACATTCTGTCGTAACCTACATGGGAAAAGGATCTGAAGAAGAACTGATATATGTATATGTGTAAAAGAACGACATCTTGCACACCTAGAACAAGCAAAACATTTTAATCAAACTTGCTGTGATAAGAAATTAAAATTAAATTAAAGAAACGAATAAGAAGTAGTGAGACATAAACTTAAGGGGCTCTTTCCTGGCACATTCCATTCAAATTTACAACCTAGAACAGGACATACATTGAGGCTCTGCTACCCTAGTAACCAGATTTGGTAAAGGAGAACTGCTCCCGCCTTGTGGCCGTTTCACACAACAGCAGCTCTAAACCCAGGGCTAACGGTTACTTGATATTCAAAATAATTGCAGGCCTGTAAATGACACGTGCCCTCAAAACAAATCCTTCGGTGATAAATCGAGCAAAAATCTCAAAAGACGTGTATATCTCAAAACGACAATTTCAAGAGGCATATTATATGCGCATTTTCCCTTCTGTTTCATTTATGTCTTTTTTCTTGTTAAAAAATGGCATGGAAATAGGCTCAACATCAGTAATTAATAAACCATGAAAATCCAGTGTACAAAGAGGTTCACTTCACAGCCGTCAGAATCATCATCACCAAAAAAGTCTACAAAGAATAAATGCTGAAGGGGTCATAGAGAGCTGCGTACCTGCTAGCTGCTGGTGGGATGTAACCTGGTAAGAGCCAATAGTGAGAACAGAATGGAGGTGCGTTTAAAGGTAAAAATTGAGCCACCATGTTATCTGGTAGGCCCTTTCATACGCCTATCACCTGAGTAGACCAGAATCAAAAAGACACAGGCTGGCAATCCTGCACTGCAGCATCATTTAACATAGCCAAGACGTGGAAGAAACTAAAATGTCCAGCAACAGAAAAATGAACAAAGAAAAAGTGTCCATGTACACAATGCAATATTAGCCATGGAAAACAATGAAACAGTGCCGTTTGCACCACCATAGAAAGACCTACAGTTAAACCCCCAATTTTAAGTAAGGAAGAAACCGAAAAACAGATAATCTATCATATCAATTATAGGTGTTACCTAAAAATTGATACCCATGAAATTATTTCCAAGAGGAGGACACGCATGGATTAGGAAAACAAAACTATGTTTAACCAAATGCAAAAGTGTAAGGAATGGATGAATTAGCAGATGGGGGTTTACAGACATGTACTGACACATATGAAATATATGTCACAAAATAACTATGGAATACCAAGAGAGGTGTACTCAACACTCTCTAATAACCTACACGGGAAAGGATCCACAGATGAATAGTTAGATACATAGGTATAATGAATCAGATTTTGTACACCTAAAAGAAAAAACATTTTTATCAACTTTGCTCTGATAATCAGTCAAAATTAAATTTAAATAACAAACAAGAAGTAAGGAGATATAAGCTCTTGGGGGTTTGCCCTGGCACATTCCACTCTAACTTGCAGCCTACTAACAGGATTTCCAGAAAAGCTCTGTTGCCCCCAAAACCTCGAGTTGGAAATGCAGAAGTGCTGCCGCCTTGTGGCTGTTTTCCACAAGAGTGGACTTAAACCCACAGCTAACAGTCACTTAACATTCACAAGGACACAGGGCTGTAAGGACACCTGCCGTCCAAAAATTGTGGTGAGGTAGGGAATGGACAAAAAAATTCAAAACTGGTAAAATTTTCAAGGAGATAGTACGAAGAGGTAAGTTTTACTCACTCTTTTTAGAAAACAAGGAAAATGGATAAAAGCTCAACATCAGGAATTATGAGACTCATGCAACTCGAACCTACAAAAAGGTTTCAACTCACGCTAGTCAACTACCATCAGCAAAAGTTCTACAAACAATAAATGCTGAAGGGGTTTTAGAGAACTGTGTACCCTCTAGCTGCTGGTGAGATGTAAAGTGGTAACAGCCAATAATGAGAACAGAAAGGAGCTGCATTTCAAAGTAAAAATTGAGCCACCGTTCCATCCAGCAGGCCCACCGCTGAGCCTCTCGCCTCAGAAGACCAGAGTCACGAAGGCACAGGCTGCAACAGCTGCACTGCAGGAATTTTCCCAATAGCCAAGACACGGAAGCAGGCAAAATGTCCATCAACAGATGAATGGATAAAAAACAAGTGGTCCATGTACACAATGAACATTAGCCATGGACAAAAATGAAACACTGCTCTTTGAGGCACCATAGAGGAGCCTAGAGATAATCACAGAACATGAAGTAAGTCGGAAAGCAAAAGACACAAACTATGATATCACTTATAGGCGTTATCTAACAACTGACACAAGTGAACATACTTCCACAGAGAAAGACACTCACAGACTTAGGAAACATACTATGCTTATCTAAAAGGAAAGGTGCGGGTAATAGGTAAATTAAGATTAAGGTTGCCATTCGTGTACAAATACCTATTAAATACATATATCAAAAAGACAGACCATATAGCAAGGGAGGTCTACCGAACACGCTGCAGTAATTTACATGAGAAGAGGATCTGTACATTAACATATATATATATGTATATATATATATATATATGAAAAAATCAATCAGATTGTGTATACCTAGGACAACCAATATTCTAATGATTATCCCGATTAAAAAAACTAAAACAAAGAACAAGAAATAAAGTGACATAAACTTATGGGTTTTTTTTACTGGCACATTCCCTTCTAATTTACACCCTGGCAACAGGACTTCCAAAAAGGCTCTGCTGACCTAGTAACCAGATTTGGGAATGGAGAAATGCTGCCCCCTTGTGGCCGTTTCCCAAACAGCAGCTTTAAACCCAGTGCTAATGGTCACTAAATATTCACACTCATTTCAGGCATGTAAATGACACCTGCACTCCAAAAACATCCTGGGGTCGAAAATCGATGAAAAACTTTAAAAGGGCAACGTTCCAAGAAGACAATTTCAAGAGGTTTATTGTACTCACTGGTTTTTTTCCTGTTTTTTGTTTAAGAGAACTAAAAACGGTGTGGCAAAATGCTGAACATTAGGAATTATTAAAGACATGCAAATCCAAATTACAAAAACCTATCAGCTCACACCAGTCAGAATGGCCACCAGCAAAAATTCTGCAAACAATAAATGCTGAAGGAGCTGTGCAGAAATGCGTATGCTCGGTTCAAAGAGGGACATGGTAAGAGCCAGTAATGAAAACACAAAGGTTATTCTTTGAAAAGGTAAATATTGAGCTACCATTCAATCAAGCCTACCCACTGCCGGGCCTATCGCCTGAGAGGATGAGGATCCAAAAGTCACAGGCTGGCAATCCTGCACTCCAGCAATATTTACCATAGGCAACACTTGGAAGCATCGAAAGTGTCCATCCACAGAGGAATGCACAAAGAAGAAGTGGTCCATATACACAACGGAATACGACTCCAATAAAAAATATACATTCAATTTAAAAAACAAACATAAGTAAGGAGACATCAGCATTTGGGGGTTTATCCAGGCACATTCCTCTCTAATTTATAACCGAGGAAAACCACTGGCAGGAAGGTCTGTTTCCCTAGTTACCAGAGTGGGAATAGCAGAAATGCTGCCGCCCTCTGCCCGTTACCTGCAACAGAAGCTTTAAAACCTGTGCTAAGTGTCACTTCATATGCACAAGTACTGCTGGGCTGTAAATGAAACCTGCCCTCAAAATGTCTTGAGGGAGGTAATGGCCAAAATATCTCAAAATGTGGCACGTACTTCAAGAAAACAATATGAAGACGTAAGCTGTACTCAAAGTTTTAAGAAAAAAAGGAAATGCCGGAAAGGTCAATTTCAAGCGATTATGAGATGCATGCAAATCCAACCGCAAACAGGTACCAGCTCACACCAGTGAGAATAAACTTCAGCAAAAATCTACAAGCAATAAATGCTGAAGGGTTTGTGGAGAAGTGCATACCCTCAACGTTAAGTGGGACGTGACCTGGTAAGAGCCACTAATGAGAGCAGAATGGAGGTGCCTTTACATGGTAAACATTTTGCTACCATATGATCCAGCAGGCCCACTCCTGGGCCTATAAACTAAGAAGACAGAATTGGAAAGACACAGGCAGGCAAATCTGCACCGCAGCCGTATTACAATAGCCAAGACATGGAAGCAACCAATAAGTCCATCAACAGATGAGTGGACAAAGAAGAACTGGTACATGTACAGATGGAATATCAGACAAGGAAAAAAATGACACAATGCCATTTGGAGCACCGTAGATGAGTCTAGAGGTGATCACGCAACTTGTAGTAAGCCAGAAGGCGAAAGACACATATCCTATGATATCACTGATAGGTGTGACCTAAAAATTGATACCAGTGAAGATATTTCCACAGAGAAAGGCAATCACAGATTCATTAAACAACCTTATGTTTCAGCAATGGAAAGGTGTGAGGATTGGATACATGAGGTTGCTGGGGTTAACAGAGATATACAAACACAGGTGAAGTATATAATCACCAAAGACCTACGGAATACCAAGAGAAGACAACTCAACATTCTGTCGTAACCTACATGGGAAAAGGATCTGAAGAAGAACTGATATATGTATATGTGTAAAAGAACGACATCTTGCACACCTAGAACAAGCAAAACATTTTAATCAAACTTGCTGTGATAAGAAATTAAAATTAAATTAAAGAAACGAATAAGAAGTAGTGAGACATAAACTTAAGGGGCTCTTTCCTGGCACATTCCATTCAAATTTACAACCTAGAACAGGACATACATTGAGGCTCTGCTACCCTAGTAACCAGATTTGGTAAAGGAGAACTGCTCCCGCCTTGTGGCCGTTTCACACAACAGCAGCTCTAAACCCAGGGCTAACGGTTACTTGATATTCAAAATAATTGCAGGCCTGTAAATGACACGTGCCCTCAAAACAAATCCTTCGGTGATAAATCGAGCAAAAATCTCAAAAGACGTGTATATCTCAAAACGACAATTTCAAGAGGCATATTATATGCGCATTTTCCCTTCTGTTTCATTTATGTCTTTTTTCTTGTTAAAAAATGGCATGGAAATAGGCTCAACATCAGTAATTAATAAACCATGAAAATCCAGTGTACAAAGAGGTTCACTTCACAGCCGTCAGAATCATCATCACCAAAAAAGTCTACAAAGAATAAATGCTGAAGGGGTCATAGAGAGCTGCGTACCTGCTAGCTGCTGGTGGGATGTAACCTGGTAAGAGCCAATAGTGAGAACAGAATGGAGGTGCGTTTAAAGGTAAAAATTGAGCCACCATGTTATCTGGTAGGCCCTTTCATACGCCTATCACCTGAGTAGACCAGAATCAAAAAGACACAGGCTGGCAATCCTGCACTGCAGCATCATTTAACATAGCCAAGACGTGGAAGAAACTAAAATGTCCAGCAACAGAAAAATGAACAAAGAAAAAGTGTCCATGTACACAATGCAATATTAGCCATGGAAAACAATGAAACAGTGCCGTTTGCACCACCATAGAAAGACCTACAGTTAAACCCCCAATTTTAAGTAAGGAAGAAACCGAAAAACAGATAATCTATCATATCAATTATAGGTGTTACCTAAAAATTGATACCCATGAAATTATTTCCAAGAGGAGGACACGCATGGATTAGGAAAACAAAACTATGTTTAACCAAATGCAAAAGTGTAAGGAATGGATGAATTAGCAGATGGGGGTTTACAGACATGTACTGACACATATGAAATATATGTCACAAAATAACTATGGAATACCAAGAGAGGTGTACTCAACACTCTCTAATAACCTACACGGGAAAGGATCCACAGATGAATAGTTAGATACATAGGTATAATGAATCAGATTTTGTACACCTAAAAGAAAAAACATTTTTATCAACTTTGCTCTGATAATCAGTCAAAATTAAATTTAAATAACAAACAAGAAGTAAGGAGATATAAGCTCTTGGGGGTTTGCCCTGGCACATTCCACTCTAACTTGCAGCCTACTAACAGGATTTCCAGAAAAGCTCTGTTGCCCCCAAAACCTCGAGTTGGAAATGCAGAAGTGCTGCCGCCTTGTGGCTGTTTTCCACAAGAGTGGACTTAAACCCACAGCTAACAGTCACTTAACATTCACAAGGACACAGGGCTGTAAGGACACCTGCCGTCCAAAAATTGTGGTGAGGTAGGGAATGGACAAAAAAATTCAAAACTGGTAAAATTTTCAAGGAGATAGTACGAAGAGGTAAGTTTTACTCACTCTTTTTAGAAAACAAGGAAAATGGATAAAAGCTCAACATCAGGAATTATGAGACTCATGCAACTCGAACCTACAAAAAGGTTTCAACTCACGCTAGTCAACTACCATCAGCAAAAGTTCTACAAACAATAAATGCTGAAGGGGTTTTAGAGAACTGTGTACCCTCTAGCTGCTGGTGAGATGTAAAGTGGTAACAGCCAATAATGAGAACAGAAAGGAGCTGCATTTCAAAGTAAAAATTGAGCCACTGTTCCATCCAGCAGGCCCACCGCTGAGCCTCTCGCCTCAGAAGACCAGAGTCACGAAGGCACAGGCTGCAACAGCTGCACTGCAGGAATTTTCCCAATAGCCAAGACACGGAAGCAGGCAAAATGTCCATCAACAGATGAATGGATAAAAAACAAGTGGTCCATGTACACAATGAACATTAGCCATGGACAAAAATGAAACACTGCTCTTTGAGGCACCATAGAGGAGCCTAGAGATAATCACAGAACATGAAGTAAGTCGGAAAGCAAAAGACACAAACTATGATATCACTTATAGGCGTTATCTAACAACTGACACAAGTGAACATACTTCCACAGAGAAAGACACTCACAGACTTAGGAAACATACTATGCTTATCTAAAAGGAAAGGTGCGGGTAATAGGTAAATTAAGATTAAGGTTGCCATTCGTGTACAAATACCTATTAAATACATATATCAAAAAGACAGACCATATAGCAAGGGAGGTCTACCGAACACGCTGCAGTAATTTACATGAGAAGAGGATCTGTACATTAACATATATATATATGTATATATATATATATATATGAAAAAATCAATCAGATTGTGTATACCTAGGACAACCAATATTCTAATGATTATCCCGATTAAAAAAACTAAAACAAAGAACAAGAAATAAAGTGACATAAACTTATGGGTTTTTTTTACTGGCACATTCCCTTCTAATTTACACCCTGGCAACAGGACTTCCAAAAAGGCTCTGCTGACCTAGTAACCAGATTTGGGAATGGAGAAATGCTGCCCCCTTGTGGCCGTTTCCCAAACAGCAGCTTTAAACCCAGTGCTAATGGTCACTAAATATTCACACTCATTTCAGGCATGTAAATGACACCTGCACTCCAAAAACATCCTGGGGTCGAAAATCGATGAAAAACTTTAAAAGGGCAACGTTCCAAGAAGACAATTTCAAGAGGTTTATTGTACTCACTGGTTTTTTTCCTGTTTTTTGTTTAAGAGAACTAAAAACGGTGTGGCAAAATGCTGAACATTAGGAATTATTAAAGACATGCAAATCCAAATTACAAAAACCTATCAGCTCACACCAGTCAGAATGGCCATCAGCAAAAATTCTGCAAACAATAAATGCTGAAGGAGCTGTGCAGAAATGCGTATGCTCGGTTCAAAGAGGGACATGGTAAGAGCCAGTAATGAAAACACAAAGGTTATTCTTTGAAAAGGTAAATATTGAGCTACCATTCAATCAAGCCTACCCACTGCCGGGCCTATCGCCTGAGAGGATGAGGATCCAAAAGTCACAGGCTGGCAATCCTGCACTCCAGCAATATTTACCATAGGCAACACTTGGAAGCATCGAAAGTGTCCATCCACAGAGGAATGCACAAAGAAGAAGTGGTCCATATACACAACGGAATACGACTCCAATAAAAAATATACATTCAATTTAAAAAACAAACATAAGTAAGGAGACATCAGCATTTGGGGGTTTATCCAGGCACATTCCTCTCTAATTTATAACCGAGGAAAACCACTGGCAGGAAGGTCTGTTTCCCTAGTTACCAGAGTGGGAATAGCAGAAATGCTGCCGCCCTCTGCCCGTTACCTGCAACAGAAGCTTTAAAACCTGTGCTAAGTGTCACTTCATATGCACAAGTACTGCTGGGCTGTAAATGAAACCTGCCCTCAAAATGTCTTGAGGGAGGTAATGGCCAAAATATCTCAAAATGTGGCACGTACTTCAAGAAAACAATATGAAGACGTAAGCTGTACTCAAAGTTTTAAGAAAAAAAGGAAATGCCGGAAAGGTCAATTTCAAGCGATTATGAGATGCATGCAAATCCAACCGCAAACAGGTACCAGCTCACACCAGTGAGAATAAACTTCAGCAAAAATCTACAAGCAATAAATGCTGAAGGGTTTGTGGAGAAGTGCATACCCTCAACGTTAAGTGGGACGTGACCTGGTAAGAGCCACTAATGAGAGCAGAATGGAGGTGCCTTTACATGGTAAACATTTTGCTACCATATGATCCAGCAGGCCCACTCCTGGGCCTATAAACTAAGAAGACAGAATTGGAAAGACACAGGCAGGCAAATCTGCACCGCAGCCGTATTACAATAGCCAAGACATGGAAGCAACCAATAAGTCCATCAACAGATGAGTGGACAAAGAAGAACTGGTACATGTACAGATGGAATATCAGACAAGGAAAAAAATGACACAATGCCATTTGGAGCACCGTAGATGAGTCTAGAGGTGATCACGCAACTTGTAGTAAGCCAGAAGGCGAAAGACACATATCCTATGATATCACTGATAGGTGTGACCTAAAAATTGACACCAGTGAAGATATTTCCACAGAGAAAGGCAATCACAGATTCATTAAACAACCTTATGTTTCAGCAATGGAAAGGTGTGAGGATTGGATACATGAGGTTGCTGGGGTTAACAGAGATATACAAACACAGGTGAAGTATATAATCACCAAAGACCTACGGAATACCAAGAGAAGACAACTCAACATTCTGTCGTAACCTACATGGGAAAAGGATCTGAAGAAGAACTGATATATGTATATGTGTAAAAGAACGACATCTTGCACACCTAGAACAAGCAAAACATTTTAATCAAACTTGCTGTGATAAGAAATTAAAATTAAATTAAAGAAACGAATAAGAAGTAGTGAGACATAAACTTAAGGGGCTCTTTCCTGGCACATTCCATTCAAATTTACAACCTAGAACAGGACATACATTGAGGCTCTGCTACCCTAGTAACCAGATTTGGTAAAGGAGAACTGCTCCCGCCTTGTGGCCGTTTCACACAACAGCAGCTCTAAACCCAGGGCTAACGGTTACTTGATATTCAAAATAATTGCAGGCCTGTAAATGACACGTGCCCTCAAAACAAATCCTTCGGTGATAAATCGAGCAAAAATCTCAAAAGACGTGTATATCTCAAAACGACAATTTCAAGAGGCATATTATATGCGCATTTTCCCTTCTGTTTCATTTATGTCTTTTTTCTTGTTAAAAAATGGCATGGAAATAGGCTCAACATCAGTAATTAATAAACCATGAAAATCCAGTGTACAAAGAGGTTCACTTCACAGCCGTCAGAATCATCATCACCAAAAAAGTCTACAAAGAATAAATGCTGAAGGGGTCATAGAGAGCTGCGTACCTGCTAGCTGCTGGTGGGATGTAACCTGGTAAGAGCCAATAGTGAGAACAGAATGGAGGTGCGTTTAAAGGTAAAAATTGAGCCACCATGTTATCTGGTAGGCCCTTTCATACGCCTATCACCTGAGTAGACCAGAATCAAAAAGACACAGGCTGGCAATCCTGCACTGCAGCATCATTTAACATAGCCAAGACGTGGAAGAAACTAAAATGTCCAGCAACAGAAAAATGAACAAAGAAAAAGTGTCCATGTACACAATGCAATATTAGCCATGGAAAACAATGAAACAGTGCCGTTTGCACCACCATAGAAAGACCTACAGTTAAACCCCCAATTTTAAGTAAGGAAGAAACCGAAAAACAGATAATCTATCATATCAATTATAGGTGTTACCTAAAAATTGATACCCATGAAATTATTTCCAAGAGGAGGACACGCATGGATTAGGAAAACAAAACTATGTTTAACCAAATGCAAAAGTGTAAGGAATGGATGAATTAGCAGATGGGGGTTTACAGACATGTACTGACACATATGAAATATATGTCACAAAATAACTATGGAATACCAAGAGAGGTGTACTCAACACTCTCTAATAACCTACACGGGAAAGGATCCACAGATGAATAGTTAGATACATAGGTATAATGAATCAGATTTTGTACACCTAAAAGAAAAAACATTTTTATCAACTTTGCTCTGATAATCAGTCAAAATTAAATTTAAATAACAAACAAGAAGTAAGGAGATATAAGCTCTTGGGGGTTTGCCCTGGCACATTCCACTCTAACTTGCAGCCTACTAACAGGATTTCCAGAAAAGCTCTGTTGCCCCCAAAACCTCGAGTTGGAAATGCAGAAGTGCTGCCGCCTTGTGGCTGTTTTCCGCAAGAGTGGACTTAAACCCACAGCTAACAGTCACTTAACATTCACAAGGACACAGGGCTGTAAGGACACCTGCCGTCCAAAAATTGTGGTGAGGTAGGGAATGGACAAAAAAATTCAAAACTGGTAAAATTTTCAAGGAGATAGTACGAAGAGGTAAGTTTTACTCACTCTTTTTAGAAAACAAGGAAAATGGATAAAAGCTCAACATCAGGAATTATGAGACTCATGCAACTCGAACCTACAAAAAGGTTTCAACTCACGCTAGTCAACTACCATCAGCAAAAGTTCTACAAACAATAAATGCTGAAGGGGTTTTAGAGAACTGTGTACCCTCTAGCTGCTGGTGAGATGTAAAGTGGTAACAGCCAATAATGAGAACAGAAAGGAGCTGCATTTCAAAGTAAAAATTGAGCCACCGTTCCATCCAGCAGGCCCACCGCTGAGCCTCTCGCCTCAGAAGACCAGAGTCACGAAGGCACAGGCTGCAACAGCTGCACTGCAGGAATTTTCCCAATAGCCAAGACACGGAAGCAGGCAAAATGTCCATCAACAGATGAATGGATAAAAAACAAGTGGTCCATGTACACAATGAACATTAGCCATGGACAAAAATGAAACACTGCTCTTTGAGGCACCATAGAGGAGCCTAGAGATAATCACAGAACATGAAGTAAGTCGGAAAGCAAAAGACACAAACTATGATATCACTTATAGGCGTTATCTAACAACTGACACAAGTGAACATACTTCCACAGAGAAAGACACTCACAGACTTAGGAAACATACTATGCTTATCTAAAAGGAAAGGTGCGGGTAATAGGTAAATTAAGATTAAGGTTGCCATTCGTGTACAAATACCTATTAAATACATATATCAAAAAGACAGACCATATAGCAAGGGAGGTCTACCGAACACGCTGCAGTAATTTACATGAGAAGAGGATCTGTACATTAACGTATATATATATGTATATATATATATATATGAAAAAATCAATCAGATTGTGTATACCTAGGACAACCAATATTCTAATGATTATCCCGATTAAAAAAACTAAAACAAAGAACAAGAAATAAAGTGACATAAACTTATGGGTTTTTTTTACTGGCACATTCCCTTCTAATTTACACCCTGGCAACAGGACTTCCAAAAAGGCTCTGCTGACCTAGTAACCAGATTTGGGAATGGAGAAATGCTGCCCCCTTGTGGCCGTTTCCCAAACAGCAGCTTTAAACCCAGTGCTAATGGTCACTAAATATTCACACTCATTTCAGGCATGTAAATGACACCTGCACTCCAAAAACATCCTGGGGTCGAAAATCGATGAAAAACTTTAAAAGGGCAACGTTCCAAGAAGACAATTTCAAGAGGTTTATTGTACTCACTGGTTTTTTTCCTGTTTTTTGTTTAAGAGAACTAAAAACGGTGTGGCAAAATGCTGAACATTAGGAATTATTAAAGACATGCAAATCCAAATTACAAAAACCTATCAGCTCACACCAGTCAGAATGGCCATCAGCAAAAATTCTGCAAACAATAAATGCTGAAGGAGCTGTGCAGAAATGCGTATGCTCGGTTCAAAGAGGGACATGGTAAGAGCCAGTAATGAAAACACAAAGGTTATTCTTTGAAAAGGTAAATATTGAGCTACCATTCAATCAAGCCTACCCACTGCCGGGCCTATCGCCTGAGAGGATGAGGATCCAAAAGTCACAGGCTGGCAATCCTGCACTCCAGCAATATTTACCATAGGCAACACTTGGAAGCATCGAAAGTGTCCATCCACAGAGGAATGCACAAAGAAGAAGTGGTCCATATACACAACGGAATACGACTCCAATAAAAAATATACATTCAATTTAAAAAACAAACATAAGTAAGGAGACATCAGCATTTGGGGGTTTATCCAGGCACATTCCTCTCTAATTTATAACCGAGGAAAACCACTGGCAGGAAGGTCTGTTTCCCTAGTTACCAGAGTGGGAATAGCAGAAATGCTGCCGCCCTCTGCCCGTTACCTGCAACAGAAGCTTTAAAACCTGTGCTAAGTGTCACTTCATATGCACAAGTACTGCTGGGCTGTAAATGAAACCTGCCCTCAAAATGTCTTGAGGGAGGTAATGGCCAAAATATCTCAAAATGTGGCACGTACTTCAAGAAAACAATATGAAGACGTAAGCTGTACTCAAAGTTTTAAGAAAAAAAGGAAATGCCGGAAAGGTCAATTTCAAGCGATTATGAGATGCATGCAAATCCAACCGCAAACAGGTACCAGCTCACACCAGTGAGAATAAACTTCAGCAAAAATCTACAAGCAATAAATGCTGAAGGGTTTGTGGAGAAGTGCATACCCTCAACGTTAAGTGGGACGTGACCTGGTAAGAGCCACTAATGAGAGCAGAATGGAGGTGCCTTTACATGGTAAACATTTTGCTACCATATGATCCAGCAGGCCCACTCCTGGGCCTATAAACTAAGAAGACAGAATTGGAAAGACACAGGCAGGCAAATCTGCACCGCAGCCGTATTACAATAGCCAAGACATGGAAGCAACCAATAAGTCCATCAACAGATGAGTGGACAAAGAAGAACTGGTACATGTACAGATGGAATATCAGACAAGGAAAAAAATGACACAATGCCATTTGGAGCACCGTAGATGAGTCTAGAGGTGATCACGCAACTTGTAGTAAGCCAGAAGGCGAAAGACACATATCCTATGATATCACTGATAGGTGTGACCTAAAAATTGACACCAGTGAAGATATTTCCACAGAGAAAGGCAACCACAGATTCATTAAACAACCTTATGTTTCAGCAATGGAAAGGTGTGAGGATTGGATACATGAGGTTGCTGGGGTTAACAGAGATATACAAACACAGGTGAAGTATATAATCACCAAAGACCTACGGAATACCAAGAGAAGACAACTCAACATTCTGTCGTAACCTACATGGGAAAAGGATCTGAAGAAGAACTGATATATGTATATGTGTAAAAGAACGACATCTTGCACACCTAGAACAAGCAAAACATTTTAATCAAACTTGCTGTGATAAGAAATTAAAATTAAATTAAAGAAACGAATAAGAAGTAGTGAGACATAAACTTAAGGGGCTCTTTCCTGGCACATTCCATTCAAATTTACAACCTAGAACAGGACATACATTGAGGCTCTGTTACCCTAGTAACCAGATTTGGTAAAGGAGAACTGCTCCCGCCTTGTGGCCGTTTCACACAACAGCAGCTCTAAACCCAGGGCTAACGGTTACTTGATATTCAAAATAATTGCAGGCCTGTAAATGACACGTGCCCTCAAAACAAATCCTTCGGTGATAAATCGAGCAAAAATCTCAAAAGACGTGTATATCTCAAAACGACAATTTCAAGAGGCATATTATATGCGCATTTTCCCTTCTGTTTCATTTATGTCTTTTTTCTTGTTAAAAAATGGCATGGAAATAGGCTCAACATCAGTAATTAATAAACCATGAAAATCCAGTGTACAAAGAGGTTCACTTCACAGCCGTCAGAATCATCATCACCAAAAAAGTCTACAAAGAATAAATGCTGAAGGGGTCATAGAGAGCTGCGTACCTGCTAGCTGCTGGTGGGATGTAACCTGGTAAGAGCCAATAGTGAGAACAGAATGGAGGTGCGTTTAAAGGTAAAAATTGAGCCACCGTGTTATCTGGTAGGCCCTTTCATACGCCTATCACCTGAGTAGACCAGAATCAAAAAGACACAGGCTGGCAATCCTGCACTGCAGCATCATTTAACATAGCCAAGACGTGGAAGAAACTAAAATGTCCAGCAACAGAAAAATGAACAAAGAAAAAGTGTCCATGTACACAATGCAATATTAGCCATGGAAAACAATGAAACAGTGCCGTTTGCACCACCATAGAAAGACCTACAGTTAAACCCCCAATTTTAAGTAAGGAAGAAACCGAAAAACAGATAATCTATCATATCAATTATAGGTGTTACCTAAAAATTGATACCCATGAAATTATTTCCAAGAGGAGGACACGCATGGATTAGGAAAACAAAACTATGTTTAACCAAATGCAAAAGTGTAAGGAATGGATGAATTAGCAGATGGGGGTTTACAGACATGTACTGACACATATGAAATATATGTCACAAAATAACTATGGAATACCAAGAGAGGTGTACTCAACACTCTCTAATAACCTACACGGGAAAGGATCCACAGATGAATAGTTAGATACATAGGTATAATGAATCAGATTTTGTACACCTAAAAGAAAAAACATTTTTATCAACTTTGCTCTGATAATCAGTCAAAATTAAATTTAAATAACAAACAAGAAGTAAGGAGATATAAGCTCTTGGGGGTTTGCCCTGGCACATTCCACTCTAACTTGCAGCCTACTAACAGGATTTCCAGAAAAGCTCTGTTGCCCCCAAAACCTCGAGTTGGAAATGCAGAAGTGCTGCCGCCTTGTGGCTGTTTTCCACAAGAGTGGACTTAAACCCACAGCTAACAGTCACTTAACATTCACAAGGACACAGGGCTGTAAGGACACCTGCCGTCCAAAAATTGTGGTGAGGTAGGGAATGGACAAAAAAATTCAAAACTGGTAAAATTTTCAAGGAGATAGTACGAAGAGGTAAGTTTTACTCACTCTTTTTAGAAAACAAGGAAAATGGATAAAAGCTCAACATCAGGAATTATGAGACTCATGCAACTCGAACCTACAAAAAGGTTTCAACTCACGCTAGTCAACTACCATCAGCAAAAGTTCTACAAACAATAAATGCTGAAGGGGTTTTAGAGAACTGTGTACCCTCTAGCTGCTGGTGAGATGTAAAGTGGTAACAGCCAATAATGAGAACAGAAAGGAGCTGCATTTCAAAGTAAAAATTGAGCCACCGTTCCATCCAGCAGGCCCACCGCTGAGCCTCTCGCCTCAGAAGACCAGAGTCACGAAGGCACAGGCTGCAACAGCTGCACTGCAGGAATTTTCCCAATAGCCAAGACACGGAAGCAGGCAAAATGTCCATCAACAGATGAATGGATAAAAAACAAGTGGTCCATGTACACAATGAACATTAGCCATGGACAAAAATGAAACACTGCTCTTTGAGGCACCATAGAGGAGCCTAGAGATAATCACAGAACATGAAGTAAGTCGGAAAGCAAAAGACACAAACTATGATATCACTTATAGGCGTTATCTAACAACTGACACAAGTGAACATACTTCCACAGAGAAAGACACTCACAGACTTAGGAAACATACTATGCTTATCTAAAAGGAAAGGTGCGGGTAATAGGTAAATTAAGATTAAGGTTGCCATTCGTGTACAAATACCTATTAAATACATATATCAAAAAGACAGACCATATAGCAAGGGAGGTCTACCGAACACGCTGCAGTAATTTACATGAGAAGAGGATCTGTACATTAACATATATATATATGTATATATATATATATATATATATGAAAAAATCAATCAGATTGTGTATACCTAGGACAACCAATATTCTAATGATTATCCCGATTAAAAAAACTAAAACAAAGAACAAGAAATAAAGTGACATAAACTTATGGGGTTTTTTTACTGGCACATTCCCTTCTAATTTACACCCTGGCAACAGGACTTCCAAAAAGGCTCTGCTGACCTAGTAACCAGATTTGGGAATGGAGAAATGCTGCCCCCTTGTGGCCGTTTCCCAAACAGCAGCTTTAAACCCAGTGCTAATGGTCACTAAATATTCACACTCATTTCAGGCATGTAAATGACACCTGCACTCCAAAAACATCCTGGGGTCGAAAATCGATGAAAAACTTTAAAAGGGCAACGTTCCAAGAAGACAATTTCAAGAGGTTTATTGTACTCACTGGTTTTTTTCCTGTTTTTTGTTTAAGAGAACTAAAAACGGTGTGGCAAAATGCTGAACATTAGGAATTATTAAAGACATGCAAATCCAAATTACAAAAACCTATCAGCTCACACCAGTCAGAATGGCCACCAGCAAAAATTCTGCAAACAATAAATGCTGAAGGAGTTGTGCAGAAATGCGTATGCTCGGTTCAAAGAGGGACATGGTAAGAGCCAGTAATGAAAACACAAAGGTTATTCTTTGAAAAGGTAAATATTGAGCTACCATTCAATCAAGCCTACCCACTGCCGGGCCTATCGCCTGAGAGGATGAGAATCCAAAAGTCACAGGCTGGCAATCCTGCACTCCAGCAATATTTACCATAGGCAACACTTGGAAGCATCGAAAGTGTCCATCCACAGAGGAATGCACAAAGAAGAAGTGGTCCATATACACAACGGAATACGACTCCAATAAAAAATATACATTCAATTTAAAAAACAAACATAAGTAAGGAGACATCAGCATTTGGGGGTTTATCCAGGCACATTCCTCTCTAATTTATAACCGAGGAAAACCACTGGCAGGAAGGTCTGTTTCCCTAGTTACCAGAGTGGGAATAGCAGAAATGCTGCCGCCCTCTGCCCGTTACCTGCAACAGAAGCTTTAAAACCTGTGCTAAGTGTCACTTCATATGCACAAGTACTGCTGGGCTGTAAATGAAACCTGCCCTCAAAATGTCTTGAGGGAGGTAATGGCCAAAATATCTCAAAATGTGGCACGTACTTCAAGAAAACAATATGAAGACGTAAGCTGTACTCAAAGTTTTAAGAAAAAAAGGAAATGCCGGAAAGGTCAATTTCAAGCGATTATGAGATGCATGCAAATCCAACCGCAAACAGGTACCAGCTCACACCAGTGAGAATAAACTTCAGCAAAAATCTACAAGCAATAAATGCTGAAGGGTTTGTGGAGAAGTGCATACCCTCAACGTTAAGTGGGACGTGACCTGGTAAGAGCCACTAATGAGAGCAGAATGGAGGTGCCTTTACATGGTAAACATTTTGCTACCATATGATCCAGCAGGCCCACTCCTGGGCCTATAAACTAAGAAGACAGAATTGGAAAGACACAGGCAGGCAAATCTGCACCGCAGCCGTATTACAATAGCCAAGACATGGAAGCAACCAATAAGTCCATCAACAGATGAGTGGACAAAGAAGAACTGGTACATGTACAGATGGAATATCAGACAAGGAAAAAAATGACACAATGCCATTTGGAGCACCGTAGATGAGTCTAGAGGTGATCACGCAACTTGTAGTAAGCCAGAAGGCGAAAGACACATATCCTATGATATCACTGATAGGTGTGACCTAAAAATTGACACCAGTGAAGATATTTCCACAGAGAAAGGCAATCACAGATTCATTAAACAACCTTATGTTTCAGCAATGGAAAGGTGTGAGGATTGGATACATGAGGTTGCTGGGGTTAACAGAGATATACAAACACAGGTGAAGTATATAATCACCAAAGACCTACGGAATACCAAGAGAAGACAACTCAACATTCTGTCGTAACCTACATGGGAAAAGGATCTGAAGAAGAACTGATATATGTATATGTGTAAAAGAACGACATCTTGCACACCTAGAACAAGCAAAACATTTTAATCAAACTTGCTGTGATAAGAAATTAAAATTAAATTAAAGAAACGAATAAGAAGTAGTGAGACATAAACTTAAGGGGCTCTTTCCTGGCACATTCCATTCAAATTTACAACCTAGAACAGGACATACATTGAGGCTCTGTTACCCTAGTAACCAGATTTGGTAAAGGAGAACTGCTCCCGCCTTGTGGCCGTTTCACACAACAGCAGCTCTAAACCCAGGGCTAACGGTTACTTGATATTCAAAATAATTGCAGGCCTGTAAATGACACGTGCCCTCAAAACAAATCCTTCGGTGATAAATCGAGCAAAAATCTCAAAAGACGTGTATATCTCAAAACGACAATTTCAAGAGGCATATTATATGCGCATTTTCCCTTCTGTTTCATTTATGTCTTTTTTCTTGTTAAAAAATGGCATGGAAATAGGCTCAACATCAGTAATTAATAAACCATGAAAATCCAGTGTACAAAGAGGTTCACTTCACAGCCGTCAGAATCATCATCACCAAAAAAGTCTACAAAGAATAAATGCTGAAGGGGTCATAGAGAGCTGCGTACCTGCTAGCTGCTGGTGGGATGTAACCTGGTAAGAGCCAATAGTGAGAACAGAATGGAGGTGCGTTTAAAGGTAAAAATTGAGCCACCATGTTATCTGGTAGGCCCTTTCATACGCCTATCACCTGAGTAGACCAGAATCAAAAAGACACAGGCTGGCAATCCTGCACTGCAGCATCATTTAACATAGCCAAGACGTGGAAGAAACTAAAATGTCCAGCAACAGAAAAATGAACAAAGAAAAAGTGTCCATGCACACAATGCAATATTAGCCATGGAAAACAAAGAAACAGTGCCGTTTGCACCACCATAGAAAGACCTACAGTTAAACCCCCAATTTTAAGTAAGGAAGAAACCGAAAAACAGATAATCTATCATATCAATTATAGGTGTTACCTAAAAATTGATACCCATGAAATTATTTCCAAGAGGAGGACACGCATGGATTAGGAAAACAAAACTATGTTTAACCAAATGCAAAAGTGTAAGGAATGGATGAATTAGCAGATGGGGGTTTACAGACATGTACTGACACATATGAAATATATGTCACAAAATAACTATGGAATACCAAGAGAGGTGTACTCAACACTCTCTAATAACCTACACGGGAAAGGATCCACAGATGAATAGTTAGATACATAGGTATAATGAATCAGATTTTGTACACCTAAAAGAAAAAACATTTTTATCAACTTTGCTCTGATAATCAGTCAAAATTAAATTTAAATAACAAACAAGAAGTAAGGAGATATAAGCTCTTGGGGGTTTGCCCTGGCACATTCCACTCTAACTTGCAGCCTACTAACAGGATTTCCAGAAAAGCTCTGTTGCCCCCAAAACCTCGAGTTGGAAATGCAGAAGTGCTGCCGCCTTGTGGCTGTTTTCCGCAAGAGTGGACTTAAACCCACAGCTAACAGTCACTTAACATTCACAAGGACACAGGGCTGTAAGGACACCTGCCGTCCAAAAATTGTGGTGAGGTAGGGAATGGACAAAAAAATTCAAAACTGGTAAAATTTTCAAGGAGATAGTACGAAGAGGTAAGTTTTACTCACTCTTTTTAGAAAACAAGGAAAATGGATAAAAGCTCAACATCAGGAATTATGAGACTCATGCAACTCGAACCTACAAAAAGGTTTCAACTCACGCTAGTCAACTACCATCAGCAAAAGTTCTACAAACAATAAATGCTGAAGGGGTTTTAGAGAACTGTGTACCCTCTAGCTGCTGGTGAGATGTAAAGTGGTAACAGCCAATAATGAGAACAAAAAGGAGCTGCATTTCAAAGTAAAAATTGAGCCACCGTTCCATCCAGCAGGCCCACCGCTGAGCCTCTCACCTCAGAAGACCAGAGTCACGAAGGCACAGGCTGCAACAGCTGCACTGCAGGAATTTTCCCAATAGCCAAGACACGGAAGCAGGCAAAATGTCCATCAACAGATGAATGGATAAAAAACAAGTGGTCCATGTACACAATGAACATTAGCCATGGACAAAAATGAAACACTGCTCTTTGAGGCACCATAGAGGAGCCTAGAGATAATCACAGAACATGAAGTAAGTCGGAAAGCAAAAGACACAAACTATGATATCACTTATAGGCGTTATCTAACAACTGACACAAGTGAACATACTTCCACAGAGAAAGACACTCACAGACTTAGGAAACATACTATGCTTATCTAAAAGGAAAGGTGCGGGTAATAGGTAAATTAAGATTAAGGTTGCCATTCGTGTACAAATACCTATTAAATACATATATCAAAAAGACAGACCATATAGCAAGGGAGGTCTACCGAACACGCTGCAGTAATTTACATGAGAAGAGGATCTGTACATTAACATATATATATATGTATATATATATATATATATGAAAAAATCAATCAGATTGTGTATACCTAGGACAACCAATATTCTAATGATTATCCCGATTAAAAAAACTAAAACAAAGAACAAGAAATAAAGTGACATAAACTTATGGGTTTTTTTTACTGGCACATTCCCTTCTAATTTACACCCTGGCAACAGGACTTCCAAAAAGGCTCTGCTGACCTAGTAACCAGATTTGGGAATGGAGAAATGCTGCCCCCTTGTGGCCGTTTCCCAAACAGCAGCTTTAAACCCAGTGCTAATGGTCACTAAATATTCACACTCATTTCAGGCATGTAAATGACACCTGCACTCCAAAAACATCCTGGGGTCGAAAATCGATGAAAAACTTTAAAAGGGCAACGTTCCAAGAAGACAATTTCAAGAGGTTTATTGTACTCACTGGTTTTTTTCCTGTTTTTTGTTTAAGAGAACTAAAAACGGTGTGGCAAAATGCTGAACATTAGGAATTATTAAAGACATGCAAATCCAAATTACAAAAACCTATCAGCTCACACCAGTCAGAATGGCCACCAGCAAAAATTCTGCAAACAATAAATGCTGAAGGAGTTGTGCAGAAATGCGTATGCTCGGTTCAAAGAGGGACATGGTAAGAGCCAGTAATGAAAACACAAAGGTTATTCTTTGAAAAGGTAAATATTGAGCTACCATTCAATCAAGCCTACCCACTGCCGGGCCTATCGCCTGAGAGGATGAGAATCCAAAAGTCACAGGCTGGCAATCCTGCACTCCAGCAATATTTACCATAGGCAACACTTGGAAGCATCGAAAGTGTCCATCCACAGAGGAATGCACAAAGAAGAAGTGGTCCATATACACAACGGAATACGACTCCAATAAAAAATATACATTCAATTTAAAAAACAAACATAAGTAAGGAGACATCAGCATTTGGGGGTTTATCCAGGCACATTCCTCTCTAATTTATAACCGAGGAAAACCACTGGCAGGAAGGTCTGTTTCCCTAGTTACCAGAGTGGGAATAGCAGAAATGCTGCCGCCCTCTGCCCGTTACCTGCAACAGAAGCTTTAAAACCTGTGCTAAGTGTCACTTCATATGCACAAGTACTGCTGGGCTGTAAATGAAACCTGCCCTCAAAATGTCTTGAGGGAGGTAATGGCCAAAATATCTCAAAATGTGGCACGTACTTCAAGAAAACAATATGAAGACGTAAGCTGTACTCAAAGTTTTAAGAAAAAAAGGAAATGCCGGAAAGGTCAATTTCAAGCGATTATGAGATGCATGCAAATCCAACCGCAAACAGGTACCAGCTCACACCAGTGAGAATAAACTTCAGCAAAAATCTACAAGCAATAAATGCTGAAGGGTTTGTGGAGAAGTGCATACCCTCAACGTTAAGTGGGACGTGACCTGGTAAGAGCCACTAATGAGAGCAGAATGGAGGTGCCTTTACATGGTAAACATTTTGCTACCATATGATCCAGCAGGCCCACTCCTGGGCCTATAAACTAAGAAGACAGAATTGGAAAGACACAGGCAGGCAAATCTGCACCGCAGCCGTATTACAATAGCCAAGACATGGAAGCAACCAATAAGTCCATCAACAGATGAGTGGACAAAGAAGAACTGGTACATGTACAGATGGAATATCAGACAAGGAAAAAAATGACACAATGCCATTTGGAGCACCGTAGATGAGTCTAGAGGTGATCACGCAACTTGTAGTAAGCCAGAAGGCGAAAGACACATATCCTATGATATCACTGATAGGTGTGACCTAAAAATTGATACCAGTGAAGATATTTCCACAGAGAAAGGCAATCACAGATTCATTAAACAACCTTATGTTTCAGCAATGGAAAGGTGTGAGGATTGGATACATGAGGTTGCTGGGGTTAACAGAGATATACAAACACAGGTGAAGTATATAATCACCAAAGACCTACGGAATACCAAGAGAAGACAACTCAACATTCTGTCGTAACCTACATGGGAAAAGGATCTGAAGAAGAACTGATATATGTATATGTGTAAAAGAACGACATCTTGCACACCTAGAACAAGCAAAACATTTTAATCAAACTTGCTGTGATAAGAAATTAAAATTAAATTAAAGAAACGAATAAGAAGTAGTGAGACATAAACTTAAGGGGCTCTTTCCTGGCACATTCCATTCAAATTTACAACCTAGAACAGGACATACATTGAGGCTCTGCTACCCTAGTAACCAGATTTGGTAAAGGAGAACTGCTCCCGCCTTGTGGCCGTTTCACACAACAGCAGCTCTAAACCCAGGGCTAACGGTTACTTGATATTCAAAATAATTGCAGGCCTGTAAATGACACGTGCCCTCAAAACAAATCCTTCGGTGATAAATCGAGCAAAAATCTCAAAAGACGTGTATATCTCAAAACGACAATTTCAAGAGGCATATTATATGCGCATTTTCCCTTCTGTTTCATTTATGTCTTTTTTCTTGTTAAAAAATGGCATGGAAATAGGCTCAACATCAGTAATTAATAAACCATGAAAATCCAGTGTACAAAGAGGTTCACTTCACAGCCGTCAGAATCATCATCACCAAAAAAGTCTACAAAGAATAAATGCTGAAGGGGTCATAGAGAGCTGCGTACCTGCTAGCTGCTGGTGGGATGTAACCTGGTAAGAGCCAATAGTGAGAACAGAATGGAGGTGCGTTTAAAGGTAAAAATTGAGCCACCATGTTATCTGGTAGGCCCTTTCATACGCCTATCACCTGAGTAGACCAGAATCAAAAAGACACAGGCTGGCAATCCTGCACTGCAGCATCATTTAACATAGCCAAGACGTGGAAGAAACTAAAATGTCCAGCAACAGAAAAATGAACAAAGAAAAAGTGTCCATGTACACAATGCAATATTAGCCATGGAAAACAATGAAACAGTGCCGTTTGCACCACCATAGAAAGACCTACAGTTAAACCCCCAATTTTAAGTAAGGAAGAAACCGAAAAACAGATAATCTATCATATCAATTATAGGTGTTACCTAAAAATTGATACCCATGAAATTATTTCCAAGAGGAGGACACGCATGGATTAGGAAAACAAAACTATGTTTAACCAAATGCAAAAGTGTAAGGAATGGATGAATTAGCAGATGGGGGTTTACAGACATGTACTGACACATATGAAATATATGTCACAAAATAACTATGGAATACCAAGAGAGGTGTACTCAACACTCTCTAATAACCTACACGGGAAAGGATCCACAGATGAATAGTTAGATACATAGGTATAATGAATCAGATTTTGTACACCTAAAAGAAAAAACATTTTTATCAACTTTGCTCTGATAATCAGTCAAAATTAAATTTAAATAACAAACAAGAAGTAAGGAGATATAAGCTCTTGGGGGTTTGCCCTGGCACATTCCACTCTAACTTGCAGCCTACTAACAGGATTTCCAGAAAAGCTCTGTTGCCCCCAAAACCTCGAGTTGGAAATGCAGAAGTGCTGCCGCCTTGTGGCTGTTTTCCACAAGAGTGGACTTAAACCCACAGCTAACAGTCACTTAACATTCACAAGGACACAGGGCTGTAAGGACACCTGCCGTCCAAAAATTGTGGTGAGGTAGGGAATGGACAAAAAAATTCAAAACTGGTAAAATTTTCAAGGAGATAGTACGAAGAGGTAAGTTTTACTCACTCTTTTTAGAAAACAAGGAAAATGGATAAAAGCTCAACATCAGGAATTATGAGACTCATGCAACTCGAACCTACAAAAAGGTTTCAACTCACGCTAGTCAACTACCATCAGCAAAAGTTCTACAAACAATAAATGCTGAAGGGGTTTTAGAGAACTGTGTACCCTCTAGCTGCTGGTGAGATGTAAAGTGGTAACAGCCAATAATGAGAACAGAAAGGAGCTGCATTTCAAAGTAAAAATTGAGCCACCGTTCCATCCAGCAGGCCCACCGCTGAGCCTCTCGCCTCAGAAGACCAGAGTCACGAAGGCACAGGCTGCAACAGCTGCACTGCAGGAATTTTCCCAATAGCCAAGACACGGAAGCAGGCAAAATGTCCATCAACAGATGAATGGATAAAAAACAAGTGGTCCATGTACACAATGAACATTAGCCATGGACAAAAATGAAACACTGCTCTTTGAGGCACCATAGAGGAGCCTAGAGATAATCACAGAACATGAAGTAAGTCGGAAAGCAAAAGACACAAACTATGATATCACTTATAGGCGTTATCTAACAACTGACACAAGTGAACATACTTCCACAGAGAAAGACACTCACAGACTTAGGAAACATACTATGCTTATCTAAAAGGAAAGGTGCGGGTAATAGGTAAATTAAGATTAAGGTTGCCATTCGTGTACAAATACCTATTAAATACATATATCAAAAAGACAGACCATATAGCAAGGGAGGTCTACCGAACACGCTGCAGTAATTTACATGAGAAGAGGATCTGTACATTAACATATATATATATGTATATATATATATATATATGAAAAAATCAATCAGATTGTGTATACCTAGGACAACCAATATTCTAATGATTATCCCGATTAAAAAAACTAAAACAAAGAACAAGAAATAAAGTGACATAAACTTATGGGTTTTTTTTACTGGCACATTCCCTTCTAATTTACACCCTGGCAACAGGACTTCCAAAAAGGCTCTGCTGACCTAGTAACCAGATTTGGGAATGGAGAAATGCTGCCCCCTTGTGGCCGTTTCCCAAACAGCAGCTTTAAACCCAGTGCTAATGGTCACTAAATATTCACACTCATTTCAGGCATGTAAATGACACCTGCACTCCAAAAACATCCTGGGGTCGAAAATCGATGAAAAACTTTAAAAGGGCAACGTTCCAAGAAGACAATTTCAAGAGGTTTATTGTACTCACTGGTTTTTTTCCTGTTTTTTGTTTAAGAGAACTAAAAACGGTGTGGCAAAATGCTGAACATTAGGAATTATTAAAGACATGCAAATCCAAATTACAAAAACCTATCAGCTCACACCAGTCAGAATGGCCACCAGCAAAAATTCTGCAAACAATAAATGCTGAAGGAGTTGTGCAGAAATGCGTATGCTCGGTTCAAAGAGGGACATGGTAAGAGCCAGTAATGAAAACACAAAGGTTATTCTTTGAAAAGGTAAATATTGAGCTACCATTCAATCAAGCCTACCCACTGCCGGGCCTATCGCCTGAGAGGATGAGAATCCAAAAGTCACAGGCTGGCAATCCTGCACTCCAGCAATATTTACCATAGGCAACACTTGGAAGCATCGAAAGTGTCCATCCACAGAGGAATGCACAAAGAAGAAGTGGTCCATATACACAACGGAATACGACTCCAATAAAAAATATACATTCAATTTAAAAAACAAACATAAGTAAGGAGACATCAGCATTTGGGGGTTTATCCAGGCACATTCCTCTCTAATTTATAACCGAGGAAAACCACTGGCAGGAAGGTCTGTTTCCCTAGTTACCAGAGTGGGAATAGCAGAAATGCTGCCGCCCTCTGCCCGTTACCTGCAACAGAAGCTTTAAAACCTGTGCTAAGTGTCACTTCATATGCACAAGTACTGCTGGGCTGTAAATGAAACCTGCCCTCAAAATGTCTTGAGGGAGGTAATGGCCAAAATATCTCAAAATGTGGCACGTACTTCAAGAAAACAATATGAAGACGTAAGCTGTACTCAAAGTTTTAAGAAAAAAAGGAAATGCCGGAAAGGTCAATTTCAAGCGATTATGAGATGCATGCAAATCCAACCGCAAACAGGTACCAGCTCACACCAGTGAGAATAAACTTCAGCAAAAATCTACAAGCAATAAATGCTGAAGGGTTTGTGGAGAAGTGCATACCCTCAACGTTAAGTGGGACGTGACCTGGTAAGAGCCACTAATGAGAGCAGAATGGAGGTGCCTTTACATGGTAAACATTTTGCTACCATATGATCCAGCAGGCCCACTCCTGGGCCTATAAACTAAGAAGACAGAATTGGAAAGACACAGGCAGGCAAATCTGCACCGCAGCCGTATTACAATAGCCAAGACATGGAAGCAACCAATAAGTCCATCAACAGATGAGTGGACAAAGAAGAACTGGTACATGTACAGATGGAATATCAGACAAGGAAAAAAATGACACAATGCCATTTGGAGCACCGTAGATGAGTCTAGAGGTGATCACGCAACTTGTAGTAAGCCAGAAGGCGAAAGACACATATCCTATGATATCACTGATAGGTGTGACCTAAAAATTGATACCAGTGAAGATATTTCCACAGAGAAAGGCAATCACAGATTCATTAAACAACCTTATGTTTCAGCAATGGAAAGGTGTGAGGATTGGATACATGAGGTTGCTGGGGTTAACAGAGATATACAAACACAGGTGAAGTATATAATCACCAAAGACCTACGGAATACCAAGAGAAGACAACTCAACATTCTGTCGTAACCTACATGGGAAAAGGATCTGAAGAAGAACTGATATATGTATATGTGTAAAAGAACGACATCTTGCACACCTAGAACAAGCAAAACATTTTAATCAAACTTGCTGTGATAAGAAATTAAAATTAAATTAAAGAAACGAATAAGAAGTAGTGAGACATAAACTTAAGGGGCTCTTTCCTGGCACATTCCATTCAAATTTACAACCTAGAACAGGACATACATTGAGGCTCTGCTACCCTAGTAACCAGATTTGGTAAAGGAGAACTGCTCCCGCCTTGTGGCCGTTTCACACAACAGCAGCTCTAAACCCAGGGCTAACGGTTACTTGATATTCAAAATAATTGCAGGCCTGTAAATGACACGTGCCCTCAAAACAAATCCTTCGGTGATAAATCGAGCAAAAATCTCAAAAGACGTGTATATCTCAAAACGACAATTTCAAGAGGCATATTATATGCGCATTTTCCCTTCTGTTTCATTTATGTCTTTTTTCTTGTTAAAAAATGGCATGGAAATAGGCTCAACATCAGTAATTAATAAACCATGAAAATCCAGTGTACAAAGAGGTTCACTTCACAGCCGTCAGAATCATCATCACCAAAAAAGTCTACAAAGAATAAATGCTGAAGGGGTCATAGAGAGCTGCGTACCTGCTAGCTGCTGGTGGGATGTAACCTGGTAAGAGCCAATAGTGAGAACAGAATGGAGGTGCGTTTAAAGGTAAAAATTGAGCCACCATGTTATCTGGTAGGCCCTTTCATACGCCTATCACCTGAGTAGACCAGAATCAAAAAGACACAGGCTGGCAATCCTGCACTGCAGCATCATTTAACATAGCCAAGACGTGGAAGAAACTAAAATGTCCAGCAACAGAAAAATGAACAAAGAAAAAGTGTCCATGTACACAATGCAATATTAGCCATGGAAAACAATGAAACAGTGCCGTTTGCACCACCATAGAAAGACCTACAGTTAAACCCCCAATTTTAAGTAAGGAAGAAACCGAAAAACAGATAATCTATCATATCAATTATAGGTGTTACCTAAAAATTGATACCCATGAAATTATTTCCAAGAGGAGGACACGCATGGATTAGGAAAACAAAACTATGTTTAACCAAATGCAAAAGTGTAAGGAATGGATGAATTAGCAGATGGGGGTTTACAGACATGTACTGACACATATGAAATATATGTCACAAAATAACTATGGAATACCAAGAGAGGTGTACTCAACACTCTCTAATAACCTACACGGGAAAGGATCCACAGATGAATAGTTAGATACATAGGTATAATGAATCAGATTTTGTACACCTAAAAGAAAAAACATTTTTATCAACTTTGCTCTGATAATCAGTCAAAATTAAATTTAAATAACAAACAAGAAGTAAGGAGATATAAGCTCTTGGGGGTTTGCCCTGGCACATTCCACTCTAACTTGCAGCCTACTAACAGGATTTCCAGAAAAGCTCTGTTGCCCCCAAAACCTCGAGTTGGAAATGCAGAAGTGCTGCCGCCTTGTGGCTGTTTTCCACAAGAGTGGACTTAAACCCACAGCTAACAGTCACTTAACATTCACAAGGACACAGGGCTGTAAGGACACCTGCCGTCCAAAAATTGTGGTGAGGTAGGGAATGGACAAAAAAATTCAAAACTGGTAAAATTTTCAAGGAGATAGTACGAAGAGGTAAGTTTTACTCACTCTTTTTAGAAAACAAGGAAAATGGATAAAAGCTCAACATCAGGAATTATGAGACTCATGCAACTCGAACCTACAAAAAGGTTTCAACTCACGCTAGTCAACTACCATCAGCAAAAGTTCTACAAACAATAAATGCTGAAGGGGTTTTAGAGAACTGTGTACCCTCTAGCTGCTGGTGAGATGTAAAGTGGTAACAGCCAATAATGAGAACAGAAAGGAGCTGCATTTCAAAGTAAAAATTGAGCCACCGTTCCATCCAGCAGGCCCACCGCTGAGCCTCTCGCCTCAGAAGACCAGAGTCACGAAGGCACAGGCTGCAACAGCTGCACTGCAGGAATTTTCCCAATAGCCAAGACACGGAAGCAGGCAAAATGTCCATCAACAGATGAATGGATAAAAAACAAGTGGTCCATGTACACAATGAACATTAGCCATGGACAAAAATGAAACACTGCTCTTTGAGGCACCATAGAGGAGCCTAGAGATAATCACAGAACATGAAGTAAGTCGGAAAGCAAAAGACACAAACTATGATATCACTTATAGGCGTTATCTAACAACTGACACAAGTGAACATACTTCCACAGAGAAAGACACTCACAGACTTAGGAAACATACTATGCTTATCTAAAAGGAAAGGTGCGGGTAATAGGTAAATTAAGATTAAGGTTGCCATTCGTGTACAAATACCTATTAAATACATATATCAAAAAGACAGACCATATAGCAAGGGAGGTCTACCGAACACGCTGCAGTAATTTACATGAGAAGAGGATCTGTACATTAACATATATATATGTATATATATATATATATATGAAAAAATCAATCAGATTGTGTATACCTAGGACAACCAATATTCTAATGATTATCCCGATTAAAAAAACTAAAACAAAGAACAAGAAATAAAGTGACATAAACTTATGGGTTTTTTTTACTGGCACATTCCCTTCTAATTTACACCCTGGCAACAGGACTTCCAAAAAGGCTCTGCTGACCTAGTAACCAGATTTGGGAATGCAGAAATGCTGCCCCCTTGTGGCCGTTTCCCAAACAGCAGCTTTAAACCCAGTGCTAATGGTCACTAAATATTCACACTCATTTCAGGCATGTAAATGACACCTGCACTCCAAAAACATCCTGGGGTCGAAAATCGATGAAAAACTTTAAAAGGGCAACGTTCCAAGAAGACAATTTCAAGAGGTTTATTGTACTCACTGGTTTTTTTCCTGTTTTTTGTTTAAGAGAACTAAAAACGGTGTGGCAAAATGCTGAACATTAGGAATTATTAAAGACATGCAAATCCAAATTACAAAAACCTATCAGCTCACACCAGTCAGAATGGCCATCAGCAAAAATTCTGCAAACAATAAATGCTGAAGGAGCTGTGCAGAAATGCGTATGCTCGGTTCAAAGAGGGACATGGTAAGAGCCAGTAATGAAAACACAAAGGTTATTCTTTGAAAAGGTAAATATTGAGCTACCATTCAATCAAGCCTACCCACTGCCGGGCCTATCACCTGAGAGGATGAGGATCCAAAAGTCACAGGCTGGCAATCCTGCACTCCAGCAATATTTACCATAGGCAACACTTGGAAGCATCGAAAGTGTCCATCCACAGAGGAATGCACAAAGAAGAAGTGGTCCATATACACAACGGAATACGACTCCAATAAAAAATATACATTCAATTTAAAAAACAAACATAAGTAAGGAGACATCAGCATTTGGGGGTTTATCCAGGCACATTCCTCTCTAATTTATAACCGAGGAAAACCACTGGCAGGAAGGTCTGTTTCCCTAGTTACCAGAGTGGGAATAGCAGAAATGCTGCCGCCCTCTGCCCGTTACCTGCAACAGAAGCTTTAAAACCTGTGCTAAGTGTCACTTCATATGCACAAGTACTGCTGGGCTGTAAATGAAACCTGCCCTCAAAATGTCTTGAGGGAGGTAATGGCCAAAATATCTCAAAATGTGGCACGTACTTCAAGAAAACAATATGAAGACGTAAGCTGTACTCAAAGTTTTAAGAAAAAAAGGAAATGCCGGAAAGGTCAATTTCAAGCGATTATGAGATGCATGCAAATCCAACCGCAAACAGGTACCAGCTCACACCAGTGAGAATAAACTTCAGCAAAAATCTACAAGCAATAAATGCTGAAGGGTTTGTGGAGAAGTGCATACCCTCAACGTTAAGTGGGACGTGACCTGGTAAGAGCCACTAATGAGAGCAGAATGGAGGTGCCTTTACATGGTAAACATTTTGCTACCATATGATCCAGCAGGCCCACTCCTGGGCCTATAAACTAAGAAGACAGAATTGGAAAGACACAGGCAGGCAAATCTGCACCGCAGCCGTATTACAATAGCCAAGACATGGAAGCAACCAATAAGTCCATCAACAGATGAGTGGACAAAGAAGAACTGGTACATGTACAGATGGAATATCAGACAAGGAAAAAAATGACACAATGCCATTTGGAGCACCGTAGATGAGTCTAGAGGTGATCACGCAACTTGTAGTAAGCCAGAAGGCGAAAGACACATATCCTATGATATCACTGATAGGTGTGACCTAAAAATTGATACCAGTGAAGATATTTCCACAGAGAAAGGCAATCACAGATTCATTAAACAACCTTATGTTTCAGCAATGGAAAGGTGTGAGGATTGGATACATGAGGTTGCTGGGGTTAACAGAGATATACAAACACAGGTGAAGTATATAATCACCAAAGACCTACGGAATACCAAGAGAAGACAACTCAACATTCTGTCGTAACCTACATGGGAAAAGGATCTGAAGAAGAACTGATATATGTATATGTGTAAAAGAACGACATCTTGCACACCTAGAACAAGCAAAACATTTTAATCAAACTTGCTGTGATAAGAAATTAAAATTAAATTAAAGAAACGAATAAGAAGTAGTGAGACATAAACTTAAGGGGCTCTTTCCTGGCACATTCCATTCAAATTTACAACCTAGAACAGGACATACATTGAGGCTCTGCTACCCTAGTAACCAGATTTGGTAAAGGAGAACTGCTCCCGCCTTGTGGCCGTTTCACACAACAGCAGCTCTAAACCCAGGGCTAACGGTTACTTGATATTCAAAATAATTGCAGGCCTGTAAATGACACGTGCCCTCAAAACAAATCCTTCGGTGATAAATCGAGCAAAAATCTCAAAAGACGTGTATATCTCAAAACGACAATTTCAAGAGGCATATTATATGCGCATTTTCCCTTCTGTTTCATTTATGTCTTTTTTCTTGTTAAAAAATGGCATGGAAATAGGCTCAACATCAGTAATTAATAAACCATGAAAATCCAGTGTACAAAGAGGTTCACTTCACAGCCGTCAGAATCATCATCACCAAAAAAGTCTACAAAGAATAAATGCTGAAGGGGTCATAGAGAGCTGCGTACCTGCTAGCTGCTGGTGGGATGTAACCTGGTAAGAGCCAATAGTGAGAACAGAATGGAGGTGCGTTTAAAGGTAAAAATTGAGCCACCATGTTATCTGGTAGGCCCTTTCATACGCCTATCACCTGAGTAGACCAGAATCAAAAAGACACAGGCTGGCAATCCTGCACTGCAGCATCATTTAACATAGCCAAGACGTGGAAGAAACTAAAATGTCCAGCAACAGAAAAATGAACAAAGAAAAAGTGTCCATGTACACAATGCAATATTAGCCATGGAAAACAATGAAACAGTGCCGTTTGCACCACCATAGAAAGACCTACAGTTAAACCCCCAATTTTAAGTAAGGAAGAAACCGAAAAACAGATAATCTATCATATCAATTATAGGTGTTACCTAAAAATTGATACCCATGAAATTATTTCCAAGAGGAGGACACGCATGGATTAGGAAAACAAAACTATGTTTAACCAAATGCAAAAGTGTAAGGAATGGATGAATTAGCAGATGGGGGTTTACAGACATGTACTGACACATATGAAATATATGTCACAAAATAACTATGGAATACCAAGAGAGGTGTACTCAACACTCTCTAATAACCTACACGGGAAAGGATCCACAGATGAATAGTTAGATACATAGGTATAATGAATCAGATTTTGTACACCTAAAAGAAAAAACATTTTTATCAACTTTGCTCTGATAATCAGTCAAAATTAAATTTAAATAACAAACAAGAAGTAAGGAGATATAAGCTCTTGGGGGTTTGCCCTGGCACATTCCACTCTAACTTGCAGCCTACTAACAGGATTTCCAGAAAAGCTCTGTTGCCCCCAAAACCTCGAGTTGGAAATGCAGAAGTGCTGCCGCCTTGTGGCTGTTTTCCGCAAGAGTGGACTTAAACCCACAGCTAACAGTCACTTAACATTCACAAGGACACAGGGCTGTAAGGACACCTGCCGTCCAAAAATTGTGGTGAGGTAGGGAATGGACAAAAAAATTCAAAACTGGTAAAATTTTCAAGGAGATAGTACGAAGAGGTAAGTTTTACTCACTCTTTTTAGAAAACAAGGAAAATGGATAAAAGCTCAACATCAGGAATTATGAGACTCATGCAACTCGAACCTACAAAAAGGTTTCAACTCACGCTAGTCAACTACCATCAGCAAAAGTTCTACAAACAATAAATGCTGAAGGGGTTTTAGAGAACTGTGTACCCTCTAGCTGCTGGTGAGATGTAAAGTGGTAACAGCCAATAATGAGAACAGAAAGGAGCTGCATTTCAAAGTAAAAATTGAGCCACCGTTCCATCCAGCAGGCCCACCGCTGAGCCTCTCGCCTCAGAAGACCAGAGTCACGAAGGCACAGGCTGCAACAGCTGCACTGCAGGAATTTTCCCAATAGCCAAGACACGGAAGCAGGCAAAATGTCCATCAACAGATGAATGGATAAAAAACAAGTGGTCCATGTACACAATGAACATTAGCCATGGACAAAAATGAAACACTGCTCTTTGAGGCACCATAGAGGAGCCTAGAGATAATCACAGAACATGAAGTAAGTCGGAAAGCAAAAGACACAAACTATGATATCACTTATAGGCGTTATCTAACAACTGACACAAGTGAACATACTTCCACAGAGAAAGACACTCACAGACTTAGGAAACATACTATGCTTATCTAAAAGGAAAGGTGCGGGTAATAGGTAAATTAAGATTAAGGTTGCCATTCGTGTACAAATACCTATTAAATACATATATCAAAAAGACAGACCATATAGCAAGGGAGGTCTACCGAACACGCTGCAGTAATTTACATGAGAAGAGGATCTGTACATTAACATATATATATATGTATATATATATAATATATATGAAAAAATCAATCAGATTGTGTATACCTAGGACAACCAATATTCTAATGATTATCCCGATTAAAAAAACTAAAACAAAGAACAAGAAATAAAGTGACATAAACTTATGGGTTTTTTTTACTGGCACATTCCCTTCTAATTTACACCCTGGCAACAGGACTTCCAAAAAGGCTCTGCTGACCTAGTAACCAGATTTGGGAATGGAGAAATGCTGCCCCCTTGTGGCCGTTTCCCAAACAGCAGCTTTAAACCCAGTGCTAATGGTCACTAAATATTCACACTCATTTCAGGCATGTAAATGACACCTGCACTCCAAAAACATCCTGGGGTCGAAAATCGATGAAAAACTTTAAAAGGGCAACGTTCCAAGAAGACAATTTCAAGAGGTTTATTGTACTCACTGGTTTTTTTCCTGTTTTTTGTTTAAGAGAACTAAAAACGGTGTGGCAAAATGCTGAACATTAGGAATTATTAAAGACATGCAAATCCAAATTACAAAAACCTATCAGCTCACACCAGTCAGAATGGCCACCAGCAAAAATTCTGCAAACAATAAATGCTGAAGGAGTTGTGCAGAAATGCGTATGCTCGGTTCAAAGAGGGACATGGTAAGAGCCAGTAATGAAAACACAAAGGTTATTCTTTGAAAAGGTAAATATTGAGCTACCATTCAATCAAGCCTACCCACTGCCGGGCCTATCGCCTGAGAGGATGAGGATCCAAAAGTCACAGGCTGGCAATCCTGCACTCCAGCAATATTTACCATAGGCAACACTTGGAAGCATCGAAAGTGTCCATCCACAGAGGAATGCACAAAGAAGAAGTGGTCCATATACACAACGGAATACGACTCCAATAAAAAATATACATTCAATTTAAAAAACAAACATAAGTAAGGAGACATCAGCATTTGGGGGTTTATCCAGGCACATTCCTCTCTAATTTATAACCGAGGAAAACCACTGGCAGGAAGGTCTGTTTCCCTAGTTACCAGAGTGGGAATAGCAGAAATGCTGCCGCCCTCTGCCCGTTACCTGCAACAGAAGCTTTAAAACCTGTGCTAAGTGTCACTTCATATGCACAAGTACTGCTGGGCTGTAAATGAAACCTGCCCTCAAAATGTCTTGAGGGAGGTAATGGCCAAAATATCTCAAAATGTGGCACGTACTTCAAGAAAACAATATGAAGACGTAAGCTGTACTCAAAGTTTTAAGAAAAAAAGGAAATGCCGGAAAGGTCAATTTCAAGCGATTATGAGATGCATGCAAATCCAACCGCAAACAGGTACCAGCTCACACCAGTGAGAATAAACTTCAGCAAAAATCTACAAGCAATAAATGCTGAAGGGTTTGTGGAGAAGTGCATACCCTCAACGTTAAGTGGGACGTGACCTGGTAAGAGCCACTAATGAGAGCAGAATGGAGGTGCCTTTACATGGTAAACATTTTGCTACCATATGATCCAGCAGGCCCACTCCTGGGCCTATAAACTAAGAAGACAGAATTGGAAAGACACAGGCAGGCAAATCTGCACCGCAGCCGTATTACAATAGCCAAGACATGGAAGCAACCAATAAGTCCATCAACAGATGAGTGGACAAAGAAGAACTGGTACATGTACAGATGGAATATCAGACAAGGAAAAAAATGACACAATGCCATTTGGAGCACCGTAGATGAGTCTAGAGGTGATCACGCAACTTGTAGTAAGCCAGAAGGCGAAAGACACATATCCTATGATATCACTGATAGGTGTGACCTAAAAATTGATACCAGTGAAGATATTTCCACAGAGAAAGGCAATCACAGATTCATTAAACAACCTTATGTTTCAGCAATGGAAAGGTGTGAGGATTGGATACATGAGGTTGCTGGGGTTAACAGAGATATACAAACACAGGTGAAGTATATAATCACCAAAGACCTACGGAATACCAAGAGAAGACAACTCAACATTCTGTCGTAACCTACATGGGAAAAGGATCTGAAGAAGAACTGATATATGTATATGTGTAAAAGAACGACATCTTGCACACCTAGAACAAGCAAAACATTTTAATCAAACTTGCTGTGATAAGAAATTAAAATTAAATTAAAGAAACGAATAAGAAGTAGTGAGACATAAACTTAAGGGGCTCTTTCCTGGCACATTCCATTCAAATTTACAACCTAGAACAGGACATACATTGAGGCTCTGTTACCCTAGTAACCAGATTTGGTAAAGGAGAACTGCTCCCGCCTTGTGGCCGTTTCACACAACAGCAGCTCTAAACCCAGGGCTAACGGTTACTTGATATTCAAAATAATTGCAGGCCTGTAAATGACACGTGCCCTCAAAACAAATCCTTCGGTGATAAATCGAGCAAAAATCTCAAAAGACGTGTATATCTCAAAACGACAATTTCAAGAGGCATATTATATGCGCATTTTCCCTTCTGTTTCATTTATGTCTTTTTTCTTGTTAAAAAATGGCATGGAAATAGGCTCAACATCAGTAATTAATAAACCATGAAAATCCAGTGTACAAAGAGGTTCACTTCACAGCCGTCAGAATCATCATCACCAAAAAAGTCTACAAAGAATAAATGCTGAAGGGGTCATAGAGAGCTGCGTACCTGCTAGCTGCTGGTGGGATGTAACCTGGTAAGAGCCAATAGTGAGAACAGAATGGAGGTGCGTTTAAAGGTAAAAATTGAGCCACCATGTTATCTGGTAGGCCCTTTCATACGCCTATCACCTGAGTAGACCAGAATCAAAAAGACACAGGCTGGCAATCCTGCACTGCAGCATCATTTAACATAGCCAAGACGTGGAAGAAACTAAAATGTCCAGCAACAGAAAAATGAACAAAGAAAAAGTGTCCATGTACACAATGCAATATTAGCCATGGAAAACAATGAAACAGTGCCGTTTGCACCACCATAGAAAGACCTACAGTTAAACCCCCAATTTTAAGTAAGGAAGAAACCGAAAAACAGATAATCTATCATATCAATTATAGGTGTTACCTAAAAATTGATACCCATGAAATTATTTCCAAGAGGAGGACACGCATGGATTAGGAAAACAAAACTATGTTTAACCAAATGCAAAAGTGTAAGGAATGGATGAATTAGCAGATGGGGGTTTACAGACATGTACTGACACATATGAAATATATGTCACAAAATAACTATGGAATACCAAGAGAGGTGTACTCAACACTCTCTAATAACCTACACGGGAAAGGATCCACAGATGAATAGTTAGATACATAGGTATAATGAATCAGATTTTGTACACCTAAAAGAAAAAACATTTTTATCAACTTTGCTCTGATAATCAGTCAAAATTAAATTTAAATAACAAACAAGAAGTAAGGAGATATAAGCTCTTGGGGGTTTGCCCTGGCACATTCCACTCTAACTTGCAGCCTACTAACAGGATTTCCAGAAAAGCTCTGTTGCCCCCAAAACCTCGAGTTGGAAATGCAGAAGTGCTGCCGCCTTGTGGCTGTTTTCCGCAAGAGTGGACTTAAACCCACAGCTAACAGTCACTTAACATTCACAAGGACACAGGGCTGTAAGGACACCTGCCGTCCAAAAATTGTGGTGAGGTAGGGAATGGACAAAAAAATTCAAAACTGGTAAAATTTTCAAGGAGATAGTACGAAGAGGTAAGTTTTACTCACTCTTTTTAGAAAACAAGGAAAATGGATAAAAGCTCAACATCAGGAATTATGAGACTCATGCAACTCGAACCTACAAAAAGGTTTCAACTCACGCTAGTCAACTACCATCAGCAAAAGTTCTACAAACAATAAATGCTGAAGGGGTTTTAGAGAACTGTGTACCCTCTAGCTGCTGGTGAGATGTAAAGTGGTAACAGCCAATAATGAGAACAGAAAGGAGCTGCATTTCAAAGTAAAAATTGAGCCACCGTTCCATCCAGCAGGCCCACCGCTGAGCCTCTCGCCTCAGAAGACCAGAGTCACGAAGGCACAGGCTGCAACAGCTGCACTGCAGGAATTTTCCCAATAGCCAAGACACGGAAGCAGGCAAAATGTCCATCAACAGATGAATGGATAAAAAACAAGTGGTCCATGTACACAATGAACATTAGCCATGGACAAAAATGAAACACTGCTCTTTGAGGCACCATAGAGGAGCCTAGAGATAATCACAGAACATGAAGTAAGTCGGAAAGCAAAAGACACAAACTATGATATCACTTATAGGCGTTATCTAACAACTGACACAAGTGAACATACTTCCACAGAGAAAGACACTCACAGACTTAGGAAACATACTATGCTTATCTAAAAGGAAAGGTGCGGGTAATAGGTAAATTAAGATTAAGGTTGCCATTCGTGTACAAATACCTATTAAATACATATATCAAAAAGACAGACCATATAGCAAGGGAGGTCTACCGAACACGCTGCAGTAATTTACATGAGAAGAGGATCTGTACATTAACGTATATATATATGTATATATACATATATATGAAAAAATCAATCAGATTGTGTATACCTAGGACAACCAATATTCTAATGATTATCCCGATTAAAAAAACTAAAACAAAGAACAAGAAATAAAGTGACATAAACTTATGGGTTTTTTTTACTGGCACATTCCCTTCTAATTTACACCCTGGCAACAGGACTTCCAAAAAGGCTCTGCTGACCTAGTAACCAGATTTGGGAATGGAGAAATGCTGCCCCCTTGTGGCCGTTTCCCAAACAGCAGCTTTAAACCCAGTGCTAATGGTCACTAAATATTCACACTCATTTCAGGCATGTAAATGACACCTGCACTCCAAAAACATCCTGGGGTCGAAAATCGATGAAAAACTTTAAAAGGGCAACGTTCCAAGAAGACAATTTCAAGAGGTTTATTGTACTCACTGGTTTTTTTCCTGTTTTTTGTTTAAGAGAACTAAAAACGGTGTGGCAAAATGCTGAACATTAGGAATTATTAAAGACATGCAAATCCAAATTACAAAAACCTATCAGCTCACACCAGTCAGAATGGCCATCAGCAAAAATTCTGCAAACAATAAATGCTGAAGGAGCTGTGCAGAAATGCGTATGCTCGGTTCAAAGAGGGACATGGTAAGAGCCAGTAATGAAAACACAAAGGTTATTCTTTGAAAAGGTAAATATTGAGCTACCATTCAATCAAGCCTACCCACTGCCGGGCCTATCACCTGAGAGGATGAGGATCCAAAAGTCACAGGCTGGCAATCCTGCACTCCAGCAATATTTACCATAGGCAACACTTGGAAGCATCGAAAGTGTCCATCCACAGAGGAATGCACAAAGAAGAAGTGGTCCATATACACAACGGAATACGACTCCAATAAAAAATATACATTCAATTTAAAAAACAAACATAAGTAAGGAGACATCAGCATTTGGGGGTTTATCCAGGCACATTCCTCTCTAATTTATAACCGAGGAAAACCACTGGCAGGAAGGTCTGTTTCCCTAGTTACCAGAGTGGGAATAGCAGAAATGCTGCCGCCCTCTGCCCGTTACCTGCAACAGAAGCTTTAAAACCTGTGCTAAGTGTCACTTCATATGCACAAGTACTGCTGGGCTGTAAATGAAACCTGCCCTCAAAATGTCTTGAGGGAGGTAATGGCCAAAATATCTCAAAATGTGGCACGTACTTCAAGAAAACAATATGAAGACGTAAGCTGTACTCAAAGTTTTAAGAAAAAAAGGAAATGCCGGAAAGGTCAATTTCAAGCGATTATGAGATGCATGCAAATCCAACCGCAAACAGGTACCAGCTCACACCAGTGAGAATAAACTTCAGCAAAAATCTACAAGCAATAAATGCTGAAGGGTTTGTGGAGAAGTGCATACCCTCAACGTTAAGTGGGACGTGACCTGGTAAGAGCCACTAATGAGAGCAGAATGGAGGTGCCTTTACATGGTAAACATTTTGCTACCATATGATCCAGCAGGCCCACTCCTGGGCCTATAAACTAAGAAGACAGAATTGGAAAGACACAGGCAGGCAAATCTGCACCGCAGCCGTATTACAATAGCCAAGACATGGAAGCAACCAATAAGTCCATCAACAGATGAGTGGACAAAGAAGAACTGGTACATGTACAGATGGAATATCAGACAAGGAAAAAAATGACACAATGCCATTTGGAGCACCGTAGATGAGTCTAGAGGTGATCACGCAACTTGTAGTAAGCCAGAAGGCGAAAGACACATATCCTATGATATCACTGATAGGTGTGACCTAAAAATTGATACCAGTGAAGATATTTCCACAGAGAAAGGCAATCACAGATTCATTAAACAACCTTATGTTTCAGCAATGGAAAGGTGTGAGGATTGGATACATGAGGTTGCTGGGGTTAACAGAGATATACAAACACAGGTGAAGTATATAATCACCAAAGACCTACGGAATACCAAGAGAAGACAACTCAACATTCTGTCGTAACCTACATGGGAAAAGGATCTGAAGAAGAACTGATATATGTATATGTGTAAAAGAACGACATCTTGCACACCTAGAACAAGCAAAACATTTTAATCAAACTTGCTGTGATAAGAAATTAAAATTAAATTAAAGAAACGAATAAGAAGTAGTGAGACATAAACTTAAGGGGCTCTTTCCTGGCACATTCCATTCAAATTTACAACCTAGAACAGGACATACATTGAGGCTCTGCTACCCTAGTAACCAGATTTGGTAAAGGAGAACTGCTCCCGCCTTGTGGCCGTTTCACACAACAGCAGCTCTAAACCCAGGGCTAACGGTTACTTGATATTCAAAATAATTGCAGGCCTGTAAATGACACGTGCCCTCAAAACAAATCCTTCGGTGATAAATCGAGCAAAAATCTCAAAAGACGTGTATATCTCAAAACGACAATTTCAAGAGGCATATTATATGCGCATTTTCCCTTCTGTTTCATTTATGTCTTTTTTCTTGTTAAAAAATGGCATGGAAATAGGCTCAACATCAGTAATTAATAAACCATGAAAATCCAGTGTACAAAGAGGTTCACTTCACAGCCGTCAGAATCATCATCACCAAAAAAGTCTACAAAGAATAAATGCTGAAGGGGTCATAGAGAGCTGCGTACCTGCTAGCTGCTGGTGGGATGTAACCTGGTAAGAGCCAATAGTGAGAACAGAATGGAGGTGCGTTTAAAGGTAAAAATTGAGCCACCGTGTTATCTGGTAGGCCCTTTCATACGCCTATCACCTGAGTAGACCAGAATCAAAAAGACACAGGCTGGCAATCCTGCACTGCAGCATCATTTAACATAGCCAAGACGTGGAAGAAACTAAAATGTCCAGCAACAGAAAAATGAACAAAGAAAAAGTGTCCATGTACACAATGCAATATTAGCCATGGAAAACAATGAAACAGTGCCGTTTGCACCACCATAGAAAGACCTACAGTTAAACCCCCAATTTTAAGTAAGGAAGAAACCGAAAAACAGATAATCTATCATATCAATTATAGGTGTTACCTAAAAATTGATACCCATGAAATTATTTCCAAGAGGAGGACACGCATGGATTAGGAAAACAAAACTATGTTTAACCAAATGCAAAAGTGTAAGGAATGGATGAATTAGCAGATGGGGGTTTACAGACATGTACTGACACATATGAAATATATGTCACAAAATAACTATGGAATACCAAGAGAGGTGTACTCAACACTCTCTAATAACCTACACGGGAAAGGATCCACAGATGAATAGTTAGATACATAGGTATAATGAATCAGATTTTGTACACCTAAAAGAAAAAACATTTTTATCAACTTTGCTCTGATAATCAGTCAAAATTAAATTTAAATAACAAACAAGAAGTAAGGAGATATAAGCTCTTGGGGGTTTGCCCTGGCACATTCCACTCTAACTTGCAGCCTACTAACAGGATTTCCAGAAAAGCTCTGTTGCCCCCAAAACCTCGAGTTGGAAATGCAGAAGTGCTGCCGCCTTGTGGCTGTTTTCCGCAAGAGTGGACTTAAACCCACAGCTAACAGTCACTTAACATTCACAAGGACACAGGGCTGTAAGGACACCTGCCGTCCAAAAATTGTGGTGAGGTAGGGAATGGACAAAAAAATTCAAAACTGGTAAAATTTTCAAGGAGATAGTACGAAGAGGTAAGTTTTACTCACTCTTTTTAGAAAACAAGGAAAATGGATAAAAGCTCAACATCAGGAATTATGAGACTCATGCAACTCGAACCTACAAAAAGGTTTCAACTCACGCTAGTCAACTACCATCAGCAAAAGTTCTACAAACAATAAATGCTGAAGGGGTTTTAGAGAACTGTGTACCCTCTAGCTGCTGGTGAGATGTAAAGTGGTAACAGCCAATAATGAGAACAAAAAGGAGCTGCATTTCAAAGTAAAAATTGAGCCACCGTTCCATCCAGCAGGCCCACCGCTGAGCCTCTCACCTCAGAAGACCAGAGTCACGAAGGCACAGGCTGCAACAGCTGCACTGCAGGAATTTTCCCAATAGCCAAGACACGGAAGCAGGCAAAATGTCCATCAACAGATGAATGGATAAAAAACAAGTGGTCCATGTACACAATGAACATTAGCCATGGACAAAAATGAAACACTGCTCTTTGAGGCACCATAGAGGAGCCTAGAGATAATCACAGAACATGAAGTAAGTCGGAAAGCAAAAGACACAAACTATGATATCACTTATAGGCGTTATCTAACAACTGACACAAGTGAACATACTTCCACAGAGAAAGACACTCACAGACTTAGGAAACATACTATGCTTATCTAAAAGGAAAGGTGCGGGTAATAGGTAAATTAAGATTAAGGTTGCCATTCGTGTACAAATACCTATTAAATACATATATCAAAAAGACAGACCATATAGCAAGGGAGGTCTACCGAACACGCTGCAGTAATTTACATGAGAAGAGGATCTGTACATTAACATATATATATATGTATATATATATATATATATATATATGAAAAAATCAATCAGATTGTGTATACCTAGGACAACCAATATTCTAATGATTATCCCGATTAAAAAAACTAAAACAAAGAACAAGAAATAAAGTGACATAAACTTATGGGTTTTTTTTACTGGCACATTCCCTTCTAATTTACACCCTGGCAACAGGACTTCCAAAAAGGCTCTGCTGACCTAGTAACCAGATTTGGGAATGGAGAAATGCTGCCCCCTTGTGGCCGTTTCCCAAACAGCAGCTTTAAACCCAGTGCTAATGGTCACTAAATATTCACACTCATTTCAGGCATGTAAATGACACCTGCACTCCAAAAACATCCTGGGGTCGAAAATCGATGAAAAACTTTAAAAGGGCAACGTTCCAAGAAGACAATTTCAAGAGGTTTATTGTACTCACTGGTTTTTTTCCTGTTTTTTGTTTAAGAGAACTAAAAACGGTGTGGCAAAATGCTGAACATTAGGAATTATTAAAGACATGCAAATCCAAATTACAAAAACCTATCAGCTCACACCAGTCAGAATGGCCACCAGCAAAAATTCTGCAAACAATAAATGCTGAAGGAGTTGTGCAGAAATGCGTATGCTCGGTTCAAAGAGGGACATGGTAAGAGCCAGTAATGAAAACACAAAGGTTATTCTTTGAAAAGGTAAATATTGAGCTACCATTCAATCAAGCCTACCCACTGCCGGGCCTATCGCCTGAGAGGATGAGAATCCAAAAGTCACAGGCTGGCAATCCTGCACTCCAGCAATATTTACCATAGGCAACACTTGGAAGCATCGAAAGTGTCCATCCACAGAGGAATGCACAAAGAAGAAGTGGTCCATATACACAACGGAATACGACTCCAATAAAAAATATACATTCAATTTAAAAAACAAACATAAGTAAGGAGACATCAGCATTTGGGGGTTTATCCAGGCACATTCCTCTCTAATTTATAACCGAGGAAAACCACTGGCAGGAAGGTCTGTTTCCCTAGTTACCAGAGTGGGAATAGCAGAAATGCTGCCGCCCTCTGCCCGTTACCTGCAACAGAAGCTTTAAAACCTGTGCTAAGTGTCACTTCATATGCACAAGTACTGCTGGGCTGTAAATGAAACCTGCCCTCAAAATGTCTTGAGGGAGGTAATGGCCAAAATATCTCAAAATGTGGCACGTACTTCAAGAAAACAATATGAAGACGTAAGCTGTACTCAAAGTTTTAAGAAAAAAAGGAAATGCCGGAAAGGTCAATTTCAAGCGATTATGAGATGCATGCAAATCCAACCGCAAACAGGTACCAGCTCACACCAGTGAGAATAAACTTCAGCAAAAATCTACAAGCAATAAATGCTGAAGGGTTTGTGGAGAAGTGCATACCCTCAACGTTAAGTGGGACGTGACCTGGTAAGAGCCACTAATGAGAGCAGAATGGAGGTGCCTTTACATGGTAAACATTTTGCTACCATATGATCCAGCAGGCCCACTCCTGGGCCTATAAACTAAGAAGACAGAATTGGAAAGACACAGGCAGGCAAATCTGCACCGCAGCCGTATTACAATAGCCAAGACATGGAAGCAACCAATAAGTCCATCAACAGATGAGTGGACAAAGAAGAACTGGTACATGTACAGATGGAATATCAGACAAGGAAAAAAATGACACAATGCCATTTGGAGCACCGTAGATGAGTCTAGAGGTGATCACGCAACTTGTAGTAAGCCAGAAGGCGAAAGACACATATCCTATGATATCACTGATAGGTGTGACCTAAAAATTGACACCAGTGAAGATATTTCCACAGAGAAAGGCAATCACAGATTCATTAAACAACCTTATGTTTCAGCAATGGAAAGGTGTGAGGATTGGATACATGAGGTTGCTGGGGTTAACAGAGATATACAAACACAGGTGAAGTATATAATCACCAAAGACCTACGGAATACCAAGAGAAGACAACTCAACATTCTGTCGTAACCTACATGGGAAAAGGATCTGAAGAAGAACTGATATATGTATATGTGTAAAAGAACGACATCTTGCACACCTAGAACAAGCAAAACATTTTAATCAAACTTGCTGTGATAAGAAATTAAAATTAAATTAAAGAAACGAATAAGAAGTAGTGAGACATAAACTTAAGGGGCTCTTTCCTGGCACATTCCATTCAAATTTACAACCTAGAACAGGACATACATTGAGGCTCTGTTACCCTAGTAACCAGATTTGGTAAAGGAGAACTGCTCCCGCCTTGTGGCCGTTTCACACAACAGCAGCTCTAAACCCAGGGCTAACGGTTACTTGATATTCAAAATAATTGCAGGCCTGTAAATGACACGTGCCCTCAAAACAAATCCTTCGGTGATAAATCGAGCAAAAATCTCAAAAGACGTGTATATCTCAAAACGACAATTTCAAGAGGCATATTATATGCGCATTTTCCCTTCTGTTTCATTTATGTCTTTTTTCTTGTTAAAAAATGGCATGGAAATAGGCTCAACATCAGTAATTAATAAACCATGAAAATCCAGTGTACAAAGAGGTTCACTTCACAGCCGTCAGAATCATCATCACCAAAAAAGTCTACAAAGAATAAATGCTGAAGGGGTCATAGAGAGCTGCGTACCTGCTAGCTGCTGGTGGGATGTAACCTGGTAAGAGCCAATAGTGAGAACAGAATGGAGGTGCGTTTAAAGGTAAAAATTGAGCCACCATGTTATCTGGTAGGCCCTTTCATACGCCTATCACCTGAGTAGACCAGAATCAAAAAGACACAGGCTGGCAATCCTGCACTGCAGCATCATTTAACATAGCCAAGACGTGGAAGAAACTAAAATGTCCAGCAACAGAAAAATGAACAAAGAAAAAGTGTCCATGTACACAATGCAATATTAGCCATGGAAAACAATGAAACAGTGCCGTTTGCACCACCATAGAAAGACCTACAGTTAAACCCCCAATTTTAAGTAAGGAAGAAACCGAAAAACAGATAATCTATCATATCAATTATAGGTGTTACCTAAAAATTGATACCCATGAAATTATTTCCAAGAGGAGGACACGCATGGATTAGGAAAACAAAACTATGTTTAACCAAATGCAAAAGTGTAAGGAATGGATGAATTAGCAGATGGGGGTTTACAGACATGTACTGACACATATGAAATATATGTCACAAAATAACTATGGAATACCAAGAGAGGTGTACTCAACACTCTCTAATAACCTACACGGGAAAGGATCCACAGATGAATAGTTAGATACATAGGTATAATGAATCAGATTTTGTACACCTAAAAGAAAAAACATTTTTATCAACTTTGCTCTGATAATCAGTCAAAATTAAATTTAAATAACAAACAAGAAGTAAGGAGATATAAGCTCTTGGGGGTTTGCCCTGGCACATTCCACTCTAACTTGCAGCCTACTAACAGGATTTCCAGAAAAGCTCTGTTGCCCCCAAAACCTCGAGTTGGAAATGCAGAAGTGCTGCCGCCTTGTGGCTGTTTTCCGCAAGAGTGGACTTAAACCCACAGCTAACAGTCACTTAACATTCACAAGGACACAGGGCTGTAAGGACACCTGCCGTCCAAAAATTGTGGTGAGGTAGGGAATGGACAAAAAAATTCAAAACTGGTAAAATTTTCAAGGAGATAGTATGAAGAGGTAAGTTTTACTCACTCTTTTTAGAAAACAAGGAAAATGGATAAAAGCTCAACATCAGGAATTATGAGACTCATGCAACTCGAACCTACAAAAAGGTTTCAACTCACGCTAGTCAACTACCATCAGCAAAAGTTCTACAAACAATAAATGCTGAAGGGGTTTTAGAGAACTGTGTACCCTCTAGCTGCTGGTGAGATGTAAAGTGGTAACAGCCAATAATGAGAACAAAAAGGAGCTGCATTTCAAAGTAAAAATTGAGCCACCGTTCCATCCAGCAGGCCCACCGCTGAGCCTCTCACCTCAGAAGACCAGAGTCACGAAGGCACAGGCTGCAACAGCTGCACTGCAGGAATTTTCCCAATAGCCAAGACACGGAAGCAGGCAAAATGTCCATCAACAGATGAATGGATAAAAAACAAGTGGTCCATGTACACAATGAACATTAGCCATGGACAAAAATGAAACACTGCTCTTTGAGGCACCATAGAGGAGCCTAGAGATAATCACAGAACATGAAGTAAGTCGGAAAGCAAAAGACACAAACTATGATATCACTTATAGGCGTTATCTAACAACTGACACAAGTGAACATACTTCCACAGAGAAAGACACTCACAGACTTAGGAAACATACTATGCTTATCTAAAAGGAAAGGTGCGGGTAATAGGTAAATTAAGATTAAGGTTGCCATTCGTGTACAAATACCTATTAAATACATATATCAAAAAGACAGACCATATAGCAAGGGAGGTCTACCGAACACGCTGCAGTAATTTACATGAGAAGAGGATCTGTACATTAACATATATATATATGTATATATATATATATATATATATGAAAAAATCAATCAGATTGTGTATACCTAGGACAACCAATATTCTAATGATTATCCCGATTAAAAAAACTAAAACAAAGAACAAGAAATAAAGTGACATAAACTTATGGGTTTTTTTTACTGGCACATTCCCTTCTAATTTACACCCTGGCAACAGGACTTCCAAAAAGGCTCTGCTGACCTAGTAACCAGATTTGGGAATGGAGAAATGCTGCCCCCTTGTGGCCGTTTCCCAAACAGCAGCTTTAAACCCAGTGCTAATGGTCACTAAATATTCACACTCATTTCAGGCATGTAAATGACACCTGCACTCCAAAAACATCCTGGGGTCGAAAATCGATGAAAAACTTTAAAAGGGCAACGTTCCAAGAAGACAATTTCAAGAGGTTTATTGTACTCACTGGTTTTTTTCCTGTTTTTTGTTTAAGAGAACTAAAAACGGTGTGGCAAAATGCTGAACATTAGGAATTATTAAAGACATGCAAATCCAAATTACAAAAACCTATCAGCTCACACCAGTCAGAATGGCCACCAGCAAAAATTCTGCAAACAATAAATGCTGAAGGAGTTGTGCAGAAATGCGTATGCTCGGTTCAAAGAGGGACATGGTAAGAGCCAGTAATGAAAACACAAAGGTTATTCTTTGAAAAGGTAAATATTGAGCTACCATTCAATCAAGCCTACCCACTGCCGGGCCTATCGCCTGAGAGGATGAGAATCCAAAAGTCACAGGCTGGCAATCCTGCACTCCAGCAATATTTACCATAGGCAACACTTGGAAGCATCGAAAGTGTCCATCCACAGAGGAATGCACAAAGAAGAAGTGGTCCATATACACAACGGAATACGACTCCAATAAAAAATATACATTCAATTTAAAAAACAAACATAAGTAAGGAGACATCAGCATTTGGGGGTTTATCCAGGCACATTCCTCTCTAATTTATAACCGAGGAAAACCACTGGCAGGAAGGTCTGTTTCCCTAGTTACCAGAGTGGGAATAGCAGAAATGCTGCCGCCCTCTGCCCGTTACCTGCAACAGAAGCTTTAAAACCTGTGCTAAGTGTCACTTCATATGCACAAGTACTGCTGGGCTGTAAATGAAACCTGCCCTCAAAATGTCTTGAGGGAGGTAATGGCCAAAATATCTCAAAATGTGGCACGTACTTCAAGAAAACAATATGAAGACGTAAGCTGTACTCAAAGTTTTAAGAAAAAAAGGAAATGCCGGAAAGGTCAATTTCAAGCGATTATGAGATGCATGCAAATCCAACCGCAAACAGGTACCAGCTCACACCAGTGAGAATAAACTTCAGCAAAAATCTACAAGCAATAAATGCTGAAGGGTTTGTGGAGAAGTGCATACCCTCAACGTTAAGTGGGACGTGACCTGGTAAGAGCCACTAATGAGAGCAGAATGGAGGTGCCTTTACATGGTAAACATTTTGCTACCATATGATCCAGCAGGCCCACTCCTGGGCCTATAAACTAAGAAGACAGAATTGGAAAGACACAGGCAGGCAAATCTGCACCGCAGCCGTATTACAATAGCCAAGACATGGAAGCAACCAATAAGTCCATCAACAGATGAGTGGACAAAGAAGAACTGGTACATGTACAGATGGAATATCAGACAAGGAAAAAAATGACACAATGCCATTTGGAGCACCGTAGATGAGTCTAGAGGTGATCACGCAACTTGTAGTAAGCCAGAAGGCGAAAGACACATATCCTATGATATCACTGATAGGTGTGACCTAAAAATTGATACCAGTGAAGATATTTCCACAGAGAAAGGCAATCACAGATTCATTAAACAACCTTATGTTTCAGCAATGGAAAGGTGTGAGGATTGGATACATGAGGTTGCTGGGGTTAACAGAGATATACAAACACAGGTGAAGTATATAATCACCAAAGACCTACGGAATACCAAGAGAAGACAACTCAACATTCTGTCGTAACCTACATGGGAAAAGGATCTGAAGAAGAACTGATATATGTATATGTGTAAAAGAACGACATCTTGCACACCTAGAACAAGCAAAACATTTTAATCAAACTTGCTGTGATAAGAAATTAAAATTAAATTAAAGAAACGAATAAGAAGTAGTGAGACATAAACTTAAGGGGCTCTTTCCTGGCACATTCCATTCAAATTTACAACCTAGAACAGGACATACATTGAGGCTCTGTTACCCTAGTAACCAGATTTGGTAAAGGAGAACTGCTCCCGCCTTGTGGCCGTTTCACACAACAGCAGCTCTAAACCCAGGGCTAACGGTTACTTGATATTCAAAATAATTGCAGGCCTGTAAATGACACGTGCCCTCAAAACAAATCCTTCGGTGATAAATCGAGCAAAAATCTCAAAAGACGTGTATATCTCAAAACGACAATTTCAAGAGGCATATTATATGCGCATTTTCCCTTCTGTTTCATTTATGTCTTTTTTCTTGTTAAAAAATGGCATGGAAATAGGCTCAACATCAGTAATTAATAAACCATGAAAATCCAGTGTACAAAGAGGTTCACTTCACAGCCGTCAGAATCATCATCACCAAAAAAGTCTACAAAGAATAAATGCTGAAGGGGTCATAGAGAGCTGCGTACCTGCTAGCTGCTGGTGGGATGTAACCTGGTAAGAGCCAATAGTGAGAACAGAATGGAGGTGCGTTTAAAGGTAAAAATTGAGCCACCATGTTATCTGGTAGGCCCTTTCATACGCCTATCACCTGAGTAGACCAGAATCAAAAAGACACAGGCTGGCAATCCTGCACTGCAGCATCATTTAACATAGCCAAGACGTGGAAGAAACTAAAATGTCCAGCAACAGAAAAATGAACAAAGAAAAAGTGTCCATGTACACAATGCAATATTAGCCATGGAAAACAATGAAACAGTGCCGTTTGCACCACCATAGAAAGACCTACAGTTAAACCCCCAATTTTAAGTAAGGAAGAAACCGAAAAACAGATAATCTATCATATCAATTATAGGTGTTACCTAAAAATTGATACCCATGAAATTATTTCCAAGAGGAGGACACGCATGGATTAGGAAAACAAAACTATGTTTAACCAAATGCAAAAGTGTAAGGAATGGATGAATTAGCAGATGGGGGTTTACAGACATGTACTGACACATATGAAATATATGTCACAAAATAACTATGGAATACCAAGAGAGGTGTACTCAACACTCTCTAATAACCTACACGGGAAAGGATCCACAGATGAATAGTTAGATACATAGGTATAATGAATCAGATTTTGTACACCTAAAAGAAAAAACATTTTTATCAACTTTGCTCTGATAATCAGTCAAAATTAAATTTAAATAACAAACAAGAAGTAAGGAGATATAAGCTCTTGGGGGTTTGCCCTGGCACATTCCACTCTAACTTGCAGCCTACTAACAGGATTTCCAGAAAAGCTCTGTTGCCCCCAAAACCTCGAGTTGGAAATGCAGAAGTGCTGCCGCCTTGTGGCTGTTTTCCGCAAGAGTGGACTTAAACCCACAGCTAACAGTCACTTAACATTCACAAGGACACAGGGCTGTAAGGACACCTGCCGTCCAAAAATTGTGGTGAGGTAGGGAATGGACAAAAAAATTCAAAACTGGTAAAATTTTCAAGGAGATAGTACGAAGAGGTAAGTTTTACTCACTCTTTTTAGAAAACAAGGAAAATGGATAAAAGCTCAACATCAGGAATTATGAGACTCATGCAACTCGAACCTACAAAAAGGTTTCAACTCACGCTAGTCAACTACCATCAGCAAAAGGTCTACAAACAATAAATGCTGAAGGGGTTTTAGAGAACTGTGTACCCTCTAGCTGCTGGTGAGATGTAAAGTGGTAACAGCCAATAATGAGAACAAAAAGGAGCTGCATTTCAAAGTAAAAATTGAGCCACCATTCCATCCAGCAGGCCCACCGCTGAGCCTCTCACCTCAGAAGACCAGAGTCACGAAGGCACAGGCTGCAACAGCTGCACTGCAGGAATTTTCCCAATAGCCAAGACACGGAAGCAGGCAAAATGTCCATCAACAGATGAATGGGTAAAAAACAAGTGGTCCATGTACACAATGAACATTAGCCATGGACAAAAATGAAACACTGCTCTTTGAGGCACCATAGAGGAGCCTAGAGATAATCACAGAACATGAAGTAAGTCGGAAAGCAAAAGACACAAACTATGATATCACTTATAGGCGTTATCTAACAACTGACACAAGTGAACATACTTCCACAGAGAAAGACACTCACAGACTTAGGAAACATACTATGCTTATCTAAAAGGAAAGGTGCGGGTAATAGGTAAATTAAGATTAAGGTTGCCATTCGTGTACAAATACCTATTAAATACATATATCAAAAAGACAGACCATATAGCAAGGGAGGTCTACCGAACACGCTGCAGTAATTTACATGAGAAGAGGATCTGTACATTAACATATATATATATGTATATATATATATATATATATATATATGAAAAAATCAATCAGATTGTGTATACCTAGGACAACCAATATTCTAATGATTATCCCGATTAAAAAAACTAAAACAAAGAACAAGAAATAAAGTGACATAAACTTATGGGTTTTTTTTACTGGCACATTCCCTTCTAATTTACACCCTGGCAACAGGACTTCCAAAAAGGCTCTGCTGACCTAGTAACCAGATTTGGGAATGGAGAAATGCTGCCCCCTTGTGGCCGTTTCCCAAACAGCAGCTTTAAACCCAGTGCTAATGGTCACTAAATATTCACACTCATTTCAGGCATGTAAATGACACCTGCACTCCAAAAACATCCTGGGGTCGAAAATCGATGAAAAACTTTAAAAGGGCAACGTTCCAAGAAGACAATTTCAAGAGGTTTATTGTACTCACTGGTTTTTTTCCTGTTTTTTGTTTAAGAGAACTAAAAACGGTGTGGCAAAATGCTGAACATTAGGAATTATTAAAGACATGCAAATCCAAATTACAAAAACCTATCAGCTCACACCAGTCAGAATGGCCACCAGCAAAAATTCTGCAAACAATAAATGCTGAAGGAATTGTGCAGAAATGCGTATGCTCGGTTCAAAGAGGGACATGGTAAGAGCCAGTAATGAAAACACAAAGGTTATTCTTTGAAAAGGTAAATATTGAGCTACCATTCAATCAAGCCTACCCACTGCCGGGCCTATCGCCTGAGAGGATGAGAATCCAAAAGTCACAGGCTGGCAATCCTGCACTCCAGCAATATTTACCATAGGCAACACTTGGAAGCATCGAAAGTGTCCATCCACAGAGGAATGCACAAAGAAGAAGTGGTCCATATACACAACGGAATACGACTCCAATAAAAAATATACATTCAATTTAAAAAACAAACATAAGTAAGGAGACATCAGCATTTGGGGGTTTATCCAGGCACATTCCTCTCTAATTTATAACCGAGGAAAACCACTGGCAGGAAGGTCTGTTTCCCTAGTTACCAGAGTGGGAATAGCAGAAATGCTGCCGCCCTCTGCCCGTTACCTGCAACAGAAGCTTTAAAACCTGTGCTAAGTGTCACTTCATATGCACAAGTACTGCTGGGCTGTAAATGAAACCTGCCCTCAAAATGTCTTGAGGGAGGTAATGGCCAAAATATCTCAAAATGTGGCACGTACTTCAAGAAAACAATATGAAGACGTAAGCTGTACTCAAAGTTTTAAGAAAAAAAGGAAATGCCGGAAAGGTCAATTTCAAGCGATTATGAGATGCATGCAAATCCAACCGCAAACAGGTACCAGCTCACACCAGTGAGAATAAACTTCAGCAAAAATCTACAAGCAATAAATGCTGAAGGGTTTGTGGAGAAGTGCATACCCTCAACGTTAAGTGGGACGTGACCTGGTAAGAGCCACTAATGAGAGCAGAATGGAGGTGCCTTTACATGGTAAACATTTTGCTACCATATGATCCAGCAGGCCCACTCCTGGGCCTATAAACTAAGAAGACAGAATTGGAAAGACACAGGCAGGCAAATCTGCACCGCAGCCGTATTACAATAGCCAAGACATGGAAGCAACCAATAAGTCCATCAACAGATGAGTGGACAAAGAAGAACTGGTACATGTACAGATGGAATATCAGACAAGGAAAAAAATGACACAATGCCATTTGGAGCACCGTAGATGAGTCTAGAGGTGATCACGCAACTTGTAGTAAGCCAGAAGGCGAAAGACACATATCCTATGATATCACTGATAGGTGTGACCTAAAAATTGATACCAGTGAAGATATTTCCACAGAGAAAGGCAATCACAGATTCATTAAACAACCTTATGTTTCAGCAATGGAAAGGTGTGAGGATTGGATACATGAGGTTGCTGGGGTTAACAGAGATATACAAACACAGGTGAAGTATATAATCACCAAAGACCTACGGAATACCAAGAGAAGACAACTCAACATTCTGTCGTAACCTACATGGGAAAAGGATCTGAAGAAGAACTGATATATGTATATGTGTAAAAGAACGACATCTTGCACACCTAGAACAAGCAAAACATTTTAATCAAACTTGCTGTGATAAGAAATTAAAATTAAATTAAAGAAACGAATAAGAAGTAGTGAGACATAAACTTAAGGGGCTCTTTCCTGGCACATTCCATTCAAATTTACAACCTAGAACAGGACATACATTGAGGCTCTGTTACCCTAGTAACCAGATTTGGTAAAGGAGAACTGCTCCCGCCTTGTGGCCATTTCACACAACAGCAGCTCTAAACCCAGGGCTAACGGTTACTTGATATTCAAAATAATTGCAGGCCTGTAAATGACACGTGCCCTCAAAACAAATCCTTCGGTGATAAATCGAGCAAAAATCTCAAAAGACGTGTATATCTCAAAACGACAATTTCAAGAGGCATATTATATGCGCATTTTCCCTTCTGTTTCATTTATGTCTTTTTTCTTGTTAAAAAATGGCATGGAAATAGGCTCAACATCAGTAATTAATAAACCATGAAAATCCAGTGTACAAAGAGGTTCACTTCACAGCCGTCAGAATCATCATCACCAAAAAAGTCTACAAAGAATAAATGCTGAAGGGGTCATAGAGAGCTGCGTACCTGCTAGCTGCTGGTGGGATGTAACCTGGTAAGAGCCAATAGTGAGAACAGAATGGAGGTGCGTTTAAAGGTAAAAATTGAGCCACCGTGTTATCTGGTAGGCCCTTTCATACGCCTATCACCTGAGTAGACCAGAATCAAAAAGACACAGGCTGGCAATCCTGCACTGCAGCATCATTTAACATAGCCAAGACGTGGAAGAAACTAAAATGTCCAGCAACAGAAAAATGAACAAAGAAAAAGTGTCCATGTACACAATGCAATATTAGCCATGGAAAACAATGAAACAGTGCCGTTTGCACCACCATAGAAAGACCTACAGTTAAACCCCCAATTTTAAGTAAGGAAGAAACCGAAAAACAGATAATCTATCATATCAATTATAGGTGTTACCTAAAAATTGATACCCATGAAATTATTTCCAAGAGGAGGACACGCATGGATTAGGAAAACAAAACTATGTTTAACCAAATGCAAAAGTGTAAGGAATGGATGAATTAGCAGATGGGGGTTTACAGACATGTACTGACACATATGAAATATATGTCACAAAATAACTATGGAATACCAAGAGAGGTGTACTCAACACTCTCTAATAACCTACACGGGAAAGGATCCACAGATGAATAGTTAGATACATAGGTATAATGAATCAGATTTTGTACACCTAAAAGAAAAAACATTTTTATCAACTTTGCTCTGATAATCAGTCAAAATTAAATTTAAATAACAAACAAGAAGTAAGGAGATATAAGCTCTTGGGGGTTTGCCCTGGCACATTCCACTCTAACTTGCAGCCTACTAACAGGATTTCCAGAAAAGCTCTGTTGCCCCCAAAACCTCGAGTTGGAAATGCAGAAGTGCTGCCGCCTTGTGGCTGTTTTCCGCAAGAGTGGACTTAAACCCACAGCTAACAGTCACTTAACATTCACAAGGACACAGGGCTGTAAGGACACCTGCCGTCCAAAAATTGTGGTGAGGTAGGGAATGGACAAAAAAATTCAAAACTGGTAAAATTTTCAAGGAGATAGTACGAAGAGGTAAGTTTTACTCACTCTTTTTAGAAAACAAGGAAAATGGATAAAAGCTCAACATCAGGAATTATGAGACTCATGCAACTCGAACCTACAAAAAGGTTTCAACTCACGCTAGTCAACTACCATCAGCAAAAGGTCTACAAACAATAAATGCTGAAGGGGTTTTAGAGAACTGTGTACCCTCTAGCTGCTGGTGAGATGTAAAGTGGTAACAGCCAATAATGAGAACAAAAAGGAGCTGCATTTCAAAGTAAAAATTGAGCCACCGTTCCATCCAGCAGGCCCACCGCTGAGCCTCTCACCTCAGAAGACCAGAGTCACGAAGGCACAGGCTGCAACAGCTGCACTGCAGGAATTTTCCCAATAGCCAAGACACGGAAGCAGGCAAAATGTCCATCAACAGATGAATGGGTAAAAAACAAGTGGTCCATGTACACAATGAACATTAGCCATGGACAAAAATGAAACACTGCTCTTTGAGGCACCATAGAGGAGCCTAGAGATAATCACAGAACATGAAGTAAGTCGGAAAGCAAAAGACACAAACTATGATATCACTTATAGGCGTTATCTAACAACTGACACAAGTGAACATACTTCCACAGAGAAAGACACTCACAGACTTAGGAAACATACTATGCTTATCTAAAAGGAAAGGTGCGGGTAATAGGTAAATTAAGATTAAGGTTGCCATTCGTGTACAAATACCTATTAAATACATATATCAAAAAGACAGACCATATAGCAAGGGAGGTCTACCGAACACGCTGCAGTAATTTACATGAGAAGAGGATCTGTACATTAACATATATATATATGTATATATATATATATATATATGAAAAAATCAATCAGATTGTGTATACCTAGGACAACCAATATTCTAATGATTATCCCGATTAAAAAAACTAAAACAAAGAACAAGAAATAAAGTGACATAAACTTATGGGTTTTTTTTACTGGCACATTCCCTTCTAATTTACACCCTGGCAACAGGACTTCCAAAAAGGCTCTGCTGACCTAGTAACCAGATTTGGGAATGGAGAAATGCTGCCCCCTTGTGGCCGTTTCCCAAACAGCAGCTTTAAACCCAGTGCTAATGGTCACTAAATATTCACACTCATTTCAGGCATGTAAATGACACCTGCACTCCAAAAACATCCTGGGGTCGAAAATCGATGAAAAACTTTAAAAGGGCAACGTTCCAAGAAGACAATTTCAAGAGGTTTATTGTACTCACTGGTTTTTTTCCTGTTTTTTGTTTAAGAGAACTAAAAACGGTGTGGCAAAATGCTGAACATTAGGAATTATTAAAGACATGCAAATCCAAATTACAAAAACCTATCAGCTCACACCAGTCAGAATGGCCACCAGCAAAAATTCTGCAAACAATAAATGCTGAAGGAGTTGTGCAGAAATGCGTATGCTCGGTTCAAAGAGGGACATGGTAAGAGCCAGTAATGAAAACACAAAGGTTATTCTTTGAAAAGGTAAATATTGAGCTACCATTCAATCAAGCCTACCCACTGCCGGGCCTATCGCCTGAGAGGATGAGAATCCAAAAGTCACAGGCTGGCAATCCTGCACTCCAGCAATATTTACCATAGGCAACACTTGGAAGCATCGAAAGTGTCCATCCACAGAGGAATGCACAAAGAAGAAGTGGTCCATATACACAACGGAATACGACTCCAATAAAAAATATACATTCAATTTAAAAAACAAACATAAGTAAGGAGACATCAGCATTTGGGGGTTTATCCAGGCACATTCCTCTCTAATTTATAACCGAGGAAAACCACTGGCAGGAAGGTCTGTTTCCCTAGTTACCAGAGTGGGAATAGCAGAAATGCTGCCGCCCTCTGCCCGTTACCTGCAACAGAAGCTTTAAAACCTGTGCTAAGTGTCACTTCATATGCACAAGTACTGCTGGGCTGTAAATGAAACCTGCCCTCAAAATGTCTTGAGGGAGGTAATGGCCAAAATATCTCAAAATGTGGCACGTACTTCAAGAAAACAATATGAAGACGTAAGCTGTACTCAAAGTTTTAAGAAAAAAAGGAAATGCCGGAAAGGTCAATTTCAAGCGATTATGAGATGCATGCAAATCCAACCGCAAACAGGTACCAGCTCACACCAGTGAGAATAAACTTCAGCAAAAATCTACAAGCAATAAATGCTGAAGGGTTTGTGGAGAAGTGCATACCCTCAACGTTAAGTGGGACGTGACCTGGTAAGAGCCACTAATGAGAGCAGAATGGAGGTGCCTTTACATGGTAAACATTTTGCTACCATATGATCCAGCAGGCCCACTCCTGGGCCTATAAACTAAGAAGACAGAATTGGAAAGACACAGGCAGGCAAATCTGCACCGCAGCCGTATTACAATAGCCAAGACATGGAAGCAACCAATAAGTCCATCAACAGATGAGTGGACAAAGAAGAACTGGTACATGTACAGATGGAATATCAGACAAGGAAAAAAATGACACAATGCCATTTGGAGCACCGTAGATGAGTCTAGAGGTGATCACGCAACTTGTAGTAAGCCAGAAGGCGAAAGACACATATCCTATGATATCACTGATAGGTGTGACCTAAAAATTGATACCAGTGAAGATATTTCCACAGAGAAAGGCAATCACAGATTCATTAAACAACCTTATGTTTCAGCAATGGAAAGGTGTGAGGATTGGATACATGAGGTTGCTGGGGTTAACAGAGATATACAAACACAGGTGAAGTATATAATCACCAAAGACCTACGGAATACCAAGAGAAGACAACTCAACATTCTGTCGTAACCTACATGGGAAAAGGATCTGAAGAAGAACTGATATATGTATATGTGTAAAAGAACGACATCTTGCACACCTAGAACAAGCAAAACATTTTAATCAAACTTGCTGTGATAAGAAATTAAAATTAAATTAAAGAAACGAATAAGAAGTAGTGAGACATAAACTTAAGGGGCTCTTTCCTGGCACATTCCATTCAAATTTACAACCTAGAACAGGACATACATTGAGGCTCTGTTACCCTAGTAACCAGATTTGGTAAAGGAGAACTGCTCCCGCCTTGTGGCCGTTTCACACAACAGCAGCTCTAAACCCAGGGCTAACGGTTACTTGATATTCAAAATAATTGCAGGCCTGTAAATGACACGTGCCCTCAAAACAAATCCTTCGGTGATAAATCGAGCAAAAATCTCAAAAGACGTGTATATCTCAAAACGACAATTTCAAGAGGCATATTATATGCGCATTTTCCCTTCTGTTTCATTTATGTCTTTTTTCTTGTTAAAAAATGGCATGGAAATAGGCTCAACATCAGTAATTAATAAACCATGAAAATCCAGTGTACAAAGAGGTTCACTTCACAGCCGTCAGAATCATCATCACCAAAAAAGTCTACAAAGAATAAATGCTGAAGGGGTCATAGAGAGCTGCGTACCTGCTAGCTGCTGGTGGGATGTAACCTGGTAAGAGCCAATAGTGAGAACAGAATGGAGGTGCGTTTAAAGGTAAAAATTGAGCCACCATGTTATCTGGTAGGCCCTTTCATACGCCTATCACCTGAGTAGACCAGAATCAAAAAGACACAGGCTGGCAATCCTGCACTGCAGCATCATTTAACATAGCCAAGACGTGGAAGAAACTAAAATGTCCAGCAACAGAAAAATGAACAAAGAAAAAGTGTCCATGTACACAATGCAATATTAGCCATGGAAAACAATGAAACAGTGCCGTTTGCACCACCATAGAAAGACCTACAGTTAAACCCCCAATTTTAAGTAAGGAAGAAACCGAAAAACAGATAATCTATCATATCAATTATAGGTGTTACCTAAAAATTGATACCCATGAAATTATTTCCAAGAGGAGGACACGCATGGATTAGGAAAACAAAACTATGTTTAACCAAATGCAAAAGTGTAAGGAATGGATGAATTAGCAGATGGGGGTTTACAGACATGTACTGACACATATGAAATATATGTCACAAAATAACTATGGAATACCAAGAGAGGTGTACTCAACACTCTCTAATAACCTACACGGGAAAGGATCCACAGATGAATAGTTAGATACATAGGTATAATGAATCAGATTTTGTACACCTAAAAGAAAAAACATTTTTATCAACTTTGCTCTGATAATCAGTCAAAATTAAATTTAAATAACAAACAAGAAGTAAGGAGATATAAGCTCTTGGGGGTTTGCCCTGGCACATTCCACTCTAACTTGCAGCCTACTAACAGGATTTCCAGAAAAGCTCTGTTGCCCCCAAAACCTCGAGTTGGAAATGCAGAAGTGCTGCCGCCTTGTGGCTGTTTTCCGCAAGAGTGGACTTAAACCCACAGCTAACAGTCACTTAACATTCACAAGGACACAGGGCTGTAAGGACACCTGCCGTCCAAAAATTGTGGTGAGGTAGGGAATGGACAAAAAAATTCAAAACTGGTAAAATTTTCAAGGAGATAGTACGAAGAGGTAAGTTTTACTCACTCTTTTTAGAAAACAAGGAAAATGGATAAAAGCTCAACATCAGGAATTATGAGACTCATGCAACTCGAACCTACAAAAAGGTTTCAACTCACGCTAGTCAACTACCATCAGCAAAAGTTCTACAAACAATAAATGCTGAAGGGGTTTTAGAGAACTGTGTACCCTCTAGCTGCTGGTGAGATGTAAAGTGGTAACAGCCAATAATGAGAACAAAAAGGAGCTGCATTTCAAAGTAAAAATTGAGCCACCGTTCCATCCAGCAGGCCCACCGCTGAGCCTCTCACCTCAGAAGACCAGAGTCACGAAGGCACAGGCTGCAACAGCTGCACTGCAGGAATTTTCCCAATAGCCAAGACACGGAAGCAGGCAAAATGTCCATCAACAGATGAATGGGTAAAAAACAAGTGGTCCATGTACACAATGAACATTAGCCATGGACAAAAATGAAACACTGCTCTTTGAGGCACCATAGAGGAGCCTAGAGATAATCACAGAACATGAAGTAAGTCGGAAAGCAAAAGACACAAACTATGATATCACTTATAGGCGTTATCTAACAACTGACACAAGTGAACATACTTCCACAGAGAAAGACACTCACAGACTTAGGAAACATACTATGCTTATCTAAAAGGAAAGGTGCGGGTAATAGGTAAATTAAGATTAAGGTTGCCATTCGTGTACAAATACCTATTAAATACATATATCAAAAAGACAGACCATATAGCAAGGGAGGTCTACCGAACACGCTGCAGTAATTTACATGAGAAGAGGATCTGTACATTAACATATATATATATGTATATATATATATATATATGAAAAAATCAATCAGATTGTGTATACCTAGGACAACCAATATTCTAATGATTATCCCGATTAAAAAAACTAAAACAAAGAACAAGAAATAAAGTGACATAAACTTATGGGTTTTTTTTACTGGCACATTCCCTTCTAATTTACACCCTGGCAACAGGACTTCCAAAAAGGCTCTGCTGACCTAGTAACCAGATTTGGGAATGGAGAAATGCTGCCCCCTTGTGGCCGTTTCCCAAACAGCAGCTTTAAACCCAGTGCTAATGGTCACTAAATATTCACACTCATTTCAGGCATGTAAATGACACCTGCACTCCAAAAACATCCTGGGGTCGAAAATCGATGAAAAACTTTAAAAGGGCAACGTTCCAAGAAGACAATTTCAAGAGGTTTATTGTACTCACTGGTTTTTTTCCTGTTTTTTGTTTAAGAGAACTAAAAACGGTGTGGCAAAATGCTGAACATTAGGAATTATTAAAGACATGCAAATCCAAATTACAAAAACCTATCAGCTCACACCAGTCAGAATGGCCACCAGCAAAAATTCTGCAAACAATAAATGCTGAAGGAGTTGTGCAGAAATGCGTATGCTCGGTTCAAAGAGGGACATGGTAAGAGCCAGTAATGAAAACACAAAGGTTATTCTTTGAAAAGGTAAATATTGAGCTACCATTCAATCAAGCCTACCCACTGCCGGGCCTATCGCCTGAGAGGATGAGAATCCAAAAGTCACAGGCTGGCAATCCTGCACTCCAGCAATATTTACCATAGGCAACACTTGGAAGCATCGAAAGTGTCCATCCACAGAGGAATGCACAAAGAAGAAGTGGTCCATATACACAACGGAATACGACTCCAATAAAAAATATACATTCAATTTAAAAAACAAACATAAGTAAGGAGACATCAGCATTTGGGGGTTTATCCAGGCACATTCCTCTCTAATTTATAACCGAGGAAAACCACTGGCAGGAAGGTCTGTTTCCCTAGTTACCAGAGTGGGAATAGCAGAAATGCTGCCGCCCTCTGCCCGTTACCTGCAACAGAAGCTTTAAAACCTGTGCTAAGTGTCACTTCATATGCACAAGTACTGCTGGGCTGTAAATGAAACCTGCCCTCAAAATGTCTTGAGGGAGGTAATGGCCAAAATATCTCAAAATGTGGCACGTACTTCAAGAAAACAATATGAAGACGTAAGCTGTACTCAAAGTTTTAAGAAAAAAAGGAAATGCCGGAAAGGTCAATTTCAAGCGATTATGAGATGCATGCAAATCCAACCGCAAACAGGTACCAGCTCACACCAGTGAGAATAAACTTCAGCAAAAATCTACAAGCAATAAATGCTGAAGGGTTTGTGGAGAAGTGCATACCCTCAACGTTAAGTGGGACGTGACCTGGTAAGAGCCACTAATGAGAGCAGAATGGAGGTGCCTTTACATGGTAAACATTTTGCTACCATATGATCCAGCAGGCCCACTCCTGGGCCTATAAACTAAGAAGACAGAATTGGAAAGACACAGGCAGGCAAATCTGCACCGCAGCCGTATTACAATATCCAAGACATGGAAGCAACCAATAAGTCCATCAACAGATGAGTGGACAAAGAAGAACTGGTACATGTACAGATGGAATATCAGACAAGGAAAAAAATGACACAATGCCATTTGGAGCACCGTAGATGAGTCTAGAGGTGATCACGCAACTTGTAGTAAGCCAGAAGGCGAAAGACACATATCCTATGATATCACTGATAGGTGTGACCTAAAAATTGATACCAGTGAAGATATTTCCACAGAGAAAGGCAATCACAGATTCATTAAACAACCTTATGTTTCAGCAATGGAAAGGTGTGAGGATTGGATACATGAGGTTGCTGGGGTTAACAGAGATATACAAACACAGGTGAAGTATATAATCACCAAAGACCTACGGAATACCAAGAGAAGACAACTCAACATTCTGTCGTAACCTACATGGGAAAAGGATCTGAAGAAGAACTGATATATGTATATGTGTAAAAGAACGACATCTTGCACACCTAGAACAAGCAAAACATTTTAATCAAACTTGCTGTGATAAGAAATTAAAATTAAATTAAAGAAACGAATAAGAAGTAGTGAGACATAAACTTAAGGGGCTCTTTCCTGGCACATTCCATTCAAATTTACAACCTAGAACAGGACATACATTGAGGCTCTGTTACCCTAGTAACCAGATTTGGTAAAGGAGAACTGCTCCCGCCTTGTGGCCGTTTCACACAACAGCAGCTCTAAACCCAGGGCTAACGGTTACTTGATATTCAAAATAATTGCAGGCCTGTAAATGACACGTGCCCTCAAAACAAATCCTTCGGTGATAAATCGAGCAAAAATCTCAAAAGACGTGTATATCTCAAAACGACAATTTCAAGAGGCATATTATATGCGCATTTTCCCTTCTGTTTCATTTATGTCTTTTTTCTTGTTAAAAAATGGCATGGAAATAGGCTCAACATCAGTAATTAATAAACCATGAAAATCCAGTGTACAAAGAGGTTCACTTCACAGCCGTCAGAATCATCATCACCAAAAAAGTCTACAAAGAATAAATGCTGAAGGGGTCATAGAGAGCTGCGTACCTGCTAGCTGCTGGTGGGATGTAACCTGGTAAGAGCCAATAGTGAGAACAGAATGGAGGTGCGTTTAAAGGTAAAAATTGAGCCACCGTGTTATCTGGTAGGCCCTTTCATACGCCTATCACCTGAGTAGACCAGAATCAAAAAGACACAGGCTGGCAATCCTGCACTGCAGCATCATTTAACATAGCCAAGACGTGGAAGAAACTAAAATGTCCAGCAACAGAAAAATGAACAAAGAAAAAGTGTCCATGTACACAATGCAATATTAGCCATGGAAAACAATGAAACAGTGCCGTTTGCACCACCATAGAAAGACCTACAGTTAAACCCCCAATTTTAAGTAAGGAAGAAACCGAAAAACAGATAATCTATCATATCAATTATAGGTGTTACCTAAAAATTGATACCCATGAAATTATTTCCAAGAGGAGGACACGCATGGATTAGGAAAACAAAACTATGTTTAACCAAATGCAAAAGTGTAAGGAATGGATGAATTAGCAGATGGGGGTTTACAGACATGTACTGACACATATGAAATATATGTCACAAAATAACTATGGAATACCAAGAGAGGTGTACTCAACACTCTCTAATAACCTACACGGGAAAGGATCCACAGATGAATAGTTAGATACATAGGTATAATGAATCAGATTTTGTACACCTAAAAGAAAAAACATTTTTATCAACTTTGCTCTGATAATCAGTCAAAATTAAATTTAAATAACAAACAAGAAGTAAGGAGATATAAGCTCTTGGGGGTTTGCCCTGGCACATTCCACTCTAACTTGCAGCCTACTAACAGGATTTCCAGAAAAGCTCTGTTGCCCCCAAAACCTCGAGTTGGAAATGCAGAAGTGCTGCCGCCTTGTGGCTGTTTTCCGCAAGAGTGGACTTAAACCCACAGCTAACAGTCACTTAACATTCACAAGGACACAGGGCTGTAAGGACACCTGCCGTCCAAAAATTGTGGTGAGGTAGGGAATGGACAAAAAAATTCAAAACTGGTAAAATTTTCAAGGAGATAGTACGAAGAGGTAAGTTTTACTCACTCTTTTTAGAAAACAAGGAAAATGGATAAAAGCTCAACATCAGGAATTATGAGACTCATGCAACTCGAACCTACAAAAAGGTTTCAACTCACGCTAGTCAACTACCATCAGCAAAAGTTCTACAAACAATAAATGCTGAAGGGGTTTTAGAGAACTGTGTACCCTCTAGCTGCTGGTGAGATGTAAAGTGGTAACAGCCAATAATGAGAACAAAAAGGAGCTGCATTTCAAAGTAAAAATTGAGCCACCGTTCCATCCAGCAGGCCCACCGCTGAGCCTCTCACCTCAGAAGACCAGAGTCACGAAGGCACAGGCTGCAACAGCTGCACTGCAGGAATTTTCCCAATAGCCAAGACACGGAAGCAGGCAAAATGTCCATCAACAGATGAATGGATAAAAAACAAGTGGTCCATGTACACAATGAACATTAGCCATGGACAAAAATGAAACACTGCTCTTTGAGGCACCATAGAGGAGCCTAGAGATAATCACAGAACATGAAGTAAGTCGGAAAGCAAAAGACACAAACTATGATATCACTTATAGGCGTTATCTAACAACTGACACAAGTGAACATACTTCCACAGAGAAAGACACTCACAGACTTAGGAAACATACTATGCTTATCTAAAAGGAAAGGTGCGGGTAATAGGTAAATTAAGATTAAGGTTGCCATTCGTGTACAAATACCTATTAAATACATATATCAAAAAGACAGACCATATAGCAAGGGAGGTCTACCGAACACGCTGCAGTAATTTACATGAGAAGAGGATCTGTACATTAACATATATATATATGTATATATATATATATATATATGAAAAAATCAATCAGATTGTGTATACCTAGGACAACCAATATTCTAATGATTATCCCGATTAAAAAAACTAAAACAAAGAACAAGAAATAAAGTGACATAAACTTATGGGTTTTTTTTACTGGCACATTCCCTTCTAATTTACACCCTGGCAACAGGACTTCCAAAAAGGCTCTGCTGACCTAGTAACCAGATTTGGGAATGGAGAAATGCTGCCCCCTTGTGGCCGTTTCCCAAACAGCAGCTTTAAACCCAGTGCTAATGGTCACTAAATATTCACACTCATTTCAGGCATGTAAATGACACCTGCACTCCAAAAACATCCTGGGGTCGAAAATCGATGAAAAACTTTAAAAGGGCAACGTTCCAAGAAGACAATTTCAAGAGGTTTATTGTACTCACTGGTTTTTTTCCTGTTTTTTGTTTAAGAGAACTAAAAACGGTGTGGCAAAATGCTGAACATTAGGAATTATTAAAGACATGCAAATCCAAATTACAAAAACCTATCAGCTCACACCAGTCAGAATGGCCACCAGCAAAAATTCTGCAAACAATAAATGCTGAAGGAGTTGTGCAGAAATGCGTATGCTCGGTTCAAAGAGGGACATGGTAAGAGCCAGTAATGAAAACACAAAGGTTATTCTTTGAAAAGGTAAATATTGAGCTACCATTCAATCAAGCCTACCCACTGCCGGGCCTATCGCCTGAGAGGATGAGAATCCAAAAGTCACAGGCTGGCAATCCTGCACTCCAGCAATATTTACCATAGGCAACACTTGGAAGCATCGAAAGTGTCCATCCACAGAGGAATGCACAAAGAAGAAGTGGTCCATATACACAACGGAATACGACTCCAATAAAAAATATACATTCAATTTAAAAAACAAACATAAGTAAGGAGACATCAGCATTTGGGGGTTTATCCAGGCACATTCCTCTCTAATTTATAACCGAGGAAAACCACTGGCAGGAAGGTCTGTTTCCCTAGTTACCAGAGTGGGAATAGCAGAAATGCTGCCGCCCTCTGCCCGTTACCTGCAACAGAAGCTTTAAAACCTGTGCTAAGTGTCACTTCATATGCACAAGTACTGCTGGGCTGTAAATGAAACCTGCCCTCAAAATGTCTTGAGGGAGGTAATGGCCAAAATATCTCAAAATGTGGCACGTACTTCAAGAAAACAATATGAAGACGTAAGCTGTACTCAAAGTTTTAAGAAAAAAAGGAAATGCCGGAAAGGTCAATTTCAAGCGATTATGAGATGCATGCAAATCCAACCGCAAACAGGTACCAGCTCACACCAGTGAGAATAAACTTCAGCAAAAATCTACAAGCAATAAATGCTGAAGGGTTTGTGGAGAAGTGCATACCCTCAACGTTAAGTGGGACGTGACCTGGTAAGAGCCACTAATGAGAGCAGAATGGAGGTGCCTTTACATGGTAAACATTTTGCTACCATATGATCCAGCAGGCCCACTCCTGGGCCTATAAACTAAGAAGACAGAATTGGAAAGACACAGGCAGGCAAATCTGCACCGCAGCCGTATTACAATAGCCAAGACATGGAAGCAACCAATAAGTCCATCAACAGATGAGTGGACAAAGAAGAACTGGTACATGTACAGATGGAATATCAGACAAGGAAAAAAATGACACAATGCCATTTGGAGCACCGTAGATGAGTCTAGAGGTGATCACGCAACTTGTAGTAAGCCAGAAGGCGAAAGACACATATCCTATGATATCACTGATAGGTGTGACCTAAAAATTGACACCAGTGAAGATATTTCCACAGAGAAAGGCAATCACAGATTCATTAAACAACCTTATGTTTCAGCAATGGAAAGGTGTGAGGATTGGATACATGAGGTTGCTGGGGTTAACAGAGATATACAAACACAGGTGAAGTATATAATCACCAAAGACCTACGGAATACCAAGAGAAGACAACTCAACATTCTGTCGTAACCTACATGGGAAAAGGATCTGAAGAAGAACTGATATATGTATATGTGTAAAAGAACGACATCTTGCACACCTAGAACAAGCAAAACATTTTAATCAAACTTGCTGTGATAAGAAATTAAAATTAAATTAAAGAAACGAATAAGAAGTAGTGAGACATAAACTTAAGGGGCTCTTTCCTGGCACATTCCATTCAAATTTACAACCTAGAACAGGACATACATTGAGGCTCTGTTACCCTAGTAACCAGATTTGGTAAAGGAGAACTGCTCCCGCCTTGTGGCCGTTTCACACAACAGCAGCTCTAAACCCAGGGCTAACGGTTACTTGATATTCAAAATAATTGCAGGCCTGTAAATGACACGTGCCCTCAAAACAAATCCTTCGGTGATAAATCGAGCAAAAATCTCAAAAGACGTGTATATCTCAAAACGACAATTTCAAGAGGCATATTATATGCGCATTTTCCCTTCTGTTTCATTTATGTCTTTTTTCTTGTTAAAAAATGGCATGGAAATAGGCTCAACATCAGTAATTAATAAACCATGAAAATCCAGTGTACAAAGAGGTTCACTTCACAGCCGTCAGAATCATCATCACCAAAAAAGTCTACAAAGAATAAATGCTGAAGGGGTCATAGAGAGCTGCGTACCTGCTAGCTGCTGGTGGGATGTAACCTGGTAAGAGCCAATAGTGAGAACAGAATGGAGGTGCGTTTAAAGGTAAAAATTGAGCCACCATGTTATCTGGTAGGCCCTTTCATACGCCTATCACCTGAGTAGACCAGAATCAAAAAGACACAGGCTGGCAATCCTGCACTGCAGCATCATTTAACATAGCCAAGACGTGGAAGAAACTAAAATGTCCAGCAACAGAAAAATGAACAAAGAAAAAGTGTCCATGTACACAATGCAATATTAGCCATGGAAAACAATGAAACAGTGCCGTTTGCACCACCATAGAAAGACCTACAGTTAAACCCCCAATTTTAAGTAAGGAAGAAACCGAAAAACAGATAATCTATCATATCAATTATAGGTGTTACCTAAAAATTGATACCCATGAAATTATTTCCAAGAGGAGGACACGCATGGATTAGGAAAACAAAACTATGTTTAACCAAATGCAAAAGTGTAAGGAATGGATGAATTAGCAGATGGGGGTTTACAGACATGTACTGACACATATGAAATATATGTCACAAAATAACTATGGAATACCAAGAGAGGTGTACTCAACACTCTCTAATAACCTACACGGGAAAGGATCCACAGATGAATAGTTAGATACATAGGTATAATGAATCAGATTTTGTACACCTAAAAGAAAAAACATTTTTATCAACTTTGCTCTGATAATCAGTCAAAATTAAATTTAAATAACAAACAAGAAGTAAGGAGATATAAGCTCTTGGGGGTTTGCCCTGGCACATTCCACTCTAACTTGCAGCCTACTAACAGGATTTCCAGAAAAGCTCTGTTGCCCCCAAAACCTCGAGTTGGAAATGCAGAAGTGCTGCCGCCTTGTGGCTGTTTTCCACAAGAGTGGACTTAAACCCACAGCTAACAGTCACTTAACATTCACAAGGACACAGGGCTGTAAGGACACCTGCCGTCCAAAAATTGTGGTGAGGTAGGGAATGGACAAAAAAATTCAAAACTGGTAAAATTTTCAAGGAGATAGTACGAAGAGGTAAGTTTTACTCACTCTTTTTAGAAAACAAGGAAAATGGATAAAAGCTCAACATCAGGAATTATGAGACTCATGCAACTCGAACCTACAAAAAGGTTTCAACTCACGCTAGTCAACTACCATCAGCAAAAGTTCTACAAACAATAAATGCTGAAGGGGTTTTAGAGAACTGTGTACCCTCTAGCTGCTGGTGAGATGTAAAGTGGTAACAGCCAATAATGAGAACAGAAAGGAGCTGCATTTCAAAGTAAAAATTGAGCCACCATTCCATCCAGCAGGCCCACCGCTGAGCCTCTCGCCTCAGAAGACCAGAGTCACGAAGGCACAGGCTGCAACAGCTGCACTGCAGGAATTTTCCCAATAGCCAAGACACGGAAGCAGGCAAAATGTCCATCAACAGATGAATGGATAAAAAACAAGTGGTCCATGTACACAATGAACATTAGCCATGGACAAAAATGAAACACTGCTCTTTGAGGCACCATAGAGGAGCCTAGAGATAATCACAGAACATGAAGTAAGTCGGAAAGCAAAAGACACAAACTATGATATCACTTATAGGCGTTATCTAACAACTGACACAAGTGAACATACTTCCACAGAGAAAGACACTCACAGACTTAGGAAACATACTATGCTTATCTAAAAGGAAAGGTGCGGGTAATAGGTAAATTAAGATTAAGGTTGCCATTCGTGTACAAATACCTATTAAATACATATATCAAAAAGACAGACCATATAGCAAGGGAGGTCTACCGAACACGCTGCAGTAATTTACATGAGAAGAGGATCTGTACATTAACATATATATATATGTATATATATATATATATATATATATGAAAAAATCAATCAGATTGTGTATACCTAGGACAACCAATATTCTAATGATTATCCCGATTAAAAAAACTAAAACAAAGAACAAGAAATAAAGTGACATAAACTTATGGGTTTTTTTTACTGGCACATTCCCTTCTAATTTACACCCTGGCAACAGGACTTCCAAAAAGGCTCTGCTGACCTAGTAACCAGATTTGGGAATGGAGAAATGCTGCCCCCTTGTGGCCGTTTCCCAAACAGCAGCTTTAAACCCAGTGCTAATGGTCACTAAATATTCACACTCATTTCAGGCATGTAAATGACACCTGCACTCCAAAAACATCCTGGGGTCGAAAATCGATGAAAAACTTTAAAAGGGCAACGTTCCAAGAAGACAATTTCAAGAGGTTTATTGTACTCACTGGTTTTTTTTCCTGTTTTTTGTTTAAGAGAACTAAAAACGGTGTGGCAAAATGCTGAACATTAGGAATTATTAAAGACATGCAAATCCAAATTACAAAAACCTATCAGCTCACACCAGTCAGAATGGCCACCAGCAAAAATTCTGCAAACAATAAATGCTGAAGGAGTTGTGCAGAAATGCGTATGCTCGGTTCAAAGAGGGACATGGTAAGAGCCAGTAATGAAAACACAAAGGTTATTCTTTGAAAAGGTAAATATTGAGCTACCATTCAATCAAGCCTACCCACTGCCGGGCCTATCGCCTGAGAGGATGAGAATCCAAAAGTCACAGGCTGGCAATCCTGCACTCCAGCAATATTTACCATAGGCAACACTTGGAAGCATCGAAAGTGTCCATCCACAGAGGAATGCACAAAGAAGAAGTGGTCCATATACACAACGGAATACGACTCCAATAAAAAATATACATTCAATTTAAAAAACAAACATAAGTAAGGAGACATCAGCATTTGGGGGTTTATCCAGGCACATTCCTCTCTAATTTATAACCGAGGAAAACCACTGGCAGGAAGGTCTGTTTCCCTAGTTACCAGAGTGGGAATAGCAGAAATGCTGCCGCCCTCTGCCCGTTACCTGCAACAGAAGCTTTAAAACCTGTGCTAAGTGTCACTTCATATGCACAAGTACTGCTGGGCTGTAAATGAAACCTGCCCTCAAAATGTCTTGAGGGAGGTAATGGCCAAAATATCTCAAAATGTGGCACGTACTTCAAGAAAACAATATGAAGACGTAAGCTGTACTCAAAGTTTTAAGAAAAAAAGGAAATGCCGGAAAGGTCAATTTCAAGCGATTATGAGATGCATGCAAATCCAACCGCAAACAGGTACCAGCTCACACCAGTGAGAATAAACTTCAGCAAAAATCTACAAGCAATAAATGCTGAAGGGTTTGTGGAGAAGTGCATACCCTCAACGTTAAGTGGGACGTGACCTGGTAAGAGCCACTAATGAGAGCAGAATGGAGGTGCCTTTACATGGTAAACATTTTGCTACCATATGATCCAGCAGGCCCACTCCTGGGCCTATAAACTAAGAAGACAGAATTGGAAAGACACAGGCAGGCAAATCTGCACCGCAGCCGTATTACAATAGCCAAGACATGGAAGCAACCAATAAGTCCATCAACAGATGAGTGGACAAAGAAGAACTGGTACATGTACAGATGGAATATCAGACAAGGAAAAAAATGACACAATGCCATTTGGAGCACCGTAGATGAGTCTAGAGGTGATCACGCAACTTGTAGTAAGCCAGAAGGCGAAAGACACATATCCTATGATATCACTGATAGGTGTGACCTAAAAATTGACACCAGTGAAGATATTTCCACAGAGAAAGGCAATCACAGATTCATTAAACAACCTTATGTTTCAGCAATGGAAAGGTGTGAGGATTGGATACATGAGGTTGCTGGGGTTAACAGAGATATACAAACACAGGTGAAGTATATAATCACCAAAGACCTACGGAATACCAAGAGAAGACAACTCAACATTCTGTCGTAACCTACATGGGAAAAGGATCTGAAGAAGAACTGATATATGTATATGTGTAAAAGAACGACATCTTGCACACCTAGAACAAGCAAAACATTTTAATCAAACTTGCTGTGATAAGAAATTAAAATTAAATTAAAGAAACGAATAAGAAGTAGTGAGACATAAACTTAAGGGGCTCTTTCCTGGCACATTCCATTCAAATTTACAACCTAGAACAGGACATACATTGAGGCTCTGTTACCCTAGTAACCAGATTTGGTAAAGGAGAACTGCTCCCGCCTTGTGGCCGTTTCACACAACAGCAGCTCTAAACCCAGGGCTAACGGTTACTTGATATTCAAAATAATTGCAGGCCTGTAAATGACACGTGCCCTCAAAACAAATCCTTCGGTGATAAATCGAGCAAAAATCTCAAAAGACGTGTATATCTCAAAACGACAATTTCAAGAGGCATATTATATGCGCATTTTCCCTTCTGTTTCATTTATGTCTTTTTTCTTGTTAAAAAATGGCATGGAAATAGGCTCAACATCAGTAATTAATAAACCATGAAAATCCAGTGTACAAAGAGGTTCACTTCACAGCCGTCAGAATCATCATCACCAAAAAAGTCTACAAAGAATAAATGCTGAAGGGGTCATAGAGAGCTGCGTACCTGCTAGCTGCTGGTGGGATGTAACCTGGTAAGAGCCAATAGTGAGAACAGAATGGAGGTGCGTTTAAAGGTAAAAATTGAGCCACCATGTTATCTGGTAGGCCCTTTCATACGCCTATCACCTGAGTAGACCAGAATCAAAAAGACACAGGCTGGCAATCCTGCACTGCAGCATCATTTAACATAGCCAAGACGTGGAAGAAACTAAAATGTCCAGCAACAGAAAAATGAACAAAGAAAAAGTGTCCATGTACACAATGCAATATTAGCCATGGAAAACAATGAAACAGTGCCGTTTGCACCACCATAGAAAGACCTACAGTTAAACCCCCAATTTTAAGTAAGGAAGAAACCGAAAAACAGATAATCTATCATATCAATTATAGGTGTTACCTAAAAATTGATACCCATGAAATTATTTCCAAGAGGAGGACACGCATGGATTAGGAAAACAAAACTATGTTTAACCAAATGCAAAAGTGTAAGGAATGGATGAATTAGCAGATGGGGGTTTACAGACATGTACTGACACATATGAAATATATGTCACAAAATAACTATGGAATACCAAGAGAGGTGTACTCAACACTCTCTAATAACCTACACGGGAAAGGATCCACAGATGAATAGTTAGATACATAGGTATAATGAATCAGATTTTGTACACCTAAAAGAAAAAACATTTTTATCAACTTTGCTCTGATAATCAGTCAAAATTAAATTTAAATAACAAACAAGAAGTAAGGAGATATAAGCTCTTGGGGGTTTGCCCTGGCACATTCCACTCTAACTTGCAGCCTACTAACAGGATTTCCAGAAAAGCTCTGTTGCCCCCAAAACCTCGAGTTGGAAATGCAGAAGTGCTGCCGCCTTGTGGCTGTTTTCCACAAGAGTGGACTTAAACCCACAGCTAACAGTCACTTAACATTCACAAGGACACAGGGCTGTAAGGACACCTGCCGTCCAAAAATTGTGGTGAGGTAGGGAATGGACAAAAAAATTCAAAACTGGTAAAATTTTCAAGGAGATAGTATGAAGAGGTAAGTTTTACTCACTCTTTTTAGAAAACAAGGAAAATGGATAAAAGCTCAACATCAGGAATTATGAGACTCATGCAACTCGAACCTACAAAAAGGTTTCAACTCACGCTAGTCAACTACCATCAGCAAAAGTTCTACAAACAATAAATGCTGAAGGGGTTTTAGAGAACTGTGTACCCTCTAGCTGCTGGTGAGATGTAAAGTGGTAACAGCCAATAATGAGAACAGAAAGGAGCTGCATTTCAAAGTAAAAATTGAGCCACCGTTCCATCCAGCAGGCCCACCGCTGAGCCTCTCGCCTCAGAAGACCAGAGTCACGAAGGCACAGGCTGCAACAGCTGCACTGCAGGAATTTTCCCAATAGCCAAGACACGGAAGCAGGCAAAATGTCCATCAACAGATGAATGGATAAAAAACAAGTGGTCCATGTACACAATGAACATTAGCCATGGACAAAAATGAAACACTGCTCTTTGAGGCACCATAGAGGAGCCTAGAGATAATCACAGAACATGAAGTAAGTCGGAAAGCAAAAGACACAAACTATGATATCACTTATAGGCGTTATCTAACAACTGACACAAGTGAACATACTTCCACAGAGAAAGACACTCACAGACTTAGGAAACATACTATGCTTATCTAAAAGGAAAGGTGCGGGTAATAGGTAAATTAAGATTAAGGTTGCCATTCGTGTACAAATACCTATTAAATACATATATCAAAAAGACAGACCATATAGCAAGGGAGGTCTACCGAACACGCTGCAGTAATTTACATGAGAAGAGGATCTGTACATTAACATATATATATATGTATATATATATATATATATATATGAAAAAATCAATCAGATTGTGTATACCTAGGACAACCAATATTCTAATGATTATCCCGATTAAAAAAACTAAAACAAAGAACAAGAAATAAAGTGACATAAACTTATGGGTTTTTTTTACTGGCACATTCCCTTCTAATTTACACCCTGGCAACAGGACTTCCAAAAAGGCTCTGCTGACCTAGTAACCAGATTTGGGAATGGAGAAATGCTGCCCCCTTGTGGCCGTTTCCCAAACAGCAGCTTTAAACCCAGTGCTAATGGTCACTAAATATTCACACTCATTTCAGGCATGTAAATGACACCTGCACTCCAAAAACATCCTGGGGTCGAAAATCGATGAAAAACTTTAAAAGGGCAACGTTCCAAGAAGACAATTTCAAGAGGTTTATTGTACTCACTGGTTTTTTTCCTGTTTTTTGTTTAAGAGAACTAAAAACGGTGTGGCAAAATGCTGAACATTAGGAATTATTAAAGACATGCAAATCCAAATTACAAAAACCTATCAGCTCACACCAGTCAGAATGGCCACCAGCAAAAATTCTGCAAACAATAAATGCTGAAGGAGTTGTGCAGAAATGCGTATGCTCGGTTCAAAGAGGGACATGGTAAGAGCCAGTAATGAAAACACAAAGGTTATTCTTTGAAAAGGTAAATATTGAGCTACCATTCAATCAAGCCTACCCACTGCCGGGCCTATCGCCTGAGAGGATGAGAATCCAAAAGTCACAGGCTGGCAATCCTGCACTCCAGCAATATTTACCATAGGCAACACTTGGAAGCATCGAAAGTGTCCATCCACAGAGGAATGCACAAAGAAGAAGTGGTCCATATACACAACGGAATACGACTCCAATAAAAAATATACATTCAATTTAAAAAACAAACATAAGTAAGGAGACATCAGCATTTGGGGGTTTATCCAGGCACATTCCTCTCTAATTTATAACCGAGGAAAACCACTGGCAGGAAGGTCTGTTTCCCTAGTTACCAGAGTGGGAATAGCAGAAATGCTGCCGCCCTCTGCCCGTTACCTGCAACAGAAGCTTTAAAACCTGTGCTAAGTGTCACTTCATATGCACAAGTACTGCTGGGCTGTAAATGAAACCTGCCCTCAAAATGTCTTGAGGGAGGTAATGGCCAAAATATCTCAAAATGTGGCACGTACTTCAAGAAAACAATATGAAGACGTAAGCTGTACTCAAAGTTTTAAGAAAAAAAGGAAATGCCGGAAAGGTCAATTTCAAGCGATTATGAGATGCATGCAAATCCAACCGCAAACAGGTACCAGCTCACACCAGTGAGAATAAACTTCAGCAAAAATCTACAAGCAATAAATGCTGAAGGGTTTGTGGAGAAGTGCATACCCTCAACGTTAAGTGGGACGTGACCTGGTAAGAGCCACTAATGAGAGCAGAATGGAGGTGCCTTTACATGGTAAACATTTTGCTACCATATGATCCAGCAGGCCCACTCCTGGGCCTATAAACTAAGAAGACAGAATTGGAAAGACACAGGCAGGCAAATCTGCACCGCAGCCGTATTACAATAGCCAAGACATGGAAGCAACCAATAAGTCCATCAACAGATGAGTGGACAAAGAAGAACTGGTACATGTACAGATGGAATATCAGACAAGGAAAAAAATGACACAATGCCATTTGGAGCACCGTAGATGAGTCTAGAGGTGATCACGCAACTTGTAGTAAGCCAGAAGGCGAAAGACACATATCCTATGATATCACTGATAGGTGTGACCTAAAAATTGACACCAGTGAAGATATTTCCACAGAGAAAGGCAATCACAGATTCATTAAACAACCTTATGTTTCAGCAATGGAAAGGTGTGAGGATTGGATACATGAGGTTGCTGGGGTTAACAGAGATATACAAACACAGGTGAAGTATATAATCACCAAAGACCTACGGAATACCAAGAGAAGACAACTCAACATTCTGTCGTAACCTACATGGGAAAAGGATCTGAAGAAGAACTGATATATGTATATGTGTAAAAGAACGACATCTTGCACACCTAGAACAAGCAAAACATTTTAATCAAACTTGCTGTGATAAGAAATTAAAATTAAATTAAAGAAACGAATAAGAAGTAGTGAGACATAAACTTAAGGGGCTCTTTCCTGGCACATTCCATTCAAATTTACAACCTAGAACAGGACATACATTGAGGCTCTGTTACCCTAGTAACCAGATTTGGTAAAGGAGAACTGCTCCCGCCTTGTGGCCGTTTCACACAACAGCAGCTCTAAACCCAGGGCTAACGGTTACTTGATATTCAAAATAATTGCAGGCCTGTAAATGACACGTGCCCTCAAAACAAATCCTTCGGTGATAAATCGAGCAAAAATCTCAAAAGACGTGTATATCTCAAAACGACAATTTCAAGAGGCATATTATATGCGCATTTTCCCTTCTGTTTCATTTATGTCTTTTTTCTTGTTAAAAAATGGCATGGAAATAGGCTCAACATCAGTAATTAATAAACCATGAAAATCCAGTGTACAAAGAGGTTCACTTCACAGCCGTCAGAATCATCATCACCAAAAAAGTCTACAAAGAATAAATGCTGAAGGGGTCATAGAGAGCTGCGTACCTGCTAGCTGCTGGTGGGATGTAACCTGGTAAGAGCCAATAGTGAGAACAGAATGGAGGTGCGTTTAAAGGTAAAAATTGAGCCACCGTGTTATCTGGTAGGCCCTTTCATACGCCTATCACCTGAGTAGACCAGAATCAAAAAGACACAGGCTGGCAATCCTGCACTGCAGCATCATTTAACATAGCCAAGACGTGGAAGAAACTAAAATGTCCAGCAACAGAAAAATGAACAAAGAAAAAGTGTCCATGTACACAATGCAATATTAGCCATGGAAAACAATGAAACAGTGCCGTTTGCACCACCATAGAAAGACCTACAGTTAAACCCCCAATTTTAAGTAAGGAAGAAACCGAAAAACAGATAATCTATCATATCAATTATAGGTGTTACCTAAAAATTGATACCCATGAAATTATTTCCAAGAGGAGGACACGCATGGATTAGGAAAACAAAACTATGTTTAACCAAATGCAAAAGTGTAAGGAATGGATGAATTAGCAGATGGGGGTTTACAGACATGTACTGACACATATGAAATATATGTCACAAAATAACTATGGAATACCAAGAGAGGTGTACTCAACACTCTCTAATAACCTACACGGGAAAGGATCCACAGATGAATAGTTAGATACATAGGTATAATGAATCAGATTTTGTACACCTAAAAGAAAAAACATTTTTATCAACTTTGCTCTGATAATCAGTCAAAATTAAATTTAAATAACAAACAAGAAGTAAGGAGATATAAGCTCTTGGGGGTTTGCCCTGGCACATTCCACTCTAACTTGCAGCCTACTAACAGGATTTCCAGAAAAGCTCTGTTGCCCCCAAAACCTCGAGTTGGAAATGCAGAAGTGCTGCCGCCTTGTGGCTGTTTTCCGCAAGAGTGGACTTAAACCCACAGCTAACAGTCACTTAACATTCACAAGGACACAGGGCTGTAAGGACACCTGCCGTCCAAAAATTGTGGTGAGGTAGGGAATGGACAAAAAAATTCAAAACTGGTAAAATTTTCAAGGAGATAGTACGAAGAGGTAAGTTTTACTCACTCTTTTTAGAAAACAAGGAAAATGGATAAAAGCTCAACATCAGGAATTATGAGACTCATGCAACTCGAACCTACAAAAAGGTTTCAACTCACGCTAGTCAACTACCATCAGCAAAAGTTCTACAAACAATAAATGCTGAAGGGGTTTTAGAGAACTGTGTACCCTCTAGCTGCTGGTGAGATGTAAAGTGGTAACAGCCAATAATGAGAACAAAAAGGAGCTGCATTTCAAAGTAAAAATTGAGCCACCGTTCCATCCAGCAGGCCCACCGCTGAGCCTCTCACCTCAGAAGACCAGAGTCACGAAGGCACAGGCTGCAACAGCTGCACTGCAGGAATTTTCCCAATAGCCAAGACACGGAAACAGGCAAAATGTCCATCAACAGATGAATGGGTAAAAAACAAGTGGTCCATGTACACAATGAACATTAGCCATGGACAAAAATGAAACACTGCTCTTTGAGGCACCATAGAGGAGCCTAGAGATAATCACAGAACATGAAGTAAGTCGGAAAGCAAAAGACACAAACTATGATATCACTTATAGGCGTTATCTAACAACTGACACAAGTGAACATACTTCCACAGAGAAAGACACTCACAGACTTAGGAAACATACTATGCTTATCTAAAAGGAAAGGTGCGGGTAATAGGTAAATTAAGATTAAGGTTGCCATTCGTGTACAAATACCTATTAAATACATATATCAAAAAGACAGACCATATAGCAAGGGAGGTCTACCGAACACGCTGCAGTAATTTACATGAGACGAGGATCTGTACATTAACATATATATATATGTATATATATATATATATGAAAAAATCAATCAGATTGTGTATACCTAGGACAACCAATATTCTAATGATTATCCCGATTAAAAAAACTAAAACAAAGAACAAGAAATAAAGTGACATAAACTTATGGGTTTTTTTTACTGGCACATTCCCTTCTAATTTACACCCTGGCAACAGGACTTCCAAAAAGGCTCTGCTGACCTAGTAACCAGATTTGGGAATGGAGAAATGCTGCCCCCTTGTGGCCGTTTCCCAAACAGCAGCTTTAAACCCAGTGCTAATGGTCACTAAATATTCACACTCATTTCAGGCATGTAAATGACACCTGCACTCCAAAAACATCCTGGGGTCGAAAATCGATGAAAAACTTTAAAAGGGCAACGTTCCAAGAAGACAATTTCAAGAGGTTTATTGTACTCACTGGTTTTTTTCCTGTTTTTTGTTTAAGAGAACTAAAAACGGTGTGGCAAAATGCTGAACATTAGGAATTATTAAAGACATGCAAATCCAAATTACAAAAACCTATCAGCTCACACCAGTCAGAATGGCCACCAGCAAAAATTCTGCAAACAATAAATGCTGAAGGAGTTGTGCAGAAATGCGTATGCTCGGTTCAAAGAGGGACATGGTAAGAGCCAGTAATGAAAACACAAAGGTTATTCTTTGAAAAGGTAAATATTGAGCTACCATTCAATCAAGCCTACCCACTGCCGGGCCTATCGCCTGAGAGGATGAGAATCCAAAAGTCACAGGCTGGCAATCCTGCACTCCAGCAATATTTACCATAGGCAACACTTGGAAGCATCGAAAGTGTCCATCCACAGAGGAATGCACAAAGAAGAAGTGGTCCATATACACAACGGAATACGACTCCAATAAAAAATATACATTCAATTTAAAAAACAAACATAAGTAAGGAGACATCAGCATTTGGGGGTTTATCCAGGCACATTCCTCTCTAATTTATAACCGAGGAAAACCACTGGCAGGAAGGTCTGTTTCCCTAGTTACCAGAGTGGGAATAGCAGAAATGCTGCCGCCCTCTGCCCGTTACCTGCAACAGAAGCTTTAAAACCTGTGCTAAGTGTCACTTCATATGCACAAGTACTGCTGGGCTGTAAATGAAACCTGCCCTCAAAATGTCTTGAGGGAGGTAATGGCCAAAATATCTCAAAATGTGGCACGTACTTCAAGAAAACAATATGAAGACGTAAGCTGTACTCAAAGTTTTAAGAAAAAAAGGAAATGCCGGAAAGGTCAATTTCAAGCGATTATGAGATGCATGCAAATCCAACCGCAAACAGGTACCAGCTCACACCAGTGAGAATAAACTTCAGCAAAAATCTACAAGCAATAAATGCTGAAGGGTTTGTGGAGAAGTGCATACCCTCAACGTTAAGTGGGACGTGACCTGGTAAGAGCCACTAATGAGAGCAGAATGGAGGTGCCTTTACATGGTAAACATTTTGCTACCATATGATCCAGCAGGCCCACTCCTGGGCCTATAAACTAAGAAGACAGAATTGGAAAGACACAGGCAGGCAAATCTGCACCGCAGCCGTATTACAATAGCCAAGACATGGAAGCAACCAATAAGTCCATCAACAGATGAGTGGACAAAGAAGAACTGGTACATGTACAGATGGAATATCAGACAAGGAAAAAAATGACACAATGCCATTTGGAGCACCGTAGATGAGTCTAGAGGTGATCACGCAACTTGTAGTAAGCCAGAAGGCGAAAGACACATATCCTATGATATCACTGATAGGTGTGACCTAAAAATTGATACCAGTGAAGATATTTCCACAGAGAAAGGCAATCACAGATTCATTAAACAACCTTATGTTTCAGCAATGGAAAGGTGTGAGGATTGGATACATGAGGTTGCTGGGGTTAACAGAGATATACAAACACAGGTGAAGTATATAATCACCAAAGACCTACGGAATACCAAGAGAAGACAACTCAACATTCTGTCGTAACCTACATGGGAAAAGGATCTGAAGAAGAACTGATATATGTATATGTGTAAAAGAACGACATCTTGCACACCTAGAACAAGCAAAACATTTTAATCAAACTTGCTGTGATAAGAAATTAAAATTAAATTAAAGAAACGAATAAGAAGTAGTGAGACATAAACTTAAGGGGCTCTTTCCTGGCACATTCCATTCAAATTTACAACCTAGAACAGGACATACATTGAGGCTCTGTTACCCTAGTAACCAGATTTGGTAAAGGAGAACTGCTCCCGCCTTGTGGCCGTTTCACACAACAGCAGCTCTAAACCCAGGGCTAACGGTTACTTGATATTCAAAATAATTGCAGGCCTGTAAATGACACGTGCCCTCAAAACAAATCCTTCGGTGATAAATCGAGCAAAAATCTCAAAAGACGTGTATATCTCAAAACGACAATTTCAAGAGGCATATTATATGCGCATTTTCCCTTCTGTTTCATTTATGTCTTTTTTCTTGTTAAAAAATGGCATGGAAATAGGCTCAACATCAGTAATTAATAAACCATGAAAATCCAGTGTACAAAGAGGTTCACTTCACAGCCGTCAGAATCATCATCACCAAAAAAGTCTACAAAGAATAAATGCTGAAGGGGTCATAGAGAGCTGCGTACCTGCTAGCTGCTGGTGGGATGTAACCTGGTAAGAGCCAATAGTGAGAACAGAATGGAGGTGCGTTTAAAGGTAAAAATTGAGCCACCATGTTATCTGGTAGGCCCTTTCATACGCCTATCACCTGAGTAGACCAGAATCAAAAAGACACAGGCTGGCAATCCTGCACTGCAGCATCATTTAACATAGCCAAGACGTGGAAGAAACTAAAATGTCCAGCAACAGAAAAATGAACAAAGAAAAAGTGTCCATGTACACAATGCAATATTAGCCATGGAAAACAATGAAACAGTGCCGTTTGCACCACCATAGAAAGACCTACAGTTAAACCCCCAATTTTAAGTAAGGAAGAAACCGAAAAACAGATAATCTATCATATCAATTATAGGTGTTACCTAAAAATTGATACCCATGAAATTATTTCCAAGAGGAGGACACGCATGGATTAGGAAAACAAAACTATGTTTAACCAAATGCAAAAGTGTAAGGAATGGATGAATTAGCAGATGGGGGTTTACAGACATGTACTGACACATATGAAATATATGTCACAAAATAACTATGGAATACCAAGAGAGGTGTACTCAACACTCTCTAATAACCTACACGGGAAAGGATCCACAGATGAATAGTTAGATACATAGGTATAATGAATCAGATTTTGTACACCTAAAAGAAAAAACATTTTTATCAACTTTGCTCTGATAATCAGTCAAAATTAAATTTAAATAACAAACAAGAAGTAAGGAGATATAAGCTCTTGGGGGTTTGCCCTGGCACATTCCACTCTAACTTGCAGCCTACTAACAGGATTTCCAGAAAAGCTCTGTTGCCCCCAAAACCTCGAGTTGGAAATGCAGAAGTGCTGCCGCCTTGTGGCTGTTTTCCGCAAGAGTGGACTTAAACCCACAGCTAACAGTCACTTAACATTCACAAGGACACAGGGCTGTAAGGACACCTGCCGTCCAAAAATTGTGGTGAGGTAGGGAATGGACAAAAAAATTCAAAACTGGTAAAATTTTCAAGGAGATAGTACGAAGAGGTAAGTTTTACTCACTCTTTTTAGAAAACAAGGAAAATGGATAAAAGCTCAACATCAGGAATTATGAGACTCATGCAACTCGAACCTACAAAAAGGTTTCAACTCACGCTAGTCAACTACCATCAGCAAAAGTTCTACAAACAATAAATGCTGAAGGGGTTTTAGAGAACTGTGTACCCTCTAGCTGCTGGTGAGATGTAAAGTGGTAACAGCCAATAATGAGAACAGAAAGGAGCTGCATTTCAAAGTAAAAATTGAGCCACCGTTCCATCCAGCAGGCCCACCGCTGAGCCTCTCGCCTCAGAAGACCAGAGTCACGAAGGCACAGGCTGCAACAGCTGCACTGCAGGAATTTTCCCAATAGCCAAGACACGGAAGCAGGCAAAATGTCCATCAACAGATGAATGGATAAAAAACAAGTGGTCCATGTACACAATGAACATTAGCCATGGACAAAAATGAAACACTGCTCTTTGAGGCACCATAGAGGAGCCTAGAGATAATCACAGAACATGAAGTAAGTCGGAAAGCAAAAGACACAAACTATGATATCACTTATAGGCGTTATCTAACAACTGACACAAGTGAACATACTTCCACAGAGAAAGACACTCACAGACTTAGGAAACATACTATGCTTATCTAAAAGGAAAGGTGCGGGTAATAGGTAAATTAAGATTAAGGTTGCCATTCGTGTACAAATACCTATTAAATACATATATCAAAAAGACAGACCATATAGCAAGGGAGGTCTACCGAACACGCTGCAGTAATTTACATGAGAAGAGGATCTGTACATTAACATATATATATATGTATATATATATATATATGAAAAAATCAATCAGATTGTGTATACCTAGGACAACCAATATTCTAATGATTATCCCGATTAAAAAAACTAAAACAAAGAACAAGAAATAAAGTGACATAAACTTATGGGTTTTTTTTACTGGCACATTCCCTTCTAATTTACACCCTGGCAACAGGACTTCCAAAAAGGCTCTGCTGACCTAGTAACCAGATTTGGGAATGGAGAAATGCTGCCCCCTTGTGGCCGTTTCCCAAACAGCAGCTTTAAACCCAGTGCTAATGGTCACTAAATATTCACACTCATTTCAGGCATGTAAATGACACCTGCACTCCAAAAACATCCTGGGGTCGAAAATCGATGAAAAACTTTAAAAGGGCAACGTTCCAAGAAGACAATTTCAAGAGGTTTATTGTACTCACTGGTTTTTTTCCTGTTTTTTGTTTAAGAGAACTAAAAACGGTGTGGCAAAATGCTGAACATTAGGAATTATTAAAGACATGCAAATCCAAATTACAAAAACCTATCAGCTCACACCAGTCAGAATGGCCACCAGCAAAAATTCTGCAAACAATAAATGCTGAAGGAGTTGTGCAGAAATGCGTATGCTCGGTTCAAAGAGGGACATGGTAAGAGCCAGTAATGAAAACACAAAGGTTATTCTTTGAAAAGGTAAATATTGAGCTACCATTCAATCAAGCCTACCCACTGCCGGGCCTATCGCCTGAGAGGATGAGAATCCAAAAGTCACAGGCTGGCAATCCTGCACTCCAGCAATATTTACCATAGGCAACACTTGGAAGCATCGAAAGTGTCCATCCACAGAGGAATGCACAAAGAAGAAGTGGTCCATATACACAACGGAATACGACTCCAATAAAAAATATACATTCAATTTAAAAAACAAACATAAGTAAGGAGACATCAGCATTTGGGGGTTTATCCAGGCACATTCCTCTCTAATTTATAACCGAGGAAAACCACTGGCAGGAAGGTCTGTTTCCCTAGTTACCAGAGTGGGAATAGCAGAAATGCTGCCGCCCTCTGCCCGTTACCTGCAACAGAAGCTTTAAAACCTGTGCTAAGTGTCACTTCATATGCACAAGTACTGCTGGGCTGTAAATGAAACCTGCCCTCAAAATGTCTTGAGGGAGGTAATGGCCAAAATATCTCAAAATGTGGCACGTACTTCAAGAAAACAATATGAAGACGTAAGCTGTACTCAAAGTTTTAAGAAAAAAAGGAAATGCCGGAAAGGTCAATTTCAAGCGATTATGAGATGCATGCAAATCCAACCGCAAACAGGTACCAGCTCACACCAGTGAGAATAAACTTCAGCAAAAATCTACAAGCAATAAATGCTGAAGGGTTTGTGGAGAAGTGCATACCCTCAACGTTAAGTGGGACGTGACCTGGTAAGAGCCACTAATGAGAGCAGAATGGAGGTGCCTTTACATGGTAAACATTTTGCTACCATATGATCCAGCAGGCCCACTCCTGGGCCTATAAACTAAGAAGACAGAATTGGAAAGACACAGGCAGGCAAATCTGCACCGCAGCCGTATTACAATAGCCAAGACATGGAAGCAACCAATAAGTCCATCAACAGATGAGTGGACAAAGAAGAACTGGTACATGTACAGATGGAATATCAGACAAGGAAAAAAATGACACAATGCCATTTGGAGCACCGTAGATGAGTCTAGAGGTGATCACGCAACTTGTAGTAAGCCAGAAGGCGAAAGACACATATCCTATGATATCACTGATAGGTGTGACCTAAAAATTGATACCAGTGAAGATATTTCCACAGAGAAAGGCAATCACAGATTCATTAAACAACCTTATGTTTCAGCAATGGAAAGGTGTGAGGATTGGATACATGAGGTTGCTGGGGTTAACAGAGATATACAAACACAGGTGAAGTATATAATCACCAAAGACCTACGGAATACCAAGAGAAGACAACTCAACATTCTGTCGTAACCTACATGGGAAAAGGATCTGAAGAAGAACTGATATATGTATATGTGTAAAAGAACGACATCTTGCACACCTAGAACAAGCAAAACATTTTAATCAAACTTGCTGTGATAAGAAATTAAAATTAAATTAAAGAAACGAATAAGAAGTAGTGAGACATAAACTTAAGGGGCTCTTTCCTGGCACATTCCATTCAAATTTACAACCTAGAACAGGACATACATTGAGGCTCTGCTACCCTAGTAACCAGATTTGGTAAAGGAGAACTGCTCCCGCCTTGTGGCCGTTTCACACAACAGCAGCTCTAAACCCAGGGCTAACGGTTACTTGATATTCAAAATAATTGCAGGCCTGTAAATGACACGTGCCCTCAAAACAAATCCTTCGGTGATAAATCGAGCAAAAATCTCAAAAGACGTGTATATCTCAAAACGACAATTTCAAGAGGCATATTATATGCGCATTTTCCCTTCTGTTTCATTTATGTCTTTTTTCTTGTTAAAAAATGGCATGGAAATAGGCTCAACATCAGTAATTAATAAACCATGAAAATCCAGTGTACAAAGAGGTTCACTTCACAGCCGTCAGAATCATCATCACCAAAAAAGTCTACAAAGAATAAATGCTGAAGGGGTCATAGAGAGCTGCGTACCTGCTAGCTGCTGGTGGGATGTAACCTGGTAAGAGCCAATAGTGAGAACAGAATGGAGGTGCGTTTAAAGGTAAAAATTGAGCCACCATGTTATCTGGTAGGCCCTTTCATACGCCTATCACCTGAGTAGACCAGAATCAAAAAGACACAGGCTGGCAATCCTGCACTGCAGCATCATTTAACATAGCCAAGACGTGGAAGAAACTAAAATGTCCAGCAACAGAAAAATGAACAAAGAAAAAGTGTCCATGTACACAATGCAATATTAGCCATGGAAAACAATGAAACAGTGCCGTTTGCACCACCATAGAAAGACCTACAGTTAAACCCCCAATTTTAAGTAAGGAAGAAACCGAAAAACAGATAATCTATCATATCAATTATAGGTGTTACCTAAAAATTGATACCCATGAAATTATTTCCAAGAGGAGGACACGCATGGATTAGGAAAACAAAACTATGTTTAACCAAATGCAAAAGTGTAAGGAATGGATGAATTAGCAGATGGGGGTTTACAGACATGTACTGACACATATGAAATATATGTCACAAAATAACTATGGAATACCAAGAGAGGTGTACTCAACACTCTCTAATAACCTACACGGGAAAGGATCCACAGATGAATAGTTAGATACATAGGTATAATGAATCAGATTTTGTACACCTAAAAGAAAAAACATTTTTATCAACTTTGCTCTGATAATCAGTCAAAATTAAATTTAAATAACAAACAAGAAGTAAGGAGATATAAGCTCTTGGGGGTTTGCCCTGGCACATTCCACTCTAACTTGCAGCCTACTAACAGGATTTCCAGAAAAGCTCTGTTGCCCCCAAAACCTCGAGTTGGAAATGCAGAAGTGCTGCCGCCTTGTGGCTGTTTTCCACAAGAGTGGACTTAAACCCACAGCTAACAGTCACTTAACATTCACAAGGACACAGGGCTGTAAGGACACCTGCCGTCCAAAAATTGTGGTGAGGTAGGGAATGGACAAAAAAATTCAAAACTGGTAAAATTTTCAAGGAGATAGTACGAAGAGGTAAGTTTTACTCACTCTTTTTAGAAAACAAGGAAAATGGATAAAAGCTCAACATCAGGAATTATGAGACTCATGCAACTCGAACCTACAAAAAGGTTTCAACTCACGCTAGTCAACTACCATCAGCAAAAGTTCTACAAACAATAAATGCTGAAGGGGTTTTAGAGAACTGTGTACCCTCTAGCTGCTGGTGAGATGTAAAGTGGTAACAGCCAATAATGAGAACAGAAAGGAGCTGCATTTCAAAGTAAAAATTGAGCCACCGTTCCATCCAGCAGGCCCACCGCTGAGCCTCTCGCCTCAGAAGACCAGAGTCACGAAGGCACAGGCTGCAACAGCTGCACTGCAGGAATTTTCCCAATAGCCAAGACACGGAAGCAGGCAAAATGTCCATCAACAGATGAATGGATAAAAAACAAGTGGTCCATGTACACAATGAACATTAGCCATGGACAAAAATGAAACACTGCTCTTTGAGGCACCATAGAGGAGCCTAGAGATAATCACAGAACATGAAGTAAGTCGGAAAGCAAAAGACACAAACTATGATATCACTTATAGGCGTTATCTAACAACTGACACAAGTGAACATACTTCCACAGAGAAAGACACTCACAGACTTAGGAAACATACTATGCTTATCTAAAAGGAAAGGTGCGGGTAATAGGTAAATTAAGATTAAGGTTGCCATTCGTGTACAAATACCTATTAAATACATATATCAAAAAGACAGACCATATAGCAAGGGAGGTCTACCGAACACGCTGCAGTAATTTACATGAGAAGAGGATCTGTACATTAACATATATATATGTATATATATATATATATATGAAAAAATCAATCAGATTGTGTATACCTAGGACAACCAATATTCTAATGATTATCCCGATTAAAAAAACTAAAACAAAGAACAAGAAATAAAGTGACATAAACTTATGGGTTTTTTTTACTGGCACATTCCCTTCTAATTTACACCCTGGCAACAGGACTTCCAAAAAGGCTCTGCTGACCTAGTAACCAGATTTGGGAATGGAGAAATGCTGCCCCCTTGTGGCCGTTTCCCAAACAGCAGCTTTAAACCCAGTGCTAATGGTCACTAAATATTCACACTCATTTCAGGCATGTAAATGACACCTGCACTCCAAAAACATCCTGGGGTCGAAAATCGATGAAAAACTTTAAAAGGGCAACGTTCCAAGAAGACAATTTCAAGAGGTTTATTGTACTCACTGGTTTTTTTCCTGTTTTTTGTTTAAGAGAACTAAAAACGGTGTGGCAAAATGCTGAACATTAGGAATTATTAAAGACATGCAAATCCAAATTACAAAAACCTATCAGCTCACACCAGTCAGAATGGCCATCAGCAAAAATTCTGCAAACAATAAATGCTGAAGGAGCTGTGCAGAAATGCGTATGCTCGGTTCAAAGAGGGACATGGTAAGAGCCAGTAATGAAAACACAAAGGTTATTCTTTGAAAAGGTAAATATTGAGCTACCATTCAATCAAGCCTACCCACTGCCGGGCCTATCACCTGAGAGGATGAGGATCCAAAAGTCACAGGCTGGCAATCCTGCACTCCAGCAATATTTACCATAGGCAACACTTGGAAGCATCGAAAGTGTCCATCCACAGAGGAATGCACAAAGAAGAAGTGGTCCATATACACAACGGAATACGACTCCAATAAAAAATATACATTCAATTTAAAAAACAAACATAAGTAAGGAGACATCAGCATTTGGGGGTTTATCCAGGCACATTCCTCTCTAATTTATAACCGAGGAAAACCACTGGCAGGAAGGTCTGTTTCCCTAGTTACCAGAGTGGGAATAGCAGAAATGCTGCCGCCCTCTGCCCGTTACCTGCAACAGAAGCTTTAAAACCTGTGCTAAGTGTCACTTCATATGCACAAGTACTGCTGGGCTGTAAATGAAACCTGCCCTCAAAATGTCTTGAGGGAGGTAATGGCCAAAATATCTCAAAATGTGGCACGTACTTCAAGAAAACAATATGAAGACGTAAGCTGTACTCAAAGTTTTAAGAAAAAAAGGAAATGCCGGAAAGGTCAATTTCAAGCGATTATGAGATGCATGCAAATCCAACCGCAAACAGGTACCAGCTCACACCAGTGAGAATAAACTTCAGCAAAAATCTACAAGCAATAAATGCTGAAGGGTTTGTGGAGAAGTGCATACCCTCAACGTTAAGTGGGACGTGACCTGGTAAGAGCCACTAATGAGAGCAGAATGGAGGTGCCTTTACATGGTAAACATTTTGCTACCATATGATCCAGCAGGCCCACTCCTGGGCCTATAAACTAAGAAGACAGAATTGGAAAGACACAGGCAGGCAAATCTGCACCGCAGCCGTATTACAATAGCCAAGACATGGAAGCAACCAATAAGTCCATCAACAGATGAGTGGACAAAGAAGAACTGGTACATGTACAGATGGAATATCAGACAAGGAAAAAAATGACACAATGCCATTTGGAGCACCGTAGATGAGTCTAGAGGTGATCACGCAACTTGTAGTAAGCCAGAAGGCGAAAGACACATATCCTATGATATCACTGATAGGTGTGACCTAAAAATTGATACCAGTGAAGATATTTCCACAGAGAAAGGCAATCACAGATTCATTAAACAACCTTATGTTTCAGCAATGGAAAGGTGTGAGGATTGGATACATGAGGTTGCTGGGGTTAACAGAGATATACAAACACAGGTGAAGTATATAATCACCAAAGACCTACGGAATACCAAGAGAAGACAACTCAACATTCTGTCGTAACCTACATGGGAAAAGGATCTGAAGAAGAACTGATATATGTATATGTGTAAAAGAACGACATCTTGCACACCTAGAACAAGCAAAACATTTTAATCAAACTTGCTGTGATAAGAAATTAAAATTAAATTAAAGAAACGAATAAGAAGTAGTGAGACATAAACTTAAGGGGCTCTTTCCTGGCACATTCCATTCAAATTTACAACCTAGAACAGGACATACATTGAGGCTCTGCTACCCTAGTAACCAGATTTGGTAAAGGAGAACTGCTCCCGCCTTGTGGCCGTTTCACACAACAGCAGCTCTAAACCCAGGGCTAACGGTTACTTGATATTCAAAATAATTGCAGGCCTGTAAATGACACGTGCCCTCAAAACAAATCCTTCGGTGATAAATCGAGCAAAAATCTCAAAAGACGTGTATATCTCAAAACGACAATTTCAAGAGGCATATTATATGCGCATTTTCCCTTCTGTTTCATTTATGTCTTTTTTCTTGTTAAAAAATGGCATGGAAATAGGCTCAACATCAGTAATTAATAAACCATGAAAATCCAGTGTACAAAGAGGTTCACTTCACAGCCGTCAGAATCATCATCACCAAAAAAGTCTACAAAGAATAAATGCTGAAGGGGTCATAGAGAGCTGCGTACCTGCTAGCTGCTGGTGGGATGTAACCTGGTAAGAGCCAATAGTGAGAACAGAATGGAGGTGCGTTTAAAGGTAAAAATTGAGCCACCATGTTATCTGGTAGGCCCTTTCATACGCCTATCACCTGAGTAGACCAGAATCAAAAAGACACAGGCTGGCAATCCTGCACTGCAGCATCATTTAACATAGCCAAGACGTGGAAGAAACTAAAATGTCCAGCAACAGAAAAATGAACAAAGAAAAAGTGTCCATGTACACAATGCAATATTAGCCATGGAAAACAATGAAACAGTGCCGTTTGCACCACCATAGAAAGACCTACAGTTAAACCCCCAATTTTAAGTAAGGAAGAAACCGAAAAACAGATAATCTATCATATCAATTATAGGTGTTACCTAAAAATTGATACCCATGAAATTATTTCCAAGAGGAGGACACGCATGGATTAGGAAAACAAAACTATGTTTAACCAAATGCAAAAGTGTAAGGAATGGATGAATTAGCAGATGGGGGTTTACAGACATGTACTGACACATATGAAATATATGTCACAAAATAACTATGGAATACCAAGAGAGGTGTACTCAACACTCTCTAATAACCTACACGGGAAAGGATCCACAGATGAATAGTTAGATACATAGGTATAATGAATCAGATTTTGTACACCTAAAAGAAAAAACATTTTTATCAACTTTGCTCTGATAATCAGTCAAAATTAAATTTAAATAACAAACAAGAAGTAAGGAGATATAAGCTCTTGGGGGTTTGCCCTGGCACATTCCACTCTAACTTGCAGCCTACTAACAGGATTTCCAGAAAAGCTCTGTTGCCCCCAAAACCTCGAGTTGGAAATGCAGAAGTGCTGCCGCCTTGTGGCTGTTTTCCGCAAGAGTGGACTTAAACCCACAGCTAACAGTCACTTAACATTCACAAGGACACAGGGCTGTAAGGACACCTGCCGTCCAAAAATTGTGGTGAGGTAGGGAATGGACAAAAAAATTCAAAACTGGTAAAATTTTCAAGGAGATAGTACGAAGAGGTAAGTTTTACTCACTCTTTTTAGAAAACAAGGAAAATGGATAAAAGCTCAACATCAGGAATTATGAGACTCATGCAACTCGAACCTACAAAAAGGTTTCAACTCACGCTAGTCAACTACCATCAGCAAAAGTTCTACAAACAATAAATGCTGAAGGGGTTTTAGAGAACTGTGTACCCTCTAGCTGCTGGTGAGATGTAAAGTGGTAACAGCCAATAATGAGAACAGAAAGGAGCTGCATTTCAAAGTAAAAATTGAGCCACCGTTCCATCCAGCAGGCCCACCGCTGAGCCTCTCGCCTCAGAAGACCAGAGTCACGAAGGCACAGGCTGCAACAGCTGCACTGCAGGAATTTTCCCAATAGCCAAGACACGGAAGCAGGCAAAATGTCCATCAACAGATGAATGGATAAAAAACAAGTGGTCCATGTACACAATGAACATTAGCCATGGACAAAAATGAAACACTGCTCTTTGAGGCACCATAGAGGAGCCTAGAGATAATCACAGAACATGAAGTAAGTCGGAAAGCAAAAGACACAAACTATGATATCACTTATAGGCGTTATCTAACAACTGACACAAGTGAACATACTTCCACAGAGAAAGACACTCACAGACTTAGGAAACATACTATGCTTATCTAAAAGGAAAGGTGCGGGTAATAGGTAAATTAAGATTAAGGTTGCCATTCGTGTACAAATACCTATTAAATACATATATCAAAAAGACAGACCATATAGCAAGGGAGGTCTACCGAACACGCTGCAGTAATTTACATGAGAAGAGGATCTGTACATTAACATATATATATATGTATATATATATATATATATATGAAAAAATCAATCAGATTGTGTATACCTAGGACAACCAATATTCTAATGATTATCCCGATTAAAAAAACTAAAACAAAGAACAAGAAATAAAGTGACATAAACTTATGGGTTTTTTTTACTGGCACATTCCCTTCTAATTTACACCCTGGCAACAGGACTTCCAAAAAGGCTCTGCTGACCTAGTAACCAGATTTGGGAATGGAGAAATGCTGCCCCCTTGTGGCCGTTTCCCAAACAGCAGCTTTAAACCCAGTGCTAATGGTCACTAAATATTCACACTCATTTCAGGCATGTAAATGACACCTGCACTCCAAAAACATCCTGGGGTCGAAAATCGATGAAAAACTTTAAAAGGGCAACGTTCCAAGAAGACAATTTCAAGAGGTTTATTGTACTCACTGGTTTTTTTCCTGTTTTTTGTTTAAGAGAACTAAAAACGGTGTGGCAAAATGCTGAACATTAGGAATTATTAAAGACATGCAAATCCAAATTACAAAAACCTATCAGCTCACACCAGTCAGAATGGCCACCAGCAAAAATTCTGCAAACAATAAATGCTGAAGGAGTTGTGCAGAAATGCGTATGCTCGGTTCAAAGAGGGACATGGTAAGAGCCAGTAATGAAAACACAAAGGTTATTCTTTGAAAAGGTAAATATTGAGCTACCATTCAATCAAGCCTACCCACTGCCGGGCCTATCGCCTGAGAGGATGAGGATCCAAAAGTCACAGGCTGGCAATCCTGCACTCCAGCAATATTTACCATAGGCAACACTTGGAAGCATCGAAAGTGTCCATCCACAGAGGAATGCACAAAGAAGAAGTGGTCCATATACACAACGGAATACGACTCCAATAAAAAATATACATTCAATTTAAAAAACAAACATAAGTAAGGAGACATCAGCATTTGGGGGTTTATCCAGGCACATTCCTCTCTAATTTATAACCGAGGAAAACCACTGGCAGGAAGGTCTGTTTCCCTAGTTACCAGAGTGGGAATAGCAGAAATGCTGCCGCCCTCTGCCCGTTACCTGCAACAGAAGCTTTAAAACCTGTGCTAAGTGTCACTTCATATGCACAAGTACTGCTGGGCTGTAAATGAAACCTGCCCTCAAAATGTCTTGAGGGAGGTAATGGCCAAAATATCTCAAAATGTGGCACGTACTTCAAGAAAACAATATGAAGACGTAAGCTGTACTCAAAGTTTTAAGAAAAAAAGGAAATGCCGGAAAGGTCAATTTCAAGCGATTATGAGATGCATGCAAATCCAACCGCAAACAGGTACCAGCTCACACCAGTGAGAATAAACTTCAGCAAAAATCTACAAGCAATAAATGCTGAAGGGTTTGTGGAGAAGTGCATACCCTCAACGTTAAGTGGGACGTGACCTGGTAAGAGCCACTAATGAGAGCAGAATGGAGGTGCCTTTACATGGTAAACATTTTGCTACCATATGATCCAGCAGGCCCACTCCTGGGCCTATAAACTAAGAAGACAGAATTGGAAAGACACAGGCAGGCAAATCTGCACCGCAGCCGTATTACAATAGCCAAGACATGGAAGCAACCAATAAGTCCATCAACAGATGAGTGGACAAAGAAGAACTGGTACATGTACAGATGGAATATCAGACAAGGAAAAAAATGACACAATGCCATTTGGAGCACCGTAGATGAGTCTAGAGGTGATCACGCAACTTGTAGTAAGCCAGAAGGCGAAAGACACATATCCTATGATATCACTGATAGGTGTGACCTAAAAATTGATACCAGTGAAGATATTTCCACAGAGAAAGGCAATCACAGATTCATTAAACAACCTTATGTTTCAGCAATGGAAAGGTGTGAGGATTGGATACATGAGGTTGCTGGGGTTAACAGAGATATACAAACACAGGTGAAGTATATAATCACCAAAGACCTACGGAATACCAAGAGAAGACAACTCAACATTCTGTCGTAACCTACATGGGAAAAGGATCTGAAGAAGAACTGATATATGTATATGTGTAAAAGAACGACATCTTGCACACCTAGAACAAGCAAAACATTTTAATCAAACTTGCTGTGATAAGAAATTAAAATTAAATTAAAGAAACGAATAAGAAGTAGTGAGACATAAACTTAAGGGGCTCTTTCCTGGCACATTCCATTCAAATTTACAACCTAGAACAGGACATACATTGAGGCTCTGTTACCCTAGTAACCAGATTTGGTAAAGGAGAACTGCTCCCGCCTTGTGGCCGTTTCACACAACAGCAGCTCTAAACCCAGGGCTAACGGTTACTTGATATTCAAAATAATTGCAGGCCTGTAAATGACACGTGCCCTCAAAACAAATCCTTCGGTGATAAATCGAGCAAAAATCTCAAAAGACGTGTATATCTCAAAACGACAATTTCAAGAGGCATATTATATGCGCATTTTCCCTTCTGTTTCATTTATGTCTTTTTTCTTGTTAAAAAATGGCATGGAAATAGGCTCAACATCAGTAATTAATAAACCATGAAAATCCAGTGTACAAAGAGGTTCACTTCACAGCCGTCAGAATCATCATCACCAAAAAAGTCTACAAAGAATAAATGCTGAAGGGGTCATAGAGAGCTGCGTACCTGCTAGCTGCTGGTGGGATGTAACCTGGTAAGAGCCAATAGTGAGAACAGAATGGAGGTGCGTTTAAAGGTAAAAATTGAGCCACCATGTTATCTGGTAGGCCCTTTCATACGCCTATCACCTGAGTAGACCAGAATCAAAAAGACACAGGCTGGCAATCCTGCACTGCAGCATCATTTAACATAGCCAAGACGTGGAAGAAACTAAAATGTCCAGCAACAGAAAAATGAACAAAGAAAAAGTGTCCATGTACACAATGCAATATTAGCCATGGAAAACAATGAAACAGTGCCGTTTGCACCACCATAGAAAGACCTACAGTTAAACCCCCAATTTTAAGTAAGGAAGAAACCGAAAAACAGATAATCTATCATATCAATTATAGGTGTTACCTAAAAATTGATACCCATGAAATTATTTCCAAGAGGAGGACACGCATGGATTAGGAAAACAAAACTATGTTTAACCAAATGCAAAAGTGTAAGGAATGGATGAATTAGCAGATGGGGGTTTACAGACATGTACTGACACATATGAAATATATGTCACAAAATAACTATGGAATACCAAGAGAGGTGTACTCAACACTCTCTAATAACCTACACGGGAAAGGATCCACAGATGAATAGTTAGATACATAGGTATAATGAATCAGATTTTGTACACCTAAAAGAAAAAACATTTTTATCAACTTTGCTCTGATAATCAGTCAAAATTAAATTTAAATAACAAACAAGAAGTAAGGAGATATAAGCTCTTGGGGGTTTGCCCTGGCACATTCCACTCTAACTTGCAGCCTACTAACAGGATTTCCAGAAAAGCTCTGTTGCCCCCAAAACCTCGAGTTGGAAATGCAGAAGTGCTGCCGCCTTGTGGCTGTTTTCCGCAAGAGTGGACTTAAACCCACAGCTAACAGTCACTTAACATTCACAAGGACACAGGGCTGTAAGGACACCTGCCGTCCAAAAATTGTGGTGAGGTAGGGAATGGACAAAAAAATTCAAAACTGGTAAAATTTTCAAGGAGATAGTACGAAGAGGTAAGTTTTACTCACTCTTTTTAGAAAACAAGGAAAATGGATAAAAGCTCAACATCAGGAATTATGAGACTCATGCAACTCGAACCTACAAAAAGGTTTCAACTCACGCTAGTCAACTACCATCAGCAAAAGTTCTACAAACAATAAATGCTGAAGGGGTTTTAGAGAACTGTGTACCCTCTAGCTGCTGGTGAGATGTAAAGTGGTAACAGCCAATAATGAGAACAGAAAGGAGCTGCATTTCAAAGTAAAAATTGAGCCACCGTTCCATCCAGCAGGCCCACCGCTGAGCCTCTCGCCTCAGAAGACCAGAGTCACGAAGGCACAGGCTGCAACAGCTGCACTGCAGGAATTTTCCCAATAGCCAAGACACGGAAGCAGGCAAAATGTCCATCAACAGATGAATGGATAAAAAACAAGTGGTCCATGTACACAATGAACATTAGCCATGGACAAAAATGAAACACTGCTCTTTGAGGCACCATAGAGGAGCCTAGAGATAATCACAGAACATGAAGTAAGTCGGAAAGCAAAAGACACAAACTATGATATCACTTATAGGCGTTATCTAACAACTGACACAAGTGAACATACTTCCACAGAGAAAGACACTCACAGACTTAGGAAACATACTATGCTTATCTAAAAGGAAAGGTGCGGGTAATAGGTAAATTAAGATTAAGGTTGCCATTCGTGTACAAATACCTATTAAATACATATATCAAAAAGACAGACCATATAGCAAGGGAGGTCTACCGAACACGCTGCAGTAATTTACATGAGAAGAGGATCTGTACATTAACGTATATATATATGTATATATACATATATATGAAAAAATCAATCAGATTGTGTATACCTAGGACAACCAATATTCTAATGATTATCCCGATTAAAAAAACTAAAACAAAGAACAAGAAATAAAGTGACATAAACTTATGGGTTTTTTTTACTGGCACATTCCCTTCTAATTTACACCCTGGCAACAGGACTTCCAAAAAGGCTCTGCTGACCTAGTAACCAGATTTGGGAATGGAGAAATGCTGCCCCCTTGTGGCCGTTTCCCAAACAGCAGCTTTAAACCCAGTGCTAATGGTCACTAAATATTCACACTCATTTCAGGCATGTAAATGACACCTGCACTCCAAAAACATCCTGGGGTCGAAAATCGATGAAAAACTTTAAAAGGGCAACGTTCCAAGAAGACAATTTCAAGAGGTTTATTGTACTCACTGGTTTTTTTCCTGTTTTTTGTTTAAGAGAACTAAAAACGGTGTGGCAAAATGCTGAACATTAGGAATTATTAAAGACATGCAAATCCAAATTACAAAAACCTATCAGCTCACACCAGTCAGAATGGCCATCAGCAAAAATTCTGCAAACAATAAATGCTGAAGGAGCTGTGCAGAAATGCGTATGCTCGGTTCAAAGAGGGACATGGTAAGAGCCAGTAATGAAAACACAAAGGTTATTCTTTGAAAAGGTAAATATTGAGCTACCATTCAATCAAGCCTACCCACTGCCGGGCCTATCACCTGAGAGGATGAGGATCCAAAAGTCACAGGCTGGCAATCCTGCACTCCAGCAATATTTACCATAGGCAACACTTGGAAGCATCGAAAGTGTCCATCCACAGAGGAATGCACAAAGAAGAAGTGGTCCATATACACAACGGAATACGACTCCAATAAAAAATATACATTCAATTTAAAAAACAAACATAAGTAAGGAGACATCAGCATTTGGGGGTTTATCCAGGCACATTCCTCTCTAATTTATAACCGAGGAAAACCACTGGCAGGAAGGTCTGTTTCCCTAGTTACCAGAGTGGGAATAGCAGAAATGCTGCCGCCCTCTGCCCGTTACCTGCAACAGAAGCTTTAAAACCTGTGCTAAGTGTCACTTCATATGCACAAGTACTGCTGGGCTGTAAATGAAACCTGCCCTCAAAATGTCTTGAGGGAGGTAATGGCCAAAATATCTCAAAATGTGGCACGTACTTCAAGAAAACAATATGAAGACGTAAGCTGTACTCAAAGTTTTAAGAAAAAAAGGAAATGCCGGAAAGGTCAATTTCAAGCGATTATGAGATGCATGCAAATCCAACCGCAAACAGGTACCAGCTCACACCAGTGAGAATAAACTTCAGCAAAAATCTACAAGCAATAAATGCTGAAGGGTTTGTGGAGAAGTGCATACCCTCAACGTTAAGTGGGACGTGACCTGGTAAGAGCCACTAATGAGAGCAGAATGGAGGTGCCTTTACATGGTAAACATTTTGCTACCATATGATCCAGCAGGCCCACTCCTGGGCCTATAAACTAAGAAGACAGAATTGGAAAGACACAGGCAGGCAAATCTGCACCGCAGCCGTATTACAATAGCCAAGACATGGAAGCAACCAATAAGTCCATCAACAGATGAGTGGACAAAGAAGAACTGGTACATGTACAGATGGAATATCAGACAAGGAAAAAAATGACACAATGCCATTTGGAGCACCGTAGATGAGTCTAGAGGTGATCACGCAACTTGTAGTAAGCCAGAAGGCGAAAGACACATATCCTATGATATCACTGATAGGTGTGACCTAAAAATTGATACCAGTGAAGATATTTCCACAGAGAAAGGCAATCACAGATTCATTAAACAACCTTATGTTTCAGCAATGGAAAGGTGTGAGGATTGGATACATGAGGTTGCTGGGGTTAACAGAGATATACAAACACAGGTGAAGTATATAATCACCAAAGACCTACGGAATACCAAGAGAAGACAACTCAACATTCTGTCGTAACCTACATGGGAAAAGGATCTGAAGAAGAACTGATATATGTATATGTGTAAAAGAACGACATCTTGCACACCTAGAACAAGCAAAACATTTTAATCAAACTTGCTGTGATAAGAAATTAAAATTAAATTAAAGAAACGAATAAGAAGTAGTGAGACATAAACTTAAGGGGCTCTTTCCTGGCACATTCCATTCAAATTTACAACCTAGAACAGGACATACATTGAGGCTCTGCTACCCTAGTAACCAGATTTGGTAAAGGAGAACTGCTCCCGCCTTGTGGCCGTTTCACACAACAGCAGCTCTAAACCCAGGGCTAACGGTTACTTGATATTCAAAATAATTGCAGGCCTGTAAATGACACGTGCCCTCAAAACAAATCCTTCGGTGATAAATCGAGCAAAAATCTCAAAAGACGTGTATATCTCAAAACGACAATTTCAAGAGGCATATTATATGCGCATTTTCCCTTCTGTTTCATTTATGTCTTTTTTCTTGTTAAAAAATGGCATGGAAATAGGCTCAACATCAGTAATTAATAAACCATGAAAATCCAGTGTACAAAGAGGTTCACTTCACAGCCGTCAGAATCATCATCACCAAAAAAGTCTACAAAGAATAAATGCTGAAGGGGTCATAGAGAGCTGCGTACCTGCTAGCTGCTGGTGGGATGTAACCTGGTAAGAGCCAATAGTGAGAACAGAATGGAGGTGCGTTTAAAGGTAAAAATTGAGCCACCGTGTTATCTGGTAGGCCCTTTCATACGCCTATCACCTGAGTAGACCAGAATCAAAAAGACACAGGCTGGCAATCCTGCACTGCAGCATCATTTAACATAGCCAAGACGTGGAAGAAACTAAAATGTCCAGCAACAGAAAAATGAACAAAGAAAAAGTGTCCATGTACACAATGCAATATTAGCCATGGAAAACAATGAAACAGTGCCGTTTGCACCACCATAGAAAGACCTACAGTTAAACCCCCAATTTTAAGTAAGGAAGAAACCGAAAAACAGATAATCTATCATATCAATTATAGGTGTTACCTAAAAATTGATACCCATGAAATTATTTCCAAGAGGAGGACACGCATGGATTAGGAAAACAAAACTATGTTTAACCAAATGCAAAAGTGTAAGGAATGGATGAATTAGCAGATGGGGGTTTACAGACATGTACTGACACATATGAAATATATGTCACAAAATAACTATGGAATACCAAGAGAGGTGTACTCAACACTCTCTAATAACCTACACGGGAAAGGATCCACAGATGAATAGTTAGATACATAGGTATAATGAATCAGATTTTGTACACCTAAAAGAAAAAACATTTTTATCAACTTTGCTCTGATAATCAGTCAAAATTAAATTTAAATAACAAACAAGAAGTAAGGAGATATAAGCTCTTGGGGGTTTGCCCTGGCACATTCCACTCTAACTTGCAGCCTACTAACAGGATTTCCAGAAAAGCTCTGTTGCCCCCAAAACCTCGAGTTGGAAATGCAGAAGTGCTGCCGCCTTGTGGCTGTTTTCCGCAAGAGTGGACTTAAACCCACAGCTAACAGTCACTTAACATTCACAAGGACACAGGGCTGTAAGGACACCTGCCGTCCAAAAATTGTGGTGAGGTAGGGAATGGACAAAAAAATTCAAAACTGGTAAAATTTTCAAGGAGATAGTACGAAGAGGTAAGTTTTACTCACTCTTTTTAGAAAACAAGGAAAATGGATAAAAGCTCAACATCAGGAATTATGAGACTCATGCAACTCGAACCTACAAAAAGGTTTCAACTCACGCTAGTCAACTACCATCAGCAAAAGTTCTACAAACAATAAATGCTGAAGGGGTTTTAGAGAACTGTGTACCCTCTAGCTGCTGGTGAGATGTAAAGTGGTAACAGCCAATAATGAGAACAGAAAGGAGCTGCATTTCAAAGTAAAAATTGAGCCACCGTTCCATCCAGCAGGCCCACCGCTGAGCCTCTCACCTCAGAAGACCAGAGTCACGAAGGCACAGGCTGCAACAGCTGCACTGCAGGAATTTTCCCAATAGCCAAGACACGGAAGCAGGCAAAATGTCCATCAACAGATGAATGGATAAAAAACAAGTGGTCCATGTACACAATGAACATTAGCCATGGACAAAAATGAAACACTGCTCTTTGAGGCACCATAGAGGAGCCTAGAGATAATCACAGAACATGAAGTAAGTCGGAAAGCAAAAGACACAAACTATGATATCACTTATAGGCGTTATCTAACAACTGACACAAGTGAACATACTTCCACAGAGAAAGACACTCACAGACTTAGGAAACATACTATGCTTATCTAAAAGGAAAGGTGCGGGTAATAGGTAAATTAAGATTAAGGTTGCCATTCGTGTACAAATACCTATTAAATACATATATCAAAAAGACAGACCATATAGCAAGGGAGGTCTACCGAACACGCTGCAGTAATTTACATGAGAAGAGGATCTGTACATTAACATATATATATATGTATATATATATATATATATATATATGAAAAAATCAATCAGATTGTGTATACCTAGGACAACCAATATTCTAATGATTATCCCGATTAAAAAAACTAAAACAAAGAACAAGAAATAAAGTGACATAAACTTATGGGTTTTTTTTACTGGCACATTCCCTTCTAATTTACACCCTGGCAACAGGACTTCCAAAAAGGCTCTGCTGACCTAGTAACCAGATTTGGGAATGGAGAAATGCTGCCCCCTTGTGGCCGTTTCCCAAACAGCAGCTTTAAACCCAGTGCTAATGGTCACTAAATATTCACACTCATTTCAGGCATGTAAATGACACCTGCACTCCAAAAACATCCTGGGGTCGAAAATCGATGAAAAACTTTAAAAGGGCAACGTTCCAAGAAGACAATTTCAAGAGGTTTATTGTACTCACTGGTTTTTTTCCTGTTTTTTGTTTAAGAGAACTAAAAACGGTGTGGCAAAATGCTGAACATTAGGAATTATTAAAGACATGCAAATCCAAATTACAAAAACCTATCAGCTCACACCAGTCAGAATGGCCACCAGCAAAAATTCTGCAAACAATAAATGCTGAAGGAGTTGTGCAGAAATGCGTATGCTCGGTTCAAAGAGGGACATGGTAAGAGCCAGTAATGAAAACACAAAGGTTATTCTTTGAAAAGGTAAATATTGAGCTACCATTCAATCAAGCCTACCCACTGCCGGGCCTATCGCCTGAGAGGATGAGAATCCAAAAGTCACAGGCTGGCAATCCTGCACTCCAGCAATATTTACCATAGGCAACACTTGGAAGCATCGAAAGTGTCCATCCACAGAGGAATGCACAAAGAAGAAGTGGTCCATATACACAACGGAATACGACTCCAATAAAAAATATACATTCAATTTAAAAAACAAACATAAGTAAGGAGACATCAGCATTTGGGGGTTTATCCAGGCACATTCCTCTCTAATTTATAACCGAGGAAAACCACTGGCAGGAAGGTCTGTTTCCCTAGTTACCAGAGTGGGAATAGCAGAAATGCTGCCGCCCTCTGCCCGTTACCTGCAACAGAAGCTTTAAAACCTGTGCTAAGTGTCACTTCATATGCACAAGTACTGCTGGGCTGTAAATGAAACCTGCCCTCAAAATGTCTTGAGGGAGGTAATGGCCAAAATATCTCAAAATGTGGCACGTACTTCAAGAAAACAATATGAAGACGTAAGCTGTACTCAAAGTTTTAAGAAAAAAAGGAAATGCCGGAAAGGTCAATTTCAAGCGATTATGAGATGCATGCAAATCCAACCGCAAACAGGTACCAGCTCACACCAGTGAGAATAAACTTCAGCAAAAATCTACAAGCAATAAATGCTGAAGGGTTTGTGGAGAAGTGCATACCCTCAACGTTAAGTGGGACGTGACCTGGTAAGAGCCACTAATGAGAGCAGAATGGAGGTGCCTTTACATGGTAAACATTTTGCTACCATATGATCCAGCAGGCCCACTCCTGGGCCTATAAACTAAGAAGACAGAATTGGAAAGACACAGGCAGGCAAATCTGCACCGCAGCCGTATTACAATAGCCAAGACATGGAAGCAACCAATAAGTCCATCAACAGATGAGTGGACAAAGAAGAACTGGTACATGTACAGATGGAATATCAGACAAGGAAAAAAATGACACAATGCCATTTGGAGCACCGTAGATGAGTCTAGAGGTGATCACGCAACTTGTAGTAAGCCAGAAGGCGAAAGACACATATCCTATGATATCACTGATAGGTGTGACCTAAAAATTGACACCAGTGAAGATATTTCCACAGAGAAAGGCAATCACAGATTCATTAAACAACCTTATGTTTCAGCAATGGAAAGGTGTGAGGATTGGATACATGAGGTTGCTGGGGTTAACAGAGATATACAAACACAGGTGAAGTATATAATCACCAAAGACCTACGGAATACCAAGAGAAGACAACTCAACATTCTGTCGTAACCTACATGGGAAAAGGATCTGAAGAAGAACTGATATATGTATATGTGTAAAAGAACGACATCTTGCACACCTAGAACAAGCAAAACATTTTAATCAAACTTGCTGTGATAAGAAATTAAAATTAAATTAAAGAAACGAATAAGAAGTAGTGAGACATAAACTTAAGGGGCTCTTTCCTGGCACATTCCATTCAAATTTACAACCTAGAACAGGACATACATTGAGGCTCTGTTACCCTAGTAACCAGATTTGGTAAAGGAGAACTGCTCCCGCCTTGTGGCCGTTTCACACAACAGCAGCTCTAAACCCAGGGCTAACGGTTACTTGATATTCAAAATAATTGCAGGCCTGTAAATGACACGTGCCCTCAAAACAAATCCTTCGGTGATAAATCGAGCAAAAATCTCAAAAGACGTGTATATCTCAAAACGACAATTTCAAGAGGCATATTATATGCGCATTTTCCCTTCTGTTTCATTTATGTCTTTTTTCTTGTTAAAAAATGGCATGGAAATAGGCTCAACATCAGTAATTAATAAACCATGAAAATCCAGTGTACAAAGAGGTTCACTTCACAGCCGTCAGAATCATCATCACCAAAAAAGTCTACAAAGAATAAATGCTGAAGGGGTCATAGAGAGCTGCGTACCTGCTAGCTGCTGGTGGGATGTAACCTGGTAAGAGCCAATAGTGAGAACAGAATGGAGGTGCGTTTAAAGGTAAAAATTGAGCCACCATGTTATCTGGTAGGCCCTTTCATACGCCTATCACCTGAGTAGACCAGAATCAAAAAGACACAGGCTGGCAATCCTGCACTGCAGCATCATTTAACATAGCCAAGACGTGGAAGAAACTAAAATGTCCAGCAACAGAAAAATGAACAAAGAAAAAGTGTCCATGTACACAATGCAATATTAGCCATGGAAAACAATGAAACAGTGCCGTTTGCACCACCATAGAAAGACCTACAGTTAAACCCCCAATTTTAAGTAAGGAAGAAACCGAAAAACAGATAATCTATCATATCAATTATAGGTGTTACCTAAAAATTGATACCCATGAAATTATTTCCAAGAGGAGGACACGCATGGATTAGGAAAACAAAACTATGTTTAACCAAATGCAAAAGTGTAAGGAATGGATGAATTAGCAGATGGGGGTTTACAGACATGTACTGACACATATGAAATATATGTCACAAAATAACTATGGAATACCAAGAGAGGTGTACTCAACACTCTCTAATAACCTACACGGGAAAGGATCCACAGATGAATAGTTAGATACATAGGTATAATGAATCAGATTTTGTACACCTAAAAGAAAAAACATTTTTATCAACTTTGCTCTGATAATCAGTCAAAATTAAATTTAAATAACAAACAAGAAGTAAGGAGATATAAGCTCTTGGGGGTTTGCCCTGGCACATTCCACTCTAACTTGCAGCCTACTAACAGGATTTCCAGAAAAGCTCTGTTGCCCCCAAAACCTCGAGTTGGAAATGCAGAAGTGCTGCCGCCTTGTGGCTGTTTTCCGCAAGAGTGGACTTAAACCCACAGCTAACAGTCACTTAACATTCACAAGGACACAGGGCTGTAAGGACACCTGCCGTCCAAAAATTGTGGTGAGGTAGGGAATGGACAAAAAAATTCAAAACTGGTAAAATTTTCAAGGAGATAGTATGAAGAGGTAAGTTTTACTCACTCTTTTTAGAAAACAAGGAAAATGGATAAAAGCTCAACATCAGGAATTATGAGACTCATGCAACTCGAACCTACAAAAAGGTTTCAACTCACGCTAGTCAACTACCATCAGCAAAAGTTCTACAAACAATAAATGCTGAAGGGGTTTTAGAGAACTGTGTACCCTCTAGCTGCTGGTGAGATGTAAAGTGGTAACAGCCAATAATGAGAACAAAAAGGAGCTGCATTTCAAAGTAAAAATTGAGCCACCGTTCCATCCAGCAGGCCCACCGCTGAGCCTCTCACCTCAGAAGACCAGAGTCACGAAGGCACAGGCTGCAACAGCTGCACTGCAGGAATTTTCCCAATAGCCAAGACACGGAAGCAGGCAAAATGTCCATCAACAGATGAATGGATAAAAAACAAGTGGTCCATGTACACAATGAACATTAGCCATGGACAAAAATGAAACACTGCTCTTTGAGGCACCATAGAGGAGCCTAGAGATAATCACAGAACATGAAGTAAGTCGGAAAGCAAAAGACACAAACTATGATATCACTTATAGGCGTTATCTAACAACTGACACAAGTGAACATACTTCCACAGAGAAAGACACTCACAGACTTAGGAAACATACTATGCTTATCTAAAAGGAAAGGTGCGGGTAATAGGTAAATTAAGATTAAGGTTGCCATTCGTGTACAAATACCTATTAAATACATATATCAAAAAGACAGACCATATAGCAAGGGAGGTCTACCGAACACGCTGCAGTAATTTACATGAGAAGAGGATCTGTACATTAACATATATATATATGTATATATATATATATATATATATGAAAAAATCAATCAGATTGTGTATACCTAGGACAACCAATATTCTAATGATTATCCCGATTAAAAAAACTAAAACAAAGAACAAGAAATAAAGTGACATAAACTTATGGGTTTTTTTTACTGGCACATTCCCTTCTAATTTACACCCTGGCAACAGGACTTCCAAAAAGGCTCTGCTGACCTAGTAACCAGATTTGGGAATGGAGAAATGCTGCCCCCTTGTGGCCGTTTCCCAAACAGCAGCTTTAAACCCAGTGCTAATGGTCACTAAATATTCACACTCATTTCAGGCATGTAAATGACACCTGCACTCCAAAAACATCCTGGGGTCGAAAATCGATGAAAAACTTTAAAAGGGCAACGTTCCAAGAAGACAATTTCAAGAGGTTTATTGTACTCACTGGTTTTTTTCCTGTTTTTTGTTTAAGAGAACTAAAAACGGTGTGGCAAAATGCTGAACATTAGGAATTATTAAAGACATGCAAATCCAAATTACAAAAACCTATCAGCTCACACCAGTCAGAATGGCCACCAGCAAAAATTCTGCAAACAATAAATGCTGAAGGAGTTGTGCAGAAATGCGTATGCTCGGTTCAAAGAGGGACATGGTAAGAGCCAGTAATGAAAACACAAAGGTTATTCTTTGAAAAGGTAAATATTGAGCTACCATTCAATCAAGCCTACCCACTGCCGGGCCTATCGCCTGAGAGGATGAGAATCCAAAAGTCACAGGCTGGCAATCCTGCACTCCAGCAATATTTACCATAGGCAACACTTGGAAGCATCGAAAGTGTCCATCCACAGAGGAATGCACAAAGAAGAAGTGGTCCATATACACAACGGAATACGACTCCAATAAAAAATATACATTCAATTTAAAAAACAAACATAAGTAAGGAGACATCAGCATTTGGGGGTTTATCCAGGCACATTCCTCTCTAATTTATAACCGAGGAAAACCACTGGCAGGAAGGTCTGTTTCCCTAGTTACCAGAGTGGGAATAGCAGAAATGCTGCCGCCCTCTGCCCGTTACCTGCAACAGAAGCTTTAAAACCTGTGCTAAGTGTCACTTCATATGCACAAGTACTGCTGGGCTGTAAATGAAACCTGCCCTCAAAATGTCTTGAGGGAGGTAATGGCCAAAATATCTCAAAATGTGGCACGTACTTCAAGAAAACAATATGAAGACGTAAGCTGTACTCAAAGTTTTAAGAAAAAAAGGAAATGCCGGAAAGGTCAATTTCAAGCGATTATGAGATGCATGCAAATCCAACCGCAAACAGGTACCAGCTCACACCAGTGAGAATAAACTTCAGCAAAAATCTACAAGCAATAAATGCTGAAGGGTTTGTGGAGAAGTGCATACCCTCAACGTTAAGTGGGACGTGACCTGGTAAGAGCCACTAATGAGAGCAGAATGGAGGTGCCTTTACATGGTAAACATTTTGCTACCATATGATCCAGCAGGCCCACTCCTGGGCCTATAAACTAAGAAGACAGAATTGGAAAGACACAGGCAGGCAAATCTGCACCGCAGCCGTATTACAATAGCCAAGACATGGAAGCAACCAATAAGTCCATCAACAGATGAGTGGACAAAGAAGAACTGGTACATGTACAGATGGAATATCAGACAAGGAAAAAAATGACACAATGCCATTTGGAGCACCGTAGATGAGTCTAGAGGTGATCACGCAACTTGTAGTAAGCCAGAAGGCGAAAGACACATATCCTATGATATCACTGATAGGTGTGACCTAAAAATTGATACCAGTGAAGATATTTCCACAGAGAAAGGCAATCACAGATTCATTAAACAACCTTATGTTTCAGCAATGGAAAGGTGTGAGGATTGGATACATGAGGTTGCTGGGGTTAACAGAGATATACAAACACAGGTGAAGTATATAATCACCAAAGACCTACGGAATACCAAGAGAAGACAACTCAACATTCTGTCGTAACCTACATGGGAAAAGGATCTGAAGAAGAACTGATATATGTATATGTGTAAAAGAACGACATCTTGCACACCTAGAACAAGCAAAACATTTTAATCAAACTTGCTGTGATAAGAAATTAAAATTAAATTAAAGAAACGAATAAGAAGTAGTGAGACATAAACTTAAGGGGCTCTTTCCTGGCACATTCCATTCAAATTTACAACCTAGAACAGGACATACATTGAGGCTCTGTTACCCTAGTAACCAGATTTGGTAAAGGAGAACTGCTCCCGCCTTGTGGCCGTTTCACACAACAGCAGCTCTAAACCCAGGGCTAACGGTTACTTGATATTCAAAATAATTGCAGGCCTGTAAATGACACGTGCCCTCAAAACAAATCCTTCGGTGATAAATCGAGCAAAAATCTCAAAAGACGTGTATATCTCAAAACGACAATTTCAAGAGGCATATTATATGCGCATTTTCCCTTCTGTTTCATTTATGTCTTTTTTCTTGTTAAAAAATGGCATGGAAATAGGCTCAACATCAGTAATTAATAAACCATGAAAATCCAGTGTACAAAGAGGTTCACTTCACAGCCGTCAGAATCATCATCACCAAAAAAGTCTACAAAGAATAAATGCTGAAGGGGTCATAGAGAGCTGCGTACCTGCTAGCTGCTGGTGGGATGTAACCTGGTAAGAGCCAATAGTGAGAACAGAATGGAGGTGCGTTTAAAGGTAAAAATTGAGCCACCATGTTATCTGGTAGGCCCTTTCATACGCCTATCACCTGAGTAGACCAGAATCAAAAAGACACAGGCTGGCAATCCTGCACTGCAGCATCATTTAACATAGCCAAGACGTGGAAGAAACTAAAATGTCCAGCAACAGAAAAATGAACAAAGAAAAAGTGTCCATGTACACAATGCAATATTAGCCATGGAAAACAATGAAACAGTGCCGTTTGCACCACCATAGAAAGACCTACAGTTAAACCCCCAATTTTAAGTAAGGAAGAAACCGAAAAACAGATAATCTATCATATCAATTATAGGTGTTACCTAAAAATTGATACCCATGAAATTATTTCCAAGAGGAGGACACGCATGGATTAGGAAAACAAAACTATGTTTAACCAAATGCAAAAGTGTAAGGAATGGATGAATTAGCAGATGGGGGTTTACAGACATGTACTGACACATATGAAATATATGTCACAAAATAACTATGGAATACCAAGAGAGGTGTACTCAACACTCTCTAATAACCTACACGGGAAAGGATCCACAGATGAATAGTTAGATACATAGGTATAATGAATCAGATTTTGTACACCTAAAAGAAAAAACATTTTTATCAACTTTGCTCTGATAATCAGTCAAAATTAAATTTAAATAACAAACAAGAAGTAAGGAGATATAAGCTCTTGGGGGTTTGCCCTGGCACATTCCACTCTAACTTGCAGCCTACTAACAGGATTTCCAGAAAAGCTCTGTTGCCCCCAAAACCTCGAGTTGGAAATGCAGAAGTGCTGCCGCCTTGTGGCTGTTTTCCGCAAGAGTGGACTTAAACCCACAGCTAACAGTCACTTAACATTCACAAGGACACAGGGCTGTAAGGACACCTGCCGTCCAAAAATTGTGGTGAGGTAGGGAATGGACAAAAAAATTCAAAACTGGTAAAATTTTCAAGGAGATAGTACGAAGAGGTAAGTTTTACTCACTCTTTTTAGAAAACAAGGAAAATGGATAAAAGCTCAACATCAGGAATTATGAGACTCATGCAACTCGAACCTACAAAAAGGTTTCAACTCACGCTAGTCAACTACCATCAGCAAAAGGTCTACAAACAATAAATGCTGAAGGGGTTTTAGAGAACTGTGTACCCTCTAGCTGCTGGTGAGATGTAAAGTGGTAACAGCCAATAATGAGAACAAAAAGGAGCTGCATTTCAAAGTAAAAATTGAGCCACCATTCCATCCAGCAGGCCCACCGCTGAGCCTCTCACCTCAGAAGACCAGAGTCACGAAGGCACAGGCTGCAACAGCTGCACTGCAGGAATTTTCCCAATAGCCAAGACACGGAAGCAGGCAAAATGTCCATCAACAGATGAATGGGTAAAAAACAAGTGGTCCATGTACACAATGAACATTAGCCATGGACAAAAATGAAACACTGCTCTTTGAGGCACCATAGAGGAGCCTAGAGATAATCACAGAACATGAAGTAAGTCAGAAAGCAAAAGACACAAACTATGATATCACTTATAGGCGTTATCTAACAACTGACACAAGTGAACATACTTCCACAGAGAAAGACACTCACAGACTTAGGAAACATACTATGCTTATCTAAAAGGAAAGGTGCGGGTAATAGGTAAATTAAGATTAAGGTTGCCATTCGTGTACAAATACCTATTAAATACATATATCAAAAAGACAGACCATATAGCAAGGGAGGTCTACCGAACACGCTGCAGTAATTTACATGAGAAGAGGATCTGTACATTAACATATATATATATGTATATATATATATATATATATATATATGAAAAAATCAATCAGATTGTGTATACCTAGGACAACCAATATTCTAATGATTATCCCGATTAAAAAAACTAAAACAAAGAACAAGAAATAAAGTGACATAAACTTATGGGTTTTTTTTACTGGCACATTCCCTTCTAATTTACACCCTGGCAACAGGACTTCCAAAAAGGCTCTGCTGACCTAGTAACCAGATTTGGGAATGGAGAAATGCTGCCCCCTTGTGGCCGTTTCCCAAACAGCAGCTTTAAACCCAGTGCTAATGGTCACTAAATATTCACACTCATTTCAGGCATGTAAATGACACCTGCACTCCAAAAACATCCTGGGGTCGAAAATCGATGAAAAACTTTAAAAGGGCAACGTTCCAAGAAGACAATTTCAAGAGGTTTATTGTACTCACTGGTTTTTTTCCTGTTTTTTGTTTAAGAGAACTAAAAACGGTGTGGCAAAATGCTGAACATTAGGAATTATTAAAGACATGCAAATCCAAATTACAAAAACCTATCAGCTCACACCAGTCAGAATGGCCACCAGCAAAAATTCTGCAAACAATAAATGCTGAAGGAATTGTGCAGAAATGCGTATGCTCGGTTCAAAGAGGGACATGGTAAGAGCCAGTAATGAAAACACAAAGGTTATTCTTTGAAAAGGTAAATATTGAGCTACCATTCAATCAAGCCTACCCACTGCCGGGCCTATCGCCTGAGAGGATGAGAATCCAAAAGTCACAGGCTGGCAATCCTGCACTCCAGCAATATTTACCATAGGCAACACTTGGAAGCATCGAAAGTGTCCATCCACAGAGGAATGCACAAAGAAGAAGTGGTCCATATACACAACGGAATACGACTCCAATAAAAAATATACATTCAATTTAAAAAACAAACATAAGTAAGGAGACATCAGCATTTGGGGGTTTATCCAGGCACATTCCTCTCTAATTTATAACCGAGGAAAACCACTGGCAGGAAGGTCTGTTTCCCTAGTTACCAGAGTGGGAATAGCAGAAATGCTGCCGCCCTCTGCCCGTTACCTGCAACAGAAGCTTTAAAACCTGTGCTAAGTGTCACTTCATATGCACAAGTACTGCTGGGCTGTAAATGAAACCTGCCCTCAAAATGTCTTGAGGGAGGTAATGGCCAAAATATCTCAAAATGTGGCACGTACTTCAAGAAAACAATATGAAGACGTAAGCTGTACTCAAAGTTTTAAGAAAAAAAGGAAATGCCGGAAAGGTCAATTTCAAGCGATTATGAGATGCATGCAAATCCAACCGCAAACAGGTACCAGCTCACACCAGTGAGAATAAACTTCAGCAAAAATCTACAAGCAATAAATGCTGAAGGGTTTGTGGAGAAGTGCATACCCTCAACGTTAAGTGGGACGTGACCTGGTAAGAGCCACTAATGAGAGCAGAATGGAGGTGCCTTTACATGGTAAACATTTTGCTACCATATGATCCAGCAGGCCCACTCCTGGGCCTATAAACTAAGAAGACAGAATTGGAAAGACACAGGCAGGCAAATCTGCACCGCAGCCGTATTACAATAGCCAAGACATGGAAGCAACCAATAAGTCCATCAACAGATGAGTGGACAAAGAAGAACTGGTACATGTACAGATGGAATATCAGACAAGGAAAAAAATGACACAATGCCATTTGGAGCACCGTAGATGAGTCTAGAGGTGATCACGCAACTTGTAGTAAGCCAGAAGGCGAAAGACACATATCCTATGATATCACTGATAGGTGTGACCTAAAAATTGATACCAGTGAAGATATTTCCACAGAGAAAGGCAATCACAGATTCATTAAACAACCTTATGTTTCAGCAATGGAAAGGTGTGAGGATTGGATACATGAGGTTGCTGGGGTTAACAGAGATATACAAACACAGGTGAAGTATATAATCACCAAAGACCTACGGAATACCAAGAGAAGACAACTCAACATTCTGTCGTAACCTACATGGGAAAAGGATCTGAAGAAGAACTGATATATGTATATGTGTAAAAGAACGACATCTTGCACACCTAGAACAAGCAAAACATTTTAATCAAACTTGCTGTGATAAGAAATTAAAATTAAATTAAAGAAACGAATAAGAAGTAGTGAGACATAAACTTAAGGGGCTCTTTCCTGGCACATTCCATTCAAATTTACAACCTAGAACAGGACATACATTGAGGCTCTGTTACCCTAGTAACCAGATTTGGTAAAGGAGAACTGCTCCCGCCTTGTGGCCATTTCACACAACAGCAGCTCTAAACCCAGGGCTAACGGTTACTTGATATTCAAAATAATTGCAGGCCTGTAAATGACACGTGCCCTCAAAACAAATCCTTCGGTGATAAATCGAGCAAAAATCTCAAAAGACGTGTATATCTCAAAACGACAATTTCAAGAGGCATATTATATGCGCATTTTCCCTTCTGTTTCATTTATGTCTTTTTTCTTGTTAAAAAATGGCATGGAAATAGGCTCAACATCAGTAATTAATAAACCATGAAAATCCAGTGTACAAAGAGGTTCACTTCACAGCCGTCAGAATCATCATCACCAAAAAAGTCTACAAAGAATAAATGCTGAAGGGGTCATAGAGAGCTGCGTACCTGCTAGCTGCTGGTGGGATGTAACCTGGTAAGAGCCAATAGTGAGAACAGAATGGAGGTGCGTTTAAAGGTAAAAATTGAGCCACCGTGTTATCTGGTAGGCCCTTTCATACGCCTATCACCTGAGTAGACCAGAATCAAAAAGACACAGGCTGGCAATCCTGCACTGCAGCATCATTTAACATAGCCAAGACGTGGAAGAAACTAAAATGTCCAGCAACAGAAAAATGAACAAAGAAAAAGTGTCCATGTACACAATGCAATATTAGCCATGGAAAACAATGAAACAGTGCCGTTTGCACCACCATAGAAAGACCTACAGTTAAACCCCCAATTTTAAGTAAGGAAGAAACCGAAAAACAGATAATCTATCATATCAATTATAGGTGTTACCTAAAAATTGATACCCATGAAATTATTTCCAAGAGGAGGACACGCATGGATTAGGAAAACAAAACTATGTTTAACCAAATGCAAAAGTGTAAGGAATGGATGAATTAGCAGATGGGGGTTTACAGACATGTACTGACACATATGAAATATATGTCACAAAATAACTATGGAATACCAAGAGAGGTGTACTCAACACTCTCTAATAACCTACACGGGAAAGGATCCACAGATGAATAGTTAGATACATAGGTATAATGAATCAGATTTTGTACACCTAAAAGAAAAAACATTTTTATCAACTTTGCTCTGATAATCAGTCAAAATTAAATTTAAATAACAAACAAGAAGTAAGGAGATATAAGCTCTTGGGGGTTTGCCCTGGCACATTCCACTCTAACTTGCAGCCTACTAACAGGATTTCCAGAAAAGCTCTGTTGCCCCCAAAACCTCGAGTTGGAAATGCAGAAGTGCTGCCGCCTTGTGGCTGTTTTCCGCAAGAGTGGACTTAAACCCACAGCTAACAGTCACTTAACATTCACAAGGACACAGGGCTGTAAGGACACCTGCCGTCCAAAAATTGTGGTGAGGTAGGGAATGGACAAAAAAATTCAAAACTGGTAAAATTTTCAAGGAGATAGTACGAAGAGGTAAGTTTTACTCACTCTTTTTAGAAAACAAGGAAAATGGATAAAAGCTCAACATCAGGAATTATGAGACTCATGCAACTCGAACCTACAAAAAGGTTTCAACTCACGCTAGTCAACTACCATCAGCAAAAGGTCTACAAACAATAAATGCTGAAGGGGTTTTAGAGAACTGTGTACCCTCTAGCTGCTGGTGAGATGTAAAGTGGTAACAGCCAATAATGAGAACAAAAAGGAGCTGCATTTCAAAGTAAAAATTGAGCCACCGTTCCATCCAGCAGGCCCACCGCTGAGCCTCTCACCTCAGAAGACCAGAGTCACGAAGGCACAGGCTGCAACAGCTGCACTGCAGGAATTTTCCCAATAGCCAAGACACGGAAGCAGGCAAAATGTCCATCAACAGATGAATGGGTAAAAAACAAGTGGTCCATGTACACAATGAACATTAGCCATGGACAAAAATGAAACACTGCTCTTTGAGGCACCATAGAGGAGCCTAGAGATAATCACAGAACATGAAGTAAGTCGGAAAGCAAAAGACACAAACTATGATATCACTTATAGGCGTTATCTAACAACTGACACAAGTGAACATACTTCCACAGAGAAAGACACTCACAGACTTAGGAAACATACTATGCTTATCTAAAAGGAAAGGTGCGGGTAATAGGTAAATTAAGATTAAGGTTGCCATTCGTGTACAAATACCTATTAAATACATATATCAAAAAGACAGACCATATAGCAAGGGAGGTCTACCGAACACGCTGCAGTAATTTACATGAGAAGAGGATCTGTACATTAACATATATATATATGTATATATATATATATATATATGAAAAAATCAATCAGATTGTGTATACCTAGGACAACCAATATTCTAATGATTATCCCGATTAAAAAAACTAAAACAAAGAACAAGAAATAAAGTGACATAAACTTATGGGTTTTTTTTACTGGCACATTCCCTTCTAATTTACACCCTGGCAACAGGACTTCCAAAAAGGCTCTGCTGACCTAGTAACCAGATTTGGGAATGGAGAAATGCTGCCCCCTTGTGGCCGTTTCCCAAACAGCAGCTTTAAACCCAGTGCTAATGGTCACTAAATATTCACACTCATTTCAGGCATGTAAATGACACCTGCACTCCAAAAACATCCTGGGGTCGAAAATCGATGAAAAACTTTAAAAGGGCAACGTTCCAAGAAGACAATTTCAAGAGGTTTATTGTACTCACTGGTTTTTTTCCTGTTTTTTGTTTAAGAGAACTAAAAACGGTGTGGCAAAATGCTGAACATTAGGAATTATTAAAGACATGCAAATCCAAATTACAAAAACCTATCAGCTCACACCAGTCAGAATGGCCACCAGCAAAAATTCTGCAAACAATAAATGCTGAAGGAGTTGTGCAGAAATGCGTATGCTCGGTTCAAAGAGGGACATGGTAAGAGCCAGTAATGAAAACACAAAGGTTATTCTTTGAAAAGGTAAATATTGAGCTACCATTCAATCAAGCCTACCCACTGCCGGGCCTATCGCCTGAGAGGATGAGAATCCAAAAGTCACAGGCTGGCAATCCTGCACTCCAGCAATATTTACCATAGGCAACACTTGGAAGCATCGAAAGTGTCCATCCACAGAGGAATGCACAAAGAAGAAGTGGTCCATATACACAACGGAATACGACTCCAATAAAAAATATACATTCAATTTAAAAAACAAACATAAGTAAGGAGACATCAGCATTTGGGGGTTTATCCAGGCACATTCCTCTCTAATTTATAACCGAGGAAAACCACTGGCAGGAAGGTCTGTTTCCCTAGTTACCAGAGTGGGAATAGCAGAAATGCTGCCGCCCTCTGCCCGTTACCTGCAACAGAAGCTTTAAAACCTGTGCTAAGTGTCACTTCATATGCACAAGTACTGCTGGGCTGTAAATGAAACCTGCCCTCAAAATGTCTTGAGGGAGGTAATGGCCAAAATATCTCAAAATGTGGCACGTACTTCAAGAAAACAATATGAAGACGTAAGCTGTACTCAAAGTTTTAAGAAAAAAAGGAAATGCCGGAAAGGTCAATTTCAAGCGATTATGAGATGCATGCAAATCCAACCGCAAACAGGTACCAGCTCACACCAGTGAGAATAAACTTCAGCAAAAATCTACAAGCAATAAATGCTGAAGGGTTTGTGGAGAAGTGCATACCCTCAACGTTAAGTGGGACGTGACCTGGTAAGAGCCACTAATGAGAGCAGAATGGAGGTGCCTTTACATGGTAAACATTTTGCTACCATATGATCCAGCAGGCCCACTCCTGGGCCTATAAACTAAGAAGACAGAATTGGAAAGACACAGGCAGGCAAATCTGCACCGCAGCCGTATTACAATATCCAAGACATGGAAGCAACCAATAAGTCCATCAACAGATGAGTGGACAAAGAAGAACTGGTACATGTACAGATGGAATATCAGACAAGGAAAAAAATGACACAATGCCATTTGGAGCACCGTAGATGAGTCTAGAGGTGATCACGCAACTTGTAGTAAGCCAGAAGGCGAAAGACACATATCCTATGATATCACTGATAGGTGTGACCTAAAAATTGATACCAGTGAAGATATTTCCACAGAGAAAGGCAATCACAGATTCATTAAACAACCTTATGTTTCAGCAATGGAAAGGTGTGAGGATTGGATACATGAGGTTGCTGGGGTTAACAGAGATATACAAACACAGGTGAAGTATATAATCACCAAAGACCTACGGAATACCAAGAGAAGACAACTCAACATTCTGTCGTAACCTACATGGGAAAAGGATCTGAAGAAGAACTGATATATGTATATGTGTAAAAGAACGACATCTTGCACACCTAGAACAAGCAAAACATTTTAATCAAACTTGCTGTGATAAGAAATTAAAATTAAATTAAAGAAACGAATAAGAAGTAGTGAGACATAAACTTAAGGGGCTCTTTCCTGGCACATTCCATTCAAATTTACAACCTAGAACAGGACATACATTGAGGCTCTGTTACCCTAGTAACCAGATTTGGTAAAGGAGAACTGCTCCCGCCTTGTGGCCGTTTCACACAACAGCAGCTCTAAACCCAGGGCTAACGGTTACTTGATATTCAAAATAATTGCAGGCCTGTAAATGACACGTGCCCTCAAAACAAATCCTTCGGTGATAAATCGAGCAAAAATCTCAAAAGACGTGTATATCTCAAAACGACAATTTCAAGAGGCATATTATATGCGCATTTTCCCTTCTGTTTCATTTATGTCTTTTTTCTTGTTAAAAAATGGCATGGAAATAGGCTCAACATCAGTAATTAATAAACCATGAAAATCCAGTGTACAAAGAGGTTCACTTCACAGCCGTCAGAATCATCATCACCAAAAAAGTCTACAAAGAATAAATGCTGAAGGGGTCATAGAGAGCTGCGTACCTGCTAGCTGCTGGTGGGATGTAACCTGGTAAGAGCCAATAGTGAGAACAGAATGGAGGTGCGTTTAAAGGTAAAAATTGAGCCACCGTGTTATCTGGTAGGCCCTTTCATACGCCTATCACCTGAGTAGACCAGAATCAAAAAGACACAGGCTGGCAATCCTGCACTGCAGCATCATTTAACATAGCCAAGACGTGGAAGAAACTAAAATGTCCAGCAACAGAAAAATGAACAAAGAAAAAGTGTCCATGTACACAATGCAATATTAGCCATGGAAAACAATGAAACAGTGCCGTTTGCACCACCATAGAAAGACCTACAGTTAAACCCCCAATTTTAAGTAAGGAAGAAACCGAAAAACAGATAATCTATCATATCAATTATAGGTGTTACCTAAAAATTGATACCCATGAAATTATTTCCAAGAGGAGGACACGCATGGATTAGGAAAACAAAACTATGTTTAACCAAATGCAAAAGTGTAAGGAATGGATGAATTAGCAGATGGGGGTTTACAGACATGTACTGACACATATGAAATATATGTCACAAAATAACTATGGAATACCAAGAGAGGTGTACTCAACACTCTCTAATAACCTACACGGGAAAGGATCCACAGATGAATAGTTAGATACATAGGTATAATGAATCAGATTTTGTACACCTAAAAGAAAAAACATTTTTATCAACTTTGCTCTGATAATCAGTCAAAATTAAATTTAAATAACAAACAAGAAGTAAGGAGATATAAGCTCTTGGGGGTTTGCCCTGGCACATTCCACTCTAACTTGCAGCCTACTAACAGGATTTCCAGAAAAGCTCTGTTGCCCCCAAAACCTCGAGTTGGAAATGCAGAAGTGCTGCCGCCTTGTGGCTGTTTTCCGCAAGAGTGGACTTAAACCCACAGCTAACAGTCACTTAACATTCACAAGGACACAGGGCTGTAAGGACACCTGCCGTCCAAAAATTGTGGTGAGGTAGGGAATGGACAAAAAAATTCAAAACTGGTAAAATTTTCAAGGAGATAGTACGAAGAGGTAAGTTTTACTCACTCTTTTTAGAAAACAAGGAAAATGGATAAAAGCTCAACATCAGGAATTATGAGACTCATGCAACTCGAACCTACAAAAAGGTTTCAACTCACGCTAGTCAACTACCATCAGCAAAAGTTCTACAAACAATAAATGCTGAAGGGGTTTTAGAGAACTGTGTACCCTCTAGCTGCTGGTGAGATGTAAAGTGGTAACAGCCAATAATGAGAACAAAAAGGAGCTGCATTTCAAAGTAAAAATTGAGCCACCGTTCCATCCAGCAGGCCCACCGCTGAGCCTCTCACCTCAGAAGACCAGAGTCACGAAGGCACAGGCTGCAACAGCTGCACTGCAGGAATTTTCCCAATAGCCAAGACACGGAAGCAGGCAAAATGTCCATCAACAGATGAATGGGTAAAAAACAAGTGGTCCATGTACACAATGAACATTAGCCATGGACAAAAATGAAACACTGCTCTTTGAGGCACCATAGAGGAGCCTAGAGATAATCACAGAACATGAAGTAAGTCGGAAAGCAAAAGACACAAACTATGATATCACTTATAGGCGTTATCTAACAACTGACACAAGTGAACATACTTCCACAGAGAAAGACACTCACAGACTTAGGAAACATACTATGCTTATCTAAAAGGAAAGGTGCGGGTAATAGGTAAATTAAGATTAAGGTTGCCATTCGTGTACAAATACCTATTAAATACATATATCAAAAAGACAGACCATATAGCAAGGGAGGTCTACCGAACACGCTGCAGTAATTTACATGAGAAGAGGATCTGTACATTAACATATATATATATGTATATATATATATATATATGAAAAAATCAATCAGATTGTGTATACCTAGGACAACCAATATTCTAATGATTATCCCGATTAAAAAAACTAAAACAAAGAACAAGAAATAAAGTGACATAAACTTATGGGTTTTTTTTACTGGCACATTCCCTTCTAATTTACACCCTGGCAACAGGACTTCCAAAAAGGCTCTGCTGACCTAGTAACCAGATTTGGGAATGGAGAAATGCTGCCCCCTTGTGGCCGTTTCCCAAACAGCAGCTTTAAACCCAGTGCTAATGGTCACTAAATATTCACACTCATTTCAGGCATGTAAATGACACCTGCACTCCAAAAACATCCTGGGGTCGAAAATCGATGAAAAACTTTAAAAGGGCAACGTTCCAAGAAGACAATTTCAAGAGGTTTATTGTACTCACTGGTTTTTTTCCTGTTTTTTGTTTAAGAGAACTAAAAACGGTGTGGCAAAATGCTGAACATTAGGAATTATTAAAGACATGCAAATCCAAATTACAAAAACCTATCAGCTCACACCAGTCAGAATGGCCACCAGCAAAAATTCTGCAAACAATAAATGCTGAAGGAGTTGTGCAGAAATGCGTATGCTCGGTTCAAAGAGGGACATGGTAAGAGCCAGTAATGAAAACACAAAGGTTATTCTTTGAAAAGGTAAATATTGAGCTACCATTCAATCAAGCCTACCCACTGCCGGGCCTATCGCCTGAGAGGATGAGAATCCAAAAGTCACAGGCTGGCAATCCTGCACTCCAGCAATATTTACCATAGGCAACACTTGGAAGCATCGAAAGTGTCCATCCACAGAGGAATGCACAAAGAAGAAGTGGTCCATATACACAACGGAATACGACTCCAATAAAAAATATACATTCAATTTAAAAAACAAACATAAGTAAGGAGACATCAGCATTTGGGGGTTTATCCAGGCACATTCCTCTCTAATTTATAACCGAGGAAAACCACTGGCAGGAAGGTCTGTTTCCCTAGTTACCAGAGTGGGAATAGCAGAAATGCTGCCGCCCTCTGCCCGTTACCTGCAACAGAAGCTTTAAAACCTGTGCTAAGTGTCACTTCATATGCACAAGTACTGCTGGGCTGTAAATGAAACCTGCCCTCAAAATGTCTTGAGGGAGGTAATGGCCAAAATATCTCAAAATGTGGCACGTACTTCAAGAAAACAATATGAAGACGTAAGCTGTACTCAAAGTTTTAAGAAAAAAAGGAAATGCCGGAAAGGTCAATTTCAAGCGATTATGAGATGCATGCAAATCCAACCGCAAACAGGTACCAGCTCACACCAGTGAGAATAAACTTCAGCAAAAATCTACAAGCAATAAATGCTGAAGGGTTTGTGGAGAAGTGCATACCCTCAACGTTAAGTGGGACGTGACCTGGTAAGAGCCACTAATGAGAGCAGAATGGAGGTGCCTTTACATGGTAAACATTTTGCTACCATATGATCCAGCAGGCCCACTCCTGGGCCTATAAACTAAGAAGACAGAATTGGAAAGACACAGGCAGGCAAATCTGCACCGCAGCCGTATTACAATATCCAAGACATGGAAGCAACCAATAAGTCCATCAACAGATGAGTGGACAAAGAAGAACTGGTACATGTACAGATGGAATATCAGACAAGGAAAAAAATGACACAATGCCATTTGGAGCACCGTAGATGAGTCTAGAGGTGATCACGCAACTTGTAGTAAGCCAGAAGGCGAAAGACACATATCCTATGATATCACTGATAGGTGTGACCTAAAAATTGATACCAGTGAAGATATTTCCACAGAGAAAGGCAATCACAGATTCATTAAACAACCTTATGTTTCAGCAATGGAAAGGTGTGAGGATTGGATACATGAGGTTGCTGGGGTTAACAGAGATATACAAACACAGGTGAAGTATATAATCACCAAAGACCTACGGAATACCAAGAGAAGACAACTCAACATTCTGTCGTAACCTACATGGGAAAAGGATCTGAAGAAGAACTGATATATGTATATGTGTAAAAGAACGACATCTTGCACACCTAGAACAAGCAAAACATTTTAATCAAACTTGCTGTGATAAGAAATTAAAATTAAATTAAAGAAACGAATAAGAAGTAGTGAGACATAAACTTAAGGGGCTCTTTCCTGGCACATTCCATTCAAATTTACAACCTAGAACAGGACATACATTGAGGCTCTGTTACCCTAGTAACCAGATTTGGTAAAGGAGAACTGCTCCCGCCTTGTGGCCGTTTCACACAACAGCAGCTCTAAACCCAGGGCTAACGGTTACTTGATATTCAAAATAATTGCAGGCCTGTAAATGACACGTGCCCTCAAAACAAATCCTTCGGTGATAAATCGAGCAAAAATCTCAAAAGACGTGTATATCTCAAAACGACAATTTCAAGAGGCATATTATATGCGCATTTTCCCTTCTGTTTCATTTATGTCTTTTTTCTTGTTAAAAAATGGCATGGAAATAGGCTCAACATCAGTAATTAATAAACCATGAAAATCCAGTGTACAAAGAGGTTCACTTCACAGCCGTCAGAATCATCATCACCAAAAAAGTCTACAAAGAATAAATGCTGAAGGGGTCATAGAGAGCTGCGTACCTGCTAGCTGCTGGTGGGATGTAACCTGGTAAGAGCCAATAGTGAGAACAGAATGGAGGTGCGTTTAAAGGTAAAAATTGAGCCACCGTGTTATCTGGTAGGCCCTTTCATACGCCTATCACCTGAGTAGACCAGAATCAAAAAGACACAGGCTGGCAATCCTGCACTGCAGCATCATTTAACATAGCCAAGACGTGGAAGAAACTAAAATGTCCAGCAACAGAAAAATGAACAAAGAAAAAGTGTCCATGTACACAATGCAATATTAGCCATGGAAAACAATGAAACAGTGCCGTTTGCACCACCATAGAAAGACCTACAGTTAAACCCCCAATTTTAAGTAAGGAAGAAACCGAAAAACAGATAATCTATCATATCAATTATAGGTGTTACCTAAAAATTGATACCCATGAAATTATTTCCAAGAGGAGGACACGCATGGATTAGGAAAACAAAACTATGTTTAACCAAATGCAAAAGTGTAAGGAATGGATGAATTAGCAGATGGGGGTTTACAGACATGTACTGACACATATGAAATATATGTCACAAAATAACTATGGAATACCAAGAGAGGTGTACTCAACACTCTCTAATAACCTACACGGGAAAGGATCCACAGATGAATAGTTAGATACATAGGTATAATGAATCAGATTTTGTACACCTAAAAGAAAAAACATTTTTATCAACTTTGCTCTGATAATCAGTCAAAATTAAATTTAAATAACAAACAAGAAGTAAGGAGATATAAGCTCTTGGGGGTTTGCCCTGGCACATTCCACTCTAACTTGCAGCCTACTAACAGGATTTCCAGAAAAGCTCTGTTGCCCCCAAAACCTCGAGTTGGAAATGCAGAAGTGCTGCCGCCTTGTGGCTGTTTTCCGCAAGAGTGGACTTAAACCCACAGCTAACAGTCACTTAACATTCACAAGGACACAGGGCTGTAAGGACACCTGCCGTCCAAAAATTGTGGTGAGGTAGGGAATGGACAAAAAAATTCAAAACTGGTAAAATTTTCAAGGAGATAGTACGAAGAGGTAAGTTTTACTCACTCTTTTTAGAAAACAAGGAAAATGGATAAAAGCTCAACATCAGGAATTATGAGACTCATGCAACTCGAACCTACAAAAAGGTTTCAACTCACGCTAGTCAACTACCATCAGCAAAAGTTCTACAAACAATAAATGCTGAAGGGGTTTTAGAGAACTGTGTACCCTCTAGCTGCTGGTGAGATGTAAAGTGGTAACAGCCAATAATGAGAACAAAAAGGAGCTGCATTTCAAAGTAAAAATTGAGCCACCGTTCCATCCAGCAGGCCCACCGCTGAGCCTCTCACCTCAGAAGACCAGAGTCACGAAGGCACAGGCTGCAACAGCTGCACTGCAGGAATTTTCCCAATAGCCAAGACACGGAAGCAGGCAAAATGTCCATCAACAGATGAATGGATAAAAAACAAGTGGTCCATGTACACAATGAACATTAGCCATGGACAAAAATGAAACACTGCTCTTTGAGGCACCATAGAGGAGCCTAGAGATAATCACAGAACATGAAGTAAGTCGGAAAGCAAAAGACACAAACTATGATATCACTTATAGGCGTTATCTAACAACTGACACAAGTGAACATACTTCCACAGAGAAAGACACTCACAGACTTAGGAAACATACTATGCTTATCTAAAAGGAAAGGTGCGGGTAATAGGTAAATTAAGATTAAGGTTGCCATTCGTGTACAAATACCTATTAAATACATATATCAAAAAGACAGACCATATAGCAAGGGAGGTCTACCGAACACGCTGCAGTAATTTACATGAGAAGAGGATCTGTACATTAACATATATATATATGTATATATATATATATATATATGAAAAAATCAATCAGATTGTGTATACCTAGGACAACCAATATTCTAATGATTATCCCGATTAAAAAAACTAAAACAAAGAACAAGAAATAAAGTGACATAAACTTATGGGTTTTTTTTACTGGCACATTCCCTTCTAATTTACACCCTGGCAACAGGACTTCCAAAAAGGCTCTGCTGACCTAGTAACCAGATTTGGGAATGGAGAAATGCTGCCCCCTTGTGGCCGTTTCCCAAACAGCAGCTTTAAACCCAGTGCTAATGGTCACTAAATATTCACACTCATTTCAGGCATGTAAATGACACCTGCACTCCAAAAACATCCTGGGGTCGAAAATCGATGAAAAACTTTAAAAGGGCAACGTTCCAAGAAGACAATTTCAAGAGGTTTATTGTACTCACTGGTTTTTTTCCTGTTTTTTGTTTAAGAGAACTAAAAACGGTGTGGCAAAATGCTGAACATTAGGAATTATTAAAGACATGCAAATCCAAATTACAAAAACCTATCAGCTCACACCAGTCAGAATGGCCACCAGCAAAAATTCTGCAAACAATAAATGCTGAAGGAGTTGTGCAGAAATGCGTATGCTCGGTTCAAAGAGGGACATGGTAAGAGCCAGTAATGAAAACACAAAGGTTATTCTTTGAAAAGGTAAATATTGAGCTACCATTCAATCAAGCCTACCCACTGCCGGGCCTATCGCCTGAGAGGATGAGAATCCAAAAGTCACAGGCTGGCAATCCTGCACTCCAGCAATATTTACCATAGGCAACACTTGGAAGCATCGAAAGTGTCCATCCACAGAGGAATGCACAAAGAAGAAGTGGTCCATATACACAACGGAATACGACTCCAATAAAAAATATACATTCAATTTAAAAAACAAACATAAGTAAGGAGACATCAGCATTTGGGGGTTTATCCAGGCACATTCCTCTCTAATTTATAACCGAGGAAAACCACTGGCAGGAAGGTCTGTTTCCCTAGTTACCAGAGTGGGAATAGCAGAAATGCTGCCGCCCTCTGCCCGTTACCTGCAACAGAAGCTTTAAAACCTGTGCTAAGTGTCACTTCATATGCACAAGTACTGCTGGGCTGTAAATGAAACCTGCCCTCAAAATGTCTTGAGGGAGGTAATGGCCAAAATATCTCAAAATGTGGCACGTACTTCAAGAAAACAATATGAAGACGTAAGCTGTACTCAAAGTTTTAAGAAAAAAAGGAAATGCCGGAAAGGTCAATTTCAAGCGATTATGAGATGCATGCAAATCCAACCGCAAACAGGTACCAGCTCACACCAGTGAGAATAAACTTCAGCAAAAATCTACAAGCAATAAATGCTGAAGGGTTTGTGGAGAAGTGCATACCCTCAACGTTAAGTGGGACGTGACCTGGTAAGAGCCACTAATGAGAGCAGAATGGAGGTGCCTTTACATGGTAAACATTTTGCTACCATATGATCCAGCAGGCCCACTCCTGGGCCTATAAACTAAGAAGACAGAATTGGAAAGACACAGGCAGGCAAATCTGCACCGCAGCCGTATTACAATAGCCAAGACATGGAAGCAACCAATAAGTCCATCAACAGATGAGTGGACAAAGAAGAACTGGTACATGTACAGATGGAATATCAGACAAGGAAAAAAATGACACAATGCCATTTGGAGCACCGTAGATGAGTCTAGAGGTGATCACGCAACTTGTAGTAAGCCAGAAGGCGAAAGACACATATCCTATGATATCACTGATAGGTGTGACCTAAAAATTGACACCAGTGAAGATATTTCCACAGAGAAAGGCAATCACAGATTCATTAAACAACCTTATGTTTCAGCAATGGAAAGGTGTGAGGATTGGATACATGAGGTTGCTGGGGTTAACAGAGATATACAAACACAGGTGAAGTATATAATCACCAAAGACCTACGGAATACCAAGAGAAGACAACTCAACATTCTGTCGTAACCTACATGGGAAAAGGATCTGAAGAAGAACTGATATATGTATATGTGTAAAAGAACGACATCTTGCACACCTAGAACAAGCAAAACATTTTAATCAAACTTGCTGTGATAAGAAATTAAAATTAAATTAAAGAAACGAATAAGAAGTAGTGAGACATAAACTTAAGGGGCTCTTTCCTGGCACATTCCATTCAAATTTACAACCTAGAACAGGACATACATTGAGGCTCTGTTACCCTAGTAACCAGATTTGGTAAAGGAGAACTGCTCCCGCCTTGTGGCCGTTTCACACAACAGCAGCTCTAAACCCAGGGCTAACGGTTACTTGATATTCAAAATAATTGCAGGCCTGTAAATGACACGTGCCCTCAAAACAAATCCTTCGGTGATAAATCGAGCAAAAATCTCAAAAGACGTGTATATCTCAAAACGACAATTTCAAGAGGCATATTATATGCGCATTTTCCCTTCTGTTTCATTTATGTCTTTTTTCTTGTTAAAAAATGGCATGGAAATAGGCTCAACATCAGTAATTAATAAACCATGAAAATCCAGTGTACAAAGAGGTTCACTTCACAGCCGTCAGAATCATCATCACCAAAAAAGTCTACAAAGAATAAATGCTGAAGGGGTCATAGAGAGCTGCGTACCTGCTAGCTGCTGGTGGGATGTAACCTGGTAAGAGCCAATAGTGAGAACAGAATGGAGGTGCGTTTAAAGGTAAAAATTGAGCCACCATGTTATCTGGTAGGCCCTTTCATACGCCTATCACCTGAGTAGACCAGAATCAAAAAGACACAGGCTGGCAATCCTGCACTGCAGCATCATTTAACATAGCCAAGACGTGGAAGAAACTAAAATGTCCAGCAACAGAAAAATGAACAAAGAAAAAGTGTCCATGTACACAATGCAATATTAGCCATGGAAAACAATGAAACAGTGCCGTTTGCACCACCATAGAAAGACCTACAGTTAAACCCCCAATTTTAAGTAAGGAAGAAACCGAAAAACAGATAATCTATCATATCAATTATAGGTGTTACCTAAAAATTGATACCCATGAAATTATTTCCAAGAGGAGGACACGCATGGATTAGGAAAACAAAACTATGTTTAACCAAATGCAAAAGTGTAAGGAATGGATGAATTAGCAGATGGGGGTTTACAGACATGTACTGACACATATGAAATATATGTCACAAAATAACTATGGAATACCAAGAGAGGTGTACTCAACACTCTCTAATAACCTACACGGGAAAGGATCCACAGATGAATAGTTAGATACATAGGTATAATGAATCAGATTTTGTACACCTAAAAGAAAAAACATTTTTATCAACTTTGCTCTGATAATCAGTCAAAATTAAATTTAAATAACAAACAAGAAGTAAGGAGATATAAGCTCTTGGGGGTTTGCCCTGGCACATTCCACTCTAACTTGCAGCCTACTAACAGGATTTCCAGAAAAGCTCTGTTGCCCCCAAAACCTCGAGTTGGAAATGCAGAAGTGCTGCCGCCTTGTGGCTGTTTTCCACAAGAGTGGACTTAAACCCACAGCTAACAGTCACTTAACATTCACAAGGACACAGGGCTGTAAGGACACCTGCCGTCCAAAAATTGTGGTGAGGTAGGGAATGGACAAAAAAATTCAAAACTGGTAAAATTTTCAAGGAGATAGTACGAAGAGGTAAGTTTTACTCACTCTTTTTAGAAAACAAGGAAAATGGATAAAAGCTCAACATCAGGAATTATGAGACTCATGCAACTCGAACCTACAAAAAGGTTTCAACTCACGCTAGTCAACTACCATCAGCAAAAGTTCTACAAACAATAAATGCTGAAGGGGTTTTAGAGAACTGTGTACCCTCTAGCTGCTGGTGAGATGTAAAGTGGTAACAGCCAATAATGAGAACAGAAAGGAGCTGCATTTCAAAGTAAAAATTGAGCCACCATTCCATCCAGCAGGCCCACCGCTGAGCCTCTCGCCTCAGAAGACCAGAGTCACGAAGGCACAGGCTGCAACAGCTGCACTGCAGGAATTTTCCCAATAGCCAAGACACGGAAGCAGGCAAAATGTCCATCAACAGATGAATGGATAAAAAACAAGTGGTCCATGTACACAATGAACATTAGCCATGGACAAAAATGAAACACTGCTCTTTGAGGCACCATAGAGGAGCCTAGAGATAATCACAGAACATGAAGTAAGTCGGAAAGCAAAAGACACAAACTATGATATCACTTATAGGCGTTATCTAACAACTGACACAAGTGAACATACTTCCACAGAGAAAGACACTCACAGACTTAGGAAACATACTATGCTTATCTAAAAGGAAAGGTGCGGGTAATAGGTAAATTAAGATTAAGGTTGCCATTCGTGTACAAATACCTATTAAATACATATATCAAAAAGACAGACCATATAGCAAGGGAGGTCTACCGAACACGCTGCAGTAATTTACATGAGAAGAGGATCTGTACATTAACATATATATATATGTATATATATATATATATATATATATGAAAAAATCAATCAGATTGTGTATACCTAGGACAACCAATATTCTAATGATTATCCCGATTAAAAAAACTAAAACAAAGAACAAGAAATAAAGTGACATAAACTTATGGGTTTTTTTTACTGGCACATTCCCTTCTAATTTACACCCTGGCAACAGGACTTCCAAAAAGGCTCTGCTGACCTAGTAACCAGATTTGGGAATGGAGAAATGCTGCCCCCTTGTGGCCGTTTCCCAAACAGCAGCTTTAAACCCAGTGCTAATGGTCACTAAATATTCACACTCATTTCAGGCATGTAAATGACACCTGCACTCCAAAAACATCCTGGGGTCGAAAATCGATGAAAAACTTTAAAAGGGCAACGTTCCAAGAAGACAATTTCAAGAGGTTTATTGTACTCACTGGTTTTTTTTCCTGTTTTTTGTTTAAGAGAACTAAAAACGGTGTGGCAAAATGCTGAACATTAGGAATTATTAAAGACATGCAAATCCAAATTACAAAAACCTATCAGCTCACACCAGTCAGAATGGCCACCAGCAAAAATTCTGCAAACAATAAATGCTGAAGGAGTTGTGCAGAAATGCGTATGCTCGGTTCAAAGAGGGACATGGTAAGAGCCAGTAATGAAAACACAAAGGTTATTCTTTGAAAAGGTAAATATTGAGCTACCATTCAATCAAGCCTACCCACTGCCGGGCCTATCGCCTGAGAGGATGAGAATCCAAAAGTCACAGGCTGGCAATCCTGCACTCCAGCAATATTTACCATAGGCAACACTTGGAAGCATCGAAAGTGTCCATCCACAGAGGAATGCACAAAGAAGAAGTGGTCCATATACACAACGGAATACGACTCCAATAAAAAATATACATTCAATTTAAAAAACAAACATAAGTAAGGAGACATCAGCATTTGGGGGTTTATCCAGGCACATTCCTCTCTAATTTATAACCGAGGAAAACCACTGGCAGGAAGGTCTGTTTCCCTAGTTACCAGAGTGGGAATAGCAGAAATGCTGCCGCCCTCTGCCCGTTACCTGCAACAGAAGCTTTAAAACCTGTGCTAAGTGTCACTTCATATGCACAAGTACTGCTGGGCTGTAAATGAAACCTGCCCTCAAAATGTCTTGAGGGAGGTAATGGCCAAAATATCTCAAAATGTGGCACGTACTTCAAGAAAACAATATGAAGACGTAAGCTGTACTCAAAGTTTTAAGAAAAAAAGGAAATGCCGGAAAGGTCAATTTCAAGCGATTATGAGATGCATGCAAATCCAACCGCAAACAGGTACCAGCTCACACCAGTGAGAATAAACTTCAGCAAAAATCTACAAGCAATAAATGCTGAAGGGTTTGTGGAGAAGTGCATACCCTCAACGTTAAGTGGGACGTGACCTGGTAAGAGCCACTAATGAGAGCAGAATGGAGGTGCCTTTACATGGTAAACATTTTGCTACCATATGATCCAGCAGGCCCACTCCTGGGCCTATAAACTAAGAAGACAGAATTGGAAAGACACAGGCAGGCAAATCTGCACCGCAGCCGTATTACAATAGCCAAGACATGGAAGCAACCAATAAGTCCATCAACAGATGAGTGGACAAAGAAGAACTGGTACATGTACAGATGGAATATCAGACAAGGAAAAAAATGACACAATGCCATTTGGAGCACCGTAGATGAGTCTAGAGGTGATCACGCAACTTGTAGTAAGCCAGAAGGCGAAAGACACATATCCTATGATATCACTGATAGGTGTGACCTAAAAATTGACACCAGTGAAGATATTTCCACAGAGAAAGGCAATCACAGATTCATTAAACAACCTTATGTTTCAGCAATGGAAAGGTGTGAGGATTGGATACATGAGGTTGCTGGGGTTAACAGAGATATACAAACACAGGTGAAGTATATAATCACCAAAGACCTACGGAATACCAAGAGAAGACAACTCAACATTCTGTCGTAACCTACATGGGAAAAGGATCTGAAGAAGAACTGATATATGTATATGTGTAAAAGAACGACATCTTGCACACCTAGAACAAGCAAAACATTTTAATCAAACTTGCTGTGATAAGAAATTAAAATTAAATTAAAGAAACGAATAAGAAGTAGTGAGACATAAACTTAAGGGGCTCTTTCCTGGCACATTCCATTCAAATTTACAACCTAGAACAGGACATACATTGAGGCTCTGTTACCCTAGTAACCAGATTTGGTAAAGGAGAACTGCTCCCGCCTTGTGGCCGTTTCACACAACAGCAGCTCTAAACCCAGGGCTAACGGTTACTTGATATTCAAAATAATTGCAGGCCTGTAAATGACACGTGCCCTCAAAACAAATCCTTCGGTGATAAATCGAGCAAAAATCTCAAAAGACGTGTATATCTCAAAACGACAATTTCAAGAGGCATATTATATGCGCATTTTCCCTTCTGTTTCATTTATGTCTTTTTTCTTGTTAAAAAATGGCATGGAAATAGGCTCAACATCAGTAATTAATAAACCATGAAAATCCAGTGTACAAAGAGGTTCACTTCACAGCCGTCAGAATCATCATCACCAAAAAAGTCTACAAAGAATAAATGCTGAAGGGGTCATAGAGAGCTGCGTACCTGCTAGCTGCTGGTGGGATGTAACCTGGTAAGAGCCAATAGTGAGAACAGAATGGAGGTGCGTTTAAAGGTAAAAATTGAGCCACCATGTTATCTGGTAGGCCCTTTCATACGCCTATCACCTGAGTAGACCAGAATCAAAAAGACACAGGCTGGCAATCCTGCACTGCAGCATCATTTAACATAGCCAAGACGTGGAAGAAACTAAAATGTCCAGCAACAGAAAAATGAACAAAGAAAAAGTGTCCATGTACACAATGCAATATTAGCCATGGAAAACAATGAAACAGTGCCGTTTGCACCACCATAGAAAGACCTACAGTTAAACCCCCAATTTTAAGTAAGGAAGAAACCGAAAAACAGATAATCTATCATATCAATTATAGGTGTTACCTAAAAATTGATACCCATGAAATTATTTCCAAGAGGAGGACACGCATGGATTAGGAAAACAAAACTATGTTTAACCAAATGCAAAAGTGTAAGGAATGGATGAATTAGCAGATGGGGGTTTACAGACATGTACTGACACATATGAAATATATGTCACAAAATAACTATGGAATACCAAGAGAGGTGTACTCAACACTCTCTAATAACCTACACGGGAAAGGATCCACAGATGAATAGTTAGATACATAGGTATAATGAATCAGATTTTGTACACCTAAAAGAAAAAACATTTTTATCAACTTTGCTCTGATAATCAGTCAAAATTAAATTTAAATAACAAACAAGAAGTAAGGAGATATAAGCTCTTGGGGGTTTGCCCTGGCACATTCCACTCTAACTTGCAGCCTACTAACAGGATTTCCAGAAAAGCTCTGTTGCCCCCAAAACCTCGAGTTGGAAATGCAGAAGTGCTGCCGCCTTGTGGCTGTTTTCCACAAGAGTGGACTTAAACCCACAGCTAACAGTCACTTAACATTCACAAGGACACAGGGCTGTAAGGACACCTGCCGTCCAAAAATTGTGGTGAGGTAGGGAATGGACAAAAAAATTCAAAACTGGTAAAATTTTCAAGGAGATAGTATGAAGAGGTAAGTTTTACTCACTCTTTTTAGAAAACAAGGAAAATGGATAAAAGCTCAACATCAGGAATTATGAGACTCATGCAACTCGAACCTACAAAAAGGTTTCAACTCACGCTAGTCAACTACCATCAGCAAAAGTTCTACAAACAATAAATGCTGAAGGGGTTTTAGAGAACTGTGTACCCTCTAGCTGCTGGTGAGATGTAAAGTGGTAACAGCCAATAATGAGAACAGAAAGGAGCTGCATTTCAAAGTAAAAATTGAGCCACCGTTCCATCCAGCAGGCCCACCGCTGAGCCTCTCGCCTCAGAAGACCAGAGTCACGAAGGCACAGGCTGCAACAGCTGCACTGCAGGAATTTTCCCAATAGCCAAGACACGGAAGCAGGCAAAATGTCCATCAACAGATGAATGGATAAAAAACAAGTGGTCCATGTACACAATGAACATTAGCCATGGACAAAAATGAAACACTGCTCTTTGAGGCACCATAGAGGAGCCTAGAGATAATCACAGAACATGAAGTAAGTCGGAAAGCAAAAGACACAAACTATGATATCACTTATAGGCGTTATCTAACAACTGACACAAGTGAACATACTTCCACAGAGAAAGACACTCACAGACTTAGGAAACATACTATGCTTATCTAAAAGGAAAGGTGCGGGTAATAGGTAAATTAAGATTAAGGTTGCCATTCGTGTACAAATACCTATTAAATACATATATCAAAAAGACAGACCATATAGCAAGGGAGGTCTACCGAACACGCTGCAGTAATTTACATGAGAAGAGGATCTGTACATTAACATATATATATATGTATATATATATATATATATATATGAAAAAATCAATCAGATTGTGTATACCTAGGACAACCAATATTCTAATGATTATCCCGATTAAAAAAACTAAAACAAAGAACAAGAAATAAAGTGACATAAACTTATGGGTTTTTTTTACTGGCACATTCCCTTCTAATTTACACCCTGGCAACAGGACTTCCAAAAAGGCTCTGCTGACCTAGTAACCAGATTTGGGAATGGAGAAATGCTGCCCCCTTGTGGCCGTTTCCCAAACAGCAGCTTTAAACCCAGTGCTAATGGTCACTAAATATTCACACTCATTTCAGGCATGTAAATGACACCTGCACTCCAAAAACATCCTGGGGTCGAAAATCGATGAAAAACTTTAAAAGGGCAACGTTCCAAGAAGACAATTTCAAGAGGTTTATTGTACTCACTGGTTTTTTTCCTGTTTTTTGTTTAAGAGAACTAAAAACGGTGTGGCAAAATGCTGAACATTAGGAATTATTAAAGACATGCAAATCCAAATTACAAAAACCTATCAGCTCACACCAGTCAGAATGGCCACCAGCAAAAATTCTGCAAACAATAAATGCTGAAGGAGTTGTGCAGAAATGCGTATGCTCGGTTCAAAGAGGGACATGGTAAGAGCCAGTAATGAAAACACAAAGGTTATTCTTTGAAAAGGTAAATATTGAGCTACCATTCAATCAAGCCTACCCACTGCCGGGCCTATCGCCTGAGAGGATGAGAATCCAAAAGTCACAGGCTGGCAATCCTGCACTCCAGCAATATTTACCATAGGCAACACTTGGAAGCATCGAAAGTGTCCATCCACAGAGGAATGCACAAAGAAGAAGTGGTCCATATACACAACGGAATACGACTCCAATAAAAAATATACATTCAATTTAAAAAACAAACATAAGTAAGGAGACATCAGCATTTGGGGGTTTATCCAGGCACATTCCTCTCTAATTTATAACCGAGGAAAACCACTGGCAGGAAGGTCTGTTTCCCTAGTTACCAGAGTGGGAATAGCAGAAATGCTGCCGCCCTCTGCCCGTTACCTGCAACAGAAGCTTTAAAACCTGTGCTAAGTGTCACTTCATATGCACAAGTACTGCTGGGCTGTAAATGAAACCTGCCCTCAAAATGTCTTGAGGGAGGTAATGGCCAAAATATCTCAAAATGTGGCACGTACTTCAAGAAAACAATATGAAGACGTAAGCTGTACTCAAAGTTTTAAGAAAAAAAGGAAATGCCGGAAAGGTCAATTTCAAGCGATTATGAGATGCATGCAAATCCAACCGCAAACAGGTACCAGCTCACACCAGTGAGAATAAACTTCAGCAAAAATCTACAAGCAATAAATGCTGAAGGGTTTGTGGAGAAGTGCATACCCTCAACGTTAAGTGGGACGTGACCTGGTAAGAGCCACTAATGAGAGCAGAATGGAGGTGCCTTTACATGGTAAACATTTTGCTACCATATGATCCAGCAGGCCCACTCCTGGGCCTATAAACTAAGAAGACAGAATTGGAAAGACACAGGCAGGCAAATCTGCACCGCAGCCGTATTACAATAGCCAAGACATGGAAGCAACCAATAAGTCCATCAACAGATGAGTGGACAAAGAAGAACTGGTACATGTACAGATGGAATATCAGACAAGGAAAAAAATGACACAATGCCATTTGGAGCACCGTAGATGAGTCTAGAGGTGATCACGCAACTTGTAGTAAGCCAGAAGGCGAAAGACACATATCCTATGATATCACTGATAGGTGTGACCTAAAAATTGACACCAGTGAAGATATTTCCACAGAGAAAGGCAATCACAGATTCATTAAACAACCTTATGTTTCAGCAATGGAAAGGTGTGAGGATTGGATACATGAGGTTGCTGGGGTTAACAGAGATATACAAACACAGGTGAAGTATATAATCACCAAAGACCTACGGAATACCAAGAGAAGACAACTCAACATTCTGTCGTAACCTACATGGGAAAAGGATCTGAAGAAGAACTGATATATGTATATGTGTAAAAGAACGACATCTTGCACACCTAGAACAAGCAAAACATTTTAATCAAACTTGCTGTGATAAGAAATTAAAATTAAATTAAAGAAACGAATAAGAAGTAGTGAGACATAAACTTAAGGGGCTCTTTCCTGGCACATTCCATTCAAATTTACAACCTAGAACAGGACATACATTGAGGCTCTGTTACCCTAGTAACCAGATTTGGTAAAGGAGAACTGCTCCCGCCTTGTGGCCGTTTCACACAACAGCAGCTCTAAACCCAGGGCTAACGGTTACTTGATATTCAAAATAATTGCAGGCCTGTAAATGACACGTGCCCTCAAAACAAATCCTTCGGTGATAAATCGAGCAAAAATCTCAAAAGACGTGTATATCTCAAAACGACAATTTCAAGAGGCATATTATATGCGCATTTTCCCTTCTGTTTCATTTATGTCTTTTTTCTTGTTAAAAAATGGCATGGAAATAGGCTCAACATCAGTAATTAATAAACCATGAAAATCCAGTGTACAAAGAGGTTCACTTCACAGCCGTCAGAATCATCATCACCAAAAAAGTCTACAAAGAATAAATGCTGAAGGGGTCATAGAGAGCTGCGTACCTGCTAGCTGCTGGTGGGATGTAACCTGGTAAGAGCCAATAGTGAGAACAGAATGGAGGTGCGTTTAAAGGTAAAAATTGAGCCACCGTGTTATCTGGTAGGCCCTTTCATACGCCTATCACCTGAGTAGACCAGAATCAAAAAGACACAGGCTGGCAATCCTGCACTGCAGCATCATTTAACATAGCCAAGACGTGGAAGAAACTAAAATGTCCAGCAACAGAAAAATGAACAAAGAAAAAGTGTCCATGTACACAATGCAATATTAGCCATGGAAAACAATGAAACAGTGCCGTTTGCACCACCATAGAAAGACCCACAGTTAAACCCCCAATTTTAAGTAAGGAAGAAACCGAAAAACAGATAATCTATCATATCAATTATAGGTGTTACCTAAAAATTGATACCCATGAAATTATTTCCAAGAGGAGGACACGCATGGATTAGGAAAACAAAACTATGTTTAACCAAATGCAAAAGTGTAAGGAATGGATGAATTAGCAGATGGGGGTTTACAGACATGTACTGACACATATGAAATATATGTCACAAAATAACTATGGAATACCAAGAGAGGTGTACTCAACACTCTCTAATAACCTACACGGGAAAGGATCCACAGATGAATAGTTAGATACATAGGTATAATGAATCAGATTTTGTACACCTAAAAGAAAAAACATTTTTATCAACTTTGCTCTGATAATCAGTCAAAATTAAATTTAAATAACAAACAAGAAGTAAGGAGATATAAGCTCTTGGGGGTTTGCCCTGGCACATTCCACTCTAACTTGCAGCCTACTAACAGGATTTCCAGAAAAGCTCTGTTGCCCCCAAAACCTCGAGTTGGAAATGCAGAAGTGCTGCCGCCTTGTGGCTGTTTTCCGCAAGAGTGGACTTAAACCCACAGCTAACAGTCACTTAACATTCACAAGGACACAGGGCTGTAAGGACACCTGCCGTCCAAAAATTGTGGTGAGGTAGGGAATGGACAAAAAAATTCAAAACTGGTAAAATTTTCAAGGAGATAGTACGAAGAGGTAAGTTTTACTCACTCTTTTTAGAAAACAAGGAAAATGGATAAAAGCTCAACATCAGGAATTATGAGACTCATGCAACTCGAACCTACAAAAAGGTTTCAACTCACGCTAGTCAACTACCATCAGCAAAAGTTCTACAAACAATAAATGCTGAAGGGGTTTTAGAGAACTGTGTACCCTCTAGCTGCTGGTGAGATGTAAAGTGGTAACAGCCAATAATGAGAACAAAAAGGAGCTGCATTTCAAAGTAAAAATTGAGCCACCGTTCCATCCAGCAGGCCCACCGCTGAGCCTCTCACCTCAGAAGACCAGAGTCACGAAGGCACAGGCTGCAACAGCTGCACTGCAGGAATTTTCCCAATAGCCAAGACACGGAAGCAGGCAAAATGTCCATCAACAGATGAATGGGTAAAAAACAAGTGGTCCATGTACACAATGAACATTAGCCATGGACAAAAATGAAACACTGCTCTTTGAGGCACCATAGAGGAGCCTAGAGATAATCACAGAACATGAAGTAAGTCGGAAAGCAAAAGACACAAACTATGATATCACTTATAGGCGTTATCTAACAACTGACACAAGTGAACATACTTCCACAGAGAAAGACACTCACAGACTTAGGAAACATACTATGCTTATCTAAAAGGAAAGGTGCGGGTAATAGGTAAATTAAGATTAAGGTTGCCATTCGTGTACAAATACCTATTAAATACATATATCAAAAAGACAGACCATATAGCAAGGGAGGTCTACCGAACACGCTGCAGTAATTTACATGAGACGAGGATCTGTACATTAACATATATATATATGTATATATATATATATATGAAAAAATCAATCAGATTGTGTATACCTAGGACAACCAATATTCTAATGATTATCCCGATTAAAAAAACTAAAACAAAGAACAAGAAATAAAGTGACATAAACTTATGGGTTTTTTTTACTGGCACATTCCCTTCTAATTTACACCCTGGCAACAGGACTTCCAAAAAGGCTCTGCTGACCTAGTAACCAGATTTGGGAATGGAGAAATGCTGCCCCCTTGTGGCCGTTTCCCAAACAGCAGCTTTAAACCCAGTGCTAATGGTCACTAAATATTCACACTCATTTCAGGCATGTAAATGACACCTGCACTCCAAAAACATCCTGGGGTCGAAAATCGATGAAAAACTTTAAAAGGGCAACGTTCCAAGAAGACAATTTCAAGAGGTTTATTGTACTCACTGGTTTTTTTCCTGTTTTTTGTTTAAGAGAACTAAAAACGGTGTGGCAAAATGCTGAACATTAGGAATTATTAAAGACATGCAAATCCAAATTACAAAAACCTATCAGCTCACACCAGTCAGAATGGCCACCAGCAAAAATTCTGCAAACAATAAATGCTGAAGGAGTTGTGCAGAAATGCGTATGCTCGGTTCAAAGAGGGACATGGTAAGAGCCAGTAATGAAAACACAAAGGTTATTCTTTGAAAAGGTAAATATTGAGCTACCATTCAATCAAGCCTACCCACTGCCGGGCCTATCGCCTGAGAGGATGAGAATCCAAAAGTCACAGGCTGGCAATCCTGCACTCCAGCAATATTTACCATAGGCAACACTTGGAAGCATCGAAAGTGTCCATCCACAGAGGAATGCACAAAGAAGAAGTGGTCCATATACACAACGGAATACGACTCCAATAAAAAATATACATTCAATTTAAAAAACAAACATAAGTAAGGAGACATCAGCATTTGGGGGTTTATCCAGGCACATTCCTCTCTAATTTATAACCGAGGAAAACCACTGGCAGGAAGGTCTGTTTCCCTAGTTACCAGAGTGGGAATAGCAGAAATGCTGCCGCCCTCTGCCCGTTACCTGCAACAGAAGCTTTAAAACCTGTGCTAAGTGTCACTTCATATGCACAAGTACTGCTGGGCTGTAAATGAAACCTGCCCTCAAAATGTCTTGAGGGAGGTAATGGCCAAAATATCTCAAAATGTGGCACGTACTTCAAGAAAACAATATGAAGACGTAAGCTGTACTCAAAGTTTTAAGAAAAAAAGGAAATGCCGGAAAGGTCAATTTCAAGCGATTATGAGATGCATGCAAATCCAACCGCAAACAGGTACCAGCTCACACCAGTGAGAATAAACTTCAGCAAAAATCTACAAGCAATAAATGCTGAAGGGTTTGTGGAGAAGTGCATACCCTCAACGTTAAGTGGGACGTGACCTGGTAAGAGCCACTAATGAGAGCAGAATGGAGGTGCCTTTACATGGTAAACATTTTGCTACCATATGATCCAGCAGGCCCACTCCTGGGCCTATAAACTAAGAAGACAGAATTGGAAAGACACAGGCAGGCAAATCTGCACCGCAGCCGTATTACAATAGCCAAGACATGGAAGCAACCAATAAGTCCATCAACAGATGAGTGGACAAAGAAGAACTGGTACATGTACAGATGGAATATCAGACAAGGAAAAAAATGACACAATGCCATTTGGAGCACCGTAGATGAGTCTAGAGGTGATCACGCAACTTGTAGTAAGCCAGAAGGCGAAAGACACATATCCTATGATATCACTGATAGGTGTGACCTAAAAATTGATACCAGTGAAGATATTTCCACAGAGAAAGGCAATCACAGATTCATTAAACAACCTTATGTTTCAGCAATGGAAAGGTGTGAGGATTGGATACATGAGGTTGCTGGGGTTAACAGAGATATACAAACACAGGTGAAGTATATAATCACCAAAGACCTACGGAATACCAAGAGAAGACAACTCAACATTCTGTCGTAACCTACATGGGAAAAGGATCTGAAGAAGAACTGATATATGTATATGTGTAAAAGAACGACATCTTGCACACCTAGAACAAGCAAAACATTTTAATCAAACTTGCTGTGATAAGAAATTAAAATTAAATTAAAGAAACGAATAAGAAGTAGTGAGACATAAACTTAAGGGGCTCTTTCCTGGCACATTCCATTCAAATTTACAACCTAGAACAGGACATACATTGAGGCTCTGTTACCCTAGTAACCAGATTTGGTAAAGGAGAACTGCTCCCGCCTTGTGGCCGTTTCACACAACAGCAGCTCTAAACCCAGGGCTAACGGTTACTTGATATTCAAAATAATTGCAGGCCTGTAAATGACACGTGCCCTCAAAACAAATCCTTCGGTGATAAATCGAGCAAAAATCTCAAAAGACGTGTATATCTCAAAACGACAATTTCAAGAGGCATATTATATGCGCATTTTCCCTTCTGTTTCATTTATGTCTTTTTTCTTGTTAAAAAATGGCATGGAAATAGGCTCAACATCAGTAATTAATAAACCATGAAAATCCAGTGTACAAAGAGGTTCACTTCACAGCCGTCAGAATCATCATCACCAAAAAAGTCTACAAAGAATAAATGCTGAAGGGGTCATAGAGAGCTGCGTACCTGCTAGCTGCTGGTGGGATGTAACCTGGTAAGAGCCAATAGTGAGAACAGAATGGAGGTGCGTTTAAAGGTAAAAATTGAGCCACCATGTTATCTGGTAGGCCCTTTCATACGCCTATCACCTGAGTAGACCAGAATCAAAAAGACACAGGCTGGCAATCCTGCACTGCAGCATCATTTAACATAGCCAAGACGTGGAAGAAACTAAAATGTCCAGCAACAGAAAAATGAACAAAGAAAAAGTGTCCATGTACACAATGCAATATTAGCCATGGAAAACAATGAAACAGTGCCGTTTGCACCACCATAGAAAGACCTACAGTTAAACCCCCAATTTTAAGTAAGGAAGAAACCGAAAAACAGATAATCTATCATATCAATTATAGGTGTTACCTAAAAATTGATACCCATGAAATTATTTCCAAGAGGAGGACACGCATGGATTAGGAAAACAAAACTATGTTTAACCAAATGCAAAAGTGTAAGGAATGGATGAATTAGCAGATGGGGGTTTACAGACATGTACTGACACATATGAAATATATGTCACAAAATAACTATGGAATACCAAGAGAGGTGTACTCAACACTCTCTAATAACCTACACGGGAAAGGATCCACAGATGAATAGTTAGATACATAGGTATAATGAATCAGATTTTGTACACCTAAAAGAAAAAACATTTTTATCAACTTTGCTCTGATAATCAGTCAAAATTAAATTTAAATAACAAACAAGAAGTAAGGAGATATAAGCTCTTGGGGGTTTGCCCTGGCACATTCCACTCTAACTTGCAGCCTACTAACAGGATTTCCAGAAAAGCTCTGTTGCCCCCAAAACCTCGAGTTGGAAATGCAGAAGTGCTGCCGCCTTGTGGCTGTTTTCCGCAAGAGTGGACTTAAACCCACAGCTAACAGTCACTTAACATTCACAAGGACACAGGGCTGTAAGGACACCTGCCGTCCAAAAATTGTGGTGAGGTAGGGAATGGACAAAAAAATTCAAAACTGGTAAAATTTTCAAGGAGATAGTACGAAGAGGTAAGTTTTACTCACTCTTTTTAGAAAACAAGGAAAATGGATAAAAGCTCAACATCAGGAATTATGAGACTCATGCAACTCGAACCTACAAAAAGGTTTCAACTCACGCTAGTCAACTACCATCAGCAAAAGTTCTACAAACAATAAATGCTGAAGGGGTTTTAGAGAACTGTGTACCCTCTAGCTGCTGGTGAGATGTAAAGTGGTAACAGCCAATAATGAGAACAGAAAGGAGCTGCATTTCAAAGTAAAAATTGAGCCACCGTTCCATCCAGCAGGCCCACCGCTGAGCCTCTCGCCTCAGAAGACCAGAGTCACGAAGGCACAGGCTGCAACAGCTGCACTGCAGGAATTTTCCCAATAGCCAAGACACGGAAGCAGGCAAAATGTCCATCAACAGATGAATGGATAAAAAACAAGTGGTCCATGTACACAATGAACATTAGCCATGGACAAAAATGAAACACTGCTCTTTGAGGCACCATAGAGGAGCCTAGAGATAATCACAGAACATGAAGTAAGTCGGAAAGCAAAAGACACAAACTATGATATCACTTATAGGCGTTATCTAACAACTGACACAAGTGAACATACTTCCACAGAGAAAGACACTCACAGACTTAGGAAACATACTATGCTTATCTAAAAGGAAAGGTGCGGGTAATAGGTAAATTAAGATTAAGGTTGCCATTCGTGTACAAATACCTATTAAATACATATATCAAAAAGACAGACCATATAGCAAGGGAGGTCTACCGAACACGCTGCAGTAATTTACATGAGAAGAGGATCTGTACATTAACATATATATATATGTATATATATATATATATGAAAAAATCAATCAGATTGTGTATACCTAGGACAACCAATATTCTAATGATTATCCCGATTAAAAAAACTAAAACAAAGAACAAGAAATAAAGTGACATAAACTTATGGGTTTTTTTTACTGGCACATTCCCTTCTAATTTACACCCTGGCAACAGGACTTCCAAAAAGGCTCTGCTGACCTAGTAACCAGATTTGGGAATGGAGAAATGCTGCCCCCTTGTGGCCGTTTCCCAAACAGCAGCTTTAAACCCAGTGCTAATGGTCACTAAATATTCACACTCATTTCAGGCATGTAAATGACACCTGCACTCCAAAAACATCCTGGGGTCGAAAATCGATGAAAAACTTTAAAAGGGCAACGTTCCAAGAAGACAATTTCAAGAGGTTTATTGTACTCACTGGTTTTTTTCCTGTTTTTTGTTTAAGAGAACTAAAAACGGTGTGGCAAAATGCTGAACATTAGGAATTATTAAAGACATGCAAATCCAAATTACAAAAACCTATCAGCTCACACCAGTCAGAATGGCCACCAGCAAAAATTCTGCAAACAATAAATGCTGAAGGAGTTGTGCAGAAATGCGTATGCTCGGTTCAAAGAGGGACATGGTAAGAGCCAGTAATGAAAACACAAAGGTTATTCTTTGAAAAGGTAAATATTGAGCTACCATTCAATCAAGCCTACCCACTGCCGGGCCTATCGCCTGAGAGGATGAGAATCCAAAAGTCACAGGCTGGCAATCCTGCACTCCAGCAATATTTACCATAGGCAACACTTGGAAGCATCGAAAGTGTCCATCCACAGAGGAATGCACAAAGAAGAAGTGGTCCATATACACAACGGAATACGACTCCAATAAAAAATATACATTCAATTTAAAAAACAAACATAAGTAAGGAGACATCAGCATTTGGGGGTTTATCCAGGCACATTCCTCTCTAATTTATAACCGAGGAAAACCACTGGCAGGAAGGTCTGTTTCCCTAGTTACCAGAGTGGGAATAGCAGAAATGCTGCCGCCCTCTGCCCGTTACCTGCAACAGAAGCTTTAAAACCTGTGCTAAGTGTCACTTCATATGCACAAGTACTGCTGGGCTGTAAATGAAACCTGCCCTCAAAATGTCTTGAGGGAGGTAATGGCCAAAATATCTCAAAATGTGGCACGTACTTCAAGAAAACAATATGAAGACGTAAGCTGTACTCAAAGTTTTAAGAAAAAAAGGAAATGCCGGAAAGGTCAATTTCAAGCGATTATGAGATGCATGCAAATCCAACCGCAAACAGGTACCAGCTCACACCAGTGAGAATAAACTTCAGCAAAAATCTACAAGCAATAAATGCTGAAGGGTTTGTGGAGAAGTGCATACCCTCAACGTTAAGTGGGACGTGACCTGGTAAGAGCCACTAATGAGAGCAGAATGGAGGTGCCTTTACATGGTAAACATTTTGCTACCATATGATCCAGCAGGCCCACTCCTGGGCCTATAAACTAAGAAGACAGAATTGGAAAGACACAGGCAGGCAAATCTGCACCGCAGCCGTATTACAATAGCCAAGACATGGAAGCAACCAATAAGTCCATCAACAGATGAGTGGACAAAGAAGAACTGGTACATGTACAGATGGAATATCAGACAAGGAAAAAAATGACACAATGCCATTTGGAGCACCGTAGATGAGTCTAGAGGTGATCACGCAACTTGTAGTAAGCCAGAAGGCGAAAGACACATATCCTATGATATCACTGATAGGTGTGACCTAAAAATTGATACCAGTGAAGATATTTCCACAGAGAAAGGCAATCACAGATTCATTAAACAACCTTATGTTTCAGCAATGGAAAGGTGTGAGGATTGGATACATGAGGTTGCTGGGGTTAACAGAGATATACAAACACAGGTGAAGTATATAATCACCAAAGACCTACGGAATACCAAGAGAAGACAACTCAACATTCTGTCGTAACCTACATGGGAAAAGGATCTGAAGAAGAACTGATATATGTATATGTGTAAAAGAACGACATCTTGCACACCTAGAACAAGCAAAACATTTTAATCAAACTTGCTGTGATAAGAAATTAAAATTAAATTAAAGAAACGAATAAGAAGTAGTGAGACATAAACTTAAGGGGCTCTTTCCTGGCACATTCCATTCAAATTTACAACCTAGAACAGGACATACATTGAGGCTCTGTTACCCTAGTAACCAGATTTGGTAAAGGAGAACTGCTCCCGCCTTGTGGCCGTTTCACACAACAGCAGCTCTAAACCCAGGGCTAACGGTTACTTGATATTCAAAATAATTGCAGGCCTGTAAATGACACGTGCCCTCAAAACAAATCCTTCGGTGATAAATCGAGCAAAAATCTCAAAAGACGTGTATATCTCAAAACGACAATTTCAAGAGGCATATTATATGCGCATTTTCCCTTCTGTTTCATTTATGTCTTTTTTCTTGTTAAAAAATGGCATGGAAATAGGCTCAACATCAGTAATTAATAAACCATGAAAATCCAGTGTACAAAGAGGTTCACTTCACAGCCGTCAGAATCATCATCACCAAAAAAGTCTACAAAGAATAAATGCTGAAGGGGTCATAGAGAGCTGCGTACCTGCTAGCTGCTGGTGGGATGTAACCTGGTAAGAGCCAATAGTGAGAACAGAATGGAGGTGCGTTTAAAGGTAAAAATTGAGCCACCATGTTATCTGGTAGGCCCTTTCATACGCCTATCACCTGAGTAGACCAGAATCAAAAAGACACAGGCTGGCAATCCTGCACTGCAGCATCATTTAACATAGCCAAGACGTGGAAGAAACTAAAATGTCCAGCAACAGAAAAATGAACAAAGAAAAAGTGTCCATGTACACAATGCAATATTAGCCATGGAAAACAATGAAACAGTGCCGTTTGCACCACCATAGAAAGACCTACAGTTAAACCCCCAATTTTAAGTAAGGAAGAAACCGAAAAACAGATAATCTATCATATCAATTATAGGTGTTACCTAAAAATTGATACCCATGAAATTATTTCCAAGAGGAGGACACGCATGGATTAGGAAAACAAAACTATGTTTAACCAAATGCAAAAGTGTAAGGAATGGATGAATTAGCAGATGGGGGTTTACAGACATGTACTGACACATATGAAATATATGTCACAAAATAACTATGGAATACCAAGAGAGGTGTACTCAACACTCTCTAATAACCTACACGGGAAAGGATCCACAGATGAATAGTTAGATACATAGGTATAATGAATCAGATTTTGTACACCTAAAAGAAAAAACATTTTTATCAACTTTGCTCTGATAATCAGTCAAAATTAAATTTAAATAACAAACAAGAAGTAAGGAGATATAAGCTCTTGGGGGTTTGCCCTGGCACATTCCACTCTAACTTGCAGCCTACTAACAGGATTTCCAGAAAAGCTCTGTTGCCCCCAAAACCTCGAGTTGGAAATGCAGAAGTGCTGCCGCCTTGTGGCTGTTTTCCGCAAGAGTGGACTTAAACCCACAGCTAACAGTCACTTAACATTCACAAGGACACAGGGCTGTAAGGACACCTGCCGTCCAAAAATTGTGGTGAGGTAGGGAATGGACAAAAAAATTCAAAACTGGTAAAATTTTCAAGGAGATAGTACGAAGAGGTAAGTTTTACTCACTCTTTTTAGAAAACAAGGAAAATGGATAAAAGCTCAACATCAGGAATTATGAGACTCATGCAACTCGAACCTACAAAAAGGTTTCAACTCACGCTAGTCAACTACCATCAGCAAAAGTTCTACAAACAATAAATGCTGAAGGGGTTTTAGAGAACTGTGTACCCTCTAGCTGCTGGTGAGATGTAAAGTGGTAACAGCCAATAATGAGAACAGAAAGGAGCTGCATTTCAAAGTAAAAATTGAGCCACCGTTCCATCCAGCAGGCCCACCGCTGAGCCTCTCGCCTCAGAAGACCAGAGTCACGAAGGCACAGGCTGCAACAGCTGCACTGCAGGAATTTTCCCAATAGCCAAGACACGGAAGCAGGCAAAATGTCCATCAACAGATGAATGGATAAAAAACAAGTGGTCCATGTACACAATGAACATTAGCCATGGACAAAAATGAAACACTGCTCTTTGAGGCACCATAGAGGAGCCTAGAGATAATCACAGAACATGAAGTAAGTCGGAAAGCAAAAGACACAAACTATGATATCACTTATAGGCGTTATCTAACAACTGACACAAGTGAACATACTTCCACAGAGAAAGACACTCACAGACTTAGGAAACATACTATGCTTATCTAAAAGGAAAGGTGCGGGTAATAGGTAAATTAAGATTAAGGTTGCCATTCGTGTACAAATACCTATTAAATGCATATATCAAAAAGACAGACCATATAGCAAGGGAGGTCTACCGAACACGCTGCAGTAATTTACATGAGAAGAGGATCTGTACATTAACGTATATATATATGTATATATATATATATATGAAAAAATCAATCAGATTGTGTATACCTAGGACAACCAATATTCTAATGATTATCCCGATTAAAAAAACTAAAACAAAGAACAAGAAATAAAGTGACATAAACTTATGGGTTTTTTTTACTGGCACATTCCCTTCTAATTTACACCCTGGCAACAGGACTTCCAAAAAGGCTCTGCTGACCTAGTAACCAGATTTGGGAATGGAGAAATGCTGCCCCCTTGTGGCCGTTTCCCAAACAGCAGCTTTAAACCCAGTGCTAATGGTCACTAAATATTCACACTCATTTCAGGCATGTAAATGACACCTGCACTCCAAAAACATCCTGGGGTCGAAAATCGATGAAAAACTTTAAAAGGGCAACGTTCCAAGAAGACAATTTCAAGAGGTTTATTGTACTCACTGGTTTTTTTCCTGTTTTTTGTTTAAGAGAACTAAAAACGGTGTGGCAAAATGCTGAACATTAGGAATTATTAAAGACATGCAAATCCAAATTACAAAAACCTATCAGCTCACACCAGTCAGAATGGCCACCAGCAAAAATTCTGCAAACAATAAATGCTGAAGGAGTTGTGCAGAAATGCGTATGCTCGGTTCAAAGAGGGACATGGTAAGAGCCAGTAATGAAAACACAAAGGTTATTCTTTGAAAAGGTAAATATTGAGCTACCATTCAATCAAGCCTACCCACTGCCGGGCCTATCGCCTGAGAGGATGAGAATCCAAAAGTCACAGGCTGGCAATCCTGCACTCCAGCAATATTTACCATAGGCAACACTTGGAAGCATCGAAAGTGTCCATCCACAGAGGAATGCACAAAGAAGAAGTGGTCCATATACACAACGGAATACGACTCCAATAAAAAATATACATTCAATTTAAAAAACAAACATAAGTAAGGAGACATCAGCATTTGGGGGTTTATCCAGGCACATTCCTCTCTAATTTATAACCGAGGAAAACCACTGGCAGGAAGGTCTGTTTCCCTAGTTACCAGAGTGGGAATAGCAGAAATGCTGCCGCCCTCTGCCCGTTACCTGCAACAGAAGCTTTAAAACCTGTGCTAAGTGTCACTTCATATGCACAAGTACTGCTGGGCTGTAAATGAAACCTGCCCTCAAAATGTCTTGAGGGAGGTAATGGCCAAAATATCTCAAAATGTGGCACGTACTTCAAGAAAACAATATGAAGACGTAAGCTGTACTCAAAGTTTTAAGAAAAAAAGGAAATGCCGGAAAGGTCAATTTCAAGCGATTATGAGATGCATGCAAATCCAACCGCAAACAGGTACCAGCTCACACCAGTGAGAATAAACTTCAGCAAAAATCTACAAGCAATAAATGCTGAAGGGTTTGTGGAGAAGTGCATACCCTCAACGTTAAGTGGGACGTGACCTGGTAAGAGCCACTAATGAGAGCAGAATGGAGGTGCCTTTACATGGTAAACATTTTGCTACCATATGATCCAGCAGGCCCACTCCTGGGCCTATAAACTAAGAAGACAGAATTGGAAAGACACAGGCAGGCAAATCTGCACCGCAGCCGTATTACAATAGCCAAGACATGGAAGCAACCAATAAGTCCATCAACAGATGAGTGGACAAAGAAGAACTGGTACATGTACAGATGGAATATCAGACAAGGAAAAAAATGACACAATGCCATTTGGAGCACCGTAGATGAGTCTAGAGGTGATCACGCAACTTGTAGTAAGCCAGAAGGCGAAAGACACATATCCTATGATATCACTGATAGGTGTGACCTAAAAATTGATACCAGTGAAGATATTTCCACAGAGAAAGGCAATCACAGATTCATTAAACAACCTTATGTTTCAGCAATGGAAAGGTGTGAGGATTGGATACATGAGGTTGCTGGGGTTAACAGAGATATACAAACACAGGTGAAGTATATAATCACCAAAGACCTACGGAATACCAAGAGAAGACAACTCAACATTCTGTCGTAACCTACATGGGAAAAGGATCTGAAGAAGAACTGATATATGTATATGTGTAAAAGAACGACATCTTGCACACCTAGAACAAGCAAAACATTTTAATCAAACTTGCTGTGATAAGAAATTAAAATTAAATTAAAGAAACGAATAAGAAGTAGTGAGACATAAACTTAAGGGGCTCTTTCCTGGCACATTCCATTCAAATTTACAACCTAGAACAGGACATACATTGAGGCTCTGTTACCCTAGTAACCAGATTTGGTAAAGGAGAACTGCTCCCGCCTTGTGGCCGTTTCACACAACAGCAGCTCTAAACCCAGGGCTAACGGTTACTTGATATTCAAAATAATTGCAGGCCTGTAAATGACACGTGCCCTCAAAACAAATCCTTCGGTGATAAATCGAGCAAAAATCTCAAAAGACGTGTATATCTCAAAACGACAATTTCAAGAGGCATATTATATGCGCATTTTCCCTTCTGTTTCATTTATGTCTTTTTTCTTGTTAAAAAATGGCATGGAAATAGGCTCAACATCAGTAATTAATAAACCATGAAAATCCAGTGTACAAAGAGGTTCACTTCACAGCCGTCAGAATCATCATCACCAAAAAAGTCTACAAAGAATAAATGCTGAAGGGGTCATAGAGAGCTGCGTACCTGCTAGCTGCTGGTGGGATGTAACCTGGTAAGAGCCAATAGTGAGAACAGAATGGAGGTGCGTTTAAAGGTAAAAATTGAGCCACCATGTTATCTGGTAGGCCCTTTCATACGCCTATCACCTGAGTAGACCAGAATCAAAAAGACACAGGCTGGCAATCCTGCACTGCAGCATCATTTAACATAGCCAAGACGTGGAAGAAACTAAAATGTCCAGCAACAGAAAAATGAACAAAGAAAAAGTGTCCATGTACACAATGCAATATTAGCCATGGAAAACAATGAAACAGTGCCGTTTGCACCACCATAGAAAGACCTACAGTTAAACCCCCAATTTTAAGTAAGGAAGAAACCGAAAAACAGATAATCTATCATATCAATTATAGGTGTTACCTAAAAATTGATACCCATGAAATTATTTCCAAGAGGAGGACACGCATGGATTAGGAAAACAAAACTATGTTTAACCAAATGCAAAAGTGTAAGGAATGGATGAATTAGCAGATGGGGGTTTACAGACATGTACTGACACATATGAAATATATGTCACAAAATAACTATGGAATACCAAGAGAGGTGTACTCAACACTCTCTAATAACCTACACGGGAAAGGATCCACAGATGAATAGTTAGATACATAGGTATAATGAATCAGATTTTGTACACCTAAAAGAAAAAACATTTTTATCAACTTTGCTCTGATAATCAGTCAAAATTAAATTTAAATAACAAACAAGAAGTAAGGAGATATAAGCTCTTGGGGGTTTGCCCTGGCACATTCCACTCTAACTTGCAGCCTACTAACAGGATTTCCAGAAAAGCTCTGTTGCCCCCAAAACCTCGAGTTGGAAATGCAGAAGTGCTGCCGCCTTGTGGCTGTTTTCCGCAAGAGTGGACTTAAACCCACAGCTAACAGTCACTTAACATTCACAAGGACACAGGGCTGTAAGGACACCTGCCGTCCAAAAATTGTGGTGAGGTAGGGAATGGACAAAAAAATTCAAAACTGGTAAAATTTTCAAGGAGATAGTACGAAGAGGTAAGTTTTACTCACTCTTTTTAGAAAACAAGGAAAATGGATAAAAGCTCAACATCAGGAATTATGAGACTCATGCAACTCGAACCTACAAAAAGGTTTCAACTCACGCTAGTCAACTACCATCAGCAAAAGTTCTACAAACAATAAATGCTGAAGGGGTTTTAGAGAACTGTGTACCCTCTAGCTGCTGGTGAGATGTAAAGTGGTAACAGCCAATAATGAGAACAGAAAGGAGCTGCATTTCAAAGTAAAAATTGAGCCACCGTTCCATCCAGCAGGCCCACCGCTGAGCCTCTCGCCTCAGAAGACCAGAGTCACGAAGGCACAGGCTGCAACAGCTGCACTGCAGGAATTTTCCCAATAGCCAAGACACGGAAGCAGGCAAAATGTCCATCAACAGATGAATGGATAAAAAACAAGTGGTCCATGTACACAATGAACATTAGCCATGGACAAAAATGAAACACTGCTCTTTGAGGCACCATAGAGGAGCCTAGAGATAATCACAGAACATGAAGTAAGTCGGAAAGCAAAAGACACAAACTATGATATCACTTATAGGCGTTATCTAACAACTGACACAAGTGAACATACTTCCACAGAGAAAGACACTCACAGACTTAGGAAACATACTATGCTTATCTAAAAGGAAAGGTGCGGGTAATAGGTAAATTAAGATTAAGGTTGCCATTCGTGTACAAATACCTATTAAATACATATATCAAAAAGACAGACCATATAGCAAGGGAGGTCTACCGAACACGCTGCAGTAATTTACATGAGAAGAGGATCTGTACATTAACATATATATATATGTATATATATATATATATATATATATGAAAAAATCAATCAGATTGTGTATACCTAGGACAACCAATATTCTAATGATTATCCCGATTAAAAAAACTAAAACAAAGAACAAGAAATAAAGTGACATAAACTTATGGGTTTTTTTTACTGGCACATTCCCTTCTAATTTACACCCTGGCAACAGGACTTCCAAAAAGGCTCTGCTGACCTAGTAACCAGATTTGGGAATGGAGAAATGCTGCCCCCTTGTGGCCGTTTCCCAAACAGCAGCTTTAAACCCAGTGCTAATGGTCACTAAATATTCACACTCATTTCAGGCATGTAAATGACACCTGCACTCCAAAAACATCCTGGGGTCGAAAATCGATGAAAAACTTTAAAAGGGCAACGTTCCAAGAAGACAATTTCAAGAGGTTTATTGTACTCACTGGTTTTTTTCCTGTTTTTTGTTTAAGAGAACTAAAAACGGTGTGGCAAAATGCTGAACATTAGGAATTATTAAAGACATGCAAATCCAAATTACAAAAACCTATCAGCTCACACCAGTCAGAATGGCCACCAGCAAAAATTCTGCAAACAATAAATGCTGAAGGAGTTGTGCAGAAATGCGTATGCTCGGTTCAAAGAGGGACATGGTAAGAGCCAGTAATGAAAACACAAAGGTTATTCTTTGAAAAGGTAAATATTGAGCTACCATTCAATCAAGCCTACCCACTGCCGGGCCTATCGCCTGAGAGGATGAGAATCCAAAAGTCACAGGCTGGCAATCCTGCACTCCAGCAATATTTACCATAGGCAACACTTGGAAGCATCGAAAGTGTCCATCCACAGAGGAATGCACAAAGAAGAAGTGGTCCATATACACAACGGAATACGACTCCAATAAAAAATATACATTCAATTTAAAAAACAAACATAAGTAAGGAGACATCAGCATTTGGGGGTTTATCCAGGCACATTCCTCTCTAATTTATAACCGAGGAAAACCACTGGCAGGAAGGTCTGTTTCCCTAGTTACCAGAGTGGGAATAGCAGAAATGCTGCCGCCCTCTGCCCGTTACCTGCAACAGAAGCTTTAAAACCTGTGCTAAGTGTCACTTCATATGCACAAGTACTGCTGGGCTGTAAATGAAACCTGCCCTCAAAATGTCTTGAGGGAGGTAATGGCCAAAATATCTCAAAATGTGGCACGTACTTCAAGAAAACAATATGAAGACGTAAGCTGTACTCAAAGTTTTAAGAAAAAAAGGAAATGCCGGAAAGGTCAATTTCAAGCGATTATGAGATGCATGCAAATCCAACCGCAAACAGGTACCAGCTCACACCAGTGAGAATAAACTTCAGCAAAAATCTACAAGCAATAAATGCTGAAGGGTTTGTGGAGAAGTGCATACCCTCAACGTTAAGTGGGACGTGACCTGGTAAGAGCCACTAATGAGAGCAGAATGGAGGTGCCTTTACATGGTAAACATTTTGCTACCATATGATCCAGCAGGCCCACTCCTGGGCCTATAAACTAAGAAGACAGAATTGGAAAGACACAGGCAGGCAAATCTGCACCGCAGCCGTATTACAATAGCCAAGACATGGAAGCAACCAATAAGTCCATCAACAGATGAGTGGACAAAGAAGAACTGGTACATGTACAGATGGAATATCAGACAAGGAAAAAAATGACACAATGCCATTTGGAGCACCGTAGATGAGTCTAGAGGTGATCACGCAACTTGTAGTAAGCCAGAAGGCGAAAGACACATATCCTATGATATCACTGATAGGTGTGACCTAAAAATTGATACCAGTGAAGATATTTCCACAGAGAAAGGCAATCACAGATTCATTAAACAACCTTATGTTTCAGCAATGGAAAGGTGTGAGGATTGGATACATGAGGTTGCTGGGGTTAACAGAGATATACAAACACAGGTGAAGTATATAATCACCAAAGACCTACGGAATACCAAGAGAAGACAACTCAACATTCTGTCGTAACCTACATGGGAAAAGGATCTGAAGAAGAACTGATATATGTATATGTGTAAAAGAACGACATCTTGCACACCTAGAACAAGCAAAACATTTTAATCAAACTTGCTGTGATAAGAAATTAAAATTAAATTAAAGAAACGAATAAGAAGTAGTGAGACATAAACTTAAGGGGCTCTTTCCTGGCACATTCCATTCAAATTTACAACCTAGAACAGGACATACATTGAGGCTCTGTTACCCTAGTAACCAGATTTGGTAAAGGAGAACTGCTCCCGCCTTGTGGCCGTTTCACACAACAGCAGCTCTAAACCCAGGGCTAACGGTTACTTGATATTCAAAATAATTGCAGGCCTGTAAATGACACGTGCCCTCAAAACAAATCCTTCGGTGATAAATCGAGCAAAAATCTCAAAAGACGTGTATATCTCAAAACGACAATTTCAAGAGGCATATTATATGCGCATTTTCCCTTCTGTTTCATTTATGTCTTTTTTCTTGTTAAAAAATGGCATGGAAATAGGCTCAACATCAGTAATTAATAAACCATGAAAATCCAGTGTACAAAGAGGTTCACTTCACAGCCGTCAGAATCATCATCACCAAAAAAGTCTACAAAGAATAAATGCTGAAGGGGTCATAGAGAGCTGCGTACCTGCTAGCTGCTGGTGGGATGTAACCTGGTAAGAGCCAATAGTGAGAACAGAATGGAGGTGCGTTTAAAGGTAAAAATTGAGCCACCATGTTATCTGGTAGGCCCTTTCATACGCCTATCACCTGAGTAGACCAGAATCAAAAAGACACAGGCTGGCAATCCTGCACTGCAGCATCATTTAACATAGCCAAGACGTGGAAGAAACTAAAATGTCCAGCAACAGAAAAATGAACAAAGAAAAAGTGTCCATGTACACAATGCAATATTAGCCATGGAAAACAATGAAACAGTGCCGTTTGCACCACCATAGAAAGACCTACAGTTAAACCCCCAATTTTAAGTAAGGAAGAAACCGAAAAACAGATAATCTATCATATCAATTATAGGTGTTACCTAAAAATTGATACCCATGAAATTATTTCCAAGAGGAGGACACGCATGGATTAGGAAAACAAAACTATGTTTAACCAAATGCAAAAGTGTAAGGAATGGATGAATTAGCAGATGGGGGTTTACAGACATGTACTGACACATATGAAATATATGTCACAAAATAACTATGGAATACCAAGAGAGGTGTACTCAACACTCTCTAATAACCTACACGGGAAAGGATCCACAGATGAATAGTTAGATACATAGGTATAATGAATCAGATTTTGTACACCTAAAAGAAAAAACATTTTTATCAACTTTGCTCTGATAATCAGTCAAAATTAAATTTAAATAACAAACAAGAAGTAAGGAGATATAAGCTCTTGGGGGTTTGCCCTGGCACATTCCACTCTAACTTGCAGCCTACTAACAGGATTTCCAGAAAAGCTCTGTTGCCCCCAAAACCTCGAGTTGGAAATGCAGAAGTGCTGCCGCCTTGTGGCTGTTTTCCGCAAGAGTGGACTTAAACCCACAGCTAACAGTCACTTAACATTCACAAGGACACAGGGCTGTAAGGACACCTGCCGTCCAAAAATTGTGGTGAGGTAGGGAATGGACAAAAAAATTCAAAACTGGTAAAATTTTCAAGGAGATAGTACGAAGAGGTAAGTTTTACTCACTCTTTTTAGAAAACAAGGAAAATGGATAAAAGCTCAACATCAGGAATTATGAGACTCATGCAACTCGAACCTACAAAAAGGTTTCAGCTCACGCTAGTCAACTACCATCAGCAAAAGTTCTACAAACAATAAATGCTGAAGGGGTTTTAGAGAACTGTGTACCCTCTAGCTGCTGGTGAGATGTAAAGTGGTAACAGCCAATAATGAGAACAAAAAGGAGCTGCATTTCAAAGTAAAAATTGAGCCACCGTTCCATCCAGCAGGCCCACCGCTGAGCCTCTCACCTCAGAAGACCAGAGTCACGAAGGCACAGGCTGCAACAGCTGCACTGCAGGAATTTTCCCAATAGCCAAGACACGGAAGCAGGCAAAATGTCCATCAACAGATGAATGGGTAAAAAACAAGTGGTCCATGTACACAATGAACATTAGCCATGGACAAAAATGAAACACTGCTCTTTGAGGCACCATAGAGGAGCCTAGAGATAATCACAGAACATGAAGTAAGTCGGAAAGCAAAAGACACAAACTATGATATCACTTATAGGCGTTATCTAACAACTGACACAAGTGAACATACTTCCACAGAGAAAGACACTCACAGACTTAGGAAACATACTATGCTTATCTAAAAGGAAAGGTGCGGGTAATAGGTAAATTAAGATTAAGGTTGCCATTCGTGTACAAATACCTATTAAATACATATATCAAAAAGACAGACCATATAGCAAGGGAGGTCTACCGAACACGCTGCAGTAATTTACATGAGAAGAGGATCTGTACATTAACATATATATATATGTATATATATATATATATATATATATATGAAAAAATCAATCAGATTGTGTATACCTAGGACAACCAATATTCTAATGATTATCCCGATTAAAAAAACTAAAACAAAGAACAAGAAATAAAGTGACATAAACTTATGGGTTTTTTTTACTGGCACATTCCCTTCTAATTTACACCCTGGCAACAGGACTTCCAAAAAGGCTCTGCTGACCTAGTAACCAGATTTGGGAATGGAGAAATGCTGCCCCCTTGTGGCCGTTTCCCAAACAGCAGCTTTAAACCCAGTGCTAATGGTCACTAAATATTCACACTCATTTCAGGCATGTAAATGACACCTGCACTCCAAAAACATCCTGGGGTCGAAAATCGATGAAAAACTTTAAAAGGGCAACGTTCCAAGAAGACAATTTCAAGAGGTTTATTGTACTCACTGGTTTTTTTCCTGTTTTTTGTTTAAGAGAACTAAAAACGGTGTGGCAAAATGCTGAACATTAGGAATTATTAAAGACATGCAAATCCAAATTACAAAAACCTATCAGCTCACACCAGTCAGAATGGCCACCAGCAAAAATTCTGCAAACAATAAATGCTGAAGGAGCTGTGCAGAAATGCGTATGCTCGGTTCAAAGAGGGACATGGTAAGAGCCAGTAATGAAAACACAAAGGTTATTCTTTGAAAAGGTAAATATTGAGCTACCATTCAATCAAGCCTACCCACTGCCGGGCCTATCGCCTGAGAGGATGAGAATCCAAAAGTCACAGGCTGGCAATCCTGCACTCCAGCAATATTTACCATAGGCAACACTTGGAAGCATCGAAAGTGTCCATCCACAGAGGAATGCACAAAGAAGAAGTGGTCCATATACACAACGGAATACGACTCCAATAAAAAATATACATTCAATTTAAAAAACAAACATAAGTAAGGAGACATCAGCATTTGGGGGTTTATCCAGGCACATTCCTCTCTAATTTATAACCGAGGAAAACCACTGGCAGGAAGGTCTGTTTCCCTAGTTACCAGAGTGGGAATAGCAGAAATGCTGCCGCCCTCTGCCCGTTACCTGCAACAGAAGCTTTAAAACCTGTGCTAAGTGTCACTTCATATGCACAAGTACTGCTGGGCTGTAAATGAAACCTGCCCTCAAAATGTCTTGAGGGAGGTAATGGCCAAAATATCTCAAAATGTGGCACGTACTTCAAGAAAACAATATGAAGACGTAAGCTGTACTCAAAGTTTTAAGAAAAAAAGGAAATGCCGGAAAGGTCAATTTCAAGCGATTATGAGATGCATGCAAATCCAACCGCAAACAGGTACCAGCTCACACCAGTGAGAATAAACTTCAGCAAAAATCTACAAGCAATAAATGCTGAAGGGTTTGTGGAGAAGTGCATACCCTCAACGTTAAGTGGGACGTGACCTGGTAAGAGCCACTAATGAGAGCAGAATGGAGGTGCCTTTACATGGTAAACATTTTGCTACCATATGATCCAGCAGGCCCACTCCTGGGCCTATAAACTAAGAAGACAGAATTGGAAAGACACAGGCAGGCAAATCTGCACCGCAGCCGTATTACAATAGCCAAGACATGGAAGCAACCAATAAGTCCATCAACAGATGAGTGGACAAAGAAGAACTGGTACATGTACAGATGGAATATCAGACAAGGAAAAAAATGACACAATGCCATTTGGAGCACCGTAGATGAGTCTAGAGGTGATCACGCAACTTGTAGTAAGCCAGAAGGCGAAAGACACATATCCTATGATATCACTGATAGGTGTGACCTAAAAATTGATACCAGTGAAGATATTTCCACAGAGAAAGGCAATCACAGATTCATTAAACAACCTTATGTTTCAGCAATGGAAAGGTGTGAGGATTGGATACATGAGGTTGCTGGGGTTAACAGAGATATACAAACACAGGTGAAGTATATAATCACCAAAGACCTACGGAATACCAAGAGAAGACAACTCAACATTCTGTCGTAACCTACATGGGAAAAGGATCTGAAGAAGAACTGATATATGTATATGTGTAAAAGAACGACATCTTGCACACCTAGAACAAGCAAAACATTTTAATCAAACTTGCTGTGATAAGAAATTAAAATTAAATTAAAGAAACGAATAAGAAGTAGTGAGACATAAACTTAAGGGGCTCTTTCCTGGCACATTCCATTCAAATTTACAACCTAGAACAGGACATACATTGAGGCTCTGTTACCCTAGTAACCAGATTTGGTAAAGGAGAACTGCTCCCGCCTTGTGGCCGTTTCACACAACAGCAGCTCTAAACCCAGGGCTAACGGTTACTTGATATTCAAAATAATTGCAGGCCTGTAAATGACACGTGCCCTCAAAACAAATCCTTCGGTGATAAATCGAGCAAAAATCTCAAAAGACGTGTATATCTCAAAACGACAATTTCAAGAGGCATATTATATGCGCATTTTCCCTTCTGTTTCATTTATGTCTTTTTTCTTGTTAAAAAATGGCATGGAAATAGGCTCAACATCAGTAATTAATAAACCATGAAAATCCAGTGTACAAAGAGGTTCACTTCACAGCCGTCAGAATCATCATCACCAAAAAAGTCTACAAAGAATAAATGCTGAAGGGGTCATAGAGAGCTGCGTACCTGCTAGCTGCTGGTGGGATGTAACCTGGTAAGAGCCAATAGTGAGAACAGAATGGAGGTGCGTTTAAAGGTAAAAATTGAGCCACCATGTTATCTGGTAGGCCCTTTCATACGCCTATCACCTGAGTAGACCAGAATCAAAAAGACACAGGCTGGCAATCCTGCACTGCAGCATCATTTAACATAGCCAAGACGTGGAAGAAACTAAAATGTCCAGCAACAGAAAAATGAACAAAGAAAAAGTGTCCATGTACACAATGCAATATTAGCCATGGAAAACAATGAAACAGTGCCGTTTGCACCACCATAGAAAGACCTACAGTTAAACCCCCAATTTTAAGTAAGGAAGAAACCGAAAAACAGATAATCTATCATATCAATTATAGGTGTTACCTAAAAATTGATACCCATGAAATTATTTCCAAGAGGAGGACACGCATGGATTAGGAAAACAAAACTATGTTTAACCAAATGCAAAAGTGTAAGGAATGGATGAATTAGCAGATGGGGGTTTACAGACATGTACTGACACATATGAAATATATGTCACAAAATAACTATGGAATACCAAGAGAGGTGTACTCAACACTCTCTAATAACCTACACGGGAAAGGATCCACAGATGAATAGTTAGATACATAGGTATAATGAATCAGATTTTGTACACCTAAAAGAAAAAACATTTTTATCAACTTTGCTCTGATAATCAGTCAAAATTAAATTTAAATAACAAACAAGAAGTAAGGAGATATAAGCTCTTGGGGGTTTGCCCTGGCACATTCCACTCTAACTTGCAGCCTACTAACAGGATTTCCAGAAAAGCTCTGTTGCCCCCAAAACCTCGAGTTGGAAATGCAGAAGTGCTGCCGCCTTGTGGCTGTTTTCCGCAAGAGTGGACTTAAACCCACAGCTAACAGTCACTTAACATTCACAAGGACACAGGGCTGTAAGGACACCTGCCGTCCAAAAATTGTGGTGAGGTAGGGAATGGACAAAAAAATTCAAAACTGGTAAAATTTTCAAGGAGATAGTACGAAGAGGTAAGTTTTACTCACTCTTTTTAGAAAACAAGGAAAATGGATAAAAGCTCAACATCAGGAATTATGAGACTCATGCAACTCGAACCTACAAAAAGGTTTCAGCTCACGCTAGTCAACTACCATCAGCAAAAGTTCTACAAACAATAAATGCTGAAGGGGTTTTAGAGAACTGTGTACCCTCTAGCTGCTGGTGAGATGTAAAGTGGTAACAGCCAATAATGAGAACAAAAAGGAGCTGCATTTCAAAGTAAAAATTGAGCCACCGTTCCATCCAGCAGGCCCACCGCTGAGCCTCTCACCTCAGAAGACCAGAGTCACGAAGGCACAGGCTGCAACAGCTGCACTGCAGGAATTTTCCCAATAGCCAAGACACGGAAGCAGGCAAAATGTCCATCAACAGATGAATGGGTAAAAAACAAGTGGTCCATGTACACAATGAACATTAGCCATGGACAAAAATGAAACACTGCTCTTTGAGGCACCATAGAGGAGCCTAGAGATAATCACAGAACATGAAGTAAGTCGGAAAGCAAAAGACACAAACTATGATATCACTTATAGGCGTTATCTAACAACTGACACAAGTGAACATACTTCCACAGAGAAAGACACTCACAGACTTAGGAAACATACTATGCTTATCTAAAAGGAAAGGTGCGGGTAATAGGTAAATTAAGATTAAGGTTGCCATTCGTGTACAAATACCTATTAAATACATATATCAAAAAGACAGACCATATAGCAAGGGAGGTCTACCGAACACGCTGCAGTAATTTACATGAGAAGAGGATCTGTACATTAACATATATATATATGTATATATATATATATATATATATATGAAAAAATCAATCAGATTGTGTATACCTAGGACAACCAATATTCTAATGATTATCCCGATTAAAAAAACTAAAACAAAGAACAAGAAATAAAGTGACATAAACTTATGGGTTTTTTTTACTGGCACATTCCCTTCTAATTTACACCCTGGCAACAGGACTTCCAAAAAGGCTCTGCTGACCTAGTAACCAGATTTGGGAATGGAGAAATGCTGCCCCCTTGTGGCCGTTTCCCAAACAGCAGCTTTAAACCCAGTGCTAATGGTCACTAAATATTCACACTCATTTCAGGCATGTAAATGACACCTGCACTCCAAAAACATCCTGGGGTCGAAAATCGATGAAAAACTTTAAAAGGGCAACGTTCCAAGAAGACAATTTCAAGAGGTTTATTGTACTCACTGGTTTTTTTCCTGTTTTTTGTTTAAGAGAACTAAAAACGGTGTGGCAAAATGCTGAACATTAGGAATTATTAAAGACATGCAAATCCAAATTACAAAAACCTATCAGCTCACACCAGTCAGAATGGCCACCAGCAAAAATTCTGCAAACAATAAATGCTGAAGGAGCTGTGCAGAAATGCGTATGCTCGGTTCAAAGAGGGACATGGTAAGAGCCAGTAATGAAAACACAAAGGTTATTCTTTGAAAAGGTAAATATTGAGCTACCATTCAATCAAGCCTACCCACTGCCGGGCCTATCGCCTGAGAGGATGAGGATCCAAAAGTCACAGGCTGGCAATCCTGCACTCCAGCAATATTTACCATAGGCAACACTTGGAAGCATCGAAAGTGTCCATCCACAGAGGAATGCACAAAGAAGAAGTGGTCCATATACACAACGGAATACGACTCCAATAAAAAATATACATTCAATTTAAAAAACAAACATAAGTAAGGAGACATCAGCATTTGGGGGTTTATCCAGGCACATTCCTCTCTAATTTATAACCGAGGAAAACCACTGGCAGGAAGGTCTGTTTCCCTAGTTACCAGAGTGGGAATAGCAGAAATGCTGCCGCCCTCTGCCCGTTACCTGCAACAGAAGCTTTAAAACCTGTGCTAAGTGTCACTTCATATGCACAAGTACTGCTGGGCTGTAAATGAAACCTGCCCTCAAAATGTCTTGAGGGAGGTAATGGCCAAAATATCTCAAAATGTGGCACGTACTTCAAGAAAACAATATGAAGACGTAAGCTGTACTCAAAGTTTTAAGAAAAAAAGGAAATGCCGGAAAGGTCAATTTCAAGCGATTATGAGATGCATGCAAATCCAACCGCAAACAGGTACCAGCTCACACCAGTGAGAATAAACTTCAGCAAAAATCTACAAGCAATAAATGCTGAAGGGTTTGTGGAGAAGTGCATACCCTCAACGTTAAGTGGGACGTGACCTGGTAAGAGCCACTAATGAGAGCAGAATGGAGGTGCCTTTACATGGTAAACATTTTGCTACCATATGATCCAGCAGGCCCACTCCTGGGCCTATAAACTAAGAAGACAGAATTGGAAAGACACAGGCAGGCAAATCTGCACCGCAGCCGTATTACAATAGCCAAGACATGGAAGCAACCAATAAGTCCATCAACAGATGAGTGGACAAAGAAGAACTGGTACATGTACAGATGGAATATCAGACAAGGAAAAAAATGACACAATGCCATTTGGAGCACCGTAGATGAGTCTAGAGGTGATCACGCAACTTGTAGTAAGCCAGAAGGCGAAAGACACATATCCTATGATATCACTGATAGGTGTGACCTAAAAATTGATAGCAGTGAAGATATTTCCACAGAGAAAGGCAATCACAGATTCATTAAACAACCTTATGTTTCAGCAATGGAAAGGTGTGAGGATTGGATACATGAGGTTGCTGGGGTTAACAGAGATATACAAACACAGGTGAAGTATATAATCACCAAAGACCTACGGAATACCAAGAGAAGACAACTCAACATTCTGTCGTAACCTACATGGGAAAAGGATCTGAAGAAGAACTGATATATGTATATGTGTAAAAGAACGACATCTTGCACACCTAGAACAAGCAAAACATTTTAATCAAACTTGCTGTGATAAGAAATTAAAATTAAATTAAAGAAACGAATAAGAAGTAGTGAGACATAAACTTAAGGGGCTCTTTCCTGGCACATTCCATTCAAATTTACAACCTAGAACAGGACATACATTGAGGCTCTGCTACCCTAGTAACCAGATTTGGTAAAGGAGAACTGCTCCCGCCTTGTGGCCGTTTCACACAACAGCAGCTCTAAACCCAGGGCTAACGGTTACTTGATATTCAAAATAATTGCAGGCCTGTAAATGACACGTGCCCTCAAAACAAATCCTTCGGTGATAAATCGAGCAAAAATCTCAAAAGACGTGTATATCTCAAAACGACAATTTCAAGAGGCATATTATATGCGCATTTTCCCTTCTGTTTCATTTATGTCTTTTTTCTTGTTAAAAAATGGCATGGAAATAGGCTCAACATCAGTAATTAATAAACCATGAAAATCCAGTGTACAAAGAGGTTCACTTCACAGCCGTCAGAATCATCATCACCAAAAAAGTCTACAAAGAATAAATGCTGAAGGGGTCATAGAGAGCTGCGTACCTGCTAGCTGCTGGTGGGATGTAACCTGGTAAGAGCCAATAGTGAGAACAGAATGGAGGTGCGTTTAAAGGTAAAAATTGAGCCACCATGTTATCTGGTAGGCCCTTTCATACGCCTATCACCTGAGTAGACCAGAATCAAAAAGACACAGGCTGGCAATCCTGCACTGCAGCATCATTTAACATAGCCAAGACGTGGAAGAAACTAAAATGTCCAGCAACAGAAAAATGAACAAAGAAAAAGTGTCCATGTACACAATGCAATATTAGCCATGGAAAACAATGAAACAGTGCCGTTTGCACCACCATAGAAAGACCTACAGTTAAACCCCCAATTTTAAGTAAGGAAGAAACCGAAAAACAGATAATCTATCATATCAATTATAGGTGTTACCTAAAAATTGATACCCATGAAATTATTTCCAAGAGGAGGACACGCATGGATTAGGAAAACAAAACTATGTTTAACCAAATGCAAAAGTGTAAGGAATGGATGAATTAGCAGATGGGGGTTTACAGACATGTACTGACACATATGAAATATATGTCACAAAATAACTATGGAATACCAAGAGAGGTGTACTCAACACTCTCTAATAACCTACACGGGAAAGGATCCACAGATGAATAGTTAGATACATAGGTATAATGAATCAGATTTTGTACACCTAAAAGAAAAAACATTTTTATCAACTTTGCTCTGATAATCAGTCAAAATTAAATTTAAATAACAAACAAGAAGTAAGGAGATATAAGCTCTTGGGGGTTTGCCCTGGCACATTCCACTCTAACTTGCAGCCTACTAACAGGATTTCCAGAAAAGCTCTGTTGCCCCCAAAACCTCGAGTTGGAAATGCAGAAGTGCTGCCGCCTTGTGGCTGTTTTCCGCAAGAGTGGACTTAAACCCACAGCTAACAGTCACTTAACATTCACAAGGACACAGGGCTGTAAGGACACCTGCCGTCCAAAAATTGTGGTGAGGTAGGGAATGGACAAAAAAATTCAAAACTGGTAAAATTTTCAAGGAGATAGTACGAAGAGGTAAGTTTTACTCACTCTTTTTAGAAAACAAGGAAAATGGATAAAAGCTCAACATCAGGAATTATGAGACTCATGCAACTCGAACCTACAAAAAGGTTTCAACTCACGCTAGTCAACTACCATCAGCAAAAGTTCTACAAACAATAAATGCTGAAGGGGTTTTAGAGAACTGTGTACCCTCTAGCTGCTGGTGAGATGTAAAGTGGTAACAGCCAATAATGAGAACAGAAAGGAGCTGCATTTCAAAGTAAAAATTGAGCCACCGTTCCATCCAGCAGGCCCACCGCTGAGCCTCTCGCCTCAGAAGACCAGAGTCACGAAGGCACAGGCTGCAACAGCTGCACTGCAGGAATTTTCCCAATAGCCAAGACACGGAAGCAGGCAAAATGTCCATCAACAGATGAATGGATAAAAAACAAGTGGTCCATGTACACAATGAACATTAGCCATGGACAAAAATGAAACACTGCTCTTTGAGGCACCATAGAGGAGCCTAGAGATAATCACAGAACATGAAGTAAGTCGGAAAGCAAAAGACACAAACTATGATATCACTTATAGGCGTTATCTAACAACTGACACAAGTGAACATACTTCCACAGAGAAAGACACTCACAGACTTAGGAAACATACTATGCTTATCTAAAAGGAAAGGTGCGGGTAATAGGTAAATTAAGATTAAGGTTGCCATTCGTGTACAAATACCTATTAAATACATATATCAAAAAGACAGACCATATAGCAAGGGAGGTCTACCGAACACGCTGCAGTAATTTACATGAGAAGAGGATCTGTACATTAACATATATATATATGTATATATATATATATATATATGAAAAAATCAATCAGATTGTGTATACCTAGGACAACCAATATTCTAATGATTATCCCGATTAAAAAAACTAAAACAAAGAACAAGAAATAAAGTGACATAAACTTATGGGTTTTTTTTACTGGCACATTCCCTTCTAATTTACACCCTGGCAACAGGACTTCCAAAAAGGCTCTGCTGACCTAGTAACCAGATTTGGGAATGGAGAAATGCTGCCCCCTTGTGGCCGTTTCCCAAACAGCAGCTTTAAACCCAGTGCTAATGGTCACTAAATATTCACACTCATTTCAGGCATGTAAATGACACCTGCACTCCAAAAACATCCTGGGGTCGAAAATCGATGAAAAACTTTAAAAGGGCAACGTTCCAAGAAGACAATTTCAAGAGGTTTATTGTACTCACTGGTTTTTTTCCTGTTTTTTGTTTAAGAGAACTAAAAACGGTGTGGCAAAATGCTGAACATTAGGAATTATTAAAGACATGCAAATCCAAATTACAAAAACCTATCAGCTCACACCAGTCAGAATGGCCATCAGCAAAAATTCTGCAAACAATAAATGCTGAAGGAGCTGTGCAGAAATGCGTATGCTCGGTTCAAAGAGGGACATGGTAAGAGCCAGTAATGAAAACACAAAGGTTATTCTTTGAAAAGGTAAATATTGAGCTACCATTCAATCAAGCCTACCCACTGCCGGGCCTATCGCCTGAGAGGATGAGGATCCAAAAGTCACAGGCTGGCAATCCTGCACTCCAGCAATATTTACCATAGGCAACACTTGGAAGCATCGAAAGTGTCCATCCACAGAGGAATGCACAAAGAAGAAGTGGTCCATATACACAACGGAATACGACTCCAATAAAAAATATACATTCAATTTAAAAAACAAACATAAGTAAGGAGACATCAGCATTTGGGGGTTTATCCAGGCACATTCCTCTCTAATTTATAACCGAGGAAAACCACTGGCAGGAAGGTCTGTTTCCCTAGTTACCAGAGTGGGAATAGCAGAAATGCTGCCGCCCTCTGCCCGTTACCTGCAACAGAAGCTTTAAAACCTGTGCTAAGTGTCACTTCATATGCACAAGTACTGCTGGGCTGTAAATGAAACCTGCCCTCAAAATGTCTTGAGGGAGGTAATGGCCAAAATATCTCAAAATGTGGCACGTACTTCAAGAAAACAATATGAAGACGTAAGCTGTACTCAAAGTTTTAAGAAAAAAAGGAAATGCCGGAAAGGTCAATTTCAAGCGATTATGAGATGCATGCAAATCCAACCGCAAACAGGTACCAGCTCACACCAGTGAGAATAAACTTCAGCAAAAATCTACAAGCAATAAATGCTGAAGGGTTTGTGGAGAAGTGCATACCCTCAACGTTAAGTGGGACGTGACCTGGTAAGAGCCACTAATGAGAGCAGAATGGAGGTGCCTTTACATGGTAAACATTTTGCTACCATATGATCCAGCAGGCCCACTCCTGGGCCTATAAACTAAGAAGACAGAATTGGAAAGACACAGGCAGGCAAATCTGCACCGCAGCCGTATTACAATAGCCAAGACATGGAAGCAACCAATAAGTCCATCAACAGATGAGTGGACAAAGAAGAACTGGTACATGTACAGATGGAATATCAGACAAGGAAAAAAATGACACAATGCCATTTGGAGCACCGTAGATGAGTCTAGAGGTGATCACGCAACTTGTAGTAAGCCAGAAGGCGAAAGACACATATCCTATGATATCACTGATAGGTGTGACCTAAAAATTGATACCAGTGAAGATATTTCCACAGAGAAAGGCAATCACAGATTCATTAAACAACCTTATGTTTCAGCAATGGAAAGGTGTGAGGATTGGATACATGAGGTTGCTGGGGTTAACAGAGATATACAAACACAGGTGAAGTATATAATCACCAAAGACCTACGGAATACCAAGAGAAGACAACTCAACATTCTGTCGTAACCTACATGGGAAAAGGATCTGAAGAAGAACTGATATATGTATATGTGTAAAAGAACGACATCTTGCACACCTAGAACAAGCAAAACATTTTAATCAAACTTGCTGTGATAAGAAATTAAAATTAAATTAAAGAAACGAATAAGAAGTAGTGAGACATAAACTTAAGGGGCTCTTTCCTGGCACATTCCATTCAAATTTACAACCTAGAACAGGACATACATTGAGGCTCTGCTACCCTAGTAACCAGATTTGGTAAAGGAGAACTGCTCCCGCCTTGTGGCCGTTTCACACAACAGCAGCTCTAAACCCAGGGCTAACGGTTACTTGATATTCAAAATAATTGCAGGCCTGTAAATGACACGTGCCCTCAAAACAAATCCTTCGGTGATAAATCGAGCAAAAATCTCAAAAGACGTGTATATCTCAAAACGACAATTTCAAGAGGCATATTATATGCGCATTTTCCCTTCTGTTTCATTTATGTCTTTTTTCTTGTTAAAAAATGGCATGGAAATAGGCTCAACATCAGTAATTAATAAACCATGAAAATCCAGTGTACAAAGAGGTTCACTTCACAGCCGTCAGAATCATCATCACCAAAAAAGTCTACAAAGAATAAATGCTGAAGGGGTCATAGAGAGCTGCGTACCTGCTAGCTGCTGGTGGGATGTAACCTGGTAAGAGCCAATAGTGAGAACAGAATGGAGGTGCGTTTAAAGGTAAAAATTGAGCCACCATGTTATCTGGTAGGCCCTTTCATACGCCTATCACCTGAGTAGACCAGAATCAAAAAGACACAGGCTGGCAATCCTGCACTGCAGCATCATTTAACATAGCCAAGACGTGGAAGAAACTAAAATGTCCAGCAACAGAAAAATGAACAAAGAAAAAGTGTCCATGTACACAATGCAATATTAGCCATGGAAAACAATGAAACAGTGCCGTTTGCACCACCATAGAAAGACCTACAGTTAAACCCCCAATTTTAAGTAAGGAAGAAACCGAAAAACAGATAATCTATCATATCAATTATAGGTGTTACCTAAAAATTGATACCCATGAAATTATTTCCAAGAGGAGGACACGCATGGATTAGGAAAACAAAACTATGTTTAACCAAATGCAAAAGTGTAAGGAATGGATGAATTAGCAGATGGGGGTTTACAGACATGTACTGACACATATGAAATATATGTCACAAAATAACTATGGAATACCAAGAGAGGTGTACTCAACACTCTCTAATAACCTACACGGGAAAGGATCCACAGATGAATAGTTAGATACATAGGTATAATGAATCAGATTTTGTACACCTAAAAGAAAAAACATTTTTATCAACTTTGCTCTGATAATCAGTCAAAATTAAATTTAAATAACAAACAAGAAGTAAGGAGATATAAGCTCTTGGGGGTTTGCCCTGGCACATTCCACTCTAACTTGCAGCCTACTAACAGGATTTCCAGAAAAGCTCTGTTGCCCCCAAAACCTCGAGTTGGAAATGCAGAAGTGCTGCCGCCTTGTGGCTGTTTTCCGCAAGAGTGGACTTAAACCCACAGCTAACAGTCACTTAACATTCACAAGGACACAGGGCTGTAAGGACACCTGCCGTCCAAAAATTGTGGTGAGGTAGGGAATGGACAAAAAAATTCAAAACTGGTAAAATTTTCAAGGAGATAGTACGAAGAGGTAAGTTTTACTCACTCTTTTTAGAAAACAAGGAAAATGGATAAAAGCTCAACATCAGGAATTATGAGACTCATGCAACTCGAACCTACAAAAAGGTTTCAACTCACGCTAGTCAACTACCATCAGCAAAAGTTCTACAAACAATAAATGCTGAAGGGGTTTTAGAGAACTGTGTACCCTCTAGCTGCTGGTGAGATGTAAAGTGGTAACAGCCAATAATGAGAACAGAAAGGAGCTGCATTTCAAAGTAAAAATTGAGCCACCGTTCCATCCAGCAGGCCCACCGCTGAGCCTCTCGCCTCAGAAGACCAGAGTCACGAAGGCACAGGCTGCAACAGCTGCACTGCAGGAATTTTCCCAATAGCCAAGACACGGAAGCAGGCAAAATGTCCATCAACAGATGAATGGATAAAAAACAAGTGGTCCATGTACACAATGAACATTAGCCATGGACAAAAATGAAACACTGCTCTTTGAGGCACCATAGAGGAGCCTAGAGATAATCACAGAACATGAAGTAAGTCGGAAAGCAAAAGACACAAACTATGATATCACTTATAGGCGTTATCTAACAACTGACACAAGTGAACATACTTCCACAGAGAAAGACACTCACAGACTTAGGAAACATACTATGCTTATCTAAAAGGAAAGGTGCGGGTAATAGGTAAATTAAGATTAAGGTTGCCATTCGTGTACAAATACCTATTAAATACATATATCAAAAAGACAGACCATATAGCAAGGGAGGTCTACCGAACACGCTGCAGTAATTTACATGAGAAGAGGATCTGTACATTAACATATATATATATGTATATATATATATATATATATGAAAAAATCAATCAGATTGTGTATACCTAGGACAACCAATATTCTAATGATTATCCCGATTAAAAAAACTAAAACAAAGAACAAGAAATAAAGTGACATAAACTTATGGGTTTTTTTTACTGGCACATTCCCTTCTAATTTACACCCTGGCAACAGGACTTCCAAAAAGGCTCTGCTGACCTAGTAACCAGATTTGGGAATGGAGAAATGCTGCCCCCTTGTGGCCGTTTCCCAAACAGCAGCTTTAAACCCAGTGCTAATGGTCACTAAATATTCACACTCATTTCAGGCATGTAAATGACACCTGCACTCCAAAAACATCCTGGGGTCGAAAATCGATGAAAAACTTTAAAAGGGCAACGTTCCAAGAAGACAATTTCAAGAGGTTTATTGTACTCACTGGTTTTTTTCCTGTTTTTTGTTTAAGAGAACTAAAAACGGTGTGGCAAAATGCTGAACATTAGGAATTATTAAAGACATGCAAATCCAAATTACAAAAACCTATCAGCTCACACCAGTCAGAATGGCCATCAGCAAAAATTCTGCAAACAATAAATGCTGAAGGAGCTGTGCAGAAATGCGTATGCTCGGTTCAAAGAGGGACATGGTAAGAGCCAGTAATGAAAACACAAAGGTTATTCTTTGAAAAGGTAAATATTGAGCTACCATTCAATCAAGCCTACCCACTGCCGGGCCTATCGCCTGAGAGGATGAGGATCCAAAAGTCACAGGCTGGCAATCCTGCACTCCAGCAATATTTACCATAGGCAACACTTGGAAGCATCGAAAGTGTCCATCCACAGAGGAATGCACAAAGAAGAAGTGGTCCATATACACAACGGAATACGACTCCAATAAAAAATATACATTCAATTTAAAAAACAAACATAAGTAAGGAGACATCAGCATTTGGGGGTTTATCCAGGCACATTCCTCTCTAATTTATAACCGAGGAAAACCACTGGCAGGAAGGTCTGTTTCCCTAGTTACCAGAGTGGGAATAGCAGAAATGCTGCCGCCCTCTGCCCGTTACCTGCAACAGAAGCTTTAAAACCTGTGCTAAGTGTCACTTCATATGCACAAGTACTGCTGGGCTGTAAATGAAACCTGCCCTCAAAATGTCTTGAGGGAGGTAATGGCCAAAATATCTCAAAATGTGGCACGTACTTCAAGAAAACAATATGAAGACGTAAGCTGTACTCAAAGTTTTAAGAAAAAAAGGAAATGCCGGAAAGGTCAATTTCAAGCGATTATGAGATGCATGCAAATCCAACCGCAAACAGGTACCAGCTCACACCAGTGAGAATAAACTTCAGCAAAAATCTACAAGCAATAAATGCTGAAGGGTTTGTGGAGAAGTGCATACCCTCAACGTTAAGTGGGACGTGACCTGGTAAGAGCCACTAATGAGAGCAGAATGGAGGTGCCTTTACATGGTAAACATTTTGCTACCATATGATCCAGCAGGCCCACTCCTGGGCCTATAAACTAAGAAGACAGAATTGGAAAGACACAGGCAGGCAAATCTGCACCGCAGCCGTATTACAATAGCCAAGACATGGAAGCAACCAATAAGTCCATCAACAGATGAGTGGACAAAGAAGAACTGGTACATGTACAGATGGAATATCAGACAAGGAAAAAAATGACACAATGCCATTTGGAGCACCGTAGATGAGTCTAGAGGTGATCACGCAACTTGTAGTAAGCCAGAAGGCGAAAGACACATATCCTATGATATCACTGATAGGTGTGACCTAAAAATTGATACCAGTGAAGATATTTCCACAGAGAAAGGCAATCACAGATTCATTAAACAACCTTATGTTTCAGCAATGGAAAGGTGTGAGGATTGGATACATGAGGTTGCTGGGGTTAACAGAGATATACAAACACAGGTGAAGTATATAATCACCAAAGACCTACGGAATACCAAGAGAAGACAACTCAACATTCTGTCGTAACCTACATGGGAAAAGGATCTGAAGAAGAACTGATATATGTATATGTGTAAAAGAACGACATCTTGCACACCTAGAACAAGCAAAACATTTTAATCAAACTTGCTGTGATAAGAAATTAAAATTAAATTAAAGAAACGAATAAGAAGTAGTGAGACATAAACTTAAGGGGCTCTTTCCTGGCACATTCCATTCAAATTTACAACCTAGAACAGGACATACATTGAGGCTCTGCTACCCTAGTAACCAGATTTGGTAAAGGAGAACTGCTCCCGCCTTGTGGCCGTTTCACACAACAGCAGCTCTAAACCCAGGGCTAACGGTTACTTGATATTCAAAATAATTGCAGGCCTGTAAATGACACGTGCCCTCAAAACAAATCCTTCGGTGATAAATCGAGCAAAAATCTCAAAAGACGTGTATATCTCAAAACGACAATTTCAAGAGGCATATTATATGCGCATTTTCCCTTCTGTTTCATTTATGTCTTTTTTCTTGTTAAAAAATGGCATGGAAATAGGCTCAACATCAGTAATTAATAAACCATGAAAATCCAGTGTACAAAGAGGTTCACTTCACAGCCGTCAGAATCATCATCACCAAAAAAGTCTACAAAGAATAAATGCTGAAGGGGTCATAGAGAGCTGCGTACCTGCTAGCTGCTGGTGGGATGTAACCTGGTAAGAGCCAATAGTGAGAACAGAATGGAGGTGCGTTTAAAGGTAAAAATTGAGCCACCATGTTATCTGGTAGGCCCTTTCATACGCCTATCACCTGAGTAGACCAGAATCAAAAAGACACAGGCTGGCAATCCTGCACTGCAGCATCATTTAACATAGCCAAGACGTGGAAGAAACTAAAATGTCCAGCAACAGAAAAATGAACAAAGAAAAAGTGTCCATGTACACAATGCAATATTAGCCATGGAAAACAATGAAACAGTGCCGTTTGCACCACCATAGAAAGACCTACAGTTAAACCCCCAATTTTAAGTAAGGAAGAAACCGAAAAACAGATAATCTATCATATCAATTATAGGTGTTACCTAAAAATTGATACCCATGAAATTATTTCCAAGAGGAGGACACGCATGGATTAGGAAAACAAAACTATGTTTAACCAAATGCAAAAGTGTAAGGAATGGATGAATTAGCAGATGGGGGTTTACAGACATGTACTGACACATATGAAATATATGTCACAAAATAACTATGGAATACCAAGAGAGGTGTACTCAACACTCTCTAATAACCTACACGGGAAAGGATCCACAGATGAATAGTTAGATACATAGGTATAATGAATCAGATTTTGTACACCTAAAAGAAAAAACATTTTTATCAACTTTGCTCTGATAATCAGTCAAAATTAAATTTAAATAACAAACAAGAAGTAAGGAGATATAAGCTCTTGGGGGTTTGCCCTGGCACATTCCACTCTAACTTGCAGCCTACTAACAGGATTTCCAGAAAAGCTCTGTTGCCCCCAAAACCTCGAGTTGGAAATGCAGAAGTGCTGCCGCCTTGTGGCTGTTTTCCGCAAGAGTGGACTTAAACCCACAGCTAACAGTCACTTAACATTCACAAGGACACAGGGCTGTAAGGACACCTGCCGTCCAAAAATTGTGGTGAGGTAGGGAATGGACAAAAAAATTCAAAACTGGTAAAATTTTCAAGGAGATAGTACGAAGAGGTAAGTTTTACTCACTCTTTTTAGAAAACAAGGAAAATGGATAAAAGCTCAACATCAGGAATTATGAGACTCATGCAACTCGAACCTACAAAAAGGTTTCAACTCACGCTAGTCAACTACCATCAGCAAAAGTTCTACAAACAATAAATGCTGAAGGGGTTTTAGAGAACTGTGTACCCTCTAGCTGCTGGTGAGATGTAAAGTGGTAACAGCCAATAATGAGAACAGAAAGGAGCTGCATTTCAAAGTAAAAATTGAGCCACCGTTCCATCCAGCAGGCCCACCGCTGAGCCTCTCGCCTCAGAAGACCAGAGTCACGAAGGCACAGGCTGCAACAGCTGCACTGCAGGAATTTTCCCAATAGCCAAGACACGGAAGCAGGCAAAATGTCCATCAACAGATGAATGGATAAAAAACAAGTGGTCCATGTACACAATGAACATTAGCCATGGACAAAAATGAAACACTGCTCTTTGAGGCACCATAGAGGAGCCTAGAGATAATCACAGAACATGAAGTAAGTCGGAAAGCAAAAGACACAAACTATGATATCACTTATAGGCGTTATCTAACAACTGACACAAGTGAACATACTTCCACAGAGAAAGACACTCACAGACTTAGGAAACATACTATGCTTATCTAAAAGGAAAGGTGCGGGTAATAGGTAAATTAAGATTAAGGTTGCCATTCGTGTACAAATACCTATTAAATACATATATCAAAAAGACAGACCATATAGCAAGGGAGGTCTACCGAACACGCTGCAGTAATTTACATGAGAAGAGGATCTGTACATTAACGTATATATATATGTATATATATATATATATGAAAAAATCAATCAGATTGTGTATACCTAGGACAACCAATATTCTAATGATTATCCCGATTAAAAAAACTAAAACAAAGAACAAGAAATAAAGTGACATAAACTTATGGGTTTTTTTTACTGGCACATTCCCTTCTAATTTACACCCTGGCAACAGGACTTCCAAAAAGGCTCTGCTGACCTAGTAACCAGATTTGGGAATGGAGAAATGCTGCCCCCTTGTGGCCGTTTCCCAAACAGCAGCTTTAAACCCAGTGCTAATGGTCACTAAATATTCACACTCATTTCAGGCATGTAAATGACACCTGCACTCCAAAAACATCCTGGGGTCGAAAATCGATGAAAAACTTTAAAAGGGCAACGTTCCAAGAAGACAATTTCAAGAGGTTTATTGTACTCACTGGTTTTTTTCCTGTTTTTTGTTTAAGAGAACTAAAAACGGTGTGGCAAAATGCTGAACATTAGGAATTATTAAAGACATGCAAATCCAAATTACAAAAACCTATCAGCTCACACCAGTCAGAATGGCCATCAGCAAAAATTCTGCAAACAATAAATGCTGAAGGAGCTGTGCAGAAATGCGTATGCTCAGTTCAAAGAGGGACATGGTAAGAGCCAGTAATGAAAACACAAAGGTTATTCTTTGAAAAGGTAAATATTGAGCTACCATTCAATCAAGCCTACCCACTGCCGGGCCTATCGCCTGAGAGGATGAGGATCCAAAAGTCACAGGCTGGCAATCCTGCACTCCAGCAATATTTACCATAGGCAACACTTGGAAGCATCGAAAGTGTCCATCCACAGAGGAATGCACAAAGAAGAAGTGGTCCATATACACAACGGAATACGACTCCAATAAAAAATATACATTCAATTTAAAAAACAAACATAAGTAAGGAGACATCAGCATTTGGGGGTTTATCCAGGCACATTCCTCTCTAATTTATAACCGAGGAAAACCACTGGCAGGAAGGTCTGTTTCCCTAGTTACCAGAGTGGGAATAGCAGAAATGCTGCCGCCCTCTGCCCGTTACCTGCAACAGAAGCTTTAAAACCTGTGCTAAGTGTCACTTCATATGCACAAGTACTGCTGGGCTGTAAATGAAACCTGCCCTCAAAATGTCTTGAGGGAGGTAATGGCCAAAATATCTCAAAATGTGGCACGTACTTCAAGAAAACAATATGAAGACGTAAGCTGTACTCAAAGTTTTAAGAAAAAAAGGAAATGCCGGAAAGGTCAATTTCAAGCGATTATGAGATGCATGCAAATCCAACCGCAAACAGGTACCAGCTCACACCAGTGAGAATAAACTTCAGCAAAAATCTACAAGCAATAAATGCTGAAGGGTTTGTGGAGAAGTGCATACCCTCAACGTTAAGTGGGACGTGACCTGGTAAGAGCCACTAATGAGAGCAGAATGGAGGTGCCTTTACATGGTAAACATTTTGCTACCATATGATCCAGCAGGCCCACTCCTGGGCCTATAAACTAAGAAGACAGAATTGGAAAGACACAGGCAGGCAAATCTGCACCGCAGCCGTATTACAATAGCCAAGACATGGAAGCAACCAATAAGTCCATCAACAGATGAGTGGACAAAGAAGAACTGGTACATGTACAGATGGAATATCAGACAAGGAAAAAAATGACACAATGCCATTTGGAGCACCGTAGATGAGTCTAGAGGTGATCACGCAACTTGTAGTAAGCCAGAAGGCGAAAGACACATATCCTATGATATCACTGATAGGTGTGACCTAAAAATTGACACCAGTGAAGATATTTCCACAGAGAAAGGCAATCACAGATTCATTAAACAACCTTATGTTTCAGCAATGGAAAGGTGTGAGGATTGGATACATGAGGTTGCTGGGGTTAACAGAGATATACAAACACAGGTGAAGTATATAATCACCAAAGACCTACGGAATACCAAGAGAAGACAACTCAACATTCTGTCGTAACCTACATGGGAAAAGGATCTGAAGAAGAACTGATATATGTATATGTGTAAAAGAACGACATCTTGCACACCTAGAACAAGCAAAACATTTTAATCAAACTTGCTGTGATAAGAAATTAAAATTAAATTAAAGAAACGAATAAGAAGTAGTGAGACATAAACTTAAGGGGCTCTTTCCTGGCACATTCCATTCAAATTTACAACCTAGAACAGGACATACATTGAGGCTCTGCTACCCTAGTAACCAGATTTGGTAAAGGAGAACTGCTCCCGCCTTGTGGCCGTTTCACACAACAGCAGCTCTAAACCCAGGGCTAACGGTTACTTGATATTCAAAATAATTGCAGGCCTGTAAATGACACGTGCCCTCAAAACAAATCCTTCGGTGATAAATCGAGCAAAAATCTCAAAAGACGTGTATATCTCAAAACGACAATTTCAAGAGGCATATTATATGCGCATTTTCCCTTCTGTTTCATTTATGTCTTTTTTCTTGTTAAAAAATGGCATGGAAATAGGCTCAACATCAGTAATTAATAAACCATGAAAATCCAGTGTACAAAGAGGTTCACTTCACAGCCGTCAGAATCATCATCACCAAAAAAGTCTACAAAGAATAAATGCTGAAGGGGTCATAGAGAGCTGCGTACCTGCTAGCTGCTGGTGGGATGTAACCTGGTAAGAGCCAATAGTGAGAACAGAATGGAGGTGCGTTTAAAGGTAAAAATTGAGCCACCGTGTTATCTGGTAGGCCCTTTCATACGCCTATCACCTGAGTAGACCAGAATCAAAAAGACACAGGCTGGCAATCCTGCACTGCAGCATCATTTAACATAGCCAAGACGTGGAAGAAACTAAAATGTCCAGCAACAGAAAAATGAACAAAGAAAAAGTGTCCATGTACACAATGCAATATTAGCCATGGAAAACAATGAAACAGTGCCGTTTGCACCACCATAGAAAGACCTACAGTTAAACCCCCAATTTTAAGTAAGGAAGAAACCGAAAAACAGATAATCTATCATATCAATTATAGGTGTTACCTAAAAATTGATACCCATGAAATTATTTCCAAGAGGAGGACACGCATGGATTAGGAAAACAAAACTATGTTTAACCAAATGCAAAAGTGTAAGGAATGGATGAATTAGCAGATGGGGGTTTACAGACATGTACTGACACATATGAAATATATGTCACAAAATAACTATGGAATACCAAGAGAGGTGTACTCAACACTCTCTAATAACCTACACGGGAAAGGATCCACAGATGAATAGTTAGATACATAGGTATAATGAATCAGATTTTGTACACCTAAAAGAAAAAACATTTTTATCAACTTTGCTCTGATAATCAGTCAAAATTAAATTTAAATAACAAACAAGAAGTAAGGAGATATAAGCTCTTGGGGGTTTGCCCTGGCACATTCCACTCTAACTTGCAGCCTACTAACAGGATTTCCAGAAAAGCTCTGTTGCCCCCAAAACCTCGAGTTGGAAATGCAGAAGTGCTGCCGCCTTGTGGCTGTTTTCCGCAAGAGTGGACTTAAACCCACAGCTAACAGTCACTTAACATTCACAAGGACACAGGGCTGTAAGGACACCTGCCGTCCAAAAATTGTGGTGAGGTAGGGAATGGACAAAAAAATTCAAAACTGGTAAAATTTTCAAGGAGATAGTATGAAGAGGTAAGTTTTACTCACTCTTTTTAGAAAACAAGGAAAATGGATAAAAGCTCAACATCAGGAATTATGAGACTCATGCAACTCGAACCTACAAAAAGGTTTCAACTCACGCTAGTCAACTACCATCAGCAAAAGTTCTACAAACAATAAATGCTGAAGGGGTTTTAGAGAACTGTGTACCCTCTAGCTGCTGGTGAGATGTAAAGTGGTAACAGCCAATAATGAGAACAAAAAGGAGCTGCATTTCAAAGTAAAAATTGAGCCACCGTTCCATCCAGCAGGCCCACCGCTGAGCCTCTCACCTCAGAAGACCAGAGTCACGAAGGCACAGGCTGCAACAGCTGCACTGCAGGAATTTTCCCAATAGCCAAGACACGGAAGCAGGCAAAATGTCCATCAACAGATGAATGGATAAAAAACAAGTGGTCCATGTACACAATGAACATTAGCCATGGACAAAAATGAAACACTGCTCTTTGAGGCACCATAGAGGAGCCTAGAGATAATCACAGAACATGAAGTAAGTCGGAAAGCAAAAGACACAAACTATGATATCACTTATAGGCGTTATCTAACAACTGACACAAGTGAACATACTTCCACAGAGAAAGACACTCACAGACTTAGGAAACATACTATGCTTATCTAAAAGGAAAGGTGCGGGTAATAGGTAAATTAAGATTAAGGTTGCCATTCGTGTACAAATACCTATTAAATACATATATCAAAAAGACAGACCATATAGCAAGGGAGGTCTACCGAACACGCTGCAGTAATTTACATGAGAAGAGGATCTGTACATTAACATATATATATATGTATATATATATATATATATATATATGAAAAAATCAATCAGATTGTGTATACCTAGGACAACCAATATTCTAATGATTATCCCGATTAAAAAAACTAAAACAAAGAACAAGAAATAAAGTGACATAAACTTATGGGTTTTTTTTACTGGCACATTCCCTTCTAATTTACACCCTGGCAACAGGACTTCCAAAAAGGCTCTGCTGACCTAGTAACCAGATTTGGGAATGGAGAAATGCTGCCCCCTTGTGGCCGTTTCCCAAACAGCAGCTTTAAACCCAGTGCTAATGGTCACTAAATATTCACACTCATTTCAGGCATGTAAATGACACCTGCACTCCAAAAACATCCTGGGGTCGAAAATCGATGAAAAACTTTAAAAGGGCAACGTTCCAAGAAGACAATTTCAAGAGGTTTATTGTACTCACTGGTTTTTTTCCTGTTTTTTGTTTAAGAGAACTAAAAACGGTGTGGCAAAATGCTGAACATTAGGAATTATTAAAGACATGCAAATCCAAATTACAAAAACCTATCAGCTCACACCAGTCAGAATGGCCACCAGCAAAAATTCTGCAAACAATAAATGCTGAAGGAGTTGTGCAGAAATGCGTATGCTCGGTTCAAAGAGGGACATGGTAAGAGCCAGTAATGAAAACACAAAGGTTATTCTTTGAAAAGGTAAATATTGAGCTACCATTCAATCAAGCCTACCCACTGCCGGGCCTATCGCCTGAGAGGATGAGAATCCAAAAGTCACAGGCTGGCAATCCTGCACTCCAGCAATATTTACCATAGGCAACACTTGGAAGCATCGAAAGTGTCCATCCACAGAGGAATGCACAAAGAAGAAGTGGTCCATATACACAACGGAATACGACTCCAATAAAAAATATACATTCAATTTAAAAAACAAACATAAGTAAGGAGACATCAGCATTTGGGGGTTTATCCAGGCACATTCCTCTCTAATTTATAACCGAGGAAAACCACTGGCAGGAAGGTCTGTTTCCCTAGTTACCAGAGTGGGAATAGCAGAAATGCTGCCGCCCTCTGCCCGTTACCTGCAACAGAAGCTTTAAAACCTGTGCTAAGTGTCACTTCATATGCACAAGTACTGCTGGGCTGTAAATGAAACCTGCCCTCAAAATGTCTTGAGGGAGGTAATGGCCAAAATATCTCAAAATGTGGCACGTACTTCAAGAAAACAATATGAAGACGTAAGCTGTACTCAAAGTTTTAAGAAAAAAAGGAAATGCCGGAAAGGTCAATTTCAAGCGATTATGAGATGCATGCAAATCCAACCGCAAACAGGTACCAGCTCACACCAGTGAGAATAAACTTCAGCAAAAATCTACAAGCAATAAATGCTGAAGGGTTTGTGGAGAAGTGCATACCCTCAACGTTAAGTGGGACGTGACCTGGTAAGAGCCACTAATGAGAGCAGAATGGAGGTGCCTTTACATGGTAAACATTTTGCTACCATATGATCCAGCAGGCCCACTCCTGGGCCTATAAACTAAGAAGACAGAATTGGAAAGACACAGGCAGGCAAATCTGCACCGCAGCCGTATTACAATAGCCAAGACATGGAAGCAACCAATAAGTCCATCAACAGATGAGTGGACAAAGAAGAACTGGTACATGTACAGATGGAATATCAGACAAGGAAAAAAATGACACAATGCCATTTGGAGCACCGTAGATGAGTCTAGAGGTGATCACGCAACTTGTAGTAAGCCAGAAGGCGAAAGACACATATCCTATGATATCACTGATAGGTGTGACCTAAAAATTGACACCAGTGAAGATATTTCCACAGAGAAAGGCAATCACAGATTCATTAAACAACCTTATGTTTCAGCAATGGAAAGGTGTGAGGATTGGATACATGAGGTTGCTGGGGTTAACAGAGATATACAAACACAGGTGAAGTATATAATCACCAAAGACCTACGGAATACCAAGAGAAGACAACTCAACATTCTGTCGTAACCTACATGGGAAAAGGATCTGAAGAAGAACTGATATATGTATATGTGTAAAAGAACGACATCTTGCACACCTAGAACAAGCAAAACATTTTAATCAAACTTGCTGTGATAAGAAATTAAAATTAAATTAAAGAAACGAATAAGAAGTAGTGAGACATAAACTTAAGGGGCTCTTTCCTGGCACATTCCATTCAAATTTACAACCTAGAACAGGACATACATTGAGGCTCTGTTACCCTAGTAACCAGATTTGGTAAAGGAGAACTGCTCCCGCCTTGTGGCCGTTTCACACAACAGCAGCTCTAAACCCAGGGCTAACGGTTACTTGATATTCAAAATAATTGCAGGCCTGTAAATGACACGTGCCCTCAAAACAAATCCTTCGGTGATAAATCGAGCAAAAATCTCAAAAGACGTGTATATCTCAAAACGACAATTTCAAGAGGCATATTATATGCGCATTTTCCCTTCTGTTTCATTTATGTCTTTTTTCTTGTTAAAAAATGGCATGGAAATAGGCTCAACATCAGTAATTAATAAACCATGAAAATCCAGTGTACAAAGAGGTTCACTTCACAGCCGTCAGAATCATCATCACCAAAAAAGTCTACAAAGAATAAATGCTGAAGGGGTCATAGAGAGCTGCGTACCTGCTAGCTGCTGGTGGGATGTAACCTGGTAAGAGCCAATAGTGAGAACAGAATGGAGGTGCGTTTAAAGGTAAAAATTGAGCCACCATGTTATCTGGTAGGCCCTTTCATACGCCTATCACCTGAGTAGACCAGAATCAAAAAGACACAGGCTGGCAATCCTGCACTGCAGCATCATTTAACATAGACAAGACGTGGAAGAAACTAAAATGTCCAGCAACAGAAAAATGAACAAAGAAAAAGTGTCCATGTACACAATGCAATATTAGCCATGGAAAACAAAGAAACAGTGCCGTTTGCACCACCATAGAAAGACCTACAGTTAAACCCCCAATTTTAAGTAAGGAAGAAACCGAAAAACAGATAATCTATCATATCAATTATAGGTGTTACCTAAAAATTGATACCCATGAAATTATTTCCAAGAGGAGGACACGCATGGATTAGGAAAACAAAACTATGTTTAACCAAATGCAAAAGTGTAAGGAATGGATGAATTAGCAGATGGGGGTTTACAGACATGTACTGACACATATGAAATATATGTCACAAAATAACTATGGAATACCAAGAGAGGTGTACTCAACACTCTCTAATAACCTACACGGGAAAGGATCCACAGATGAATAGTTAGATACATAGGTATAATGAATCAGATTTTGTACACCTAAAAGAAAAAACATTTTTATCAACTTTGCTCTGATAATCAGTCAAAATTAAATTTAAATAACAAACAAGAAGTAAGGAGATATAAGCTCTTGGGGGTTTGCCCTGGCACATTCCACTCTAACTTGCAGCCTACTAACAGGATTTCCAGAAAAGCTCTGTTGCCCCCAAAACCTCGAGTTGGAAATGCAGAAGTGCTGCCGCCTTGTGGCTGTTTTCCGCAAGAGTGGACTTAAACCCACAGCTAACAGTCACTTAACATTCACAAGGACACAGGGCTGTAAGGACACCTGCCGTCCAAAAATTGTGGTGAGGTAGGGAATGGACAAAAAAATTCAAAACTGGTAAAATTTTCAAGGAGATAGTACGAAGAGGTAAGTTTTACTCACTCTTTTTAGAAAACAAGGAAAATGGATAAAAGCTCAACATCAGGAATTATGAGACTCATGCAACTCGAACCTACAAAAAGGTTTCAACTCACGCTAGTCAACTACCATCAGCAAAAGGTCTACAAACAATAAATGCTGAAGGGGTTTTAGAGAACTGTGTACCCTCTAGCTGCTGGTGAGATGTAAAGTGGTAACAGCCAATAATGAGAACAAAAAGGAGCTGCATTTCAAAGTAAAAATTGAGCCACCGTTCCATCCAGCAGGCCCACCGCTGAGCCTCTCACCTCAGAAGACCAGAGTCACGAAGGCACAGGCTGCAACAGCTGCACTGCAGGAATTTTCCCAATAGCCAAGACACGGAAGCAGGCAAAATGTCCATCAACAGATGAATGGATAAAAAACAAGTGGTCCATGTACACAATGAACATTAGCCATGGACAAAAATGAAACACTGCTCTTTGAGGCACCATAGAGGAGCCTAGAGATAATCACAGAACATGAAGTAAGTCGGAAAGCAAAAGACACAAACTATGATATCACTTATAGGCGTTATCTAACAACTGACACAAGTGAACATACTTCCACAGAGAAAGGCACTCACAGACTTAGGAAACATACTATGCTTATCTAAAAGGAAAGGTGCGGGTAATAGGTAAATTAAGATTAAGGTTGCCATTCGTGTACAAATACCTATTAAATACATATATCAAAAAGACAGACCATATAGCAAGGGAGGTCTACCGAACACGCTGCAGTAATTTACATGAGAAGAGGATCTGTACATTAACATATATATATATGTATATATATATATATATATGAAAAAATCAATCAGATTGTGTATACCTAGGACAACCAATATTCTAATGATTATCCCGATTAAAAAAACTAAAACAAAGAACAAGAAATAAAGTGACATAAACTTATGGGTTTTTTTTACTGGCACATTCCCTTCTAATTTACACCCTGGCAACAGGACTTCCAAAAAGGCTCTGCTGACCTAGTAACCAGATTTGGGAATGGAGAAATGCTGCCCCCTTGTGGCCGTTTCCCAAACAGCAGCTTTAAACCCAGTGCTAATGGTCACTAAATATTCACACTCATTTCAGGCATGTAAATGACACCTGCACTCCAAAAACATCCTGGGGTCGAAAATCGATGAAAAACTTTAAAAGGGCAACGTTCCAAGAAGACAATTTCAAGAGGTTTATTGTACTCACTGGTTTTTTTCCTGTTTTTTGTTTAAGAGAACTAAAAACGGTGTGGCAAAATGCTGAACATTAGGAATTATTAAAGACATGCAAATCCAAATTACTAAAACCTATCAGCTCACACCAGTCAGAATGGCCACCAGCAAAAATTCTGCAAACAATAAATGCTGAAGGAGTTGTGCAGAAATGCGTATGCTCGGTTCAAAGAGGGACATGGTAAGAGCCAGTAATGAAAACACAAAGGTTATTCTTTGAAAAGGTAAATATTGAGCTACCATTCAATCAAGCCTACCCACTGCCGGGCCTATCGCCTGAGAGGATGAGAATCCAAAAGTCACAGGCTGGCAATCCTGCACTCCAGCAATATTTACCATAGGCAACACTTGGAAGCATCGAAAGTGTCCATCCACAGAGGAATGCACAAAGAAGAAGTGGTCCATATACACAACGGAATACGACTCCAATAAAAAATATACATTCAATTTAAAAAACAAACATAAGTAAGGAGACATCAGCATTTGGGGGTTTATCCAGGCACATTCCTCTCTAATTTATAACCGAGGAAAACCACTGGCAGGAAGGTCTGTTTCCCTAGTTACCAGAGTGGGAATAGCAGAAATGCTGCCGCCCTCTGCCCGTTACCTGCAACAGAAGCTTTAAAACCTGTGCTAAGTGTCACTTCATATGCACAAGTACTGCTGGGCTGTAAATGAAACCTGCCCTCAAAATGTCTTGAGGGAGGTAATGGCCAAAATATCTCAAAATGTGGCACGTACTTCAAGAAAACAATATGAAGACGTAAGCTGTACTCAAAGTTTTAAGAAAAAAAGGAAATGCCGGAAAGGTCAATTTCAAGCGATTATGAGATGCATGCAAATCCAACCGCAAACAGGTACCAGCTCACACCAGTGAGAATAAACTTCAGCAAAAATCTACAAGCAATAAATGCTGAAGGGTTTGTGGAGAAGTGCATACCCTCAACGTTAAGTGGGACGTGACCTGGTAAGAGCCACTAATGAGAGCAGAATGGAGGTGCCTTTACATGGTAAACATTTTGCTACCATATGATCCAGCAGGCCCACTCCTGGGCCTATAAACTAAGAAGACAGAATTGGAAAGACACAGGCAGGCAAATCTGCACCGCAGCCGTATTACAATAGCCAAGACATGGAAGCAACCAATAAGTCCATCAACAGATGAGTGGACAAAGAAGAACTGGTACATGTACAGATGGAATATCAGACAAGGAAAAAAATGACACAATGCCATTTGGAGCACCGTAGATGAGTCTAGAGGTGATCACGCAACTTGTAGTAAGCCAGAAGGCGAAAGACACATATCCTATGATATCACTGATAGGTGTGACCTAAAAATTGATACCAGTGAAGATATTTCCACAGAGAAAGGCAATCACAGATTCATTAAACAACCTTATGTTTCAGCAATGGAAAGGTGTGAGGATTGGATACATGAGGTTGCTGGGGTTAACAGAGCTATACAAACACAGGTGAAGTATATAATCACCAAAGACCTACGGAATACCAAGAGAAGACAACTCAACATTCTGTCGTAACCTACATGGGAAAAGGATCTGAAGAAGAACTGATATATGTATATGTGTAAAAGAACGACATCTTGCACACCTAGAACAAGCAAAACATTTTAATCAAACTTGCTGTGATAAGAAATTAAAATTAAATTAAAGAAACGAATAAGAAGTAGTGAGACATAAACTTAAGGGGCTCTTTCCTGGCACATTCCATTCAAATTTACAACCTAGAACAGGACATACATTGAGGCTCTGCTACCCTAGTAACCAGATTTGGTAAAGGAGAACTGCTCCCGCCTTGTGGCCGTTTCACACAACAGCAGCTCTAAACCCAGGGCTAACGGTTACTTGATATTCAAAATAATTGCAGGCCTGTAAATGACACGTGCCCTCAAAACAAATCCTTCGGTGATAAATCGAGCAAAAATCTCAAAAGACGTGTATATCTCAAAACGACAATTTCAAGAGGCATATTATATGCGCATTTTCCCTTCTGTTTCATTTATGTCTTTTTTCTTGTTAAAAAATGGCATGGAAATAGGCTCAACATCAGTAATTAATAAACCATGAAAATCCAGTGTACAAAGAGGTTCACTTCACAGCCGTCAGAATCATCATCACCAAAAAAGTCTACAAAGAATAAATGCTGAAGGGGTCATAGAGAGCTGCGTACCTGCTAGCTGCTGGTGGGATGTAACCTGGTAAGAGCCAATAGTGAGAACAGAATGGAGGTGCGTTTAAAGGTAAAAATTGAGCCACCATGTTATCTGGTAGGCCCTTTCATACGCCTATCACCTGAGTAGACCAGAATCAAAAAGACACAGGCTGGCAATCCTGCACTGCAGCATCATTTAACATAGCCAAGACGTGGAAGAAACTAAAATGTCCAGCAACAGAAAAATGAACAAAGAAAAAGTGTCCATGTACACAATGCAATATTAGCCATGGAAAACAATGAAACAGTGCCGTTTGCACCACCATAGAAAGACCTACAGTTAAACCCCCAATTTTAAGTAAGGAAGAAACCGAAAAACAGATAATCTATCATATCAATTATAGGTGTTACCTAAAAATTGATACCCATGAAATTATTTCCAAGAGGAGGACACGCATGGATTAGGAAAACAAAACTATGTTTAACCAAATGCAAAAGTGTAAGGAATGGATGAATTAGCAGATGGGGGTTTACAGACATGTACTGACACATATGAAATATATGTCACAAAATAACTATGGAATACCAAGAGAGGTGTACTCAACACTCTCTAATAACCTACACGGGAAAGGATCCACAGATGAATAGTTAGATACATAGGTATAATGAATCAGATTTTGTACACCTAAAAGAAAAAACATTTTTATCAACTTTGCTCTGATAATCAGTCAAAATTAAATTTAAATAACAAACAAGAAGTAAGGAGATATAAGCTCTTGGGGGTTTGCCCTGGCACATTCCACTCTAACTTGCAGCCTACTAACAGGATTTCCAGAAAAGCTCTGTTGCCCCCAAAACCTCGAGTTGGAAATGCAGAAGTGCTGCCGCCTTGTGGCTGTTTTCCGCAAGAGTGGACTTAAACCCACAGCTAACAGTCACTTAACATTCACAAGGACACAGGGCTGTAAGGACACCTGCCGTCCAAAAATTGTGGTGAGGTAGGGAATGGACAAAAAAATTCAAAACTGGTAAAATTTTCAAGGAGATAGTACGAAGAGGTAAGTTTTACTCACTCTTTTTAGAAAACAAGGAAAATGGATAAAAGCTCAACATCAGGAATTATGAGACTCATGCAACTCGAACCTACAAAAAGGTTTCAACTCACGCTAGTCAACTACCATCAGCAAAAGTTCTACAAACAATAAATGCTGAAGGGGTTTTAGAGAACTGTGTACCCTCTAGCTGCTGGTGAGATGTAAAGTGGTAACAGCCAATAATGAGAACAGAAAGGAGCTGCATTTCAAAGTAAAAATTGAGCCACCGTTCCATCCAGCAGGCCCACCGCTGAGCCTCTCGCCTCAGAAGACCAGAGTCACGAAGGCACAGGCTGCAACAGCTGCACTGCAGGAATTTTCCCAATAGCCAAGACACGGAAGCAGGCAAAATGTCCATCAACAGATGAATGGATAAAAAACAAGTGGTCCATGTACACAATGAACATTAGCCATGGACAAAAATGAAACACTGCTCTTTGAGGCACCATAGAGGAGCCTAGAGATAATCACAGAACATGAAGTAAGTCGGAAAGCAAAAGACACAAACTATGATATCACTTATAGGCGTTATCTAACAACTGACACAAGTGAACATACTTCCACAGAGAAAGACACTCACAGACTTAGGAAACATACTATGCTTATCTAAAAGGAAAGGTGCGGGTAATAGGTAAATTAAGATTAAGGTTGCCATTCGTGTACAAATACCTATTAAATACATATATCAAAAAGACAGACCATATAGCAAGGGAGGTCTACCGAACACGCTGCAGTAATTTACATGAGAAGAGGATCTGTACATTAACATATATATATATGTATATATATATATATATATGAAAAAATCAATCAGATTGTGTATACCTAGGACAACCAATATTCTAATGATTATCCCGATTAAAAAAACTAAAACAAAGAACAAGAAATAAAGTGACATAAACTTATGGGTTTTTTTTACTGGCACATTCCCTTCTAATTTACACCCTGGCAACAGGACTTCCAAAAAGGCTCTGCTGACCTAGTAACCAGATTTGGGAATGGAGAAATGCTGCCCCCTTGTGGCCGTTTCCCAAACAGCAGCTTTAAACCCAGTGCTAATGGTCACTAAATATTCACACTCATTTCAGGCATGTAAATGACACCTGCACTCCAAAAACATCCTGGGGTCGAAAATCGATGAAAAACTTTAAAAGGGCAACGTTCCAAGAAGACAATTTCAAGAGGTTTATTGTACTCACTGGTTTTTTTCCTGTTTTTTGTTTAAGAGAACTAAAAACGGTGTGGCAAAATGCTGAACATTAGGAATTATTAAAGACATGCAAATCCAAATTACAAAAACCTATCAGCTCACACCAGTCAGAATGGCCACCAGCAAAAATTCTGCAAACAATAAATGCTGAAGGAGTTGTGCAGAAATGCGTATGCTCGGTTCAAAGAGGGACATGGTAAGAGCCAGTAATGAAAACACAAAGGTTATTCTTTGAAAAGGTAAATATTGAGCTACCATTCAATCAAGCCTACCCACTGCCGGGCCTATCGCCTGAGAGGATGAGGATCCAAAAGTCACAGGCTGGCAATCCTGCACTCCAGCAATATTTACCATAGGCAACACTTGGAAGCATCGAAAGTGTCCATCCACAGAGGAATGCACAAAGAAGAAGTGGTCCATATACACAACGGAATACGACTCCAATAAAAAATATACATTCAATTTAAAAAACAAACATAAGTAAGGAGACATCAGCATTTGGGGGTTTATCCAGGCACATTCCTCTCTAATTTATAACCGAGGAAAACCACTGGCAGGAAGGTCTGTTTCCCTAGTTACCAGAGTGGGAATAGCAGAAATGCTGCCGCCCTCTGCCCGTTACCTGCAACAGAAGCTTTAAAACCTGTGCTAAGTGTCACTTCATATGCACAAGTACTGCTGGGCTGTAAATGAAACCTGCCCTCAAAATGTCTTGAGGGAGGTAATGGCCAAAATATCTCAAAATGTGGCACGTACTTCAAGAAAACAATATGAAGACGTAAGCTGTACTCAAAGTTTTAAGAAAAAAAGGAAATGCCGGAAAGGTCAATTTCAAGCGATTATGAGATGCATGCAAATCCAACCGCAAACAGGTACCAGCTCACACCAGTGAGAATAAACTTCAGCAAAAATCTACAAGCAATAAATGCTGAAGGGTTTGTGGAGAAGTGCATACCCTCAACGTTAAGTGGGACGTGACCTGGTAAGAGCCACTAATGAGAGCAGAATGGAGGTGCCTTTACATGGTAAACATTTTGCTACCATATGATCCAGCAGGCCCACTCCTGGGCCTATAAACTAAGAAGACAGAATTGGAAAGACACAGGCAGGCAAATCTGCACCGCAGCCGTATTACAATAGCCAAGACATGGAAGCAACCAATAAGTCCATCAACAGATGAGTGGACAAAGAAGAACTGGTACATGTACAGATGGAATATCAGACAAGGAAAAAAATGACACAATGCCATTTGGAGCACCGTAGATGAGTCTAGAGGTGATCACGCAACTTGTAGTAAGCCAGAAGGCGAAAGACACATATCCTATGATATCACTGATAGGTGTGACCTAAAAATTGATACCAGTGAAGATATTTCCACAGAGAAAGGCAATCACAGATTCATTAAACAACCTTATGTTTCAGCAATGGAAAGGTGTGAGGATTGGATACATGAGGTTGCTGGGGTTAACAGAGATATACAAACACAGGTGAAGTATATAATCACCAAAGACCTACGGAATACCAAGAGAAGACAACTCAACATTCTGTCGTAACCTACATGGGAAAAGGATCTGAAGAAGAACTGATATATGTATATGTGTAAAAGAACGACATCTTGCACACCTAGAACAAGCAAAACATTTTAATCAAACTTGCTGTGATAAGAAATTAAAATTAAATTAAAGAAACGAATAAGAAGTAGTGAGACATAAACTTAAGGGGCTCTTTCCTGGCACATTCCATTCAAATTTACAACCTAGAACAGGACATACATTGAGGCTCTGCTACCCTAGTAACCAGATTTGGTAAAGGAGAACTGCTCCCGCCTTGTGGCCGTTTCACACAACAGCAGCTCTAAACCCAGGGCTAACGGTTACTTGATATTCAAAATAATTGCAGGCCTGTAAATGACACGTGCCCTCAAAACAAATCCTTCGGTGATAAATCGAGCAAAAATCTCAAAAGACGTGTATATCTCAAAACGACAATTTCAAGAGGCATATTATATGCGCATTTTCCCTTCTGTTTCATTTATGTCTTTTTTCTTGTTAAAAAATGGCATGGAAATAGGCTCAACATCAGTAATTAATAAACCATGAAAATCCAGTGTACAAAGAGGTTCACTTCACAGCCGTCAGAATCATCATCACCAAAAAAGTCTACAAAGAATAAATGCTGAAGGGGTCATAGAGAGCTGCGTACCTGCTAGCTGCTGGTGGGATGTAACCTGGTAAGAGCCAATAGTGAGAACAGAATGGAGGTGCGTTTAAAGGTAAAAATTGAGCCACCATGTTATCTGGTAGGCCCTTTCATACGCCTATCACCTGAGTAGACCAGAATCAAAAAGACACAGGCTGGCAATCCTGCACTGCAGCATCATTTAACATAGCCAAGACGTGGAAGAAACTAAAATGTCCAGCAACAGAAAAATGAACAAAGAAAAAGTGTCCATGTACACAATGCAATATTAGCCATGGAAAACAATGAAACAGTGCCGTTTGCACCACCATAGAAAGACCTACAGTTAAACCCCCAATTTTAAGTAAGGAAGAAACCGAAAAACAGATAATCTATCATATCAATTATAGGTGTTACCTAAAAATTGATACCCATGAAATTATTTCCAAGAGGAGGACACGCATGGATTAGGAAAACAAAACTATGTTTAACCAAATGCAAAAGTGTAAGGAATGGATGAATTAGCAGATGGGGGTTTACAGACATGTACTGACACATATGAAATATATGTCACAAAATAACTATGGAATACCAAGAGAGGTGTACTCAACACTCTCTAATAACCTACACGGGAAAGGATCCACAGATGAATAGTTAGATACATAGGTATAATGAATCAGATTTTGTACACCTAAAAGAAAAAAACATTTTTATCAACTTTGCTCTGATAATCAGTCAAAATTAAATTTAAATAACAAACAAGAAGTAAGGAGATATAAGCTCTTGGGGGTTTGCCCTGGCACATTCCACTCTAACTTGCAGCCTACTAACAGGATTTCCAGAAAAGCTCTGTTGCCCCCAAAACCTCGAGTTGGAAATGCAGAAGTGCTGCCGCCTTGTGGCTGTTTTCCGCAAGAGTGGACTTAAACCCACAGCTAACAGTCACTTAACATTCACAAGGACACAGGGCTGTAAGGACACCTGCCGTCCAAAAATTGTGGTGAGGTAGGGAATGGACAAAAAAATTCAAAACTGGTAAAATTTTCAAGGAGATAGTACGAAGAGGTAAGTTTTACTCACTCTTTTTAGAAAACAAGGAAAATGGATAAAAGCTCAACATCAGGAATTATGAGACTCATGCAACTCGAACCTACAAAAAGGTTTCAACTCACGCTAGTCAACTACCATCAGCAAAAGTTCTACAAACAATAAATGCTGAAGGGGTTTTAGAGAACTGTGTACCCTCTAGCTGCTGGTGAGATGTAAAGTGGTAACAGCCAATAATGAGAACAGAAAGGAGCTGCATTTCAAAGTAAAAATTGAGCCACCGTTCCATCCAGCAGGCCCACCGCTGAGCCTCTCGCCTCAGAAGACCAGAGTCACGAAGGCACAGGCTGCAACAGCTGCACTGCAGGAATTTTCCCAATAGCCAAGACACGGAAGCAGGCAAAATGTCCATCAACAGATGAATGGATAAAAAACAAGTGGTCCATGTACACAATGAACATTAGCCATGGACAAAAATGAAACACTGCTCTTTGAGGCACCATAGAGGAGCCTAGAGATAATCACAGAACATGAAGTAAGTCGGAAAGCAAAAGACACAAACTATGATATCACTTATAGGCGTTATCTAACAACTGACACAAGTGAACATACTTCCACAGAGAAAGACACTCACAGACTTAGGAAACATACTATGCTTATCTAAAAGGAAAGGTGCGGGTAATAGGTAAATTAAGATTAAGGTTGCCATTCGTGTACAAATACCTATTAAATACATATATCAAAAAGACAGACCATATAGCAAGGGAGGTCTACCGAACACGCTGCAGTAATTTACATGAGAAGAGGATCTGTACATTAACGTATATATATATGTATATATATATATATATGAAAAAATCAATCAGATTGTGTATACCTAGGACAACCAATATTCTAATGATTATCCCGATTAAAAAAACTAAAACAAAGAACAAGAAATAAAGTGACATAAACTTATGGGTTTTTTTTACTGGCACATTCCCTTCTAATTTACACCCTGGCAACAGGACTTCCAAAAAGGCTCTGCTGACCTAGTAACCAGATTTGGGAATGGAGAAATGCTGCCCCCTTGTGGCCGTTTCCCAAACAGCAGCTTTAAACCCAGTGCTAATGGTCACTAAATATTCACACTCATTTCAGGCATGTAAATGACACCTGCACTCCAAAAACATCCTGGGGTCGAAAATCGATGAAAAACTTTAAAAGGGCAACGTTCCAAGAAGACAATTTCAAGAGGTTTATTGTACTCACTGGTTTTTTTCCTGTTTTTTGTTTAAGAGAACTAAAAACGGTGTGGCAAAATGCTGAACATTAGGAATTATTAAAGACATGCAAATCCAAATTACAAAAACCTATCAGCTCACACCAGTCAGAATGGCCATCAGCAAAAATTCTGCAAACAATAAATGCTGAAGGAGCTGTGCAGAAATGCGTATGCTCGGTTCAAAGAGGGACATGGTAAGAGCCAGTAATGAAAACACAAAGGTTATTCTTTGAAAAGGTAAATATTGAGCTACCATTCAATCAAGCCTACCCACTGCCGGGCCTATCGCCTGAGAGGATGAGGATCCAAAAGTCACAGGCTGGCAATCCTGCACTCCAGCAATATTTACCATAGGCAACACTTGGAAGCATCGAAAGTGTCCATCCACAGAGGAATGCACAAAGAAGAAGTGGTCCATATACACAACGGAATACGACTCCAATAAAAAATATACATTCAATTTAAAAAACAAACATAAGTAAGGAGACATCAGCATTTGGGGGTTTATCCAGGCACATTCCTCTCTAATTTATAACCGAGGAAAACCACTGGCAGGAAGGTCTGTTTCCCTAGTTACCAGAGTGGGAATAGCAGAAATGCTGCCACCCTCTGCCCGTTACCTGCAACAGAAGCTTTAAAACCTGTGCTAAGTGTCACTTCATATGCACAAGTACTGCTGGGCTGTAAATGAAACCTGCCCTCAAAATGTCTTGAGGGAGGTAATGGCCAAAATATCTCAAAATGTGGCACGTACTTCAAGAAAACAATATGAAGACGTAAGCTGTACTCAAAGTTTTAAGAAAAAAAGGAAATGCCGGAAAGGTCAATTTCAAGCGATTATGAGATGCATGCAAATCCAACCGCAAACAGGTACCAGCTCACACCAGTGAGAATAAACTTCAGCAAAAATCTACAAGCAATAAATGCTGAAGGGTTTGTGGAGAAGTGCATACCCTCAACGTTAAGTGGGACGTGACCTGGTAAGAGCCACTAATGAGAGCAGAATGGAGGTGCCTTTACATGGTAAACATTTTGCTACCATATGATCCAGCAGGCCCACTCCTGGGCCTATAAACTAAGAAGACAGAATTGGAAAGACACAGGCAGGCAAATCTGCACCGCAGCCGTATTACAATAGCCAAGACATGGAAGCAACCAATAAGTCCATCAACAGATGAGTGGACAAAGAAGAACTGGTACATGTACAGATGGAATATCAGACAAGGAAAAAAATGACACAATGCCATTTGGAGCACCGTAGATGAGTCTAGAGGTGATCACGCAACTTGTAGTAAGCCAGAAGGCGAAAGACACATATCCTATGATATCACTGATAGGTGTGACCTAAAAATTGATACCAGTGAAGATATTTCCACAGAGAAAGGCAATCACAGATTCATTAAACAACCTTATGTTTCAGCAATGGAAAGGTGTGAGGATTGGATACATGAGGTTGCTGGGGTTAACAGAGATATACAAACACAGGTGAAGTATATAATCACCAAAGACCTACGGAATACCAAGAGAAGACAACTCAACATTCTGTCGTAACCTACATGGGAAAAGGATCTGAAGAAGAACTGATATATGTATATGTGTAAAAGAACGACATCTTGCACACCTAGAACAAGCAAAACATTTTAATCAAACTTGCTGTGATAAGAAATTAAAATTAAATTAAAGAAACGAATAAGAAGTAGTGAGACATAAACTTAAGGGGCTCTTTCCTGGCACATTCCATTCAAATTTACAACCTAGAACAGGACATACATTGAGGCTCTGCTACCCTAGTAACCAGATTTGGTAAAGGAGAACTGCTCCCGCCTTGTGGCCATTTCACACAACAGCAGCTCTAAACCCAGGGCTAACGGTTACTTGATATTCAAAATAATTGCAGGCCTGTAAATGACACGTGCCCTCAAAACAAATCCTTCGGTGATAAATCGAGCAAAAATCTCAAAAGACGTGTATATCTCAAAACGACAATTTCAAGAGGCATATTATATGCGCATTTTCCCTTCTGTTTCATTTATGTCTTTTTTCTTGTTAAAAAATGGCATGGAAATAGGCTCAACATCAGTAATTAATAAACCATGAAAATCCAGTGTACAAAGAGGTTCACTTCACAGCCGTCAGAATCATCATCACCAAAAAAGTCTACAAAGAATAAATGCTGAAGGGGTCATAGAGAGCTGCGTACCTGCTAGCTGCTGGTGGGATGTAACCTGGTAAGAGCCAATAGTGAGAACAGAATGGAGGTGCGTTTAAAGGTAAAAATTGAGCCACCGTGTTATCTGGTAGGCCCTTTCATACGCCTATCACCTGAGTAGACCAGAATCAAAAAGACACAGGCTGGCAATCCTGCACTGCAGCATCATTTAACATAGCCAAGACGTGGAAGAAACTAAAATGTCCAGCAACAGAAAAATGAACAAAGAAAAAGTGTCCATGTACACAATGCAATATTAGCCATGGAAAACAATGAAACAGTGCCGTTTGCACCACCATAGAAAGACCTACAGTTAAACCCCCAATTTTAAGTAAGGAAGAAACCGAAAAACAGATAATCTATCATATCAATTATAGGTGTTACCTAAAAATTGATACCCATGAAATTATTTCCAAGAGGAGGACACGCATGGATTAGGAAAACAAAACTATGTTTAACCAAATGCAAAAGTGTAAGGAATGGATGAATTAGCAGATGGGGGTTTACAGACATGTACTGACACATATGAAATATATGTCACAAAATAACTATGGAATACCAAGAGAGGTGTACTCAACACTCTCTAATAACCTACACGGGAAAGGATCCACAGATGAATAGTTAGATACATAGGTATAATGAATCAGATTTTGTACACCTAAAAGAAAAAACATTTTTATCAACTTTGCTCTGATAATCAGTCAAAATTAAATTTAAATAACAAACAAGAAGTAAGGAGATATAAGCTCTTGGGGGTTTGCCCTGGCACATTCCACTCTAACTTGCAGCCTACTAACAGGATTTCCAGAAAAGCTCTGTTGCCCCCAAAACCTCGAGTTGGAAATGCAGAAGTGCTGCCGCCTTGTGGCTGTTTTCCGCAAGAGTGGACTTAAACCCACAGCTAACAGTCACTTAACATTCACAAGGACACAGGGCTGTAAGGACACCTGCCGTCCAAAAATTGTGGTGAGGTAGGGAATGGACAAAAAAATTCAAAACTGGTAAAATTTTCAAGGAGATAGTATGAAGAGGTAAGTTTTACTCACTCTTTTTAGAAAACAAGGAAAATGGATAAAAGCTCAACATCAGGAATTATGAGACTCATGCAACTCGAACCTACAAAAAGGTTTCAACTCACGCTAGTCAACTACCATCAGCAAAAGTTCTACAAACAATAAATGCTGAAGGGGTTTTAGAGAACTGTGTACCCTCTAGCTGCTGGTGAGATGTAAAGTGGTAACAGCCAATAATGAGAACAAAAAGGAGCTGCATTTCAAAGTAAAAATTGAGCCACCGTTCCATCCAGCAGGCCCACCGCTGAGCCTCTCACCTCAGAAGACCAGAGTCACGAAGGCACAGGCTGCAACAGCTGCACTGCAGGAATTTTCCCAATAGCCAAGACACGGAAGCAGGCAAAATGTCCATCAACAGATGAATGGATAAAAAACAAGTGGTCCATGTACACAATGAACATTAGCCATGGACAAAAATGAAACACTGCTCTTTGAGGCACCATAGAGGAGCCTAGAGATAATCACAGAACATGAAGTAAGTCGGAAAGCAAAAGACACAAACTATGATATCACTTATAGGCGTTATCTAACAACTGACACAAGTGAACATACTTCCACAGAGAAAGACACTCACAGACTTAGGAAACATACTATGCTTATCTAAAAGGAAAGGTGCGGGTAATAGGTAAATTAAGATTAAGGTTGCCATTCGTGTACAAATACCTATTAAATACATATATCAAAAAGACAGACCATATAGCAAGGGAGGTCTACCGAACACGCTGCAGTAATTTACATGAGAAGAGGATCTGTACATTAACATATATATATATGTATATATATATATATATATATATATGAAAAAATCAATCAGATTGTGTATACCTAGGACAACCAATATTCTAATGATTATCCCGATTAAAAAAACTAAAACAAAGAACAAGAAATAAAGTGACATAAACTTATGGGTTTTTTTTACTGGCACATTCCCTTCTAATTTACACCCTGGCAACAGGACTTCCAAAAAGGCTCTGCTGACCTAGTAACCAGATTTGGGAATGGAGAAATGCTGCCCCCTTGTGGCCGTTTCCCAAACAGCAGCTTTAAACCCAGTGCTAATGGTCACTAAATATTCACACTCATTTCAGGCATGTAAATGACACCTGCACTCCAAAAACATCCTGGGGTCGAAAATCGATGAAAAACTTTAAAAGGGCAACGTTCCAAGAAGACAATTTCAAGAGGTTTATTGTACTCACTGGTTTTTTTCCTGTTTTTTGTTTAAGAGAACTAAAAACGGTGTGGCAAAATGCTGAACATTAGGAATTATTAAAGACATGCAAATCCAAATTACAAAAACCTATCAGCTCACACCAGTCAGAATGGCCACCAGCAAAAATTCTGCAAACAATAAATGCTGAAGGAGTTGTGCAGAAATGCGTATGCTCGGTTCAAAGAGGGACATGGTAAGAGCCAGTAATGAAAACACAAAGGTTATTCTTTGAAAAGGTAAATATTGAGCTACCATTCAATCAAGCCTACCCACTGCCGGGCCTATCGCCTGAGAGGATGAGAATCCAAAAGTCACAGGCTGGCAATCCTGCACTCCAGCAATATTTACCATAGGCAACACTTGGAAGCATCGAAAGTGTCCATCCACAGAGGAATGCACAAAGAAGAAGTGGTCCATATACACAACGGAATACGACTCCAATAAAAAATATACATTCAATTTAAAAAACAAACATAAGTAAGGAGACATCAGCATTTGGGGGTTTATCCAGGCACATTCCTCTCTAATTTATAACCGAGGAAAACCACTGGCAGGAAGGTCTGTTTCCCTAGTTACCAGAGTGGGAATAGCAGAAATGCTGCCGCCCTCTGCCCGTTACCTGCAACAGAAGCTTTAAAACCTGTGCTAAGTGTCACTTCATATGCACAAGTACTGCTGGGCTGTAAATGAAACCTGCCCTCAAAATGTCTTGAGGGAGGTAATGGCCAAAATATCTCAAAATGTGGCACGTACTTCAAGAAAACAATATGAAGACGTAAGCTGTACTCAAAGTTTTAAGAAAAAAAGGAAATGCCGGAAAGGTCAATTTCAAGCGATTATGAGATGCATGCAAATCCAACCGCAAACAGGTACCAGCTCACACCAGTGAGAATAAACTTCAGCAAAAATCTACAAGCAATAAATGCTGAAGGGTTTGTGGAGAAGTGCATACCCTCAACGTTAAGTGGGACGTGACCTGGTAAGAGCCACTAATGAGAGCAGAATGGAGGTGCCTTTACATGGTAAACATTTTGCTACCATATGATCCAGCAGGCCCACTCCTGGGCCTATAAACTAAGAAGACAGAATTGGAAAGACACAGGCAGGCAAATCTGCACCGCAGCCGTATTACAATAGCCAAGACATGGAAGCAACCAATAAGTCCATCAACAGATGAGTGGACAAAGAAGAACTGGTACATGTACAGATGGAATATCAGACAAGGAAAAAAATGACACAATGCCATTTGGAGCACCGTAGATGAGTCTAGAGGTGATCACGCAACTTGTAGTAAGCCAGAAGGCGAAAGACACATATCCTATGATATCACTGATAGGTGTGACCTAAAAATTGACACCAGTGAAGATATTTCCACAGAGAAAGGCAATCACAGATTCATTAAACAACCTTATGTTTCAGCAATGGAAAGGTGTGAGGATTGGATACATGAGGTTGCTGGGGTTAACAGAGATATACAAACACAGGTGAAGTATATAATCACCAAAGACCTACGGAATACCAAGAGAAGACAACTCAACATTCTGTCGTAACCTACATGGGAAAAGGATCTGAAGAAGAACTGATATATGTATATGTGTAAAAGAACGACATCTTGCACACCTAGAACAAGCAAAACATTTTAATCAAACTTGCTGTGATAAGAAATTAAAATTAAATTAAAGAAACGAATAAGAAGTAGTGAGACATAAACTTAAGGGGCTCTTTCCTGGCACATTCCATTCAAATTTACAACCTAGAACAGGACATACATTGAGGCTCTGTTACCCTAGTAACCAGATTTGGTAAAGGAGAACTGCTCCCGCCTTGTGGCCGTTTCACACAACAGCAGCTCTAAACCCAGGGCTAACGGTTACTTGATATTCAAAATAATTGCAGGCCTGTAAATGACACGTGCCCTCAAAACAAATCCTTCGGTGATAAATCGAGCAAAAATCTCAAAAGACGTGTATATCTCAAAACGACAATTTCAAGAGGCATATTATATGCGCATTTTCCCTTCTGTTTCATTTATGTCTTTTTTCTTGTTAAAAAATGGCATGGAAATAGGCTCAACATCAGTAATTAATAAACCATGAAAATCCAGTGTACAAAGAGGTTCACTTCACAGCCGTCAGAATCATCATCACCAAAAAAGTCTACAAAGAATAAATGCTGAAGGGGTCATAGAGAGCTGCGTACCTGCTAGCTGCTGGTGGGATGTAACCTGGTAAGAGCCAATAGTGAGAACAGAATGGAGGTGCGTTTAAAGGTAAAAATTGAGCCACCATGTTATCTGGTAGGCCCTTTCATACGCCTATCACCTGAGTAGACCAGAATCAAAAAGACACAGGCTGGCAATCCTGCACTGCAGCATCATTTAACATAGCCAAGACGTGGAAGAAACTAAAATGTCCAGCAACAGAAAAATGAACAAAGAAAAAGTGTCCATGTACACAATGCAATATTAGCCATGGAAAACAATGAAACAGTGCCGTTTGCACCACCATAGAAAGACCTACAGTTAAACCCCCAATTTTAAGTAAGGAAGAAACCGAAAAACAGATAATCTATCATATCAATTATAGGTGTTACCTAAAAATTGATACCCATGAAATTATTTCCAAGAGGAGGACACGCATGGATTAGGAAAACAAAACTATGTTTAACCAAATGCAAAAGTGTAAGGAATGGATGAATTAGCAGATGGGGGTTTACAGACATGTACTGACACATATGAAATATATGTCACAAAATAACTATGGAATACCAAGAGAGGTGTACTCAACACTCTCTAATAACCTACACGGGAAAGGATCCACAGATGAATAGTTAGATACATAGGTATAATGAATCAGATTTTGTACACCTAAAAGAAAAAACATTTTTATCAACTTTGCTCTGATAATCAGTCAAAATTAAATTTAAATAACAAACAAGAAGTAAGGAGATATAAGCTCTTGGGGGTTTGCCCTGGCACATTCCACTCTAACTTGCAGCCTACTAACAGGATTTCCAGAAAAGCTCTGTTGCCCCCAAAACCTCGAGTTGGAAATGCAGAAGTGCTGCCGCCTTGTGGCTGTTTTCCGCAAGAGTGGACTTAAACCCACAGCTAACAGTCACTTAACATTCACAAGGACACAGGGCTGTAAGGACACCTGCCGTCCAAAAATTGTGGTGAGGTAGGGAATGGACAAAAAAATTCAAAACTGGTAAAATTTTCAAGGAGATAGTACGAAGAGGTAAGTTTTACTCACTCTTTTTAGAAAACAAGGAAAATGGATAAAAGCTCAACATCAGGAATTATGAGACTCATGCAACTCGAACCTACAAAAAGGTTTCAACTCACGCTAGTCAACTACCATCAGCAAAAGTTCTACAAACAATAAATGCTGAAGGGGTTTTAGAGAACTGTGTACCCTCTAGCTGCTGGTGAGATGTAAAGTGGTAACAGCCAATAATGAGAACAAAAAGGAGCTGCATTTCAAAGTAAAAATTGAGCCACCGTTCCATCCAGCAGGCCCACCGCTGAGCCTCTCACCTCAGAAGACCAGAGTCACGAAGGCACAGGCTGCAACAGCTGCACTGCAGGAATTTTCCCAATAGCCAAGACACGGAAGCAGGCAAAATGTCCATCAACAGATGAATGGATAAAAAACAAGTGGTCCATGTACACAATGAACATTAGCCATGGACAAAAATGAAACACTGCTCTTTGAGGCACCATAGAGGAGCCTAGAGATAATCACAGAACATGAAGTAAGTCGGAAAGCAAAAGACACAAACTATGATATCACTTATAGGCGTTATCTAACAACTGACACAAGTGAACATACTTCCACAGAGAAAGACACTCACAGACTTAGGAAACATACTATGCTTATCTAAAAGGAAAGGTGCGGGTAATAGGTAAATTAAGATTAAGGTTGCCATTCGTGTACAAATACCTATTAAATACATATATCAAAAAGACAGACCATATAGCAAGGGAGGTCTACCGAACACGCTGCAGTAATTTACATGAGAAGAGGATCTGTACATTAACATATATATATATGTATATATATATATATATATGAAAAAATCAATCAGATTGTGTATACCTAGGACAACCAATATTCTAATGATTATCCCGATTAAAAAAACTAAAACAAAGAACAAGAAATAAAGTGACATAAACTTATGGGTTTTTTTTACTGGCACATTCCCTTCTAATTTACACCCTGGCAACAGGACTTCCAAAAAGGCTCTGCTGACCTAGTAACCAGATTTGGGAATGGAGAAATGCTGCCCCCTTGTGGCCGTTTCCCAAACAGCAGCTTTAAACCCAGTGCTAATGGTCACTAAATATTCACACTCATTTCAGGCATGTAAATGACACCTGCACTCCAAAAACATCCTGGGGTCGAAAATCGATGAAAAACTTTAAAAGGGCAACGTTCCAAGAAGACAATTTCAAGAGGTTTATTGTACTCACTGGTTTTTTTCCTGTTTTTTGTTTAAGAGAACTAAAAACGGTGTGGCAAAATGCTGAACATTAGGAATTATTAAAGACATGCAAATCCAAATTACAAAAACCTATCAGCTCACACCAGTCAGAATGGCCACCAGCAAAAATTCTGCAAACAATAAATGCTGAAGGAGTTGTGCAGAAATGCGTATGCTCGGTTCAAAGAGGGACATGGTAAGAGCCAGTAATGAAAACACAAAGGTTATTCTTTGAAAAGGTAAATATTGAGCTACCATTCAATCAAGCCTACCCACTGCCGGGCCTATCGCCTGAGAGGATGAGAATCCAAAAGTCACAGGCTGGCAATCCTGCACTCCAGCAATATTTACCATAGGCAACACTTGGAAGCATCGAAAGTGTCCATCCACAGAGGAATGCACAAAGAAGAAGTGGTCCATATACACAACGGAATACGACTCCAATAAAAAATATACATTCAATTTAAAAAACAAACATAAGTAAGGAGACATCAGCATTTGGGGGTTTATCCAGGCACATTCCTCTCTAATTTATAACCGAGGAAAACCACTGGCAGGAAGGTCTGTTTCCCTAGTTACCAGAGTGGGAATAGCAGAAATGCTGCCGCCCTCTGCCCGTTACCTGCAACAGAAGCTTTAAAACCTGTGCTAAGTGTCACTTCATATGCACAAGTACTGCTGGGCTGTAAATGAAACCTGCCCTCAAAATGTCTTGAGGGAGGTAATGGCCAAAATATCTCAAAATGTGGCACGTACTTCAAGAAAACAATATGAAGACGTAAGCTGTACTCAAAGTTTTAAGAAAAAAAGGAAATGCCGGAAAGGTCAATTTCAAGCGATTATGAGATGCATGCAAATCCAACCGCAAACAGGTACCAGCTCACACCAGTGAGAATAAACTTCAGCAAAAATCTACAAGCAATAAATGCTGAAGGGTTTGTGGAGAAGTGCATACCCTCAACGTTAAGTGGGACGTGACCTGGTAAGAGCCACTAATGAGAGCAGAATGGAGGTGCCTTTACATGGTAAACATTTTGCTACCATATGATCCAGCAGGCCCACTCCTGGGCCTATAAACTAAGAAGACAGAATTGGAAAGACACAGGCAGGCAAATCTGCACCGCAGCCGTATTACAATAGCCAAGACATGGAAGCAACCAATAAGTCCATCAACAGATGAGTGGACAAAGAAGAACTGGTACATGTACAGATGGAATATCAGACAAGGAAAAAAATGACACAATGCCATTTGGAGCACCGTAGATGAGTCTAGAGGTGATCACGCAACTTGTAGTAAGCCAGAAGGCGAAAGACACATATCCTATGATATCACTGATAGGTGTGACCTAAAAATTGATACCAGTGAAGATATTTCCACAGAGAAAGGCAATCACAGATTCATTAAACAACCTTATGTTTCAGCAATGGAAAGGTGTGAGGATTGGATACATGAGGTTGCTGGGGTTAACAGAGATATACAAACACAGGTGAAGTATATAATCACCAAAGACCTACGGAATACCAAGAGAAGACAACTCAACATTCTGTCGTAACCTACATGGGAAAAGGATCTGAAGAAGAACTGATATATGTATATGTGTAAAAGAACGACATCTTGCACACCTAGAACAAGCAAAACATTTTAATCAAACTTGCTGTGATAAGAAATTAAAATTAAATTAAAGAAACGAATAAGAAGTAGTGAGACATAAACTTAAGGGGCTCTTTCCTGGCACATTCCATTCAAATTTACAACCTAGAACAGGACATACATTGAGGCTCTGTTACCCTAGTAACCAGATTTGGTAAAGGAGAACTGCTCCCGCCTTGTGGCCGTTTCACACAACAGCAGCTCTAAACCCAGGGCTAACGGTTACTTGATATTCAAAATAATTGCAGGCCTGTAAATGACACGTGCCCTCAAAACAAATCCTTCGGTGATAAATCGAGCAAAAATCTCAAAAGACGTGTATATCTCAAAACGACAATTTCAAGAGGCATATTATATGCGCATTTTCCCTTCTGTTTCATTTATGTCTTTTTTCTTGTTAAAAAATGGCATGGAAATAGGCTCAACATCAGTAATTAATAAACCATGAAAATCCAGTGTACAAAGAGGTTCACTTCACAGCCGTCAGAATCATCATCACCAAAAAAGTCTACAAAGAATAAATGCTGAAGGGGTCATAGAGAGCTGCGTACCTGCTAGCTGCTGGTGGGATGTAACCTGGTAAGAGCCAATAGTGAGAACAGAATGGAGGTGCGTTTAAAGGTAAAAATTGAGCCACCATGTTATCTGGTAGGCCCTTTCATACGCCTATCACCTGAGTAGACCAGAATCAAAAAGACACAGGCTGGCAATCCTGCACTGCAGCATCATTTAACATAGCCAAGACGTGGAAGAAACTAAAATGTCCAGCAACAGAAAAATGAACAAAGAAAAAGTGTCCATGTACACAATGCAATATTAGCCATGGAAAACAATGAAACAGTGCCGTTTGCACCACCATAGAAAGACCTACAGTTAAACCCCCAATTTTAAGTAAGGAAGAAACCGAAAAACAGATAATCTATCATATCAATTATAGGTGTTACCTAAAAATTGATACCCATGAAATTATTTCCAAGAGGAGGACACGCATGGATTAGGAAAACAAAACTATGTTTAACCAAATGCAAAAGTGTAAGGAATGGATGAATTAGCAGATGGGGGTTTACAGACATGTACTGACACATATGAAATATATGTCACAAAATAACTATGGAATACCAAGAGAGGTGTACTCAACACTCTCTAATAACCTACACGGGAAAGGATCCACAGATGAATAGTTAGATACATAGGTATAATGAATCAGATTTTGTACACCTAAAAGAAAAAACATTTTTATCAACTTTGCTCTGATAATCAGTCAAAATTAAATTTAAATAACAAACAAGAAGTAAGGAGATATAAGCTCTTGGGGGTTTGCCCTGGCACATTCCACTCTAACTTGCAGCCTACTAACAGGATTTCCAGAAAAGCTCTGTTGCCCCCAAAACCTCGAGTTGGAAATGCAGAAGTGCTGCCGCCTTGTGGCTGTTTTCCGCAAGAGTGGACTTAAACCCACAGCTAACAGTCACTTAACATTCACAAGGACACAGGGCTGTAAGGACACCTGCCGTCCAAAAATTGTGGTGAGGTAGGGAATGGACAAAAAAATTCAAAACTGGTAAAATTTTCAAGGAGATAGTACGAAGAGGTAAGTTTTACTCACTCTTTTTAGAAAACAAGGAAAATGGATAAAAGCTCAACATCAGGAATTATGAGACTCATGCAACTCGAACCTACAAAAAGGTTTCAACTCACGCTAGTCAACTACCATCAGCAAAAGTTCTACAAACAATAAATGCTGAAGGGGTTTTAGAGAACTGTGTACCCTCTAGCTGCTGGTGAGATGTAAAGTGGTAACAGCCAATAATGAGAACAAAAAGGAGCTGCATTTCAAAGTAAAAATTGAGCCACCATTCCATCCAGCAGGCCCACCGCTGAGCCTCTCACCTCAGAAGACCAGAGTCACGAAGGCACAGGCTGCAACAGCTGCACTGCAGGAATTTTCCCAATAGCCAAGACACGGAAGCAGGCAAAATGTCCATCAACAGATGAATGGGTAAAAAACAAGTGGTCCATGTACACAATGAACATTAGCCATGGACAAAAATGAAACACTGCTCTTTGAGGCACCATAGAGGAGCCTAGAGATAATCACAGAACATGAAGTAAGTCGGAAAGCAAAAGACACAAACTATGATATCACTTATAGGCGTTATCTAACAACTGACACAAGTGAACATACTTCCACAGAGAAAGACACTCACAGACTTAGGAAACATACTATGCTTATCTAAAAGGAAAGGTGCGGGTAATAGGTAAATTAAGATTAAGGTTGCCATTCGTGTACAAATACCTATTAAATACATATATCAAAAAGACAGACCATATAGCAAGGGAGGTCTACCGAACACGCTGCAGTAATTTACATGAGAAGAGGATCTGTACATTAACATATATATATATGTATATATATATATATATATATGAAAAAATCAATCAGATTGTGTATACCTAGGACAACCAATATTCTAATGATTATCCCGATTAAAAAAACTAAAACAAAGAACAAGAAATAAAGTGACATAAACTTATGGGTTTTTTTTACTGGCACATTCCCTTCTAATTTACACCCTGGCAACAGGACTTCCAAAAAGGCTCTGCTGACCTAGTAACCAGATTTGGGAATGGAGAAATGCTGCCCCCTTGTGGCCGTTTCCCAAACAGCAGCTTTAAACCCAGTGCTAATGGTCACTAAATATTCACACTCATTTCAGGCATGTAAATGACACCTGCACTCCAAAAACATCCTGGGGTCGAAAATCGATGAAAAACTTTAAAAGGGCAACGTTCCAAGAAGACAATTTCAAGAGGTTTATTGTACTCACTGGTTTTTTTCCTGTTTTTTGTTTAAGAGAACTAAAAACGGTGTGGCAAAATGCTGAACATTAGGAATTATTAAAGACATGCAAATCCAAATTACAAAAACCTATCAGCTCACACCAGTCAGAATGGCCACCAGCAAAAATTCTGCAAACAATAAATGCTGAAGGAGTTGTGCAGAAATGCGTATGCTCGGTTCAAAGAGGGACATGGTAAGAGCCAGTAATGAAAACACAAAGGTTATTCTTTGAAAAGGTAAATATTGAGCTACCATTCAATCAAGCCTACCCACTGCCGGGCCTATCGCCTGAGAGGATGAGAATCCAAAAGTCACAGGCTGGCAATCCTGCACTCCAGCAATATTTACCATAGGCAACACTTGGAAGCATCGAAAGTGTCCATCCACAGAGGAATGCACAAAGAAGAAGTGGTCCATATACACAACGGAATACGACTCCAATAAAAAATATACATTCAATTTAAAAAACAAACATAAGTAAGGAGACATCAGCATTTGGGGGTTTATCCAGGCACATTCCTCTCTAATTTATAACCGAGGAAAACCACTGGCAGGAAGGTCTGTTTCCCTAGTTACCAGAGTGGGAATAGCAGAAATGCTGCCGCCCTCTGCCCGTTACCTGCAACAGAAGCTTTAAAACCTGTGCTAAGTGTCACTTCATATGCACAAGTACTGCTGGGCTGTAAATGAAACCTGCCCTCAAAATGTCTTGAGGGAGGTAATGGCCAAAATATCTCAAAATGTGGCACGTACTTCAAGAAAACAATATGAAGACGTAAGCTGTACTCAAAGTTTTAAGAAAAAAAGGAAATGCCGGAAAGGTCAATTTCAAGCGATTATGAGATGCATGCAAATCCAACCGCAAACAGGTACCAGCTCACACCAGTGAGAATAAACTTCAGCAAAAATCTACAAGCAATAAATGCTGAAGGGTTTGTGGAGAAGTGCATACCCTCAACGTTAAGTGGGACGTGACCTGGTAAGAGCCACTAATGAGAGCAGAATGGAGGTGCCTTTACATGGTAAACATTTTGCTACCATATGATCCAGCAGGCCCACTCCTGGGCCTATAAACTAAGAAGACAGAATTGGAAAGACACAGGCAGGCAAATCTGCACCGCAGCCGTATTACAATAGCCAAGACATGGAAGCAACCAATAAGTCCATCAACAGATGAGTGGACAAAGAAGAACTGGTACATGTACAGATGGAATATCAGACAAGGAAAAAAATGACACAATGCCATTTGGAGCACCGTAGATGAGTCTAGAGGTGATCACGCAACTTGTAGTAAGCCAGAAGGCGAAAGACACATATCCTATGATATCACTGATAGGTGTGACCTAAAAATTGATACCAGTGAAGATATTTCCACAGAGAAAGGCAATCACAGATTCATTAAACAACCTTATGTTTCAGCAATGGAAAGGTGTGAGGATTGGATACATGAGGTTGCTGGGGTTAACAGAGATATACAAACACAGGTGAAGTATATAATCACCAAAGACCTACGGAATACCAAGAGAAGACAACTCAACATTCTGTCGTAACCTACATGGGAAAAGGATCTGAAGAAGAACTGATATATGTATATGTGTAAAAGAACGACATCTTGCACACCTAGAACAAGCAAAACATTTTAATCAAACTTGCTGTGATAAGAAATTAAAATTAAATTAAAGAAACGAATAAGAAGTAGTGAGACATAAACTTAAGGGGCTCTTTCCTGGCACATTCCATTCAAATTTACAACCTAGAACAGGACATACATTGAGGCTCTGTTACCCTAGTAACCAGATTTGGTAAAGGAGAACTGCTCCCGCCTTGTGGCCGTTTCACACAACAGCAGCTCTAAACCCAGGGCTAACGGTTACTTGATATTCAAAATAATTGCAGGCCTGTAAATGACACGTGCCCTCAAAACAAATCCTTCGGTGATAAATCGAGCAAAAATCTCAAAAGACGTGTATATCTCAAAACGACAATTTCAAGAGGCATATTATATGCGCATTTTCCCTTCTGTTTCATTTATGTCTTTTTTCTTGTTAAAAAATGGCATGGAAATAGGCTCAACATCAGTAATTAATAAACCATGAAAATCCAGTGTACAAAGAGGTTCACTTCACAGCCGTCAGAATCATCATCACCAAAAAAGTCTACAAAGAATAAATGCTGAAGGGGTCATAGAGAGCTGCGTACCTGCTAGCTGCTGGTGGGATGTAACCTGGTAAGAGCCAATAGTGAGAACAGAATGGAGGTGCGTTTAAAGGTAAAAATTGAGCCACCGTGTTATCTGGTAGGCCCTTTCATACGCCTATCACCTGAGTAGACCAGAATCAAAAAGACACAGGCTGGCAATCCTGCACTGCAGCATCATTTAACATAGCCAAGACGTGGAAGAAACTAAAATGTCCAGCAACAGAAAAATGAACAAAGAAAAAGTGTCCATGTACACAATGCAATATTAGCCATGGAAAACAATGAAACAGTGCCGTTTGCACCACCATAGAAAGACCTACAGTTAAACCCCCAATTTTAAGTAAGGAAGAAACCGAAAAACAGATAATCTATCATATCAATTATAGGTGTTACCTAAAAATTGATACCCATGAAATTATTTCCAAGAGGAGGACACGCATGGATTAGGAAAACAAAACTATGTTTAACCAAATGCAAAAGTGTAAGGAATGGATGAATTAGCAGATGGGGGTTTACAGACATGTACTGACACATATGAAATATATGTCACAAAATAACTATGGAATACCAAGAGAGGTGTACTCAACACTCTCTAATAACCTACACGGGAAAGGATCCACAGATGAATAGTTAGATACATAGGTATAATGAATCAGATTTTGTACACCTAAAAGAAAAAACATTTTTATCAACTTTGCTCTGATAATCAGTCAAAATTAAATTTAAATAACAAACAAGAAGTAAGGAGATATAAGCTCTTGGGGGTTTGCCCTGGCACATTCCACTCTAACTTGCAGCCTACTAACAGGATTTCCAGAAAAGCTCTGTTGCCCCCAAAACCTCGAGTTGGAAATGCAGAAGTGCTGCCGCCTTGTGGCTGTTTTCCGCAAGAGTGGACTTAAACCCACAGCTAACAGTCACTTAACATTCACAAGGACACAGGGCTGTAAGGACACCTGCCGTCCAAAAATTGTGGTGAGGTAGGGAATGGACAAAAAAATTCAAAACTGGTAAAATTTTCAAGGAGATAGTACGAAGAGGTAAGTTTTACTCACTCTTTTTAGAAAACAAGGAAAATGGATAAAAGCTCAACATCAGGAATTATGAGACTCATGCAACTCGAACCTACAAAAAGGTTTCAACTCACGCTAGTCAACTACCATCAGCAAAAGTTCTACAAACAATAAATGCTGAAGGGGTTTTAGAGAACTGTGTACCCTCTAGCTGCTGGTGAGATGTAAAGTGGTAACAGCCAATAATGAGAACAGAAAGGAGCTGCATTTCAAAGTAAAAATTGAGCCACCGTTCCATCCAGCAGGCCCACCGCTGAGCCTCTCGCCTCAGAAGACCAGAGTCACGAAGGCACAGGCTGCAACAGCTGCACTGCAGGAATTTTCCCAATAGCCAAGACACGGAAGCAGGCAAAATGTCCATCAACAGATGAATGGATAAAAAACAAGTGGTCCATGTACACAATGAACATTAGCCATGGACAAAAATGAAACACTGCTCTTTGAGGCACCATAGAGGAGCCTAGAGATAATCACAGAACATGAAGTAAGTCGGAAAGCAAAAGACACAAACTATGATATCACTTATAGGCGTTATCTAACAACTGACACAAGTGAACATACTTCCACAGAGAAAGACACTCACAGACTTAGGAAACATACTATGCTTATCTAAAAGGAAAGGTGCGGGTAATAGGTAAATTAAGATTAAGGTTGCCATTCGTGTACAAATACCTATTAAATACATATATCAAAAAGACAGACCATATAGCAAGGGAGGTCTACCGAACACGCTGCAGTAATTTACATGAGAAGAGGATCTGTACATTAACATATATATATATGTATATATATATATATATATATGAAAAAATCAATCAGATTGTGTATACCTAGGACAACCAATATTCTAATGATTATCCCGATTAAAAAAACTAAAACAAAGAACAAGAAATAAAGTGACATAAACTTATGGGTTTTTTTTACTGGCACATTCCCTTCTAATTTACACCCTGGCAACAGGACTTCCAAAAAGGCTCTGCTGACCTAGTAACCAGATTTGGGAATGGAGAAATGCTGCCCCCTTGTGGCCGTTTCCCAAACAGCAGCTTTAAACCCAGTGCTAATGGTCACTAAATATTCACACTCATTTCAGGCATGTAAATGACACCTGCACTCCAAAAACATCCTGGGGTCGAAAATCGATGAAAAACTTTAAAAGGGCAACGTTCCAAGAAGACAATTTCAAGAGGTTTATTGTACTCACTGGTTTTTTTCCTGTTTTTTGTTTAAGAGAACTAAAAACGGTGTGGCAAAATGCTGAACATTAGGAATTATTAAAGACATGCAAATCCAAATTACAAAAACCTATCAGCTCACACCAGTCAGAATGGCCACCAGCAAAAATTCTGCAAACAATAAATGCTGAAGGAGTTGTGCAGAAATGCGTATGCTCGGTTCAAAGAGGGACATGGTAAGAGCCAGTAATGAAAACACAAAGGTTATTCTTTGAAAAGGTAAATATTGAGCTACCATTCAATCAAGCCTACCCACTGCCGGGCCTATCGCCTGAGAGGATGAGAATCCAAAAGTCACAGGCTGGCAATCCTGCACTCCAGCAATATTTACCATAGGCAACACTTGGAAGCATCGAAAGTGTCCATCCACAGAGGAATGCACAAAGAAGAAGTGGTCCATATACACAACGGAATACGACTCCAATAAAAAATATACATTCAATTTAAAAAACAAACATAAGTAAGGAGACATCAGCATTTGGGGGTTTATCCAGGCACATTCCTCTCTAATTTATAACCGAGGAAAACCACTGGCAGGAAGGTCTGTTTCCCTAGTTACCAGAGTGGGAATAGCAGAAATGCTGCCGCCCTCTGCCCGTTACCTGCAACAGAAGCTTTAAAACCTGTGCTAAGTGTCACTTCATATGCACAAGTACTGCTGGGCTGTAAATGAAACCTGCCCTCAAAATGTCTTGAGGGAGGTAATGGCCAAAATATCTCAAAATGTGGCACGTACTTCAAGAAAACAATATGAAGACGTAAGCTGTACTCAAAGTTTTAAGAAAAAAAGGAAATGCCGGAAAGGTCAATTTCAAGCGATTATGAGATGCATGCAAATCCAACCGCAAACAGGTACCAGCTCACACCAGTGAGAATAAACTTCAGCAAAAATCTACAAGCAATAAATGCTGAAGGGTTTGTGGAGAAGTGCATACCCTCAACGTTAAGTGGGACGTGACCTGGTAAGAGCCACTAATGAGAGCAGAATGGAGGTGCCTTTACATGGTAAACATTTTGCTACCATATGATCCAGCAGGCCCACTCCTGGGCCTATAAACTAAGAAGACAGAATTGGAAAGACACAGGCAGGCAAATCTGCACCGCAGCCGTATTACAATAGCCAAGACATGGAAGCAACCAATAAGTCCATCAACAGATGAGTGGACAAAGAAGAACTGGTACATGTACAGATGGAATATCAGACAAGGAAAAAAATGACACAATGCCATTTGGAGCACCGTAGATGAGTCTAGAGGTGATCACGCAACTTGTAGTAAGCCAGAAGGCGAAAGACACATATCCTATGATATCACTGATAGGTGTGACCTAAAAATTGATACCAGTGAAGATATTTCCACAGAGAAAGGCAATCACAGATTCATTAAACAACCTTATGTTTCAGCAATGGAAAGGTGTGAGGATTGGATACATGAGGTTGCTGGGGTTAACAGAGATATACAAACACAGGTGAAGTATATAATCACCAAAGACCTACGGAATACCAAGAGAAGACAACTCAACATTCTGTCGTAACCTACATGGGAAAAGGATCTGAAGAAGAACTGATATATGTATATGTGTAAAAGAACGACATCTTGCACACCTAGAACAAGCAAAACATTTTAATCAAACTTGCTGTGATAAGAAATTAAAATTAAATTAAAGAAACGAATAAGAAGTAGTGAGACATAAACTTAAGGGGCTCTTTCCTGGCACATTCCATTCAAATTTACAACCTAGAACAGGACATACATTGAGGCTCTGTTACCCTAGTAACCAGATTTGGTAAAGGAGAACTGCTCCCGCCTTGTGGCCGTTTCACACAACAGCAGCTCTAAACCCAGGGCTAACGGTTACTTGATATTCAAAATAATTGCAGGCCTGTAAATGACACGTGCCCTCAAAACAAATCCTTCGGTGATAAATCGAGCAAAAATCTCAAAAGACGTGTATATCTCAAAACGACAATTTCAAGAGGCATATTATATGCGCATTTTCCCTTCTGTTTCATTTATGTCTTTTTTCTTGTTAAAAAATGGCATGGAAATAGGCTCAACATCAGTAATTAATAAACCATGAAAATCCAGTGTACAAAGAGGTTCACTTCACAGCCGTCAGAATCATCATCACCAAAAAAGTCTACAAAGAATAAATGCTGAAGGGGTCATAGAGAGCTGCGTACCTGCTAGCTGCTGGTGGGATGTAACCTGGTAAGAGCCAATAGTGAGAACAGAATGGAGGTGCGTTTAAAGGTAAAAATTGAGCCACCATGTTATCTGGTAGGCCCTTTCATACGCCTATCACCTGAGTAGACCAGAATCAAAAAGACACAGGCTGGCAATCCTGCACTGCAGCATCATTTAACATAGCCAAGACGTGGAAGAAACTAAAATGTCCAGCAACAGAAAAATGAACAAAGAAAAAGTGTCCATGTACACAATGCAATATTAGCCATGGAAAACAATGAAACAGTGCCGTTTGCACCACCATAGAAAGACCTACAGTTAAACCCCCAATTTTAAGTAAGGAAGAAACCGAAAAACAGATAATCTATCATATCAATTATAGGTGTTACCTAAAAATTGATACCCATGAAATTATTTCCAAGAGGAGGACACGCATGGATTAGGAAAACAAAACTATGTTTAACCAAATGCAAAAGTGTAAGGAATGGATGAATTAGCAGATGGGGGTTTACAGACATGTACTGACACATATGAAATATATGTCACAAAATAACTATGGAATACCAAGAGAGGTGTACTCAACACTCTCTAATAACCTACACGGGAAAGGATCCACAGATGAATAGTTAGATACATAGGTATAATGAATCAGATTTTGTACACCTAAAAGAAAAAACATTTTTATCAACTTTGCTCTGATAATCAGTCAAAATTAAATTTAAATAACAAACAAGAAGTAAGGAGATATAAGCTCTTGGGGGTTTGCCCTGGCACATTCCACTCTAACTTGCAGCCTACTAACAGGATTTCCAGAAAAGCTCTGTTGCCCCCAAAACCTCGAGTTGGAAATGCAGAAGTGCTGCCGCCTTGTGGCTGTTTTCCGCAAGAGTGGACTTAAACCCACAGCTAACAGTCACTTAACATTCACAAGGACACAGGGCTGTAAGGACACCTGCCGTCCAAAAATTGTGGTGAGGTAGGGAATGGACAAAAAAATTCAAAACTGGTAAAATTTTCAAGGAGATAGTACGAAGAGGTAAGTTTTACTCACTCTTTTTAGAAAACAAGGAAAATGGATAAAAGCTCAACATCAGGAATTATGAGACTCATGCAACTCGAACCTACAAAAAGGTTTCAACTCACGCTAGTCAACTACCATCAGCAAAAGTTCTACAAACAATAAATGCTGAAGGGGTTTTAGAGAACTGTGTACCCTCTAGCTGCTGGTGAGATGTAAAGTGGTAACAGCCAATAATGAGAACAGAAAGGAGCTGCATTTCAAAGTAAAAATTGAGCCACCGTTCCATCCAGCAGGCCCACCGCTGAGCCTCTCGCCTCAGAAGACCAGAGTCACGAAGGCACAGGCTGCAACAGCTGCACTGCAGGAATTTTCCCAATAGCCAAGACACGGAAGCAGGCAAAATGTCCATCAACAGATGAATGGATAAAAAACAAGTGGTCCATGTACACAATGAACATTAGCCATGGACAAAAATGAAACACTGCTCTTTGAGGCACCATAGAGGAGCCTAGAGATAATCACAGAACATGAAGTAAGTCGGAAAGCAAAAGACACAAACTATGATATCACTTATAGGCGTTATCTAACAACTGACACAAGTGAACATACTTCCACAGAGAAAGACACTCACAGACTTAGGAAACATACTATGCTTATCTAAAAGGAAAGGTGCGGGTAATAGGTAAATTAAGATTAAGGTTGCCATTCGTGTACAAATACCTATTAAATACATATATCAAAAAGACAGACCATATAGCAAGGGAGGTCTACCGAACACGCTGCAGTAATTTACATGAGAAGAGGATCTGTACATTAACATATATATATATGTATATATATATATATATATATGAAAAAATCAATCAGATTGTGTATACCTAGGACAACCAATATTCTAATGATTATCCCGATTAAAAAAACTAAAACAAAGAACAAGAAATAAAGTGACATAAACTTATGGGTTTTTTTTACTGGCACATTCCCTTCTAATTTACACCCTGGCAACAGGACTTCCAAAAAGGCTCTGCTGACCTAGTAACCAGATTTGGGAATGGAGAAATGCTGCCCCCTTGTGGCCGTTTCCCAAACAGCAGCTTTAAACCCAGTGCTAATGGTCACTAAATATTCACACTCATTTCAGGCATGTAAATGACACCTGCACTCCAAAAACATCCTGGGGTCGAAAATCGATGAAAAACTTTAAAAGGGCAACGTTCCAAGAAGACAATTTCAAGAGGTTTATTGTACTCACTGGTTTTTTTCCTGTTTTTTGTTTAAGAGAACTAAAAACGGTGTGGCAAAATGCTGAACATTAGGAATTATTAAAGACATGCAAATCCAAATTACAAAAACCTATCAGCTCACACCAGTCAGAATGGCCACCAGCAAAAATTCTGCAAACAATAAATGCTGAAGGAGTTGTGCAGAAATGCGTATGCTCGGTTCAAAGAGGGACATGGTAAGAGCCAGTAATGAAAACACAAAGGTTATTCTTTGAAAAGGTAAATATTGAGCTACCATTCAATCAAGCCTACCCACTGCCGGGCCTATCGCCTGAGAGGATGAGAATCCAAAAGTCACAGGCTGGCAATCCTGCACTCCAGCAATATTTACCATAGGCAACACTTGGAAGCATCGAAAGTGTCCATCCACAGAGGAATGCACAAAGAAGAAGTGGTCCATATACACAACGGAATACGACTCCAATAAAAAATATACATTCAATTTAAAAAACAAACATAAGTAAGGAGACATCAGCATTTGGGGGTTTATCCAGGCACATTCCTCTCTAATTTATAACCGAGGAAAACCACTGGCAGGAAGGTCTGTTTCCCTAGTTACCAGAGTGGGAATAGCAGAAATGCTGCCGCCCTCTGCCCGTTACCTGCAACAGAAGCTTTAAAACCTGTGCTAAGTGTCACTTCATATGCACAAGTACTGCTGGGCTGTAAATGAAACCTGCCCTCAAAATGTCTTGAGGGAGGTAATGGCCAAAATATCTCAAAATGTGGCACGTACTTCAAGAAAACAATATGAAGACGTAAGCTGTACTCAAAGTTTTAAGAAAAAAAGGAAATGCCGGAAAGGTCAATTTCAAGCGATTATGAGATGCATGCAAATCCAACCGCAAACAGGTACCAGCTCACACCAGTGAGAATAAACTTCAGCAAAAATCTACAAGCAATAAATGCTGAAGGGTTTGTGGAGAAGTGCATACCCTCAACGTTAAGTGGGACGTGACCTGGTAAGAGCCACTAATGAGAGCAGAATGGAGGTGCCTTTACATGGTAAACATTTTGCTACCATATGATCCAGCAGGCCCACTCCTGGGCCTATAAACTAAGAAGACAGAATTGGAAAGACACAGGCAGGCAAATCTGCACCGCAGCCGTATTACAATAGCCAAGACATGGAAGCAACCAATAAGTCCATCAACAGATGAGTGGACAAAGAAGAACTGGTACATGTACAGATGGAATATCAGACAAGGAAAAAAATGACACAATGCCATTTGGAGCACCGTAGATGAGTCTAGAGGTGATCACGCAACTTGTAGTAAGCCAGAAGGCGAAAGACACATATCCTATGATATCACTGATAGGTGTGACCTAAAAATTGATACCAGTGAAGATATTTCCACAGAGAAAGGCAATCACAGATTCATTAAACAACCTTATGTTTCAGCAATGGAAAGGTGTGAGGATTGGATACATGAGGTTGCTGGGGTTAACAGAGATATACAAACACAGGTGAAGTATATAATCACCAAAGACCTACGGAATACCAAGAGAAGACAACTCAACATTCTGTCGTAACCTACATGGGAAAAGGATCTGAAGAAGAACTGATATATGTATATGTGTAAAAGAACGACATCTTGCACACCTAGAACAAGCAAAACATTTTAATCAAACTTGCTGTGATAAGAAATTAAAATTAAATTAAAGAAACGAATAAGAAGTAGTGAGACATAAACTTAAGGGGCTCTTTCCTGGCACATTCCATTCAAATTTACAACCTAGAACAGGACATACATTGAGGCTCTGTTACCCTAGTAACCAGATTTGGTAAAGGAGAACTGCTCCCGCCTTGTGGCCGTTTCACACAACAGCAGCTCTAAACCCAGGGCTAACGGTTACTTGATATTCAAAATAATTGCAGGCCTGTAAATGACACGTGCCCTCAAAACAAATCCTTCGGTGATAAATCGAGCAAAAATCTCAAAAGACGTGTATATCTCAAAACGACAATTTCAAGAGGCATATTATATGCGCATTTTCCCTTCTGTTTCATTTATGTCTTTTTTCTTGTTAAAAAATGGCATGGAAATAGGCTCAACATCAGTAATTAATAAACCATGAAAATCCAGTGTACAAAGAGGTTCACTTCACAGCCGTCAGAATCATCATCACCAAAAAAGTCTACAAAGAATAAATGCTGAAGGGGTCATAGAGAGCTGCGTACCTGCTAGCTGCTGGTGGGATGTAACCTGGTAAGAGCCAATAGTGAGAACAGAATGGAGGTGCGTTTAAAGGTAAAAATTGAGCCACCATGTTATCTGGTAGGCCCTTTCATACGCCTATCACCTGAGTAGACCAGAATCAAAAAGACACAGGCTGGCAATCCTGCACTGCAGCATCATTTAACATAGCCAAGACGTGGAAGAAACTAAAATGTCCAGCAACAGAAAAATGAACAAAGAAAAAGTGTCCATGTACACAATGCAATATTAGCCATGGAAAACAATGAAACAGTGCCGTTTGCACCACCATAGAAAGACCTACAGTTAAACCCCCAATTTTAAGTAAGGAAGAAACCGAAAAACAGATAATCTATCATATCAATTATAGGTGTTACCTAAAAATTGATACCCATGAAATTATTTCCAAGAGGAGGACACGCATGGATTAGGAAAACAAAACTATGTTTAACCAAATGCAAAAGTGTAAGGAATGGATGAATTAGCAGATGGGGGTTTACAGACATGTACTGACACATATGAAATATATGTCACAAAATAACTATGGAATACCAAGAGAGGTGTACTCAACACTCTCTAATAACCTACACGGGAAAGGATCCACAGATGAATAGTTAGATACATAGGTATAATGAATCAGATTTTGTACACCTAAAAGAAAAAACATTTTTATCAACTTTGCTCTGATAATCAGTCAAAATTAAATTTAAATAACAAACAAGAAGTAAGGAGATATAAGCTCTTGGGGGTTTGCCCTGGCACATTCCACTCTAACTTGCAGCCTACTAACAGGATTTCCAGAAAAGCTCTGTTGCCCCCAAAACCTCGAGTTGGAAATGCAGAAGTGCTGCCGCCTTGTGGCTGTTTTCCGCAAGAGTGGACTTAAACCCACAGCTAACAGTCACTTAACATTCACAAGGACACAGGGCTGTAAGGACACCTGCCGTCCAAAAATTGTGGTGAGGTAGGGAATGGACAAAAAAATTCAAAACTGGTAAAATTTTCAAGGAGATAGTACGAAGAGGTAAGTTTTACTCACTCTTTTTAGAAAACAAGGAAAATGGATAAAAGCTCAACATCAGGAATTATGAGACTCATGCAACTCGAACCTACAAAAAGGTTTCAACTCACGCTAGTCAACTACCATCAGCAAAAGTTCTACAAACAATAAATGCTGAAGGGGTTTTAGAGAACTGTGTACCCTCTAGCTGCTGGTGAGATGTAAAGTGGTAACAGCCAATAATGAGAACAAAAAGGAGCTGCATTTCAAAGTAAAAATTGAGCCACCGTTCCATCCAGCAGGCCCACCGCTGAGCCTCTCACCTCAGAAGACCAGAGTCACGAAGGCACAGGCTGCAACAGCTGCACTGCAGGAATTTTCCCAATAGCCAAGACACGGAAGCAGGCAAAATGTCCATCAACAGATGAATGGGTAAAAAACAAGTGGTCCATGTACACAATGAACATTAGCCATGGACAAAAATGAAACACTGCTCTTTGAGGCACCATAGAGGAGCCTAGAGATAATCACAGAACATGAAGTAAGTCGGAAAGCAAAAGACACAAACTATGATATCACTTATAGGCGTTATCTAACAACTGACACAAGTGAACATACTTCCACAGAGAAAGACACTCACAGACTTAGGAAACATACTATGCTTATCTAAAAGGAAAGGTGCGGGTAATAGGTAAATTAAGATTAAGGTTGCCATTCGTGTACAAATACCTATTAAATACATATATCAAAAAGACAGACCATATAGCAAGGGAGGTCTACCGAACACGCTGCAGTAATTTACATGAGAAGAGGATCTGTACATTAACATATATATATATGTATATATATATATATATATATATATATATGAAAAAATCAATCAGATTGTGTATACCTAGGACAACCAATATTCTAATGATTATCCCGATTAAAAAAACTAAAACAAAGAACAAGAAATAAAGTGACATAAACTTATGGGTTTTTTTTACTGGCACATTCCCTTCTAATTTACACCCTGGCAACAGGACTTCCAAAAAGGCTCTGCTGACCTAGTAACCAGATTTGGGAATGGAGAAATGCTGCCCCCTTGTGGCCGTTTCCCAAACAGCAGCTTTAAACCCAGTGCTAATGGTCACTAAATATTCACACTCATTTCAGGCATGTAAATGACACCTGCACTCCAAAAACATCCTGGGGTCGAAAATCGATGAAAAACTTTAAAAGGGCAACGTTCCAAGAAGACAATTTCAAGAGGTTTATTGTACTCACTGGTTTTTTTCCTGTTTTTTGTTTAAGAGAACTAAAAACGGTGTGGCAAAATGCTGAACATTAGGAATTATTAAAGACATGCAAATCCAAATTACAAAAACCTATCAGCTCACACCAGTCAGAATGGCCACCAGCAAAAATTCTGCAAACAATAAATGCTGAAGGAGCTGTGCAGAAATGCGTATGCTCGGTTCAAAGAGGGACATGGTAAGAGCCAGTAATGAAAACACAAAGGTTATTCTTTGAAAAGGTAAATATTGAGCTACCATTCAATCAAGCCTACCCACTGCCGGGCCTATCGCCTGAGAGGATGAGAATCCAAAAGTCACAGGCTGGCAATCCTGCACTCCAGCAATATTTACCATAGGCAACACTTGGAAGCATCGAAAGTGTCCATCCACAGAGGAATGCACAAAGAAGAAGTGGTCCATATACACAACGGAATACGACTCCAATAAAAAATATACATTCAATTTAAAAAACAAACATAAGTAAGGAGACATCAGCATTTGGGGGTTTATCCAGGCACATTCCTCTCTAATTTATAACCGAGGAAAACCACTGGCAGGAAGGTCTGTTTCCCTAGTTACCAGAGTGGGAATAGCAGAAATGCTGCCGCCCTCTGCCCGTTACCTGCAACAGAAGCTTTAAAACCTGTGCTAAGTGTCACTTCATATGCACAAGTACTGCTGGGCTGTAAATGAAACCTGCCCTCAAAATGTCTTGAGGGAGGTAATGGCCAAAATATCTCAAAATGTGGCACGTACTTCAAGAAAACAATATGAAGACGTAAGCTGTACTCAAAGTTTTAAGAAAAAAAGGAAATGCCGGAAAGGTCAATTTCAAGCGATTATGAGATGCATGCAAATCCAACCGCAAACAGGTACCAGCTCACACCAGTGAGAATAAACTTCAGCAAAAATCTACAAGCAATAAATGCTGAAGGGTTTGTGGAGAAGTGCATACCCTCAACGTTAAGTGGGACGTGACCTGGTAAGAGCCACTAATGAGAGCAGAATGGAGGTGCCTTTACATGGTAAACATTTTGCTACCATATGATCCAGCAGGCCCACTCCTGGGCCTATAAACTAAGAAGACAGAATTGGAAAGACACAGGCAGGCAAATCTGCACCGCAGCCGTATTACAATAGCCAAGACATGGAAGCAACCAATAAGTCCATCAACAGATGAGTGGACAAAGAAGAACTGGTACATGTACAGATGGAATATCAGACAAGGAAAAAAATGACACAATGCCATTTGGAGCACCGTAGATGAGTCTAGAGGTGATCACGCAACTTGTAGTAAGCCAGAAGGCGAAAGACACATATCCTATGATATCACTGATAGGTGTGACCTAAAAATTGATACCAGTGAAGATATTTCCACAGAGAAAGGCAATCACAGATTCATTAAACAACCTTATGTTTCAGCAATGGAAAGGTGTGAGGATTGGATACATGAGGTTGCTGGGGTTAACAGAGATATACAAACACAGGTGAAGTATATAATCACCAAAGACCTACGGAATACCAAGAGAAGACAACTCAACATTCTGTCGTAACCTACATGGGAAAAGGATCTGAAGAAGAACTGATATATGTATATGTGTAAAAGAACGACATCTTGCACACCTAGAACAAGCAAAACATTTTAATCAAACTTGCTGTGATAAGAAATTAAAATTAAATTAAAGAAACGAATAAGAAGTAGTGAGACATAAACTTAAGGGGCTCTTTCCTGGCACATTCCATTCAAATTTACAACCTAGAACAGGACATACATTGAGGCTCTGTTACCCTAGTAACCAGATTTGGTAAAGGAGAACTGCTCCCGCCTTGTGGCCGTTTCACACAACAGCAGCTCTAAACCCAGGGCTAACGGTTACTTGATATTCAAAATAATTGCAGGCCTGTAAATGACACGTGCCCTCAAAACAAATCCTTCGGTGATAAATCGAGCAAAAATCTCAAAAGACGTGTATATCTCAAAACGACAATTTCAAGAGGCATATTATATGCGCATTTTCCCTTCTGTTTCATTTATGTCTTTTTTCTTGTTAAAAAATGGCATGGAAATAGGCTCAACATCAGTAATTAATAAACCATGAAAATCCAGTGTACAAAGAGGTTCACTTCACAGCCGTCAGAATCATCATCACCAAAAAAGTCTACAAAGAATAAATGCTGAAGGGGTCATAGAGAGCTGCGTACCTGCTAGCTGCTGGTGGGATGTAACCTGGTAAGAGCCAATAGTGAGAACAGAATGGAGGTGCGTTTAAAGGTAAAAATTGAGCCACCATGTTATCTGGTAGGCCCTTTCATACGCCTATCACCTGAGTAGACCAGAATCAAAAAGACACAGGCTGGCAATCCTGCACTGCAGCATCATTTAACATAACCAAGACGTGGAAGAAACTAAAATGTCCAGCAACAGAAAAATGAACAAAGAAAAAGTGTCCATGTACACAATGCAATATTAGCCATGGAAAACAATGAAACAGTGCCGTTTGCACCACCATAGAAAGACCTACAGTTAAACCCCCAATTTTAAGTAAGGAAGAAACCGAAAAACAGATAATCTATCATATCAATTATAGGTGTTACCTAAAAATTGATACCCATGAAATTATTTCCAAGAGGAGGACACGCATGGATTAGGAAAACAAAACTATGTTTAACCAAATGCAAAAGTGTAAGGAATGGATGAATTAGCAGATGGGGGTTTACAGACATGTACTGACACATATGAAATATATGTCACAAAATAACTATGGAATACCAAGAGAGGTGTACTCAACACTCTCTAATAACCTACACGGGAAAGGATCCACAGATGAATAGTTAGATACATAGGTATAATGAATCAGATTTTGTACACCTAAAAGAAAAAACATTTTTATCAACTTTGCTCTGATAATCAGTCAAAATTAAATTTAAATAACAAACAAGAAGTAAGGAGATATAAGCTCTTGGGGGTTTGCCCTGGCACATTCCACTCTAACTTGCAGCCTACTAACAGGATTTCCAGAAAAGCTCTGTTGCCCCCAAAACCTCGAGTTGGAAATGCAGAAGTGCTGCCGCCTTGTGGCTGTTTTCCGCAAGAGTGGACTTAAACCCACAGCTAACAGTCACTTAACATTCACAAGGACACAGGGCTGTAAGGACACCTGCCGTCCAAAAATTGTGGTGAGGTAGGGAATGGACAAAAAAATTCAAAACTGGTAAAATTTTCAAGGAGATAGTACGAAGAGGTAAGTTTTACTCACTCTTTTTAGAAAACAAGGAAAATGGATAAAAGCTCAACATCAGGAATTATGAGACTCATGCAACTCGAACCTACAGAAAGGTTTCAACTCACGCTAGTCAACTACCATCAGCAAAAGTTCTACAAACAATAAATGCTGAAGGGGTTTTAGAGAACTGTGTACCCTCTAGCTGCTGGTGAGATGTAAAGTGGTAACAGCCAATAATGAGAACAGAAAGGAGCTGCATTTCAAAGTAAAAATTGAGCCACTGTTCCATCCAGCAGGCCCACCGCTGAGCCTCTCGCCTCAGAAGACCAGAGTCACGAAGGCACAGGCTGCAACAGCTGCACTGCAGGAATTTTCCCAATAGCCAAGACACGGAAGCAGGCAAAATGTCCATCAACAGATGAATGGATAAAAAACAAGTGGTCCATGTACACAATGAACATTAGCCATGGACAAAAATGAAACACTGCTCTTTGAGGCACCATAGAGGAGCCTAGAGATAATCACAGAACATGAAGTAAGTCGGAAAGCAAAAGACACAAACTATGATATCACTTATAGGCGTTATCTAACAACTGACACAAGTGAACATACTTCCACAGAGAAAGACACTCACAGACTTAGGAAACATACTATGCTTATCTAAAAGGAAAGGTGCGGGTAATAGGTAAATTAAGATTAAGGTTGCCATTCGTGTACAAATACCTATTAAATACATATATCAAAAAGACAGACCATATAGCAAGGGAGGTCTACCGAACACGCTGCAGTAATTTACATGAGAAGAGGATCTGTACATTAACATATATATATATGTATATATATATATATATATGAAAAAATCAATCAGATTGTGTATACCTAGGACAACCAATATTCTAATGATTATCCCGATTAAAAAAACTAAAACAAAGAACAAGAAATAAAGTGACATAAACTTATGGGTTTTTTTTACTGGCACATTCCCTTCTAATTTACACCCTGGCAACAGGACTTCCAAAAAGGCTCTGCTGACCTAGTAACCAGATTTGGGAATGGAGAAATGCTGCCCCCTTGTGGCCGTTTCCCAAACAGCAGCTTTAAACCCAGTGCTAATGGTCACTAAATATTCACACTCATTTCAGGCATGTAAATGACACCTGCACTCCAAAAACATCCTGGGGTCGAAAATCGATGAAAAACTTTAAAAGGGCAACGTTCCAAGAAGACAATTTCAAGAGGTTTATTGTACTCACTGGTTTTTTTCCTGTTTTTTGTTTAAGAGAACTAAAAACGGTGTGGCAAAATGCTGAACATTAGGAATTATTAAAGACATGCAAATCCAAATTACAAAAACCTATCAGCTCACACCAGTCAGAATGGCCATCAGCAAAAATTCTGCAAACAATAAATGCTGAAGGAGCTGTGCAGAAATGCGTATGCTCGGTTCAAAGAGGGACATGGTAAGAGCCAGTAATGAAAACACAAAGGTTATTCTTTGAAAAGGTAAATATTGAGCTACCATTCAATCAAGCCTACCCACTGCCGGGCCTATCGCCTGAGAGGATGAGGATCCAAAAGTCACAGGCTGGCAATCCTGCACTCCAGCAATATTTACCATAGGCAACACTTGGAAGCATCGAAAGTGTCCATCCACAGAGGAATGCACAAAGAAGAAGTGGTCCATATACACAACGGAATACGACTCCAATAAAAAATATACATTCAATTTAAAAAACAAACATAAGTAAGGAGACATCAGCATTTGGGGGTTTATCCAGGCACATTCCTCTCTAATTTATAACCGAGGAAAACCACTGGCAGGAAGGTCTGTTTCCCTAGTTACCAGAGTGGGAATAGCAGAAATGCTGCCGCCCTCTGCCCGTTACCTGCAACAGAAGCTTTAAAACCTGTGCTAAGTGTCACTTCATATGCACAAGTACTGCTGGGCTGTAAATGAAACCTGCCCTCAAAATGTCTTGAGGGAGGTAATGGCCAAAATATCTCAAAATGTGGCACGTACTTCAAGAAAACAATATGAAGACGTAAGCTGTACTCAAAGTTTTAAGAAAAAAAGGAAATGCCGGAAAGGTCAATTTCAAGCGATTATGAGATGCATGCAAATCCAACCGCAAACAGGTACCAGCTCACACCAGTGAGAATAAACTTCAGCAAAAATCTACAAGCAATAAATGCTGAAGGGTTTGTGGAGAAGTGCATACCCTCAACGTTAAGTGGGACGTGACCTGGTAAGAGCCACTAATGAGAGCAGAATGGAGGTGCCTTTACATGGTAAACATTTTGCTACCATATGATCCAGCAGGCCCACTCCTGGGCCTATAAACTAAGAAGACAGAATTGGAAAGACACAGGCAGGCAAATCTGCACCGCAGCCGTATTACAATAGCCAAGACATGGAAGCAACCAATAAGTCCATCAACAGATGAGTGGACAAAGAAGAACTGGTACATGTACAGATGGAATATCAGACAAGGAAAAAAATGACACAATGCCATTTGGAGCACCGTAGATGAGTCTAGAGGTGATCACGCAACTTGTAGTAAGCCAGAAGGCGAAAGACACATATCCTATGATATCACTGATAGGTGTGACCTAAAAATTGATACCAGTGAAGATATTTCCACAGAGAAAGGCAATCACAGATTCATTAAACAACCTTATGTTTCAGCAATGGAAAGGTGTGAGGATTGGATACATGAGGTTGCTGGGGTTAACAGAGATATACAAACACAGGTGAAGTATATAATCACCAAAGACCTACGGAATACCAAGAGAAGACAACTCAACATTCTGTCGTAACCTACATGGGAAAAGGATCTGAAGAAGAACTGATATATGTATATGTGTAAAAGAACGACATCTTGCACACCTAGAACAAGCAAAACATTTTAATCAAACTTGCTGTGATAAGAAATTAAAATTAAATTAAAGAAACGAATAAGAAGTAGTGAGACATAAACTTAAGGGGCTCTTTCCTGGCACATTCCATTCAAATTTACAACCTAGAACAGGACATACATTGAGGCTCTGCTACCCTAGTAACCAGATTTGGTAAAGGAGAACTGCTCCCGCCTTGTGGCCGTTTCACACAACAGCAGCTCTAAACCCAGGGCTAACGGTTACTTGATATTCAAAATAATTGCAGGCCTGTAAATGACACGTGCCCTCAAAACAAATCCTTCGGTGATAAATCGAGCAAAAATCTCAAAAGACGTGTATATCTCAAAACGACAATTTCAAGAGGCATATTATATGCGCATTTTCCCTTCTGTTTCATTTATGTCTTTTTTCTTGTTAAAAAATGGCATGGAAATAGGCTCAACATCAGTAATTAATAAACCATGAAAATCCAGTGTACAAAGAGGTTCACTTCACAGCCGTCAGAATCATCATCACCAAAAAAGTCTACAAAGAATAAATGCTGAAGGGGTCATAGAGAGCTGCGTACCTGCTAGCTGCTGGTGGGATGTAACCTGGTAAGAGCCAATAGTGAGAACAGAATGGAGGTGCGTTTAAAGGTAAAAATTGAGCCACCATGTTATCTGGTAGGCCCTTTCATACGCCTATCACCTGAGTAGACCAGAATCAAAAAGACACAGGCTGGCAATCCTGCACTGCAGCATCATTTAACATAGCCAAGACGTGGAAGAAACTAAAATGTCCAGCAACAGAAAAATGAACAAAGAAAAAGTGTCCATGTACACAATGCAATATTAGCCATGGAAAACAATGAAACAGTGCCGTTTGCACCACCATAGAAAGACCTACAGTTAAACCCCCAATTTTAAGTAAGGAAGAAACCGAAAAACAGATAATCTATCATATCAATTATAGGTGTTACCTAAAAATTGATACCCATGAAATTATTTCCAAGAGGAGGACACGCATGGATTAGGAAAACAAAACTATGTTTAACCAAATGCAAAAGTGTAAGGAATGGATGAATTAGCAGATGGGGGTTTACAGACATGTACTGACACATATGAAATATATGTCACAAAATAACTATGGAATACCAAGAGAGGTGTACTCAACACTCTCTAATAACCTACACGGGAAAGGATCCACAGATGAATAGTTAGATACATAGGTATAATGAATCAGATTTTGTACACCTAAAAGAAAAAACATTTTTATCAACTTTGCTCTGATAATCAGTCAAAATTAAATTTAAATAACAAACAAGAAGTAAGGAGATATAAGCTCTTGGGGGTTTGCCCTGGCACATTCCACTCTAACTTGCAGCCTACTAACAGGATTTCCAGAAAAGCTCTGTTGCCCCCAAAACCTCGAGTTGGAAATGCAGAAGTGCTGCCGCCTTGTGGCTGTTTTCCGCAAGAGTGGACTTAAACCCACAGCTAACAGTCACTTAACATTCACAAGGACACAGGGCTGTAAGGACACCTGCCGTCCAAAAATTGTGGTGAGGTAGGGAATGGACAAAAAAATTCAAAACTGGTAAAATTTTCAAGGAGATAGTACGAAGAGGTAAGTTTTACTCACTCTTTTTAGAAAACAAGGAAAATGGATAAAAGCTCAACATCAGGAATTATGAGACTCATGCAACTCGAACCTACAAAAAGGTTTCAACTCACGCTAGTCAACTACCATCAGCAAAAGTTCTACAAACAATAAATGCTGAAGGGGTTTTAGAGAACTGTGTACCCTCTAGCTGCTGGTGAGATGTAAAGTGGTAACAGCCAATAATGAGAACAGAAAGGAGCTGCATTTCAAAGTAAAAATTGAGCCACCGTTCCATCCAGCAGGCCCACCGCTGAGCCTCTCGCCTCAGAAGACCAGAGTCACGAAGGCACAGGCTGCAACAGCTGCACTGCAGGAATTTTCCCAATAGCCAAGACACGGAAGCAGGCAAAATGTCCATCAACAGATGAATGGATAAAAAACAAGTGGTCCATGTACACAATGAACATTAGCCATGGACAAAAATGAAACACTGCTCTTTGAGGCACCATAGAGGAGCCTAGAGATAATCACAGAACATGAAGTAAGTCGGAAAGCAAAAGACACAAACTATGATATCACTTATAGGCGTTATCTAACAACTGACACAAGTGAACATACTTCCACAGAGAAAGACACTCACAGACTTAGGAAACATACTATGCTTATCTAAAAGGAAAGGTGCGGGTAATAGGTAAATTAAGATTAAGGTTGCCATTCGTGTACAAATACCTATTAAATACATATATCAAAAAGACAGACCATATAGCAAGGGAGGTCTACCGAACACGCTGCAGTAATTTACATGAGAAGAGGATCTGTACATTAACATATATATATATGTATATATATATATATATATGAAAAAATCAATCAGATTGTGTATACCTAGGACAACCAATATTCTAATGATTATCCCGATTAAAAAAACTAAAACAAAGAACAAGAAATAAAGTGACATAAACTTATGGGTTTTTTTTACTGGCACATTCCCTTCTAATTTACACCCTGGCAACAGGACTTCCAAAAAGGCTCTGCTGACCTAGTAACCAGATTTGGGAATGGAGAAATGCTGCCCCCTTGTGGCCGTTTCCCAAACAGCAGCTTTAAACCCAGTGCTAATGGTCACTAAATATTCACACTCATTTCAGGCATGTAAATGACACCTGCACTCCAAAAACATCCTGGGGTCGAAAATCGATGAAAAACTTTAAAAGGGCAACGTTCCAAGAAGACAATTTCAAGAGGTTTATTGTACTCACTGGTTTTTTTCCTGTTTTTTGTTTAAGAGAACTAAAAACGGTGTGGCAAAATGCTGAACATTAGGAATTATTAAAGACATGCAAATCCAAATTACAAAAACCTATCAGCTCACACCAGTCAGAATGGCCATCAGCAAAAATTCTGCAAACAATAAATGCTGAAGGAGCTGTGCAGAAATGCGTATGCTCGGTTCAAAGAGGGACATGGTAAGAGCCAGTAATGAAAACACAAAGGTTATTCTTTGAAAAGGTAAATATTGAGCTACCATTCAATCAAGCCTACCCACTGCCGGGCCTATCGCCTGAGAGGATGAGGATCCAAAAGTCACAGGCTGGCAATCCTGCACTCCAGCAATATTTACCATAGGCAACACTTGGAAGCATCGAAAGTGTCCATCCACAGAGGAATGCACAAAGAAGAAGTGGTCCATATACACAACGGAATACGACTCCAATAAAAAATATACATTCAATTTAAAAAACAAACATAAGTAAGGAGACATCAGCATTTGGGGGTTTATCCAGGCACATTCCTCTCTAATTTATAACCGAGGAAAACCACTGGCAGGAAGGTCTGTTTCCCTAGTTACCAGAGTGGGAATAGCAGAAATGCTGCCGCCCTCTGCCCGTTACCTGCAACAGAAGCTTTAAAACCTGTGCTAAGTGTCACTTCATATGCACAAGTACTGCTGGGCTGTAAATGAAACCTGCCCTCAAAATGTCTTGAGGGAGGTAATGGCCAAAATATCTCAAAATGTGGCACGTACTTCAAGAAAACAATATGAAGACGTAAGCTGTACTCAAAGTTTTAAGAAAAAAAGGAAATGCCGGAAAGGTCAATTTCAAGCGATTATGAGATGCATGCAAATCCAACCGCAAACAGGTACCAGCTCACACCAGTGAGAATAAACTTCAGCAAAAATCTACAAGCAATAAATGCTGAAGGGTTTGTGGAGAAGTGCATACCCTCAACGTTAAGTGGGACGTGACCTGGTAAGAGCCACTAATGAGAGCAGAATGGAGGTGCCTTTACATGGTAAACATTTTGCTACCATATGATCCAGCAGGCCCACTCCTGGGCCTATAAACTAAGAAGACAGAATTGGAAAGACACAGGCAGGCAAATCTGCACCGCAGCCGTATTACAATAGCCAAGACATGGAAGCAACCAATAAGTCCATCAACAGATGAGTGGACAAAGAAGAACTGGTACATGTACAGATGGAATATCAGACAAGGAAAAAAATGACACAATGCCATTTGGAGCACCGTAGATGAGTCTAGAGGTGATCACGCAACTTGTAGTAAGCCAGAAGGCGAAAGACACATATCCTATGATATCACTGATAGGTGTGACCTAAAAATTGACACCAGTGAAGATATTTCCACAGAGAAAGGCAATCACAGATTCATTAAACAACCTTATGTTTCAGCAATGGAAAGGTGTGAGGATTGGATACATGAGGTTGCTGGGGTTAACAGAGATATACAAACACAGGTGAAGTATATAATCACCAAAGACCTACGGAATACCAAGAGAAGACAACTCAACATTCTGTCGTAACCTACATGGGAAAAGGATCTGAAGAAGAACTGATATATGTATATGTGTAAAAGAACGACATCTTGCACACCTAGAACAAGCAAAACATTTTAATCAAACTTGCTGTGATAAGAAATTAAAATTAAATTAAAGAAACGAATAAGAAGTAGTGAGACATAAACTTAAGGGGCTCTTTCCTGGCACATTCCATTCAAATTTACAACCTAGAACAGGACATACATTGAGGCTCTGCTACCCTAGTAACCAGATTTGGTAAAGGAGAACTGCTCCCGCCTTGTGGCCGTTTCACACAACAGCAGCTCTAAACCCAGGGCTAACGGTTACTTGATATTCAAAATAATTGCAGGCCTGTAAATGACACGTGCCCTCAAAACAAATCCTTCGGTGATAAATCGAGCAAAAATCTCAAAAGACGTGTATATCTCAAAACGACAATTTCAAGAGGCATATTATATGCGCATTTTCCCTTCTGTTTCATTTATGTCTTTTTTCTTGTTAAAAAATGGCATGGAAATAGGCTCAACATCAGTAATTAATAAACCATGAAAATCCAGTGTACAAAGAGGTTCACTTCACAGCCGTCAGAATCATCATCACCAAAAAAGTCTACAAAGAATAAATGCTGAAGGGGTCATAGAGAGCTGCGTACCTGCTAGCTGCTGGTGGGATGTAACCTGGTAAGAGCCAATAGTGAGAACAGAATGGAGGTGCGTTTAAAGGTAAAAATTGAGCCACCATGTTATCTGGTAGGCCCTTTCATACGCCTATCACCTGAGTAGACCAGAATCAAAAAGACACAGGCTGGCAATCCTGCACTGCAGCATCATTTAACATAGCCAAGACGTGGAAGAAACTAAAATGTCCAGCAACAGAAAAATGAACAAAGAAAAAGTGTCCATGTACACAATGCAATATTAGCCATGGAAAACAATGAAACAGTGCCGTTTGCACCACCATAGAAAGACCTACAGTTAAACCCCCAATTTTAAGTAAGGAAGAAACCGAAAAACAGATAATCTATCATATCAATTATAGGTGTTACCTAAAAATTGATACCCATGAAATTATTTCCAAGAGGAGGACACGCATGGATTAGGAAAACAAAACTATGTTTAACCAAATGCAAAAGTGTAAGGAATGGATGAATTAGCAGATGGGGGTTTACAGACATGTACTGACACATATGAAATATATGTCACAAAATAACTATGGAATACCAAGAGAGGTGTACTCAACACTCTCTAATAACCTACACGGGAAAGGATCCACAGATGAATAGTTAGATACATAGGTATAATGAATCAGATTTTGTACACCTAAAAGAAAAAACATTTTTATCAACTTTGCTCTGATAATCAGTCAAAATTAAATTTAAATAACAAACAAGAAGTAAGGAGATATAAGCTCTTGGGGGTTTGCCCTGGCACATTCCACTCTAACTTGCAGCCTACTAACAGGATTTCCAGAAAAGCTCTGTTGCCCCCAAAACCTCGAGTTGGAAATGCAGAAGTGCTGCCGCCTTGTGGCTGTTTTCCGCAAGAGTGGACTTAAACCCACAGCTAACAGTCACTTAACATTCACAAGGACACAGGGCTGTAAGGACACCTGCCGTCCAAAAATTGTGGTGAGGTAGGGAATGGACAAAAAAATTCAAAACTGGTAAAATTTTCAAGGAGATAGTACGAAGAGGTAAGTTTTACTCACTCTTTTTAGAAAACAAGGAAAATGGATAAAAGCTCAACATCAGGAATTATGAGACTCATGCAACTCGAACCTACAAAAAGGTTTCAACTCACGCTAGTCAACTACCATCAGCAAAAGTTCTACAAACAATAAATGCTGAAGGGGTTTTAGAGAACTGTGTACCCTCTAGCTGCTGGTGAGATGTAAAGTGGTAACAGCCAATAATGAGAACAGAAAGGAGCTGCATTTCAAAGTAAAAATTGAGCCACCGTTCCATCCAGCAGGCCCACCGCTGAGCCTCTCGCCTCAGAAGACCAGAGTCACGAAGGCACAGGCTGCAACAGCTGCACTGCAGGAATTTTCCCAATAGCCAAGACACGGAAGCAGGCAAAATGTCCATCAACAGATGAATGGATAAAAAACAAGTGGTCCATGTACACAATGAACATTAGCCATGGACAAAAATGAAACACTGCTCTTTGAGGCACCATAGAGGAGCCTAGAGATAATCACAGAACATGAAGTAAGTCGGAAAGCAAAAGACACAAACTATGATATCACTTATAGGCGTTATCTAACAACTGACACAAGTGAACATACTTCCACAGAGAAAGACACTCACAGACTTAGGAAACATACTATGCTTATCTAAAAGGAAAGGTGCGGGTAATAGGTAAATTAAGATTAAGGTTGCCATTCGTGTACAAATACCTATTAAATACATATATCAAAAAGACAGACCATATAGCAAGGGAGGTCTACCGAACACGCTGCAGTAATTTACATGAGAAGAGGATCTGTACATTAACATATATATATATGTATATATATATATATATATGAAAAAATCAATCAGATTGTGTATACCTAGGACAACCAATATTCTAATGATTATCCCGATTAAAAAAACTAAAACAAAGAACAAGAAATAAAGTGACATAAACTTATGGGTTTTTTTAACTGGCACATTCCCTTCTAATTTACACCCTGGCAACAGGACTTCCAAAAAGGCTCTGCTGACCTAGTAACCAGATTTGGGAATGGAGAAATGCTGCCCCCTTGTGGCCGTTTCCCAAACAGCAGCTTTAAACCCAGTGCTAATGGTCACTAAATATTCACACTCATTTCAGGCATGTAAATGACACCTGCACTCCAAAAACATCCTGGGGTCGAAAATCGATGAAAAACTTTAAAAGGGCAACGTTCCAAGAAGACAATTTCAAGAGGTTTATTGTACTCACTGGTTTTTTTCCTGTTTTTTGTTTAAGAGAACTAAAAACGGTGTGGCAAAATGCTGAACATTAGGAATTATTAAAGACATGCAAATCCAAATTACAAAAACCTATCAGCTCACACCAGTCAGAATGGCCATCAGCAAAAATTCTGCAAACAATAAATGCTGAAGGAGCTGTGCAGAAATGCGTATGCTCGGTTCAAAGAGGGACATGGTAAGAGCCAGTAATGAAAACACAAAGGTTATTCTTTGAAAAGGTAAATATTGAGCTACCATTCAATCAAGCCTACCCACTGCCGGGCCTATCGCCTGAGAGGATGAGGATCCAAAAGTCACAGGCTGGCAATCCTGCACTCCAGCAATATTTACCATAGGCAACACTTGGAAGCATCGAAAGTGTCCATCCACAGAGGAATGCACAAAGAAGAAGTGGTCCATATACACAACGGAATACGACTCCAATAAAAAATATACATTCAATTTAAAAAACAAACATAAGTAAGGAGACATCAGCATTTGGGGGTTTATCCAGGCACATTCCTCTCTAATTTATAACCGAGGAAAACCACTGGCAGGAAGGTCTGTTTCCCTAGTTACCAGAGTGGGAATAGCAGAAATGCTGCCGCCCTCTGCCCGTTACCTGCAACAGAAGCTTTAAAACCTGTGCTAAGTGTCACTTCATATGCACAAGTACTGCTGGGCTGTAAATGAAACCTGCCCTCAAAATGTCTTGAGGGAGGTAATGGCCAAAATATCTCAAAATGTGGCACGTACTTCAAGAAAACAATATGAAGACGTAAGCTGTACTCAAAGTTTTAAGAAAAAAAGGAAATGCCGGAAAGGTCAATTTCAAGCGATTATGAGATGCATGCAAATCCAACCGCAAACAGGTACCAGCTCACACCAGTGAGAATAAACTTCAGCAAAAATCTACAAGCAATAAATGCTGAAGGGTTTGTGGAGAAGTGCATACCCTCAACGTTAAGTGGGACGTGACCTGGTAAGAGCCACTAATGAGAGCAGAATGGAGGTGCCTTTACATGGTAAACATTTTGCTACCATATGATCCAGCAGGCCCACTCCTGGGCCTATAAACTAAGAAGACAGAATTGGAAAGACACAGGCAGGCAAATCTGCACCGCAGCCGTATTACAATAGCCAAGACATGGAAGCAACCAATAAGTCCATCAACAGATGAGTGGACAAAGAAGAACTGGTACATGTACAGATGGAATATCAGACAAGGAAAAAAATGACACAATGCCATTTGGAGCACCGTAGATGAGTCTAGAGGTGATCACGCAACTTGTAGTAAGCCAGAAGGCGAAAGACACATATCCTATGATATCACTGATAGGTGTGACCTAAAAATTGACACCAGTGAAGATATTTCCACAGAGAAAGGCAATCACAGATTCATTAAACAACCTTATGTTTCAGCAATGGAAAGGTGTGAGGATTGGATACATGAGGTTGCTGGGGTTAACAGAGATATACAAACACAGGTGAAGTATATAATCACCAAAGACCTACGGAATACCAAGAGAAGACAACTCAACATTCTGTCGTAACCTACATGGGAAAAGGATCTGAAGAAGAACTGATATATGTATATGTGTAAAAGAACGACATCTTGCACACCTAGAACAAGCAAAACATTTTAATCAAACTTGCTGTGATAAGAAATTAAAATTAAATTAAAGAAACGAATAAGAAGTAGTGAGACATAAACTTAAGGGGCTCTTTCCTGGCACATTCCATTCAAATTTACAACCTAGAACAGGACATACATTGAGGCTCTGCTACCCTAGTAACCAGATTTGGTAAAGGAGAACTGCTCCCGCCTTGTGGCCGTTTCACACAACAGCAGCTCTAAACCCAGGGCTAACGGTTACTTGATATTCAAAATAATTGCAGGCCTGTAAATGACACGTGCCCTCAAAACAAATCCTTCGGTGATAAATCGAGCAAAAATCTCAAAAGACGTGTATATCTCAAAACGACAATTTCAAGAGGCATATTATATGCGCATTTTCCCTTCTGTTTCATTTATGTCTTTTTTCTTGTTAAAAAATGGCATGGAAATAGGCTCAACATCAGTAATTAATAAACCATGAAAATCCAGTGTACAAAGAGGTTCACTTCACAGCCGTCAGAATCATCATCACCAAAAAAGTCTACAAAGAATAAATGCTGAAGGGGTCATAGAGAGCTGCGTACCTGCTAGCTGCTGGTGGGATGTAACCTGGTAAGAGCCAATAGTGAGAACAGAATGGAGGTGCGTTTAAAGGTAAAAATTGAGCCACCATGTTATCTGGTAGGCCCTTTCATACGCCTATCACCTGAGTAGACCAGAATCAAAAAGACACAGGCTGGCAATCCTGCACTGCAGCATCATTTAACATAGCCAAGACGTGGAAGAAACTAAAATGTCCAGCAACAGAAAAATGAACAAAGAAAAAGTGTCCATGTACACAATGCAATATTAGCCATGGAAAACAATGAAACAGTGCCGTTTGCACCACCATAGAAAGACCTACAGTTAAACCCCCAATTTTAAGTAAGGAAGAAACCGAAAAACAGATAATCTATCATATCAATTATAGGTGTTACCTAAAAATTGATACCCATGAAATTATTTCCAAGAGGAGGACACGCATGGATTAGGAAAACAAAACTATGTTTAACCAAATGCAAAAGTGTAAGGAATGGATGAATTAGCAGATGGGGGTTTACAGACATGTACTGACACATATGAAATATATGTCACAAAATAACTATGGAATACCAAGAGAGGTGTACTCAACACTCTCTAATAACCTACACGGGAAAGGATCCACAGATGAATAGTTAGATACATAGGTATAATGAATCAGATTTTGTACACCTAAAAGAAAAAACATTTTTATCAACTTTGCTCTGATAATCAGTCAAAATTAAATTTAAATAACAAACAAGAAGTAAGGAGATATAAGCTCTTGGGGGTTTGCCCTGGCACATTCCACTCTAACTTGCAGCCTACTAACAGGATTTCCAGAAAAGCTCTGTTGCCCCCAAAACCTCGAGTTGGAAATGCAGAAGTGCTGCCGCCTTGTGGCTGTTTTCCGCAAGAGTGGACTTAAACCCACAGCTAACAGTCACTTAACATTCACAAGGACACAGGGCTGTAAGGACACCTGCCGTCCAAAAATTGTGGTGAGGTAGGGAATGGACAAAAAAATTCAAAACTGGTAAAATTTTCAAGGAGATAGTACGAAGAGGTAAGTTTTACTCACTCTTTTTAGAAAACAAGGAAAATGGATAAAAGCTCAACATCAGGAATTATGAGACTCATGCAACTCGAACCTACAAAAAGGTTTCAACTCACGCTAGTCAACTACCATCAGCAAAAGTTCTACAAACAATAAATGCTGAAGGGGTTTTAGAGAACTGTGTACCCTCTAGCTGCTGGTGAGATGTAAAGTGGTAACAGCCAATAATGAGAACAGAAAGGAGCTGCATTTCAAAGTAAAAATTGAGCCACCGTTCCATCCAGCAGGCCCACCGCTGAGCCTCTCGCCTCAGAAGACCAGAGTCACGAAGGCACAGGCTGCAACAGCTGCACTGCAGGAATTTTCCCAATAGCCAAGACACGGAAGCAGGCAAAATGTCCATCAACAGATGAATGGATAAAAAACAAGTGGTCCATGTACACAATGAACATTAGCCATGGACAAAAATGAAACACTGCTCTTTGAGGCACCATAGAGGAGCCTAGAGATAATCACAGAACATGAAGTAAGTCGGAAAGCAAAAGACACAAACTATGATATCACTTATAGGCGTTATCTAACAACTGACACAAGTGAACATACTTCCACAGAGAAAGACACTCACAGACTTAGGAAACATACTATGCTTATCTAAAAGGAAAGGTGCGGGTAATAGGTAAATTAAGATTAAGGTTGCCATTCGTGTACAAATACCTATTAAATACATATATCAAAAAGACAGACCATATAGCAAGGGAGGTCTACCGAACACGCTGCAGTAATTTACATGAGAAGAGGATCTGTACATTAACATATATATATATGTATATATATATATATATATGAAAAAATCAATCAGATTGTGTATACCTAGGACAACCAATATTCTAATGATTATCCCGATTAAAAAAACTAAAACAAAGAACAAGAAATAAAGTGACATAAACTTATGGGTTTTTTTTACTGGCACATTCCCTTCTAATTTACACCCTGGCAACAGGACTTCCAAAAAGGCTCTGCTGACCTAGTAACCAGATTTGGGAATGGAGAAATGCTGCCCCCTTGTGGCCGTTTCCCAAACAGCAGCTTTAAACCCAGTGCTAATGGTCACTAAATATTCACACTCATTTCAGGCATGTAAATGACACCTGCACTCCAAAAACATCCTGGGGTCGAAAATCGATGAAAAACTTTAAAAGGGCAACGTTCCAAGAAGACAATTTCAAGAGGTTTATTGTACTCACTGGTTTTTTTCCTGTTTTTTGTTTAAGAGAACTAAAAACGGTGTGGCAAAATGCTGAACATTAGGAATTATTAAAGACATGCAAATCCAAATTACAAAAACCTATCAGCTCACACCAGTCAGAATGGCCATCAGCAAAAATTCTGCAAACAATAAATGCTGAAGGAGCTGTGCAGAAATGCGTATGCTCGGTTCAAAGAGGGACATGGTAAGAGCCAGTAATGAAAACACAAAGGTTATTCTTTGAAAAGGTAAATATTGAGCTACCATTCAATCAAGCCTACCCACTGCCGGGCCTATCGCCTGAGAGGATGAGGATCCAAAAGTCACAGGCTGGCAATCCTGCACTCCAGCAATATTTACCATAGGCAACACTTGGAAGCATCGAAAGTGTCCATCCACAGAGGAATGCACAAAGAAGAAGTGGTCCATATACACAACGGAATACGACTCCAATAAAAAATATACATTCAATTTAAAAAACAAACATAAGTAAGGAGACATCAGCATTTGGGGGTTTATCCAGGCACATTCCTCTCTAATTTATAACCGAGGAAAACCACTGGCAGGAAGGTCTGTTTCCCTAGTTACCAGAGTGGGAATAGCAGAAATGCTGCCGCCCTCTGCCCGTTACCTGCAACAGAAGCTTTAAAACCTGTGCTAAGTGTCACTTCATATGCACAAGTACTGCTGGGCTGTAAATGAAACCTGCCCTCAAAATGTCTTGAGGGAGGTAATGGCCAAAATATCTCAAAATGTGGCACGTACTTCAAGAAAACAATATGAAGACGTAAGCTGTACTCAAAGTTTTAAGAAAAAAAGGAAATGCCGGAAAGGTCAATTTCAAGCGATTATGAGATGCATGCAAATCCAACCGCAAACAGGTACCAGCTCACACCAGTGAGAATAAACTTCAGCAAAAATCTACAAGCAATAAATGCTGAAGGGTTTGTGGAGAAGTGCATACCCTCAACGTTAAGTGGGACGTGACCTGGTAAGAGCCACTAATGAGAGCAGAATGGAGGTGCCTTTACATGGTAAACATTTTGCTACCATATGATCCAGCAGGCCCACTCCTGGGCCTATAAACTAGGAAGACAGAATTGGAAAGACACAGGCAGGCAAATCTGCACCGCAGCCGTATTACAATAGCCAAGACATGGAAGCAACCAATAAGTCCATCAACAGATGAGTGGACAAAGAAGAACTGGTACATGTACAGATGGAATATCAGACAAGGAAAAAAATGACACAATGCCATTTGGAGCACCGTAGATGAGTCTAGAGGTGATCACGCAACTTGTAGTAAGCCAGAAGGCGAAAGACACATATCCTATGATATCACTGATAGGTGTGACCTAAAAATTGATACCAGTGAAGATATTTCCACAGAGAAAGGCAATCACAGATTCATTAAACAACCTTATGTTTCAGCAATGGAAAGGTGTGAGGATTGGATACATGAGGTTGCTGGGGTTAACAGAGATATACAAACACAGGTGAAGTATATAATCACCAAAGACCTACGGAATACCAAGAGAAGACAACTCAACATTCTGTCGTAACCTACATGGGAAAAGGATCTGAAGAAGAACTGATATATGTATATGTGTAAAAGAACGACATCTTGCACACCTAGAACAAGCAAAACATTTTAATCAAACTTGCTGTGATAAGAAATTAAAATTAAATTAAAGAAACGAATAAGAAGTAGTGAGACATAAACTTAAGGGGCTCTTTCCTGGCACATTCCATTCAAATTTACAACCTAGAACAGGACATACATTGAGGCTCTGTTACCCTAGTAACCAGATTTGGTAAAGGAGAACTGCTCCCGCCTTGTGGCCGTTTCACACAACAGCAGCTCTAAACCCAGGGCTAACGGTTACTTGATATTCAAAATAATTGCAGGCCTGTAAATGACACGTGCCCTCAAAACAAATCCTTCGGTGATAAATCGAGCAAAAATCTCAAAAGACGTGTATATCTCAAAACGACAATTTCAAGAGGCATATTATATGCGCATTTTCCCTTCTGTTTCATTTATGTCTTTTTTCTTGTTAAAAAATGGCATGGAAATAGGCTCAACATCAGTAATTAATAAACCATGAAAATCCAGTGTACAAAGAGGTTCACTTCACAGCCGTCAGAATCATCATCACCAAAAAAGTCTACAAAGAATAAATGCTGAAGGGGTCATAGAGAGCTGCGTACCTGCTAGCTGCTGGTGGGATGTAACCTGGTAAGAGCCAATAGTGAGAACAGAATGGAGGTGCGTTTAAAGGTAAAAATTGAGCCACCATGTTATCTGGTAGGCCCTTTCATACGCCTATCACCTGAGTAGACCAGAATCAAAAAGACACAGGCTGGCAATCCTGCACTGCAGCATCATTTAACATAGCCAAGACGTGGAAGAAACTAAAATGTCCAGCAACAGAAAAATGAACAAAGAAAAAGTGTCCATGTACACAATGCAATATTAGCCATGGAAAACAATGAAACAGTGCCGTTTGCACCACCATAGAAAGACCTACAGTTAAACCCCCAATTTTAAGTAAGGAAGAAACCGAAAAACAGATAATCTATCATATCAATTATAGGTGTTACCTAAAAATTGATACCCATGAAATTATTTCCAAGAGGAGGACACGCATGGATTAGGAAAACAAAACTATGTTTAACCAAATGCAAAAGTGTAAGGAATGGATGAATTAGCAGATGGGGGTTTACAGACATGTACTGACACATATGAAATATATGTCACAAAATAACTATGGAATACCAAGAGAGGTGTACTCAACACTCTCTAATAACCTACACGGGAAAGGATCCACAGATGAATAGTTAGATACATAGGTATAATGAATCAGATTTTGTACACCTAAAAGAAAAAACATTTTTATCAACTTTGCTCTGATAATCAGTCAAAATTAAATTTAAATAACAAACAAGAAGTAAGGAGATATAAGCTCTTGGGGGTTTGCCCTGGCACATTCCACTCTAACTTGCAGCCTACTAACAGGATTTCCAGAAAAGCTCTGTTGCCCCCAAAACCTCGAGTTGGAAATGCAGAAGTGCTGCCGCCTTGTGGCTGTTTTCCGCAAGAGTGGACTTAAACCCACAGCTAACAGTCACTTAACATTCACAAGGACACAGGGCTGTAAGGACACCTGCCGTCCAAAAATTGTGGTGAGGTAGGGAATGGACAAAAAAATTCAAAACTGGTAAAATTTTCAAGGAGATAGTACGAAGAGGTAAGTTTTACTCACTCTTTTTAGAAAACAAGGAAAATGGATAAAAGCTCAACATCAGGAATTATGAGACTCATGCAACTCGAACCTACAAAAAGGTTTCAACTCACGCTAGTCAACTACCATCAGCAAAAGTTCTACAAACAATAAATGCTGAAGGGGTTTTAGAGAACTGTGTACCCTCTAGCTGCTGGTGAGATGTAAAGTGGTAACAGCCAATAATGAGAACAGAAAGGAGCTGCATTTCAAAGTAAAAATTGAGCCACCGTTCCATCCAGCAGGCCCACCGCTGAGCCTCTCGCCTCAGAAGACCAGAGTCACGAAGGCACAGGCTGCAACAGCTGCACTGCAGGAATTTTCCCAATAGCCAAGACACGGAAGCAGGCAAAATGTCCATCAACAGATGAATGGATAAAAAACAAGTGGTCCATGTACACAATGAACATTAGCCATGGACAAAAATGAAACACTGCTCTTTGAGGCACCATAGAGGAGCCTAGAGATAATCACAGAACATGAAGTAAGTCGGAAAGCAAAAGACACAAACTATGATATCACTTATAGGCGTTATCTAACAACTGACACAAGTGAACATACTTCCACAGAGAAAGACACTCACAGACTTAGGAAACATACTATGCTTATCTAAAAGGAAAGGTGCGGGTAATAGGTAAATTAAGATTAAGGTTGCCATTCGTGTACAAATACCTATTAAATACATATATCAAAAAGACAGACCATATAGCAAGGGAGGTCTACCGAACACGCTGCAGTAATTTACATGAGAAGAGGATCTGTACATTAACGTATATATATATGTATATATATATATATATGAAAAAATCAATCAGATTGTGTATACCTAGGACAACCAATATTCTAATGATTATCCCGATTAAAAAAACTAAAACAAAGAACAAGAAATAAAGTGACATAAACTTATGGGTTTTTTTTACTGGCACATTCCCTTCTAATTTACACCCTGGCAACAGGACTTCCAAAAAGGCTCTGCTGACCTAGTAACCAGATTTGGGAATGGAGAAATGCTGCCCCCTTGTGGCCGTTTCCCAAACAGCAGCTTTAAACCCAGTGCTAATGGTCACTAAATATTCACACTCATTTCAGGCATGTAAATGACACCTGCACTCCAAAAACATCCTGGGGTCGAAAATCGATGAAAAACTTTAAAAGGGCAACGTTCCAAGAAGACAATTTCAAGAGGTTTATTGTACTCACTGGTTTTTTTCCTGTTTTTTGTTTAAGAGAACTAAAAACGGTGTGGCAAAATGCTGAACATTAGGAATTATTAAAGACATGCAAATCCAAATTACAAAAACCTATCAGCTCACACCAGTCAGAATGGCCATCAGCAAAAATTCTGCAAACAATAAATGCTGAAGGAGCTGTGCAGAAATGCGTATGCTCGGTTCAAAGAGGGACATGGTAAGAGCCAGTAATGAAAACACAAAGGTTATTCTTTGAAAAGGTAAATATTGAGCTACCATTCAATCAAGCCTACCCACTGCCGGGCCTATCGCCTGAGAGGATGAGGATCCAAAAGTCACAGGCTGGCAATCCTGCACTCCAGCAATATTTACCATAGGCAACACTTGGAAGCATCGAAAGTGTCCATCCACAGAGGAATGCACAAAGAAGAAGTGGTCCATATACACAACGGAATACGACTCCAATAAAAAATATACATTCAATTTAAAAAACAAACATAAGTAAGGAGACATCAGCATTTGGGGGTTTATCCAGGCACATTCCTCTCTAATTTATAACCGAGGAAAACCACTGGCAGGAAGGTCTGTTTCCCTAGTTACCAGAGTGGGAATAGCAGAAATGCTGCCGCCCTCTGCCCGTTACCTGCAACAGAAGCTTTAAAACCTGTGCTAAGTGTCACTTCATATGCACAAGTACTGCTGGGCTGTAAATGAAACCTGCCCTCAAAATGTCTTGAGGGAGGTAATGGCCAAAATATCTCAAAATGTGGCACGTACTTCAAGAAAACAATATGAAGACGTAAGCTGTACTCAAAGTTTTAAGAAAAAAAGGAAATGCCGGAAAGGTCAATTTCAAGCGATTATGAGATGCATGCAAATCCAACCGCAAACAGGTACCAGCTCACACCAGTGAGAATAAACTTCAGCAAAAATCTACAAGCAATAAATGCTGAAGGGTTTGTGGAGAAGTGCATACCCTCAACGTTAAGTGGGACGTGACCTGGTAAGAGCCACTAATGAGAGCAGAATGGAGGTGCCTTTACATGGTAAACATTTTGCTACCATATGATCCAGCAGGCCCACTCCTGGGCCTATAAACTAAGAAGACAGAATTGGAAAGACACAGGCAGGCAAATCTGCACCGCAGCCGTATTACAATAGCCAAGACATGGAAGCAACCAATAAGTCCATCAACAGATGAGTGGACAAAGAAGAACTGGTACATGTACAGATGGAATATCAGACAAGGAAAAAAATGACACAATGCCATTTGGAGCACCGTAGATGAGTCTAGAGGTGATCACGCAACTTGTAGTAAGCCAGAAGGCGAAAGACACATATCCTATGATATCACTGATAGGTGTGACCTAAAAATTGACACCAGTGAAGATATTTCCACAGAGAAAGGCAATCACAGATTCATTAAACAACCTTATGTTTCAGCAATGGAAAGGTGTGAGGATTGGATACATGAGGTTGCTGGGGTTAACAGAGATATACAAACACAGGTGAAGTATATAATCACCAAAGACCTACGGAATACCAAGAGAAGACAACTCAACATTCTGTCGTAACCTACATGGGAAAAGGATCTGAAGAAGAACTGATATATGTATATGTGTAAAAGAACGACATCTTGCACACCTAGAACAAGCAAAACATTTTAATCAAACTTGCTGTGATAAGAAATTAAAATTAAATTAAAGAAACGAATAAGAAGTAGTGAGACATAAACTTAAGGGGCTCTTTCCTGGCACATTCCATTCAAATTTACAACCTAGAACAGGACATACATTGAGGCTCTGCTACCCTAGTAACCAGATTTGGTAAAGGAGAACTGCTCCCGCCTTGTGGCCGTTTCACACAACAGCAGCTCTAAACCCAGGGCTAACGGTTACTTGATATTCAAAATAATTGCAGGCCTGTAAATGACACGTGCCCTCAAAACAAATCCTTCGGTGATAAATCGAGCAAAAATCTCAAAAGACGTGTATATCTCAAAACGACAATTTCAAGAGGCATATTATATGCGCATTTTCCCTTCTGTTTCATTTATGTCTTTTTTCTTGTTAAAAAATGGCATGGAAATAGGCTCAACATCAGTAATTAATAAACCATGAAAATCCAGTGTACAAAGAGGTTCACTTCACAGCCGTCAGAATCATCATCACCAAAAAAGTCTACAAAGAATAAATGCTGAAGGGGTCATAGAGAGCTGCGTACCTGCTAGCTGCTGGTGGGATGTAACCTGGTAAGAGCCAATAGTGAGAACAGAATGGAGGTGCGTTTAAAGGTAAAAATTGAGCCACCGTGTTATCTGGTAGGCCCTTTCATACGCCTATCACCTGAGTAGACCAGAATCAAAAAGACACAGGCTGGCAATCCTGCACTGCAGCATCATTTAACATAGCCAAGACGTGGAAGAAACTAAAATGTCCAGCAACAGAAAAATGAACAAAGAAAAAGTGTCCATGTACACAATGCAATATTAGCCATGGAAAACAATGAAACAGTGCCGTTTGCACCACCATAGAAAGACCTACAGTTAAACCCCCAATTTTAAGTAAGGAAGAAACCGAAAAACAGATAATCTATCATATCAATTATAGGTGTTACCTAAAAATTGATACCCATGAAATTATTTCCAAGAGGAGGACACGCATGGATTAGGAAAACAAAACTATGTTTAACCAAATGCAAAAGTGTAAGGAATGGATGAATTAGCAGATGGGGGTTTACAGACATGTACTGACACATATGAAATATATGTCACAAAATAACTATGGAATACCAAGAGAGGTGTACTCAACACTCTCTAATAACCTACACGGGAAAGGATCCACAGATGAATAGTTAGATACATAGGTATAATGAATCAGATTTTGTACACCTAAAAGAAAAAACATTTTTATCAACTTTGCTCTGATAATCAGTCAAAATTAAATTTAAATAACAAACAAGAAGTAAGGAGATATAAGCTCTTGGGGGTTTGCCCTGGCACATTCCACTCTAACTTGCAGCCTACTAACAGGATTTCCAGAAAAGCTCTGTTGCCCCCAAAACCTCGAGTTGGAAATGCAGAAGTGCTGCCGCCTTGTGGCTGTTTTCCACAAGAGTGGACTTAAACCCACAGCTAACAGTCACTTAACATTCACAAGGACACAGGGCTGTAAGGACACCTGCCGTCCAAAAATTGTGGTGAGGTAGGGAATGGACAAAAAAATTCAAAACTGGTAAAATTTTCAAGGAGATAGTACGAAGAGGTAAGTTTTACTCACTCTTTTTAGAAAACAAGGAAAATGGATAAAAGCTCAACATCAGGAATTATGAGACTCATGCAACTCGAACCTACAAAAAGGTTTCAACTCACGCTAGTCAACTACCATCAGCAAAAGTTCTACAAACAATAAATGCTGAAGGGGTTTTAGAGAACTGTGTACCCTCTAGCTGCTGGTGAGATGTAAAGTGGTAACAGCCAATAATGAGAACAGAAAGGAGCTGCATTTCAAAGTAAAAATTGAGCCACCGTTCCATCCAGCAGGCCCACCGCTGAGCCTCTCGCCTCAGAAGACCAGAGTCACGAAGGCACAGGCTGCAACAGCTGCACTGCAGGAATTTTCCCAATAGCCAAGACACGGAAGCAGGCAAAATGTCCATCAACAGATGAATGGATAAAAAACAAGTGGTCCATGTACACAATGAACATTAGCCATGGACAAAAATGAAACACTGCTCTTTGAGGCACCATAGAGGAGCCTAGAGATAATCACAGAACATGAAGTAAGTCGGAAAGCAAAAGACACAAACTATGATATCACTTATAGGCGTTATCTAACAACTGACACAAGTGAACATACTTCCACAGAGAAAGACACTCACAGACTTAGGAAACATACTATGCTTATCTAAAAGGAAAGGTGCGGGTAATAGGTAAATTAAGATTAAGGTTGCCATTCGTGTACAAATACCTATTAAATACATATATCAAAAAGACAGACCATATAGCAAGGGAGGTCTACCGAACACGCTGCAGTAATTTACATGAGAAGAGGATCTGTACATTAACATATATATATATGTATATATATATATATATATATATGAAAAAATCAATCAGATTGTGTATACCTAGGACAACCAATATTCTAATGATTATCCCGATTAAAAAAACTAAAACAAAGAACAAGAAATAAAGTGACATAAACTTATGGGGTTTTTTTACTGGCACATTCCCTTCTAATTTACACCCTGGCAACAGGACTTCCAAAAAGGCTCTGCTGACCTAGTAACCAGATTTGGGAATGGAGAAATGCTGCCCCCTTGTGGCCGTTTCCCAAACAGCAGCTTTAAACCCAGTGCTAATGGTCACTAAATATTCACACTCATTTCAGGCATGTAAATGACACCTGCACTCCAAAAACATCCTGGGGTCGAAAATCGATGAAAAACTTTAAAAGGGCAACGTTCCAAGAAGACAATTTCAAGAGGTTTATTGTACTCACTGGTTTTTTTCCTGTTTTTTGTTTAAGAGAACTAAAAACGGTGTGGCAAAATGCTGAACATTAGGAATTATTAAAGACATGCAAATCCAAATTACAAAAACCTATCAGCTCACACCAGTCAGAATGGCCACCAGCAAAAATTCTGCAAACAATAAATGCTGAAGGAGTTGTGCAGAAATGCGTATGCTCGGTTCAAAGAGGGACATGGTAAGAGCCAGTAATGAAAACACAAAGGTTATTCTTTGAAAAGGTAAATATTGAGCTACCATTCAATCAAGCCTACCCACTGCCGGGCCTATCGCCTGAGAGGATGAGAATCCAAAAGTCACAGGCTGGCAATCCTGCACTCCAGCAATATTTACCATAGGCAACACTTGGAAGCATCGAAAGTGTCCATCCACAGAGGAATGCACAAAGAAGAAGTGGTCCATATACACAACGGAATACGACTCCAATAAAAAATATACATTCAATTTAAAAAACAAACATAAGTAAGGAGACATCAGCATTTGGGGGTTTATCCAGGCACATTCCTCTCTAATTTATAACCGAGGAAAACCACTGGCAGGAAGGTCTGTTTCCCTAGTTACCAGAGTGGGAATAGCAGAAATGCTGCCGCCCTCTGCCCGTTACCTGCAACAGAAGCTTTAAAACCTGTGCTAAGTGTCACTTCATATGCACAAGTACTGCTGGGCTGTAAATGAAACCTGCCCTCAAAATGTCTTGAGGGAGGTAATGGCCAAAATATCTCAAAATGTGGCACGTACTTCAAGAAAACAATATGAAGACGTAAGCTGTACTCAAAGTTTTAAGAAAAAAAGGAAATGCCGGAAAGGTCAATTTCAAGCGATTATGAGATGCATGCAAATCCAACCGCAAACAGGTACCAGCTCACACCAGTGAGAATAAACTTCAGCAAAAATCTACAAGCAATAAATGCTGAAGGGTTTGTGGAGAAGTGCATACCCTCAACGTTAAGTGGGACGTGACCTGGTAAGAGCCACTAATGAGAGCAGAATGGAGGTGCCTTTACATGGTAAACATTTTGCTACCATATGATCCAGCAGGCCCACTCCTGGGCCTATAAACTAAGAAGACAGAATTGGAAAGACACAGGCAGGCAAATCTGCACCGCAGCCGTATTACAATAGCCAAGACATGGAAGCAACCAATAAGTCCATCAACAGATGAGTGGACAAAGAAGAACTGGTACATGTACAGATGGAATATCAGACAAGGAAAAAAATGACACAATGCCATTTGGAGCACCGTAGATGAGTCTAGAGGTGATCACGCAACTTGTAGTAAGCCAGAAGGCGAAAGACACATATCCTATGATATCACTGATAGGTGTGACCTAAAAATTGACACCAGTGAAGATATTTCCACAGAGAAAGGCAATCACAGATTCATTAAACAACCTTATGTTTCAGCAATGGAAAGGTGTGAGGATTGGATACATGAGGTTGCTGGGGTTAACAGAGATATACAAACACAGGTGAAGTATATAATCACCAAAGACCTACGGAATACCAAGAGAAGACAACTCAACATTCTGTCGTAACCTACATGGGAAAAGGATCTGAAGAAGAACTGATATATGTATATGTGTAAAAGAACGACATCTTGCACACCTAGAACAAGCAAAACATTTTAATCAAACTTGCTGTGATAAGAAATTAAAATTAAATTAAAGAAACGAATAAGAAGTAGTGAGACATAAACTTAAGGGGCTCTTTCCTGGCACATTCCATTCAAATTTACAACCTAGAACAGGACATACATTGAGGCTCTGTTACCCTAGTAACCAGATTTGGTAAAGGAGAACTGCTCCCGCCTTGTGGCCGTTTCACACAACAGCAGCTCTAAACCCAGGGCTAACGGTTACTTGATATTCAAAATAATTGCAGGCCTGTAAATGACACGTGCCCTCAAAACAAATCCTTCGGTGATAAATCGAGCAAAAATCTCAAAAGACGTGTATATCTCAAAACGACAATTTCAAGAGGCATATTATATGCGCATTTTCCCTTCTGTTTCATTTATGTCTTTTTTCTTGTTAAAAAATGGCATGGAAATAGGCTCAACATCAGTAATTAATAAACCATGAAAATCCAGTGTACAAAGAGGTTCACTTCACAGCCGTCAGAATCATCATCACCAAAAAAGTCTACAAAGAATAAATGCTGAAGGGGTCATAGAGAGCTGCGTACCTGCTAGCTGCTGGTGGGATGTAACCTGGTAAGAGCCAATAGTGAGAACAGAATGGAGGTGCGTTTAAAGGTAAAAATTGAGCCACCATGTTATCTGGTAGGCCCTTTCATACGCCTATCACCTGAGTAGACCAGAATCAAAAAGACACAGGCTGGCAATCCTGCACTGCAGCATCATTTAACATAGCCAAGACGTGGAAGAAACTAAAATGTCCAGCAACAGAAAAATGAACAAAGAAAAAGTGTCCATGCACACAATGCAATATTAGCCATGGAAAACAAAGAAACAGTGCCGTTTGCACCACCATAGAAAGACCTACAGTTAAACCCCCAATTTTAAGTAAGGAAGAAACCGAAAAACAGATAATCTATCATATCAATTATAGGTGTTACCTAAAAATTGATACCCATGAAATTATTTCCAAGAGGAGGACACGCATGGATTAGGAAAACAAAACTATGTTTAACCAAATGCAAAAGTGTAAGGAATGGATGAATTAGCAGATGGGGGTTTACAGACATGTACTGACACATATGAAATATATGTCACAAAATAACTATGGAATACCAAGAGAGGTGTACTCAACACTCTCTAATAACCTACACGGGAAAGGATCCACAGATGAATAGTTAGATACATAGGTATAATGAATCAGATTTTGTACACCTAAAAGAAAAAACATTTTTATCAACTTTGCTCTGATAATCAGTCAAAATTAAATTTAAATAACAAACAAGAAGTAAGGAGATATAAGCTCTTGGGGGTTTGCCCTGGCACATTCCACTCTAACTTGCAGCCTACTAACAGGATTTCCAGAAAAGCTCTGTTGCCCCCAAAACCTCGAGTTGGAAATGCAGAAGTGCTGCCGCCTTGTGGCTGTTTTCCGCAAGAGTGGACTTAAACCCACAGCTAACAGTCACTTAACATTCACAAGGACACAGGGCTGTAAGGACACCTGCCGTCCAAAAATTGTGGTGAGGTAGGGAATGGACAAAAAAATTCAAAACTGGTAAAATTTTCAAGGAGATAGTACGAAGAGGTAAGTTTTACTCACTCTTTTTAGAAAACAAGGAAAATGGATAAAAGCTCAACATCAGGAATTATGAGACTCATGCAACTCGAACCTACAAAAAGGTTTCAACTCACGCTAGTCAACTACCATCAGCAAAAGTTCTACAAACAATAAATGCTGAAGGGGTTTTAGAGAACTGTGTACCCTCTAGCTGCTGGTGAGATGTAAAGTGGTAACAGCCAATAATGAGAACAAAAAGGAGCTGCATTTCAAAGTAAAAATTGAGCCACCGTTCCATCCAGCAGGCCCACCGCTGAGCCTCTCACCTCAGAAGACCAGAGTCACGAAGGCACAGGCTGCAACAGCTGCACTGCAGGAATTTTCCCAATAGCCAAGACACGGAAGCAGGCAAAATGTCCATCAACAGATGAATGGATAAAAAACAAGTGGTCCATGTACACAATGAACATTAGCCATGGACAAAAATGAAACACTGCTCTTTGAGGCACCATAGAGGAGCCTAGAGATAATCACAGAACATGAAGTAAGTCGGAAAGCAAAAGACACAAACTATGATATCACTTATAGGCGTTATCTAACAACTGACACAAGTGAACATACTTCCACAGAGAAAGACACTCACAGACTTAGGAAACATACTATGCTTATCTAAAAGGAAAGGTGCGGGTAATAGGTAAATTAAGATTAAGGTTGCCATTCGTGTACAAATACCTATTAAATACATATATCAAAAAGACAGACCATATAGCAAGGGAGGTCTACCGAACACGCTGCAGTAATTTACATGAGAAGAGGATCTGTACATTAACATATATATATATGTATATATATATATATATATGAAAAAATCAATCAGATTGTGTATACCTAGGACAACCAATATTCTAATGATTATCCCGATTAAAAAAACTAAAACAAAGAACAAGAAATAAAGTGACATAAACTTATGGGTTTTTTTTACTGGCACATTCCCTTCTAATTTACACCCTGGCAACAGGACTTCCAAAAAGGCTCTGCTGACCTAGTAACCAGATTTGGGAATGGAGAAATGCTGCCCCCTTGTGGCCGTTTCCCAAACAGCAGCTTTAAACCCAGTGCTAATGGTCACTAAATATTCACACTCATTTCAGGCATGTAAATGACACCTGCACTCCAAAAACATCCTGGGGTCGAAAATCGATGAAAAACTTTAAAAGGGCAACGTTCCAAGAAGACAATTTCAAGAGGTTTATTGTACTCACTGGTTTTTTTCCTGTTTTTTGTTTAAGAGAACTAAAAACGGTGTGGCAAAATGCTGAACATTAGGAATTATTAAAGACATGCAAATCCAAATTACAAAAACCTATCAGCTCACACCAGTCAGAATGGCCACCAGCAAAAATTCTGCAAACAATAAATGCTGAAGGAGTTGTGCAGAAATGCGTATGCTCGGTTCAAAGAGGGACATGGTAAGAGCCAGTAATGAAAACACAAAGGTTATTCTTTGAAAAGGTAAATATTGAGCTACCATTCAATCAAGCCTACCCACTGCCGGGCCTATCGCCTGAGAGGATGAGAATCCAAAAGTCACAGGCTGGCAATCCTGCACTCCAGCAATATTTACCATAGGCAACACTTGGAAGCATCGAAAGTGTCCATCCACAGAGGAATGCACAAAGAAGAAGTGGTCCATATACACAACGGAATACGACTCCAATAAAAAATATACATTCAATTTAAAAAACAAACATAAGTAAGGAGACATCAGCATTTGGGGGTTTATCCAGGCACATTCCTCTCTAATTTATAACCGAGGAAAACCACTGGCAGGAAGGTCTGTTTCCCTAGTTACCAGAGTGGGAATAGCAGAAATGCTGCCGCCCTCTGCCCGTTACCTGCAACAGAAGCTTTAAAACCTGTGCTAAGTGTCACTTCATATGCACAAGTACTGCTGGGCTGTAAATGAAACCTGCCCTCAAAATGTCTTGAGGGAGGTAATGGCCAAAATATCTCAAAATGTGGCACGTACTTCAAGAAAACAATATGAAGACGTAAGCTGTACTCAAAGTTTTAAGAAAAAAAGGAAATGCCGGAAAGGTCAATTTCAAGCGATTATGAGATGCATGCAAATCCAACCGCAAACAGGTACCAGCTCACACCAGTGAGAATAAACTTCAGCAAAAATCTACAAGCAATAAATGCTGAAGGGTTTGTGGAGAAGTGCATACCCTCAACGTTAAGTGGGACGTGACCTGGTAAGAGCCACTAATGAGAGCAGAATGGAGGTGCCTTTACATGGTAAACATTTTGCTACCATATGATCCAGCAGGCCCACTCCTGGGCCTATAAACTAAGAAGACAGAATTGGAAAGACACAGGCAGGCAAATCTGCACCGCAGCCGTATTACAATAGCCAAGACATGGAAGCAACCAATAAGTCCATCAACAGATGAGTGGACAAAGAAGAACTGGTACATGTACAGATGGAATATCAGACAAGGAAAAAAATGACACAATGCCATTTGGAGCACCGTAGATGAGTCTAGAGGTGATCACGCAACTTGTAGTAAGCCAGAAGGCGAAAGACACATATCCTATGATATCACTGATAGGTGTGACCTAAAAATTGATACCAGTGAAGATATTTCCACAGAGAAAGGCAATCACAGATTCATTAAACAACCTTATGTTTCAGCAATGGAAAGGTGTGAGGATTGGATACATGAGGTTGCTGGGGTTAACAGAGATATACAAACACAGGTGAAGTATATAATCACCAAAGACCTACGGAATACCAAGAGAAGACAACTCAACATTCTGTCGTAACCTACATGGGAAAAGGATCTGAAGAAGAACTGATATATGTATATGTGTAAAAGAACGACATCTTGCACACCTAGAACAAGCAAAACATTTTAATCAAACTTGCTGTGATAAGAAATTAAAATTAAATTAAAGAAACGAATAAGAAGTAGTGAGACATAAACTTAAGGGGCTCTTTCCTGGCACATTCCATTCAAATTTACAACCTAGAACAGGACATACATTGAGGCTCTGCTACCCTAGTAACCAGATTTGGTAAAGGAGAACTGCTCCCGCCTTGTGGCCGTTTCACACAACAGCAGCTCTAAACCCAGGGCTAACGGTTACTTGATATTCAAAATAATTGCAGGCCTGTAAATGACACGTGCCCTCAAAACAAATCCTTCGGTGATAAATCGAGCAAAAATCTCAAAAGACGTGTATATCTCAAAACGACAATTTCAAGAGGCATATTATATGCGCATTTTCCCTTCTGTTTCATTTATGTCTTTTTTCTTGTTAAAAAATGGCATGGAAATAGGCTCAACATCAGTAATTAATAAACCATGAAAATCCAGTGTACAAAGAGGTTCACTTCACAGCCGTCAGAATCATCATCACCAAAAAAGTCTACAAAGAATAAATGCTGAAGGGGTCATAGAGAGCTGCGTACCTGCTAGCTGCTGGTGGGATGTAACCTGGTAAGAGCCAATAGTGAGAACAGAATGGAGGTGCGTTTAAAGGTAAAAATTGAGCCACCATGTTATCTGGTAGGCCCTTTCATACGCCTATCACCTGAGTAGACCAGAATCAAAAAGACACAGGCTGGCAATCCTGCACTGCAGCATCATTTAACATAGCCAAGACGTGGAAGAAACTAAAATGTCCAGCAACAGAAAAATGAACAAAGAAAAAGTGTCCATGTACACAATGCAATATTAGCCATGGAAAACAATGAAACAGTGCCGTTTGCACCACCATAGAAAGACCTACAGTTAAACCCCCAATTTTAAGTAAGGAAGAAACCGAAAAACAGATAATCTATCATATCAATTATAGGTGTTACCTAAAAATTGATACCCATGAAATTATTTCCAAGAGGAGGACACGCATGGATTAGGAAAACAAAACTATGTTTAACCAAATGCAAAAGTGTAAGGAATGGATGAATTAGCAGATGGGGGTTTACAGACATGTACTGACACATATGAAATATATGTCACAAAATAACTATGGAATACCAAGAGAGGTGTACTCAACACTCTCTAATAACCTACACGGGAAAGGATCCACAGATGAATAGTTAGATACATAGGTATAATGAATCAGATTTTGTACACCTAAAAGAAAAAACATTTTTATCAACTTTGCTCTGATAATCAGTCAAAATTAAATTTAAATAACAAACAAGAAGTAAGGAGATATAAGCTCTTGGGGGTTTGCCCTGGCACATTCCACTCTAACTTGCAGCCTACTAACAGGATTTCCAGAAAAGCTCTGTTGCCCCCAAAACCTCGAGTTGGAAATGCAGAAGTGCTGCCGCCTTGTGGCTGTTTTCCACAAGAGTGGACTTAAACCCACAGCTAACAGTCACTTAACATTCACAAGGACACAGGGCTGTAAGGACACCTGCCGTCCAAAAATTGTGGTGAGGTAGGGAATGGACAAAAAAATTCAAAACTGGTAAAATTTTCAAGGAGATAGTACGAAGAGGTAAGTTTTACTCACTCTTTTTAGAAAACAAGGAAAATGGATAAAAGCTCAACATCAGGAATTATGAGACTCATGCAACTCGAACCTACAAAAAGGTTTCAACTCACGCTAGTCAACTACCATCAGCAAAAGTTCTACAAACAATAAATGCTGAAGGGGTTTTAGAGAACTGTGTACCCTCTAGCTGCTGGTGAGATGTAAAGTGGTAACAGCCAATAATGAGAACAGAAAGGAGCTGCATTTCAAAGTAAAAATTGAGCCACCGTTCCATCCAGCAGGCCCACCGCTGAGCCTCTCGCCTCAGAAGACCAGAGTCACGAAGGCACAGGCTGCAACAGCTGCACTGCAGGAATTTTCCCAATAGCCAAGACACGGAAGCAGGCAAAATGTCCATCAACAGATGAATGGATAAAAAACAAGTGGTCCATGTACACAATGAACATTAGCCATGGACAAAAATGAAACACTGCTCTTTGAGGCACCATAGAGGAGCCTAGAGATAATCACAGAACATGAAGTAAGTCGGAAAGCAAAAGACACAAACTATGATATCACTTATAGGCGTTATCTAACAACTGACACAAGTGAACATACTTCCACAGAGAAAGACACTCACAGACTTAGGAAACATACTATGCTTATCTAAAAGGAAAGGTGCGGGTAATAGGTAAATTAAGATTAAGGTTGCCATTCGTGTACAAATACCTATTAAATACATATATCAAAAAGACAGACCATATAGCAAGGGAGGTCTACCGAACACGCTGCAGTAATTTACATGAGAAGAGGATCTGTACATTAACATATATATATATGTATATATATATATATATATGAAAAAATCAATCAGATTGTGTATACCTAGGACAACCAATATTCTAATGATTATCCCGATTAAAAAAACTAAAACAAAGAACAAGAAATAAAGTGACATAAACTTATGGGTTTTTTTTACTGGCACATTCCCTTCTAATTTACACCCTGGCAACAGGACTTCCAAAAAGGCTCTGCTGACCTAGTAACCAGATTTGGGAATGGAGAAATGCTGCCCCCTTGTGGCCGTTTCCCAAACAGCAGCTTTAAACCCAGTGCTAATGGTCACTAAATATTCACACTCATTTCAGGCATGTAAATGACACCTGCACTCCAAAAACATCCTGGGGTCGAAAATCGATGAAAAACTTTAAAAGGGCAACGTTCCAAGAAGACAATTTCAAGAGGTTTATTGTACTCACTGGTTTTTTTCCTGTTTTTTGTTTAAGAGAACTAAAAACGGTGTGGCAAAATGCTGAACATTAGGAATTATTAAAGACATGCAAATCCAAATTACAAAAACCTATCAGCTCACACCAGTCAGAATGGCCACCAGCAAAAATTCTGCAAACAATAAATGCTGAAGGAGTTGTGCAGAAATGCGTATGCTCGGTTCAAAGAGGGACATGGTAAGAGCCAGTAATGAAAACACAAAGGTTATTCTTTGAAAAGGTAAATATTGAGCTACCATTCAATCAAGCCTACCCACTGCCGGGCCTATCGCCTGAGAGGATGAGGATCCAAAAGTCACAGGCTGGCAATCCTGCACTCCAGCAATATTTACCATAGGCAACACTTGGAAGCATCGAAAGTGTCCATCCACAGAGGAATGCACAAAGAAGAAGTGGTCCATATACACAACGGAATACGACTCCAATAAAAAATATACATTCAATTTAAAAAACAAACATAAGTAAGGAGACATCAGCATTTGGGGGTTTATCCAGGCACATTCCTCTCTAATTTATAACCGAGGAAAACCACTGGCAGGAAGGTCTGTTTCCCTAGTTACCAGAGTGGGAATAGCAGAAATGCTGCCGCCCTCTGCCCGTTACCTGCAACAGAAGCTTTAAAACCTGTGCTAAGTGTCACTTCATATGCACAAGTACTGCTGGGCTGTAAATGAAACCTGCCCTCAAAATGTCTTGAGGGAGGTAATGGCCAAAATATCTCAAAATGTGGCACGTACTTCAAGAAAACAATATGAAGACGTAAGCTGTACTCAAAGTTTTAAGAAAAAAAGGAAATGCCGGAAAGGTCAATTTCAAGCGATTATGAGATGCATGCAAATCCAACCGCAAACAGGTACCAGCTCACACCAGTGAGAATAAACTTCAGCAAAAATCTACAAGCAATAAATGCTGAAGGGTTTGTGGAGAAGTGCATACCCTCAACGTTAAGTGGGACGTGACCTGGTAAGAGCCACTAATGAGAGCAGAATGGAGGTGCCTTTACATGGTAAACATTTTGCTACCATATGATCCAGCAGGCCCACTCCTGGGCCTATAAACTAAGAAGACAGAATTGGAAAGACACAGGCAGGCAAATCTGCACCGCAGCCGTATTACAATAGCCAAGACATGGAAGCAACCAATAAGTCCATCAACAGATGAGTGGACAAAGAAGAACTGGTACATGTACAGATGGAATATCAGACAAGGAAAAAAATGACACAATGCCATTTGGAGCACCGTAGATGAGTCTAGAGGTGATCACGCAACTTGTAGTAAGCCAGAAGGCGAAAGACACATATCCTATGATATCACTGATAGGTGTGACCTAAAAATTGATACCAGTGAAGATATTTCCACAGAGAAAGGCAATCACAGATTCATTAAACAACCTTATGTTTCAGCAATGGAAAGGTGTGAGGATTGGATACATGAGGTTGCTGGGGTTAACAGAGATATACAAACACAGGTGAAGTATATAATCACCAAAGACCTACGGAATACCAAGAGAAGACAACTCAACATTCTGTCGTAACCTACATGGGAAAAGGATCTGAAGAAGAACTGATATATGTATATGTGTAAAAGAACGACATCTTGCACACCTAGAACAAGCAAAACATTTTAATCAAACTTGCTGTGATAAGAAATTAAAATTAAATTAAAGAAACGAATAAGAAGTAGTGAGACATAAACTTAAGGGGCTCTTTCCTGGCACATTCCATTCAAATTTACAACCTAGAACAGGACATACATTGAGGCTCTGCTACCCTAGTAACCAGATTTGGTAAAGGAGAACTGCTCCCGCCTTGTGGCCGTTTCACACAACAGCAGCTCTAAACCCAGGGCTAACGGTTACTTGATATTCAAAATAATTGCAGGCCTGTAAATGACACGTGCCCTCAAAACAAATCCTTCGGTGATAAATCGAGCAAAAATCTCAAAAGACGTGTATATCTCAAAACGACAATTTCAAGAGGCATATTATATGCGCATTTTCCCTTCTGTTTCATTTATGTCTTTTTTCTTGTTAAAAAATGGCATGGAAATAGGCTCAACATCAGTAATTAATAAACCATGAAAATCCAGTGTACAAAGAGGTTCACTTCACAGCCGTCAGAATCATCATCACCAAAAAAGTCTACAAAGAATAAATGCTGAAGGGGTCATAGAGAGCTGCGTACCTGCTAGCTGCTGGTGGGATGTAACCTGGTAAGAGCCAATAGTGAGAACAGAATGGAGGTGCGTTTAAAGGTAAAAATTGAGCCACCATGTTATCTGGTAGGCCCTTTCATACGCCTATCACCTGAGTAGACCAGAATCAAAAAGACACAGGCTGGCAATCCTGCACTGCAGCATCATTTAACATAGCCAAGACGTGGAAGAAACTAAAATGTCCAGCAACAGAAAAATGAACAAAGAAAAAGTGTCCATGTACACAATGCAATATTAGCCATGGAAAACAATGAAACAGTGCCGTTTGCACCACCATAGAAAGACCTACAGTTAAACCCCCAATTTTAAGTAAGGAAGAAACCGAAAAACAGATAATCTATCATATCAATTATAGGTGTTACCTAAAAATTGATACCCATGAAATTATTTCCAAGAGGAGGACACGCATGGATTAGGAAAACAAAACTATGTTTAACCAAATGCAAAAGTGTAAGGAATGGATGAATTAGCAGATGGGGGTTTACAGACATGTACTGACACATATGAAATATATGTCACAAAATAACTATGGAATACCAAGAGAGGTGTACTCAACACTCTCTAATAACCTACACGGGAAAGGATCCACAGATGAATAGTTAGATACATAGGTATAATGAATCAGATTTTGTACACCTAAAAGAAAAAACATTTTTATCAACTTTGCTCTGATAATCAGTCAAAATTAAATTTAAATAACAAACAAGAAGTAAGGAGATATAAGCTCTTGGGGGTTTGCCCTGGCACATTCCACTCTAACTTGCAGCCTACTAACAGGATTTCCAGAAAAGCTCTGTTGCCCCCAAAACCTCGAGTTGGAAATGCAGAAGTGCTGCCGCCTTGTGGCTGTTTTCCACAAGAGTGGACTTAAACCCACAGCTAACAGTCACTTAACATTCACAAGGACACAGGGCTGTAAGGACACCTGCCGTCCAAAAATTGTGGTGAGGTAGGGAATGGACAAAAAAATTCAAAACTGGTAAAATTTTCAAGGAGATAGTACGAAGAGGTAAGTTTTACTCACTCTTTTTAGAAAACAAGGAAAATGGATAAAAGCTCAACATCAGGAATTATGAGACTCATGCAACTCGAACCTACAAAAAGGTTTCAACTCACGCTAGTCAACTACCATCAGCAAAAGTTCTACAAACAATAAATGCTGAAGGGGTTTTAGAGAACTGTGTACCCTCTAGCTGCTGGTGAGATGTAAAGTGGTAACAGCCAATAATGAGAACAGAAAGGAGCTGCATTTCAAAGTAAAAATTGAGCCACCGTTCCATCCAGCAGGCCCACCGCTGAGCCTCTCGCCTCAGAAGACCAGAGTCACGAAGGCACAGGCTGCAACAGCTGCACTGCAGGAATTTTCCCAATAGCCAAGACACGGAAGCAGGCAAAATGTCCATCAACAGATGAATGGATAAAAAACAAGTGGTCCATGTACACAATGAACATTAGCCATGGACAAAAATGAAACACTGCTCTTTGAGGCACCATAGAGGAGCCTAGAGATAATCACAGAACATGAAGTAAGTCGGAAAGCAAAAGACACAAACTATGATATCACTTATAGGCGTTATCTAACAACTGACACAAGTGAACATACTTCCACAGAGAAAGACACTCACAGACTTAGGAAACATACTATGCTTATCTAAAAGGAAAGGTGCGGGTAATAGGTAAATTAAGATTAAGGTTGCCATTCGTGTACAAATACCTATTAAATACATATATCAAAAAGACAGACCATATAGCAAGGGAGGTCTACCGAACACGCTGCAGTAATTTACATGAGAAGAGGATCTGTACATTAACATATATATATATGTATATATATATATATATATGAAAAAATCAATCAGATTGTGTATACCTAGGACAACCAATATTCTAATGATTATCCCGATTAAAAAAACTAAAACAAAGAACAAGAAATAAAGTGACATAAACTTATGGGTTTTTTTTACTGGCACATTCCCTTCTAATTTACACCCTGGCAACAGGACTTCCAAAAAGGCTCTGCTGACCTAGTAACCAGATTTGGGAATGGAGAAATGCTGCCCCCTTGTGGCCGTTTCCCAAACAGCAGCTTTAAACCCAGTGCTAATGGTCACTAAATATTCACACTCATTTCAGGCATGTAAATGACACCTGCACTCCAAAAACATCCTGGGGTCGAAAATCGATGAAAAACTTTAAAAGGGCAACGTTCCAAGAAGACAATTTCAAGAGGTTTATTGTACTCACTGGTTTTTTTCCTGTTTTTTGTTTAAGAGAACTAAAAACGGTGTGGCAAAATGCTGAACATTAGGAATTATTAAAGACATGCAAATCCAAATTACAAAAACCTATCAGCTCACACCAGTCAGAATGGCCATCAGCAAAAATTCTGCAAACAATAAATGCTGAAGGAGCTGTGCAGAAATGCGTATGCTCGGTTCAAAGAGGGACATGGTAAGAGCCAGTAATGAAAACACAAAGGTTATTCTTTGAAAAGGTAAATATTGAGCTACCATTCAATCAAGCCTACCCACTGCCGGGCCTATCACCTGAGAGGATGAGGATCCAAAAGTCACAGGCTGGCAATCCTGCACTCCAGCAATATTTACCATAGGCAACACTTGGAAGCATCGAAAGTGTCCATCCACAGAGGAATGCACAAAGAAGAAGTGGTCCATATACACAACGGAATACGACTCCAATAAAAAATATACATTCAATTTAAAAAACAAACATAAGTAAGGAGACATCAGCATTTGGGGGTTTATCCAGGCACATTCCTCTCTAATTTATAACCGAGGAAAACCACTGGCAGGAAGGTCTGTTTCCCTAGTTACCAGAGTGGGAATAGCAGAAATGCTGCCGCCCTCTGCCCGTTACCTGCAACAGAAGCTTTAAAACCTGTGCTAAGTGTCACTTCATATGCACAAGTACTGCTGGGCTGTAAATGAAACCTGCCCTCAAAATGTCTTGAGGGAGGTAATGGCCAAAATATCTCAAAATGTGGCACGTACTTCAAGAAAACAATATGAAGACGTAAGCTGTACTCAAAGTTTTAAGAAAAAAAGGAAATGCCGGAAAGGTCAATTTCAAGCGATTATGAGATGCATGCAAATCCAACCGCAAACAGGTACCAGCTCACACCAGTGAGAATAAACTTCAGCAAAAATCTACAAGCAATAAATGCTGAAGGGTTTGTGGAGAAGTGCATACCCTCAACGTTAAGTGGGACGTGACCTGGTAAGAGCCACTAATGAGAGCAGAATGGAGGTGCCTTTACATGGTAAACATTTTGCTACCATATGATCCAGCAGGCCCACTCCTGGGCCTATAAACTAAGAAGACAGAATTGGAAAGACACAGGCAGGCAAATCTGCACCGCAGCCGTATTACAATAGCCAAGACATGGAAGCAACCAATAAGTCCATCAACAGATGAGTGGACAAAGAAGAACTGGTACATGTACAGATGGAATATCAGACAAGGAAAAAAATGACACAATGCCATTTGGAGCACCGTAGATGAGTCTAGAGGTGATCACGCAACTTGTAGTAAGCCAGAAGGCGAAAGACACATATCCTATGATATCACTGATAGGTGTGACCTAAAAATTGATACCAGTGAAGATATTTCCACAGAGAAAGGCAATCACAGATTCATTAAACAACCTTATGTTTCAGCAATGGAAAGGTGTGAGGATTGGATACATGAGGTTGCTGGGGTTAACAGAGATATACAAACACAGGTGAAGTATATAATCACCAAAGACCTACGGAATACCAAGAGAAGACAACTCAACATTCTGTCGTAACCTACATGGGAAAAGGATCTGAAGAAGAACTGATATATGTATATGTGTAAAAGAACGACATCTTGCACACCTAGAACAAGCAAAACATTTTAATCAAACTTGCTGTGATAAGAAATTAAAATTAAATTAAAGAAACGAATAAGAAGTAGTGAGACATAAACTTAAGGGGCTCTTTCCTGGCACATTCCATTCAAATTTACAACCTAGAACAGGACATACATTGAGGCTCTGCTACCCTAGTAACCAGATTTGGTAAAGGAGAACTGCTCCCGCCTTGTGGCCGTTTCACACAACAGCAGCTCTAAACCCAGGGCTAACGGTTACTTGATATTCAAAATAATTGCAGGCCTGTAAATGACACGTGCCCTCAAAACAAATCCTTCGGTGATAAATCGAGCAAAAATCTCAAAAGACGTGTATATCTCAAAACGACAATTTCAAGAGGCATATTATATGCGCATTTTCCCTTCTGTTTCATTTATGTCTTTTTTCTTGTTAAAAAATGGCATGGAAATAGGCTCAACATCAGTAATTAATAAACCATGAAAATCCAGTGTACAAAGAGGTTCACTTCACAGCCGTCAGAATCATCATCACCAAAAAAGTCTACAAAGAATAAATGCTGAAGGGGTCATAGAGAGCTGCGTACCTGCTAGCTGCTGGTGGGATGTAACCTGGTAAGAGCCAATAGTGAGAACAGAATGGAGGTGCGTTTAAAGGTAAAAATTGAGCCACCATGTTATCTGGTAGGCCCTTTCATACGCCTATCACCTGAGTAGACCAGAATCAAAAAGACACAGGCTGGCAATCCTGCACTGCAGCATCATTTAACATAGCCAAGACGTGGAAGAAACTAAAATGTCCAGCAACAGAAAAATGAACAAAGAAAAAGTGTCCATGTACACAATGCAATATTAGCCATGGAAAACAATGAAACAGTGCCGTTTGCACCACCATAGAAAGACCTACAGTTAAACCCCCAATTTTAAGTAAGGAAGAAACCGAAAAACAGATAATCTATCATATCAATTATAGGTGTTACCTAAAAATTGATACCCATGAAATTATTTCCAAGAGGAGGACACGCATGGATTAGGAAAACAAAACTATGTTTAACCAAATGCAAAAGTGTAAGGAATGGATGAATTAGCAGATGGGGGTTTACAGACATGTACTGACACATATGAAATATATGTCACAAAATAACTATGGAATACCAAGAGAGGTGTACTCAACACTCTCTAATAACCTACACGGGAAAGGATCCACAGATGAATAGTTAGATACATAGGTATAATGAATCAGATTTTGTACACCTAAAAGAAAAAACATTTTTATCAACTTTGCTCTGATAATCAGTCAAAATTAAATTTAAATAACAAACAAGAAGTAAGGAGATATAAGCTCTTGGGGGTTTGCCCTGGCACATTCCACTCTAACTTGCAGCCTACTAACAGGATTTCCAGAAAAGCTCTGTTGCCCCCAAAACCTCGAGTTGGAAATGCAGAAGTGCTGCCGCCTTGTGGCTGTTTTCCGCAAGAGTGGACTTAAACCCACAGCTAACAGTCACTTAACATTCACAAGGACACAGGGCTGTAAGGACACCTGCCGTCCAAAAATTGTGGTGAGGTAGGGAATGGACAAAAAAATTCAAAACTGGTAAAATTTTCAAGGAGATAGTACGAAGAGGTAAGTTTTACTCACTCTTTTTAGAAAACAAGGAAAATGGATAAAAGCTCAACATCAGGAATTATGAGACTCATGCAACTCGAACCTACAAAAAGGTTTCAACTCACGCTAGTCAACTACCATCAGCAAAAGTTCTACAAACAATAAATGCTGAAGGGGTTTTAGAGAACTGTGTACCCTCTAGCTGCTGGTGAGATGTAAAGTGGTAACAGCCAATAATGAGAACAGAAAGGAGCTGCATTTCAAAGTAAAAATTGAGCCACCGTTCCATCCAGCAGGCCCACCGCTGAGCCTCTCGCCTCAGAAGACCAGAGTCACGAAGGCACAGGCTGCAACAGCTGCACTGCAGGAATTTTCCCAATAGCCAAGACACGGAAGCAGGCAAAATGTCCATCAACAGATGAATGGATAAAAAACAAGTGGTCCATGTACACAATGAACATTAGCCATGGACAAAAATGAAACACTGCTCTTTGAGGCACCATAGAGGAGCCTAGAGATAATCACAGAACATGAAGTAAGTCGGAAAGCAAAAGACACAAACTATGATATCACTTATAGGCGTTATCTAACAACTGACACAAGTGAACATACTTCCACAGAGAAAGACACTCACAGACTTAGGAAACATACTATGCTTATCTAAAAGGAAAGGTGCGGGTAATAGGTAAATTAAGATTAAGGTTGCCATTCGTGTACAAATACCTATTAAATACATATATCAAAAAGACAGACCATATAGCAAGGGAGGTCTACCGAACACGCTGCAGTAATTTACATGAGAAGAGGATCTGTACATTAACATATATATATATGTATATATATATATATATATGAAAAAATCAATCAGATTGTGTATACCTAGGACAACCAATATTCTAATGATTATCCCGATTAAAAAAACTAAAACAAAGAACAAGAAATAAAGTGACATAAACTTATGGGTTTTTTTTACTGGCACATTCCCTTCTAATTTACACCCTGGCAACAGGACTTCCAAAAAGGCTCTGCTGACCTAGTAACCAGATTTGGGAATGGAGAAATGCTGCCCCCTTGTGGCCGTTTCCCAAACAGCAGCTTTAAACCCAGTGCTAATGGTCACTAAATATTCACACTCATTTCAGGCATGTAAATGACACCTGCACTCCAAAAACATCCTGGGGTCGAAAATCGATGAAAAACTTTAAAAGGGCAACGTTCCAAGAAGACAATTTCAAGAGGTTTATTGTACTCACTGGTTTTTTTCCTGTTTTTTGTTTAAGAGAACTAAAAACGGTGTGGCAAAATGCTGAACATTAGGAATTATTAAAGACATGCAAATCCAAATTACAAAAACCTATCAGCTCACACCAGTCAGAATGGCCACCAGCAAAAATTCTGCAAACAATAAATGCTGAAGGAGTTGTGCAGAAATGCGTATGCTCGGTTCAAAGAGGGACATGGTAAGAGCCAGTAATGAAAACACAAAGGTTATTCTTTGAAAAGGTAAATATTGAGCTACCATTCAATCAAGCCTACCCACTGCCGGGCCTATCGCCTGAGAGGATGAGGATCCAAAAGTCACAGGCTGGCAATCCTGCACTCCAGCAATATTTACCATAGGCAACACTTGGAAGCATCGAAAGTGTCCATCCACAGAGGAATGCACAAAGAAGAAGTGGTCCATATACACAACGGAATACGACTCCAATAAAAAATATACATTCAATTTAAAAAACAAACATAAGTAAGGAGACATCAGCATTTGGGGGTTTATCCAGGCACATTCCTCTCTAATTTATAACCGAGGAAAACCACTGGCAGGAAGGTCTGTTTCCCTAGTTACCAGAGTGGGAATAGCAGAAATGCTGCCGCCCTCTGCCCGTTACCTGCAACAGAAGCTTTAAAACCTGTGCTAAGTGTCACTTCATATGCACAAGTACTGCTGGGCTGTAAATGAAACCTGCCCTCAAAATGTCTTGAGGGAGGTAATGGCCAAAATATCTCAAAATGTGGCACGTACTTCAAGAAAACAATATGAAGACGTAAGCTGTACTCAAAGTTTTAAGAAAAAAAGGAAATGCCGGAAAGGTCAATTTCAAGCGATTATGAGATGCATGCAAATCCAACTGCAAACAGGTACCAGCTCACACCAGTGAGAATAAACTTCAGCAAAAATCTACAAGCAATAAATGCTGAAGGGTTTGTGGAGAAGTGCATACCCTCAACGTTAAGTGGGACGTGACCTGGTAAGAGCCACTAATGAGAGCAGAATGGAGGTGCCTTTACATGGTAAACATTTTGCTACCATATGATCCAGCAGGCCCACTCCTGGGCCTATAAACTAAGAAGACAGAATTGGAAAGACACAGGCAGGCAAATCTGCACCGCAGCCGTATTACAATAGCCAAGACATGGAAGCAACCAATAAGTCCATCAACAGATGAGTGGACAAAGAAGAACTGGTACATGTACAGATGGAATATCAGACAAGGAAAAAAATGACACAATGCCATTTGGAGCACCGTAGATGAGTCTAGAGGTGATCACGCAACTTGTAGTAAGCCAGAAGGCGAAAGACACATATCCTATGATATCACTGATAGGTGTGACCTAAAAATTGATACCAGTGAAGATATTTCCACAGAGAAAGGCAATCACAGATTCATTAAACAACCTTATGTTTCAGCAATGGAAAGGTGTGAGGATTGGATACATGAGGTTGCTGGGGTTAACAGAGATATACAAACACAGGTGAAGTATATAATCACCAAAGACCTACGGAATACCAAGAGAAGACAACTCAACATTCTGTCGTAACCTACATGGGAAAAGGATCTGAAGAAGAACTGATATATGTATATGTGTAAAAGAACGACATCTTGCACACCTAGAACAAGCAAAACATTTTAATCAAACTTGCTGTGATAAGAAATTAAAATTAAATTAAAGAAACGAATAAGAAGTAGTGAGACATAAACTTAAGGGGCTCTTTCCTGGCACATTCCATTCAAATTTACAACCTAGAACAGGACATACATTGAGGCTCTGTTACCCTAGTAACCAGATTTGGTAAAGGAGAACTGCTCCCGCCTTGTGGCCGTTTCACACAACAGCAGCTCTAAACCCAGGGCTAACGGTTACTTGATATTCAAAATAATTGCAGGCCTGTAAATGACACGTGCCCTCAAAACAAATCCTTCGGTGATAAATCGAGCAAAAATCTCAAAAGACGTGTATATCTCAAAACGACAATTTCAAGAGGCATATTATATGCGCATTTTCCCTTCTGTTTCATTTATGTCTTTTTTCTTGTTAAAAAATGGCATGGAAATAGGCTCAACATCAGTAATTAATAAACCATGAAAATCCAGTGTACAAAGAGGTTCACTTCACAGCCGTCAGAATCATCATCACCAAAAAAGTCTACAAAGAATAAATGCTGAAGGGGTCATAGAGAGCTGCGTACCTGCTAGCTGCTGGTGGGATGTAACCTGGTAAGAGCCAATAGTGAGAACAGAATGGAGGTGCGTTTAAAGGTAAAAATTGAGCCACCATGTTATCTGGTAGGCCCTTTCATACGCCTATCACCTGAGTAGACCAGAATCAAAAAGACACAGGCTGGCAATCCTGCACTGCAGCATCATTTAACATAGCCAAGACGTGGAAGAAACTAAAATGTCCAGCAACAGAAAAATGAACAAAGAAAAAGTGTCCATGTACACAATGCAATATTAGCCATGGAAAACAATGAAACAGTGCCGTTTGCACCACCATAGAAAGACCTACAGTTAAACCCCCAATTTTAAGTAAGGAAGAAACCGAAAAACAGATAATCTATCATATCAATTATAGGTGTTACCTAAAAATTGATACCCATGAAATTATTTCCAAGAGGAGGACACGCATGGATTAGGAAAACAAAACTATGTTTAACCAAATGCAAAAGTGTAAGGAATGGATGAATTAGCAGATGGGGGTTTACAGACATGTACTGACACATATGAAATATATGTCACAAAATAACTATGGAATACCAAGAGAGGTGTACTCAACACTCTCTAATAACCTACACGGGAAAGGATCCACAGATGAATAGTTAGATACATAGGTATAATGAATCAGATTTTGTACACCTAAAAGAAAAAACATTTTTATCAACTTTGCTCTGATAATCAGTCAAAATTAAATTTAAATAACAAACAAGAAGTAAGGAGATATAAGCTCTTGGGGGTTTGCCCTGGCACATTCCACTCTAACTTGCAGCCTACTAACAGGATTTCCAGAAAAGCTCTGTTGCCCCCAAAACCTCGAGTTGGAAATGCAGAAGTGCTGCCGCCTTGTGGCTGTTTTCCGCAAGAGTGGACTTAAACCCACAGCTAACAGTCACTTAACATTCACAAGGACACAGGGCTGTAAGGACACCTGCCGTCCAAAAATTGTGGTGAGGTAGGGAATGGACAAAAAAATTCAAAACTGGTAAAATTTTCAAGGAGATAGTACGAAGAGGTAAGTTTTACTCACTCTTTTTAGAAAACAAGGAAAATGGATAAAAGCTCAACATCAGGAATTATGAGACTCATGCAACTCGAACCTACAAAAAGGTTTCAACTCACGCTAGTCAACTACCATCAGCAAAAGTTCTACAAACAATAAATGCTGAAGGGGTTTTAGAGAACTGTGTACCCTCTAGCTGCTGGTGAGATGTAAAGTGGTAACAGCCAATAATGAGAACAGAAAGGAGCTGCATTTCAAAGTAAAAATTGAGCCACCGTTCCATCCAGCAGGCCCACCGCTGAGCCTCTCGCCTCAGAAGACCAGAGTCACGAAGGCACAGGCTGCAACAGCTGCACTGCAGGAATTTTCCCAATAGCCAAGACACGGAAGCAGGCAAAATGTCCATCAACAGATGAATGGATAAAAAACAAGTGGTCCATGTACACAATGAACATTAGCCATGGACAAAAATGAAACACTGCTCTTTGAGGCACCATAGAGGAGCCTAGAGATAATCACAGAACATGAAGTAAGTCGGAAAGCAAAAGACACAAACTATGATATCACTTATAGGCGTTATCTAACAACTGACACAAGTGAACATACTTCCACAGAGAAAGACACTCACAGACTTAGGAAACATACTATGCTTATCTAAAAGGAAAGGTGCGGGTAATAGGTAAATTAAGATTAAGGTTGCCATTCGTGTACAAATACCTATTAAATACATATATCAAAAAGACAGACCATATAGCAAGGGAGGTCTACCGAACACGCTGCAGTAATTTACATGAGAAGAGGATCTGTACATTAACGTATTATATATATGTATTTATATATATATATGAAAAAATCAATCAGATTGTGTATACCTAGGACAACCAATATTCTAATGATTATCCCGATTAAAAAAACTAAAACAAAGAACAAGAAATAAAGTGACATAAACTTATGGGTTTTTTTTACTGGCACATTCCCTTCTAATTTACACCCTGGCAACAGGACTTCCAAAAAGGCTCTGCTGACCTAGTAACCAGATTTGGGAATGGAGAAATGCTGCCCCCTTGTGGCCGTTTCCCAAACAGCAGCTTTAAACCCAGTGCTAATGGTCACTAAATATTCACACTCATTTCAGGCATGTAAATGACACCTGCACTCCAAAAACATCCTGGGGTCGAAAATCGATGAAAAACTTTAAAAGGGCAACGTTCCAAGAAGACAATTTCAAGAGGTTTATTGTACTCACTGGTTTTTTTCCTGTTTTTTGTTTAAGAGAACTAAAAACGGTGTGGCAAAATGCTGAACATTAGGAATTATTAAAGACATGCAAATCCAAATTACAAAAACCTATCAGCTCACACCAGTCAGAATGGCCATCAGCAAAAATTCTGCAAACAATAAATGCTGAAGGAGCTGTGCAGAAATGCGTATGCTCGGTTCAAAGAGGGACATGGTAAGAGCCAGTAATGAAAACACAAAGGTTATTCTTTGAAAAGGTAAATATTGAGCTACCATTCAATCAAGCCTACCCACTGCCGGGCCTATCACCTGAGAGGATGAGGATCCAAAAGTCACAGGCTGGCAATCCTGCACTCCAGCAATATTTACCATAGGCAACACTTGGAAGCATCGAAAGTGTCCATCCACAGAGGAATGCACAAAGAAGAAGTGGTCCATATACACAACGGAATACGACTCCAATAAAAAATATACATTCAATTTAAAAAACAAACATAAGTAAGGAGACATCAGCATTTGGGGGTTTATCCAGGCACATTCCTCTCTAATTTATAACCGAGGAAAACCACTGGCAGGAAGGTCTGTTTCCCTAGTTACCAGAGTGGGAATAGCAGAAATGCTGCCGCCCTCTGCCCGTTACCTGCAACAGAAGCTTTAAAACCTGTGCTAAGTGTCACTTCATATGCACAAGTACTGCTGGGCTGTAAATGAAACCTGCCCTCAAAATGTCTTGAGGGAGGTAATGGCCAAAATATCTCAAAATGTGGCACGTACTTCAAGAAAACAATATGAAGACGTAAGCTGTACTCAAAGTTTTAAGAAAAAAAGGAAATGCCGGAAAGGTCAATTTCAAGCGATTATGAGATGCATGCAAATCCAACCGCAAACAGGTACCAGCTCACACCAGTGAGAATAAACTTCAGCAAAAATCTACAAGCAATAAATGCTGAAGGGTTTGTGGAGAAGTGCATACCCTCAACGTTAAGTGGGACGTGACCTGGTAAGAGCCACTAATGAGAGCAGAATGGAGGTGCCTTTACATGGTAAACATTTTGCTACCATATGATCCAGCAGGCCCACTCCTGGGCCTATAAACTAAGAAGACAGAATTGGAAAGACACAGGCAGGCAAATCTGCACCGCAGCCGTATTACAATAGCCAAGACATGGAAGCAACCAATAAGTCCATCAACAGATGAGTGGACAAAGAAGAACTGGTACATGTACAGATGGAATATCAGACAAGGAAAAAAATGACACAATGCCATTTGGAGCACCGTAGATGAGTCTAGAGGTGATCACGCAACTTGTAGTAAGCCAGAAGGCGAAAGACACATATCCTATGATATCACTGATAGGTGTGACCTAAAAATTGATACCAGTGAAGATATTTCCACAGAGAAAGGCAATCACAGATTCATTAAACAACCTTATGTTTCAGCAATGGAAAGGTGTGAGGATTGGATACATGAGGTTGCTGGGGTTAACAGAGATATACAAACACAGGTGAAGTATATAATCACCAAAGACCTACGGAATACCAAGAGAAGACAACTCAACATTCTGTCGTAACCTACATGGGAAAAGGATCTGAAGAAGAACTGATATATGTATATGTGTAAAAGAACGACATCTTGCACACCTAGAACAAGCAAAACATTTTAATCAAACTTGCTGTGATAAGAAATTAAAATTAAATTAAAGAAACGAATAAGAAGTAGTGAGACATAAACTTAAGGGGCTCTTTCCTGGCACATTCCATTCAAATTTACAACCTAGAACAGGACATACATTGAGGCTCTGCTACCCTAGTAACCAGATTTGGTAAAGGAGAACTGCTCCCGCCTTGTGGCCGTTTCACACAACAGCAGCTCTAAACCCAGGGCTAACGGTTACTTGATATTCAAAATAATTGCAGGCCTGTAAATGACACGTGCCCTCAAAACAAATCCTTCGGTGATAAATCGAGCAAAAATCTCAAAAGACGTGTATATCTCAAAACGACAATTTCAAGAGGCATATTATATGCGCATTTTCCCTTCTGTTTCATTTATGTCTTTTTTCTTGTTAAAAAATGGCATGGAAATAGGCTCAACATCAGTAATTAATAAACCATGAAAATCCAGTGTACAAAGAGGTTCACTTCACAGCCGTCAGAATCATCATCACCAAAAAAGTCTACAAAGAATAAATGCTGAAGGGGTCATAGAGAGCTGCGTACCTGCTAGCTGCTGGTGGGATGTAACCTGGTAAGAGCCAATAGTGAGAACAGAATGGAGGTGCGTTTAAAGGTAAAAATTGAGCCACCGTGTTATCTGGTAGGCCCTTTCATACGCCTATCACCTGAGTAGACCAGAATCAAAAAGACACAGGCTGGCAATCCTGCACTGCAGCATCATTTAACATAGCCAAGACGTGGAAGAAACTAAAATGTCCAGCAACAGAAAAATGAACAAAGAAAAAGTGTCCATGTACACAATGCAATATTAGCCATGGAAAACAATGAAACAGTGCCGTTTGCACCACCATAGAAAGACCTACAGTTAAACCCCCAATTTTAAGTAAGGAAGAAACCGAAAAACAGATAATCTATCATATCAATTATAGGTGTTACCTAAAAATTGATACCCATGAAATTATTTCCAAGAGGAGGACACGCATGGATTAGGAAAACAAAACTATGTTTAACCAAATGCAAAAGTGTAAGGAATGGATGAATTAGCAGATGGGGGTTTACAGACATGTACTGACACATATGAAATATATGTCACAAAATAACTATGGAATACCAAGAGAGGTGTACTCAACACTCTCTAATAACCTACACGGGAAAGGATCCACAGATGAATAGTTAGATACATAGGTATAATGAATCAGATTTTGTACACCTAAAAGAAAAAACATTTTTATCAACTTTGCTCTGATAATCAGTCAAAATTAAATTTAAATAACAAACAAGAAGTAAGGAGATATAAGCTCTTGGGGGTTTGCCCTGGCACATTCCACTCTAACTTGCAGCCTACTAACAGGATTTCCAGAAAAGCTCTGTTGCCCCCAAAACCTCGAGTTGGAAATGCAGAAGTGCTGCCGCCTTGTGGCTGTTTTCCGCAAGAGTGGACTTAAACCCACAGCTAACAGTCACTTAACATTCACAAGGACACAGGGCTGTAAGGACACCTGCCGTCCAAAAATTGTGGTGAGGTAGGGAATGGACAAAAAAATTCAAAACTGGTAAAATTTTCAAGGAGATAGTATGAAGAGGTAAGTTTTACTCACTCTTTTTAGAAAACAAGGAAAATGGATAAAAGCTCAACATCAGGAATTATGAGACTCATGCAACTCGAACCTACAAAAAGGTTTCAACTCACGCTAGTCAACTACCATCAGCAAAAGTTCTACAAACAATAAATGCTGAAGGGGTTTTAGAGAACTGTGTACCCTCTAGCTGCTGGTGAGATGTAAAGTGGTAACAGCCAATAATGAGAACAAAAAGGAGCTGCATTTCAAAGTAAAAATTGAGCCACCGTTCCATCCAGCAGGCCCACCGCTGAGCCTCTCACCTCAGAAGACCAGAGTCACGAAGGCACAGGCTGCAACAGCTGCACTGCAGGAATTTTCCCAATAGCCAAGACACGGAAGCAGGCAAAATGTCCATCAACAGATGAATGGATAAAAAACAAGTGGTCCATGTACACAATGAACATTAGCCATGGACAAAAATGAAACACTGCTCTTTGAGGCACCATAGAGGAGCCTAGAGATAATCACAGAACATGAAGTAAGTCGGAAAGCAAAAGACACAAACTATGATATCACTTATAGGCGTTATCTAACAACTGACACAAGTGAACATACTTCCACAGAGAAAGACACTCACAGACTTAGGAAACATACTATGCTTATCTAAAAGGAAAGGTGCGGGTAATAGGTAAATTAAGATTAAGGTTGCCATTCGTGTACAAATACCTATTAAATACATATATCAAAAAGACAGACCATATAGCAAGGGAGGTCTACCGAACACGCTGCAGTAATTTACATGAGAAGAGGATCTGTACATTAACATATATATATATGTATATATATATATATATATATATATATGAAAAAATCAATCAGATTGTGTATACCTAGGACAACCAATATTCTAATGATTATCCCGATTAAAAAAACTAAAACAAAGAACAAGAAATAAAGTGACATAAACTTATGGGTTTTTTTTACTGGCACATTCCCTTCTAATTTACACCCTGGCAACAGGACTTCCAAAAAGGCTCTGCTGACCTAGTAACCAGATTTGGGAATGGAGAAATGCTGCCCCCTTGTGGCCGTTTCCCAAACAGCAGCTTTAAACCCAGTGCTAATGGTCACTAAATATTCACACTCATTTCAGGCATGTAAATGACACCTGCACTCCAAAAACATCCTGGGGTCGAAAATCGATGAAAAACTTTAAAAGGGCAACGTTCCAAGAAGACAATTTCAAGAGGTTTATTGTACTCACTGGTTTTTTTCCTGTTTTTTGTTTAAGAGAACTAAAAACGGTGTGGCAAAATGCTGAACATTAGGAATTATTAAAGACATGCAAATCCAAATTACAAAAACCTATCAGCTCACACCAGTCAGAATGGCCACCAGCAAAAATTCTGCAAACAATAAATGCTGAAGGAGTTGTGCAGAAATGCGTATGCTCGGTTCAAAGAGGGACATGGTAAGAGCCAGTAATGAAAACACAAAGGTTATTCTTTGAAAAGGTAAATATTGAGCTACCATTCAATCAAGCCTACCCACTGCCGGGCCTATCGCCTGAGAGGATGAGAATCCAAAAGTCACAGGCTGGCAATCCTGCACTCCAGCAATATTTACCATAGGCAACACTTGGAAGCATCGAAAGTGTCCATCCACAGAGGAATGCACAAAGAAGAAGTGGTCCATATACACAACGGAATACGACTCCAATAAAAAATATACATTCAATTTAAAAAACAAACATAAGTAAGGAGACATCAGCATTTGGGGGTTTATCCAGGCACATTCCTCTCTAATTTATAACCGAGGAAAACCACTGGCAGGAAGGTCTGTTTCCCTAGTTACCAGAGTGGGAATAGCAGAAATGCTGCCGCCCTCTGCCCGTTACCTGCAACAGAAGCTTTAAAACCTGTGCTAAGTGTCACTTCATATGCACAAGTACTGCTGGGCTGTAAATGAAACCTGCCCTCAAAATGTCTTGAGGGAGGTAATGGCCAAAATATCTCAAAATGTGGCACGTACTTCAAGAAAACAATATGAAGACGTAAGCTGTACTCAAAGTTTTAAGAAAAAAAGGAAATGCCGGAAAGGTCAATTTCAAGCGATTATGAGATGCATGCAAATCCAACCGCAAACAGGTACCAGCTCACACCAGTGAGAATAAACTTCAGCAAAAATCTACAAGCAATAAATGCTGAAGGGTTTGTGGAGAAGTGCATACCCTCAACGTTAAGTGGGACGTGACCTGGTAAGAGCCACTAATGAGAGCAGAATGGAGGTGCCTTTACATGGTAAACATTTTGCTACCATATGATCCAGCAGGCCCACTCCTGGGCCTATAAACTAAGAAGACAGAATTGGAAAGACACAGGCAGGCAAATCTGCACCGCAGCCGTATTACAATAGCCAAGACATGGAAGCAACCAATAAGTCCATCAACAGATGAGTGGACAAAGAAGAACTGGTACATGTACAGATGGAATATCAGACAAGGAAAAAAATGACACAATGCCATTTGGAGCACCGTAGATGAGTCTAGAGGTGATCACGCAACTTGTAGTAAGCCAGAAGGCGAAAGACACATATCCTATGATATCACTGATAGGTGTGACCTAAAAATTGACACCAGTGAAGATATTTCCACAGAGAAAGGCAATCACAGATTCATTAAACAACCTTATGTTTCAGCAATGGAAAGGTGTGAGGATTGGATACATGAGGTTGCTGGGGTTAACAGAGATATACAAACACAGGTGAAGTATATAATCACCAAAGACCTACGGAATACCAAGAGAAGACAACTCAACATTCTGTCGTAACCTACATGGGAAAAGGATCTGAAGAAGAACTGATATATGTATATGTGTAAAAGAACGACATCTTGCACACCTAGAACAAGCAAAACATTTTAATCAAACTTGCTGTGATAAGAAATTAAAATTAAATTAAAGAAACGAATAAGAAGTAGTGAGACATAAACTTAAGGGGCTCTTTCCTGGCACATTCCATTCAAATTTACAACCTAGAACAGGACATACATTGAGGCTCTGTTACCCTAGTAACCAGATTTGGTAAAGGAGAACTGCTCCCGCCTTGTGGCCGTTTCACACAACAGCAGCTCTAAACCCAGGGCTAACGGTTACTTGATATTCAAAATAATTGCAGGCCTGTAAATGACACGTGCCCTCAAAACAAATCCTTCGGTGATAAATCGAGCAAAAATCTCAAAAGACGTGTATATCTCAAAACGACAATTTCAAGAGGCATATTATATGCGCATTTTCCCTTCTGTTTCATTTATGTCTTTTTTCTTGTTAAAAAATGGCATGGAAATAGGCTCAACATCAGTAATTAATAAACCATGAAAATCCAGTGTACAAAGAGGTTCACTTCACAGCCGTCAGAATCATCATCACCAAAAAAGTCTACAAAGAATAAATGCTGAAGGGGTCATAGAGAGCTGCGTACCTGCTAGCTGCTGGTGGGATGTAACCTGGTAAGAGCCAATAGTGAGAACAGAATGGAGGTGCGTTTAAAGGTAAAAATTGAGCCACCGTGTTATCTGGTAGGCCCTTTCATACGCCTATCACCTGAGTAGACCAGAATCAAAAAGACACAGGCTGGCAATCCTGCACTGCAGCATCATTTAACATAGCCAAGACGTGGAAGAAACTAAAATGTCCAGCAACAGAAAAATGAACAAAGAAAAAGTGTCCATGTACACAATGCAATATTAGCCATGGAAAACAATGAAACAGTGCCGTTTGCACCACCATAGAAAGACCTACAGTTAAACCCCCAATTTTAAGTAAGGAAGAAACCGAAAAACAGATAATCTATCATATCAATTATAGGTGTTACCTAAAAATTGATACCCATGAAATTATTTCCAAGAGGAGGACACGCATGGATTAGGAAAACAAAACTATGTTTAACCAAATGCAAAAGTGTAAGGAATGGATGAATTAGCAGATGGGGGTTTACAGACATGTACTGACACATATGAAATATATGTCACAAAATAACTATGGAATACCAAGAGAGGTGTACTCAACACTCTCTAATAACCTACACGGGAAAGGATCCACAGATGAATAGTTAGATACATAGGTATAATGAATCAGATTTTGTACACCTAAAAGAAAAAACATTTTTATCAACTTTGCTCTGATAATCAGTCAAAATTAAATTTAAATAACAAACAAGAAGTAAGGAGATATAAGCTCTTGGGGGTTTGCCCTGGCACATTCCACTCTAACTTGCAGCCTACTAACAGGATTTCCAGAAAAGCTCTGTTGCCCCCAAAACCTCGAGTTGGAAATGCAGAAGTGCTGCCGCCTTGTGGCTGTTTTCCGCAAGAGTGGACTTAAACCCACAGCTAACAGTCACTTAACATTCACAAGGACACAGGGCTGTAAGGACACCTGCCGTCCAAAAATTGTGGTGAGGTAGGGAATGGACAAAAAAATTCAAAACTGGTAAAATTTTCAAGGAGATAGTATGAAGAGGTAAGTTTTACTCACTCTTTTTAGAAAACAAGGAAAATGGATAAAAGCTCAACATCAGGAATTATGAGACTCATGCAACTCGAACCTACAAAAAGGTTTCAACTCACGCTAGTCAACTACCATCAGCAAAAGTTCTACAAACAATAAATGCTGAAGGGGTTTTAGAGAACTGTGTACCCTCTAGCTGCTGGTGAGATGTAAAGTGGTAACAGCCAATAATGAGAACAAAAAGGAGCTGCATTTCAAAGTAAAAATTGAGCCACCGTTCCATCCAGCAGGCCCACCGCTGAGCCTCTCACCTCAGAAGACCAGAGTCACGAAGGCACAGGCTGCAACAGCTGCACTGCAGGAATTTTCCCAATAGCCAAGACACGGAAGCAGGCAAAATGTCCATCAACAGATGAATGGATAAAAAACAAGTGGTCCATGTACACAATGAACATTAGCCATGGACAAAAATGAAACACTGCTCTTTGAGGCACCATAGAGGAGCCTAGAGATAATCACAGAACATGAAGTAAGTCGGAAAGCAAAAGACACAAACTATGATATCACTTATAGGCGTTATCTAACAACTGACACAAGTGAACATACTTCCACAGAGAAAGACACTCACAGACTTAGGAAACATACTATGCTTATCTAAAAGGAAAGGTGCGGGTAATAGGTAAATTAAGATTAAGGTTGCCATTCGTGTACAAATACCTATTAAATACATATATCAAAAAGACAGACCATATAGCAAGGGAGGTCTACCGAACACGCTGCAGTAATTTACATGAGAAGAGGATCTGTACATTAACATATATATATATGTATATATATATATATATATATATATATGAAAAAATCAATCAGATTGTGTATACCTAGGACAACCAATATTCTAATGATTATCCCGATTAAAAAAACTAAAACAAAGAACAAGAAATAAAGTGACATAAACTTATGGGTTTTTTTTACTGGCACATTCCCTTCTAATTTACACCCTGGCAACAGGACTTCCAAAAAGGCTCTGCTGACCTAGTAACCAGATTTGGGAATGGAGAAATGCTGCCCCCTTGTGGCCGTTTCCCAAACAGCAGCTTTAAACCCAGTGCTAATGGTCACTAAATATTCACACTCATTTCAGGCATGTAAATGACACCTGCACTCCAAAAACATCCTGGGGTCGAAAATCGATGAAAAACTTTAAAAGGGCAACGTTCCAAGAAGACAATTTCAAGAGGTTTATTGTACTCACTGGTTTTTTTCCTGTTTTTTGTTTAAGAGAACTAAAAACGGTGTGGCAAAATGCTGAACATTAGGAATTATTAAAGACATGCAAATCCAAATTACAAAAACCTATCAGCTCACACCAGTCAGAATGGCCACCAGCAAAAATTCTGCAAACAATAAATGCTGAAGGAGTTGTGCAGAAATGCGTATGCTCGGTTCAAAGAGGGACATGGTAAGAGCCAGTAATGAAAACACAAAGGTTATTCTTTGAAAAGGTAAATATTGAGCTACCATTCAATCAAGCCTACCCACTGCCGGGCCTATCGCCTGAGAGGATGAGAATCCAAAAGTCACAGGCTGGCAATCCTGCACTCCAGCAATATTTACCATAGGCAACACTTGGAAGCATCGAAAGTGTCCATCCACAGAGGAATGCACAAAGAAGAAGTGGTCCATATACACAACGGAATACGACTCCAATAAAAAATATACATTCAATTTAAAAAACAAACATAAGTAAGGAGACATCAGCATTTGGGGGTTTATCCAGGCACATTCCTCTCTAATTTATAACCGAGGAAAACCACTGGCAGGAAGGTCTGTTTCCCTAGTTACCAGAGTGGGAATAGCAGAAATGCTGCCGCCCTCTGCCCGTTACCTGCAACAGAAGCTTTAAAACCTGTGCTAAGTGTCACTTCATATGCACAAGTACTGCTGGGCTGTAAATGAAACCTGCCCTCAAAATGTCTTGAGGGAGGTAATGGCCAAAATATCTCAAAATGTGGCACGTACTTCAAGAAAACAATATGAAGACGTAAGCTGTACTCAAAGTTTTAAGAAAAAAAGGAAATGCCGGAAAGGTCAATTTCAAGCGATTATGAGATGCATGCAAATCCAACCGCAAACAGGTACCAGCTCACACCAGTGAGAATAAACTTCAGCAAAAATCTACAAGCAATAAATGCTGAAGGGTTTGTGGAGAAGTGCATACCCTCAACGTTAAGTGGGACGTGACCTGGTAAGAGCCACTAATGAGAGCAGAATGGAGGTGCCTTTACATGGTAAACATTTTGCTACCATATGATCCAGCAGGCCCACTCCTGGGCCTATAAACTAAGAAGACAGAATTGGAAAGACACAGGCAGGCAAATCTGCACCGCAGCCGTATTACAATAGCCAAGACATGGAAGCAACCAATAAGTCCATCAACAGATGAGTGGACAAAGAAGAACTGGTACATGTACAGATGGAATATCAGACAAGGAAAAAAATGACACAATGCCATTTGGAGCACCGTAGATGAGTCTAGAGGTGATCACGCAACTTGTAGTAAGCCAGAAGGCGAAAGACACATATCCTATGATATCACTGATAGGTGTGACCTAAAAATTGACACCAGTGAAGATATTTCCACAGAGAAAGGCAATCACAGATTCATTAAACAACCTTATGTTTCAGCAATGGAAAGGTGTGAGGATTGGATACATGAGGTTGCTGGGGTTAACAGAGATATACAAACACAGGTGAAGTATATAATCACCAAAGACCTACGGAATACCAAGAGAAGACAACTCAACATTCTGTCGTAACCTACATGGGAAAAGGATCTGAAGAAGAACTGATATATGTATATGTGTAAAAGAACGACATCTTGCACACCTAGAACAAGCAAAACATTTTAATCAAACTTGCTGTGATAAGAAATTAAAATTAAATTAAAGAAACGAATAAGAAGTAGTGAGACATAAACTTAAGGGGCTCTTTCCTGGCACATTCCATTCAAATTTACAACCTAGAACAGGACATACATTGAGGCTCTGTTACCCTAGTAACCAGATTTGGTAAAGGAGAACTGCTCCCGCCTTGTGGCCGTTTCACACAACAGCAGCTCTAAACCCAGGGCTAACGGTTACTTGATATTCAAAATAATTGCAGGCCTGTAAATGACACGTGCCCTCAAAACAAATCCTTCGGTGATAAATCGAGCAAAAATCTCAAAAGACGTGTATATCTCAAAACGACAATTTCAAGAGGCATATTATATGCGCATTTTCCCTTCTGTTTCATTTATGTCTTTTTTCTTGTTAAAAAATGGCATGGAAATAGGCTCAACATCAGTAATTAATAAACCATGAAAATCCAGTGTACAAAGAGGTTCACTTCACAGCCGTCAGAATCATCATCACCAAAAAAGTCTACAAAGAATAAATGCTGAAGGGGTCATAGAGAGCTGCGTACCTGCTAGCTGCTGGTGGGATGTAACCTGGTAAGAGCCAATAGTGAGAACAGAATGGAGGTGCGTTTAAAGGTAAAAATTGAGCCACCATGTTATCTGGTAGGCCCTTTCATACGCCTATCACCTGAGTAGACCAGAATCAAAAAGACACAGGCTGGCAATCCTGCACTGCAGCATCATTTAACATAGCCAAGACGTGGAAGAAACTAAAATGTCCAGCAACAGAAAAATGAACAAAGAAAAAGTGTCCATGTACACAATGCAATATTAGCCATGGAAAACAATGAAACAGTGCCGTTTGCACCACCATAGAAAGACCTACAGTTAAACCCCCAATTTTAAGTAAGGAAGAAACCGAAAAACAGATAATCTATCATATCAATTATAGGTGTTACCTAAAAATTGATACCCATGAAATTATTTCCAAGAGGAGGACACGCATGGATTAGGAAAACAAAACTATGTTTAACCAAATGCAAAAGTGTAAGGAATGGATGAATTAGCAGATGGGGGTTTACAGACATGTACTGACACATATGAAATATATGTCACAAAATAACTATGGAATACCAAGAGAGGTGTACTCAACACTCTCTAATAACCTACACGGGAAAGGATCCACAGATGAATAGTTAGATACATAGGTATAATGAATCAGATTTTGTACACCTAAAAGAAAAAACATTTTTATCAACTTTGCTCTGATAATCAGTCAAAATTAAATTTAAATAACAAACAAGAAGTAAGGAGATATAAGCTCTTGGGGGTTTGCCCTGGCACATTCCACTCTAACTTGCAGCCTACTAACAGGATTTCCAGAAAAGCTCTGTTGCCCCCAAAACCTCGAGTTGGAAATGCAGAAGTGCTGCCGCCTTGTGGCTGTTTTCCGCAAGAGTGGACTTAAACCCACAGCTAACAGTCACTTAACATTCACAAGGACACAGGGCTGTAAGGACACCTGCCGTCCAAAAATTGTGGTGAGGTAGGGAATGGACAAAAAAATTCAAAACTGGTAAAATTTTCAAGGAGATAGTATGAAGAGGTAAGTTTTACTCACTCTTTTTAGAAAACAAGGAAAATGGATAAAAGCTCAACATCAGGAATTATGAGACTCATGCAACTCGAACCTACAAAAAGGTTTCAACTCACGCTAGTCAACTACCATCAGCAAAAGTTCTACAAACAATAAATGCTGAAGGGGTTTTAGAGAACTGTGTACCCTCTAGCTGCTGGTGAGATGTAAAGTGGTAACAGCCAATAATGAGAACAAAAAGGAGCTGCATTTCAAAGTAAAAATTGAGCCACCGTTCCATCCAGCAGGCCCACCGCTGAGCCTCTCACCTCAGAAGACCAGAGTCACGAAGGCACAGGCTGCAACAGCTGCACTGCAGGAATTTTCCCAATAGCCAAGACACGGAAGCAGGCAAAATGTCCATCAACAGATGAATGGATAAAAAACAAGTGGTCCATGTACACAATGAACATTAGCCATGGACAAAAATGAAACACTGCTCTTTGAGGCACCATAGAGGAGCCTAGAGATAATCACAGAACATGAAGTAAGTCGGAAAGCAAAAGACACAAACTATGATATCACTTATAGGCGTTATCTAACAACTGACACAAGTGAACATACTTCCACAGAGAAAGACACTCACAGACTTAGGAAACATACTATGCTTATCTAAAAGGAAAGGTGCGGGTAATAGGTAAATTAAGATTAAGGTTGCCATTCGTGTACAAATACCTATTAAATACATATATCAAAAAGACAGACCATATAGCAAGGGAGGTCTACCGAACACGCTGCAGTAATTTACATGAGAAGAGGATCTGTACATTAACATATATATATATGTATATATATATATATATATATATGAAAAAATCAATCAGATTGTGTATACCTAGGACAACCAATATTCTAATGATTATCCCGATTAAAAAAACTAAAACAAAGAACAAGAAATAAAGTGACATAAACTTATGGGTTTTTTTTACTGGCACATTCCCTTCTAATTTACACCCTGGCAACAGGACTTCCAAAAAGGCTCTGCTGACCTAGTAACCAGATTTGGGAATGGAGAAATGCTGCCCCCTTGTGGCCGTTTCCCAAACAGCAGCTTTAAACCCAGTGCTAATGGTCACTAAATATTCACACTCATTTCAGGCATGTAAATGACACCTGCACTCCAAAAACATCCTGGGGTCGAAAATCGATGAAAAACTTTAAAAGGGCAACGTTCCAAGAAGACAATTTCAAGAGGTTTATTGTACTCACTGGTTTTTTTCCTGTTTTTTGTTTAAGAGAACTAAAAACGGTGTGGCAAAATGCTGAACATTAGGAATTATTAAAGACATGCAAATCCAAATTACAAAAACCTATCAGCTCACACCAGTCAGAATGGCCACCAGCAAAAATTCTGCAAACAATAAATGCTGAAGGAGTTGTGCAGAAATGCGTATGCTCGGTTCAAAGAGGGACATGGTAAGAGCCAGTAATGAAAACACAAAGGTTATTCTTTGAAAAGGTAAATATTGAGCTACCATTCAATCAAGCCTACCCACTGCCGGGCCTATCGCCTGAGAGGATGAGAATCCAAAAGTCACAGGCTGGCAATCCTGCACTCCAGCAATATTTACCATAGGCAACACTTGGAAGCATCGAAAGTGTCCATCCACAGAGGAATGCACAAAGAAGAAGTGGTCCATATACACAACGGAATACGACTCCAATAAAAAATATACATTCAATTTAAAAAACAAACATAAGTAAGGAGACATCAGCATTTGGGGGTTTATCCAGGCACATTCCTCTCTAATTTATAACCGAGGAAAACCACTGGCAGGAAGGTCTGTTTCCCTAGTTACCAGAGTGGGAATAGCAGAAATGCTGCCGCCCTCTGCCCGTTACCTGCAACAGAAGCTTTAAAACCTGTGCTAAGTGTCACTTCATATGCACAAGTACTGCTGGGCTGTAAATGAAACCTGCCCTCAAAATGTCTTGAGGGAGGTAATGGCCAAAATATCTCAAAATGTGGCACGTACTTCAAGAAAACAATATGAAGACGTAAGCTGTACTCAAAGTTTTAAGAAAAAAAGGAAATGCCGGAAAGGTCAATTTCAAGCGATTATGAGATGCATGCAAATCCAACCGCAAACAGGTACCAGCTCACACCAGTGAGAATAAACTTCAGCAAAAATCTACAAGCAATAAATGCTGAAGGGTTTGTGGAGAAGTGCATACCCTCAACGTTAAGTGGGACGTGACCTGGTAAGAGCCACTAATGAGAGCAGAATGGAGGTGCCTTTACATGGTAAACATTTTGCTACCATATGATCCAGCAGGCCCACTCCTGGGCCTATAAACTAAGAAGACAGAATTGGAAAGACACAGGCAGGCAAATCTGCACCGCAGCCGTATTACAATAGCCAAGACATGGAAGCAACCAATAAGTCCATCAACAGATGAGTGGACAAAGAAGAACTGGTACATGTACAGATGGAATATCAGACAAGGAAAAAAATGACACAATGCCATTTGGAGCACCGTAGATGAGTCTAGAGGTGATCACGCAACTTGTAGTAAGCCAGAAGGCGAAAGACACATATCCTATGATATCACTGATAGGTGTGACCTAAAAATTGATACCAGTGAAGATATTTCCACAGAGAAAGGCAATCACAGATTCATTAAACAACCTTATGTTTCAGCAATGGAAAGGTGTGAGGATTGGATACATGAGGTTGCTGGGGTTAACAGAGATATACAAACACAGGTGAAGTATATAATCACCAAAGACCTACGGAATACCAAGAGAAGACAACTCAACATTCTGTCGTAACCTACATGGGAAAAGGATCTGAAGAAGAACTGATATATGTATATGTGTAAAAGAACGACATCTTGCACACCTAGAACAAGCAAAACATTTTAATCAAACTTGCTGTGATAAGAAATTAAAATTAAATTAAAGAAACGAATAAGAAGTAGTGAGACATAAACTTAAGGGGCTCTTTCCTGGCACATTCCATTCAAATTTACAACCTAGAACAGGACATACATTGAGGCTCTGTTACCCTAGTAACCAGATTTGGTAAAGGAGAACTGCTCCCGCCTTGTGGCCGTTTCACACAACAGCAGCTCTAAACCCAGGGCTAACGGTTACTTGATATTCAAAATAATTGCAGGCCTGTAAATGACACGTGCCCTCAAAACAAATCCTTCGGTGATAAATCGAGCAAAAATCTCAAAAGACGTGTATATCTCAAAACGACAATTTCAAGAGGCATATTATATGCGCATTTTCCCTTCTGTTTCATTTATGTCTTTTTTCTTGTTAAAAAATGGCATGGAAATAGGCTCAACATCAGTAATTAATAAACCATGAAAATCCAGTGTACAAAGAGGTTCACTTCACAGCCGTCAGAATCATCATCACCAAAAAAGTCTACAAAGAATAAATGCTGAAGGGGTCATAGAGAGCTGCGTACCTGCTAGCTGCTGGTGGGATGTAACCTGGTAAGAGCCAATAGTGAGAACAGAATGGAGGTGCGTTTAAAGGTAAAAATTGAGCCACCATGTTATCTGGTAGGCCCTTTCATACGCCTATCACCTGAGTAGACCAGAATCAAAAAGACACAGGCTGGCAATCCTGCACTGCAGCATCATTTAACATAGCCAAGACGTGGAAGAAACTAAAATGTCCAGCAACAGAAAAATGAACAAAGAAAAAGTGTCCATGTACACAATGCAATATTAGCCATGGAAAACAATGAAACAGTGCCGTTTGCACCACCATAGAAAGACCTACAGTTAAACCCCCAATTTTAAGTAAGGAAGAAACCGAAAAACAGATAATCTATCATATCAATTATAGGTGTTACCTAAAAATTGATACCCATGAAATTATTTCCAAGAGGAGGACACGCATGGATTAGGAAAACAAAACTATGTTTAACCAAATGCAAAAGTGTAAGGAATGGATGAATTAGCAGATGGGGGTTTACAGACATGTACTGACACATATGAAATATATGTCACAAAATAACTATGGAATACCAAGAGAGGTGTACTCAACACTCTCTAATAACCTACACGGGAAAGGATCCACAGATGAATAGTTAGATACATAGGTATAATGAATCAGATTTTGTACACCTAAAAGAAAAAACATTTTTATCAACTTTGCTCTGATAATCAGTCAAAATTAAATTTAAATAACAAACAAGAAGTAAGGAGATATAAGCTCTTGGGGGTTTGCCCTGGCACATTCCACTCTAACTTGCAGCCTACTAACAGGATTTCCAGAAAAGCTCTGTTGCCCCCAAAACCTCGAGTTGGAAATGCAGAAGTGCTGCCGCCTTGTGGCTGTTTTCCGCAAGAGTGGACTTAAACCCACAGCTAACAGTCACTTAACATTCACAAGGACACAGGGCTGTAAGGACACCTGCCGTCCAAAAATTGTGGTGAGGTAGGGAATGGACAAAAAAATTCAAAACTGGTAAAATTTTCAAGGAGATAGTACGAAGAGGTAAGTTTTACTCACTCTTTTTAGAAAACAAGGAAAATGGATAAAAGCTCAACATCAGGAATTATGAGACTCATGCAACTCGAACCTACAAAAAGGTTTCAACTCACGCTAGTCAACTACCATCAGCAAAAGGTCTACAAACAATAAATGCTGAAGGGGTTTTAGAGAACTGTGTACCCTCTAGCTGCTGGTGAGATGTAAAGTGGTAACAGCCAATAATGAGAACAAAAAGGAGCTGCATTTCAAAGTAAAAATTGAGCCACCGTTCCATCCAGCAGGCCCACCGCTGAGCCTCTCACCTCAGAAGACCAGAGTCACGAAGGCACAGGCTGCAACAGCTGCACTGCAGGAATTTTCCCAATAGCCAAGACACGGAAGCAGGCAAAATGTCCATCAACAGATGAATGGATAAAAAACAAGTGGTCCATGTACACAATGAACATTAGCCATGGACAAAAATGAAACACTGCTCTTTGAGGCACCATAGAGGAGCCTAGAGATAATCACAGAACATGAAGTAAGTCGGAAAGCAAAAGACACAAACTATGATATCACTTATAGGCGTTATCTAACAACTGACACAAGTGAACATACTTCCACAGAGAAAGGCACTCACAGACTTAGGAAACATACTATGCTTATCTAAAAGGAAAGGTGCGGGTAATAGGTAAATTAAGATTAAGGTTGCCATTCGTGTACAAATACCTATTAAATACATATATCAAAAAGACAGACCATATAGCAAGGGAGGTCTACCGAACACGCTGCAGTAATTTACATGAGAAGAGGATCTGTACATTAACATATATATATATGTATATATATATATATATATGAAAAAATCAATCAGATTGTGTATACCTAGGACAACCAATATTCTAATGATTATCCCGATTAAAAAAACTAAAACAAAGAACAAGAAATAAAGTGACATAAACTTATGGGTTTTTTTTACTGGCACATTCCCTTCTAATTTACACCCTGGCAACAGGACTTCCAAAAAGGCTCTGCTGACCTAGTAACCAGATTTGGGAATGGAGAAATGCTGCCCCCTTGTGGCCGTTTCCCAAACAGCAGCTTTAAACCCAGTGCTAATGGTCACTAAATATTCACACTCATTTCAGGCATGTAAATGACACCTGCACTCCAAAAACATCCTGGGGTCGAAAATCGATGAAAAACTTTAAAAGGGCAACGTTCCAAGAAGACAATTTCAAGAGGTTTATTGTACTCACTGGTTTTTTTCCTGTTTTTTGTTTAAGAGAACTAAAAACGGTGTGGCAAAATGCTGAACATTAGGAATTATTAAAGACATGCAAATCCAAATTACAAAAACCTATCAGCTCACACCAGTCAGAATGGCCACCAGCAAAAATTCTGCAAACAATAAATGCTGAAGGAATTGTGCAGAAATGCGTATGCTCGGTTCAAAGAGGGACATGGTAAGAGCCAGTAATGAAAACACAAAGGTTATTCTTTGAAAAGGTAAATATTGAGCTACCATTCAATCAAGCCTACCCACTGCCGGGCCTATCGCCTGAGAGGATGAGAATCCAAAAGTCACAGGCTGGCAATCCTGCACTCCAGCAATATTTACCATAGGCAACACTTGGAAGCATCGAAAGTGTCCATCCACAGAGGAATGCACAAAGAAGAAGTGGTCCATATACACAACGGAATACGACTCCAATAAAAAATATACATTCAATTTAAAAAACAAACATAAGTAAGGAGACATCAGCATTTGGGGGTTTATCCAGGCACATTCCTCTCTAATTTATAACCGAGGAAAACCACTGGCAGGAAGGTCTGTTTCCCTAGTTACCAGAGTGGGAATAGCAGAAATGCTGCCGCCCTCTGCCCGTTACCTGCAACAGAAGCTTTAAAACCTGTGCTAAGTGTCACTTCATATGCACAAGTACTGCTGGGCTGTAAATGAAACCTGCCCTCAAAATGTCTTGAGGGAGGTAATGGCCAAAATATCTCAAAATGTGGCACGTACTTCAAGAAAACAATATGAAGACGTAAGCTGTACTCAAAGTTTTAAGAAAAAAAGGAAATGCCGGAAAGGTCAATTTCAAGCGATTATGAGATGCATGCAAATCCAACCGCAAACAGGTACCAGCTCACACCAGTGAGAATAAACTTCAGCAAAAATCTACAAGCAATAAATGCTGAAGGGTTTGTGGAGAAGTGCATACCCTCAACGTTAAGTGGGACGTGACCTGGTAAGAGCCACTAATGAGAGCAGAATGGAGGTGCCTTTACATGGTAAACATTTTGCTACCATATGATCCAGCAGGCCCACTCCTGGGCCTATAAACTAAGAAGACAGAATTGGAAAGACACAGGCAGGCAAATCTGCACCGCAGCCGTATTACAATAGCCAAGACATGGAAGCAACCAATAAGTCCATCAACAGATGAGTGGACAAAGAAGAACTGGTACATGTACAGATGGAATATCAGACAAGGAAAAAAATGACACAATGCCATTTGGAGCACCGTAGATGAGTCTAGAGGTGATCACGCAACTTGTAGTAAGCCAGAAGGCGAAAGACACATATCCTATGATATCACTGATAGGTGTGACCTAAAAATTGATACCAGTGAAGATATTTCCACAGAGAAAGGCAATCACAGATTCATTAAACAACCTTATGTTTCAGCAATGGAAAGGTGTGAGGATTGGATACATGAGGTTGCTGGGGTTAACAGAGATATACAAACACAGGTGAAGTATATAATCACCAAAGACCTACGGAATACCAAGAGAAGACAACTCAACATTCTGTCGTAACCTACATGGGAAAAGGATCTGAAGAAGAACTGATATATGTATATGTGTAAAAGAACGACATCTTGCACACCTAGAACAAGCAAAACATTTTAATCAAACTTGCTGTGATAAGAAATTAAAATTAAATTAAAGAAACGAATAAGAAGTAGTGAGACATAAACTTAAGGGGCTCTTTCCTGGCACATTCCATTCAAATTTACAACCTAGAACAGGACATACATTGAGGCTCTGTTACCCTAGTAACCAGATTTGGTAAAGGAGAACTGCTCCCGCCTTGTGGCCATTTCACACAACAGCAGCTCTAAACCCAGGGCTAACGGTTACTTGATATTCAAAATAATTGCAGGCCTGTAAATGACACGTGCCCTCAAAACAAATCCTTCGGTGATAAATCGAGCAAAAATCTCAAAAGACGTGTATATCTCAAAACGACAATTTCAAGAGGCATATTATATGCGCATTTTCCCTTCTGTTTCATTTATGTCTTTTTTCTTGTTAAAAAATGGCATGGAAATAGGCTCAACATCAGTAATTAATAAACCATGAAAATCCAGTGTACAAAGAGGTTCACTTCACAGCCGTCAGAATCATCATCACCAAAAAAGTCTACAAAGAATAAATGCTGAAGGGGTCATAGAGAGCTGCGTACCTGCTAGCTGCTGGTGGGATGTAACCTGGTAAGAGCCAATAGTGAGAACAGAATGGAGGTGCGTTTAAAGGTAAAAATTGAGCCACCGTGTTATCTGGTAGGCCCTTTCATACGCCTATCACCTGAGTAGACCAGAATCAAAAAGACACAGGCTGGCAATCCTGCACTGCAGCATCATTTAACATAGCCAAGACGTGGAAGAAACTAAAATGTCCAGCAACAGAAAAATGAACAAAGAAAAAGTGTCCATGTACACAATGCAATATTAGCCATGGAAAACAATGAAACAGTGCCGTTTGCACCACCATAGAAAGACCTACAGTTAAACCCCCAATTTTAAGTAAGGAAGAAACCGAAAAACAGATAATCTATCATATCAATTATAGGTGTTACCTAAAAATTGATACCCATGAAATTATTTCCAAGAGGAGGACACGCATGGATTAGGAAAACAAAACTATGTTTAACCAAATGCAAAAGTGTAAGGAATGGATGAATTAGCAGATGGGGGTTTACAGACATGTACTGACACATATGAAATATATGTCACAAAATAACTATGGAATACCAAGAGAGGTGTACTCAACACTCTCTAATAACCTACACGGGAAAGGATCCACAGATGAATAGTTAGATACATAGGTATAATGAATCAGATTTTGTACACCTAAAAGAAAAAACATTTTTATCAACTTTGCTCTGATAATCAGTCAAAATTAAATTTAAATAACAAACAAGAAGTAAGGAGATATAAGCTCTTGGGGGTTTGCCCTGGCACATTCCACTCTAACTTGCAGCCTACTAACAGGATTTCCAGAAAAGCTCTGTTGCCCCCAAAACCTCGAGTTGGAAATGCAGAAGTGCTGCCGCCTTGTGGCTGTTTTCCGCAAGAGTGGACTTAAACCCACAGCTAACAGTCACTTAACATTCACAAGGACACAGGGCTGTAAGGACACCTGCCGTCCAAAAATTGTGGTGAGGTAGGGAATGGACAAAAAAATTCAAAACTGGTAAAATTTTCAAGGAGATAGTACGAAGAGGTAAGTTTTACTCACTCTTTTTAGAAAACAAGGAAAATGGATAAAAGCTCAACATCAGGAATTATGAGACTCATGCAACTCGAACCTACAAAAAGGTTTCAACTCACGCTAGTCAACTACCATCAGCAAAAGGTCTACAAACAATAAATGCTGAAGGGGTTTTAGAGAACTGTGTACCCTCTAGCTGCTGGTGAGATGTAAAGTGGTAACAGCCAATAATGAGAACAAAAAGGAGCTGCATTTCAAAGTAAAAATTGAGCCACCGTTCCATCCAGCAGGCCCACCGCTGAGCCTCTCACCTCAGAAGACCAGAGTCACGAAGGCACAGGCTGCAACAGCTGCACTGCAGGAATTTTCCCAATAGCCAAGACACGGAAGCAGGCAAAATGTCCATCAACAGATGAATGGGTAAAAAACAAGTGGTCCATGTACACAATGAACATTAGCCATGGACAAAAATGAAACACTGCTCTTTGAGGCACCATAGAGGAGCCTAGAGATAATCACAGAACATGAAGTAAGTCGGAAAGCAAAAGACACAAACTATGATATCACTTATAGGCGTTATCTAACAACTGACACAAGTGAACATACTTCCACAGAGAAAGACACTCACAGACTTAGGAAACATACTATGCTTATCTAAAAGGAAAGGTGCGGGTAATAGGTAAATTAAGATTAAGGTTGCCATTCGTGTACAAATACCTATTAAATACATATATCAAAAAGACAGACCATATAGCAAGGGAGGTCTACCGAACACGCTGCAGTAATTTACATGAGAAGAGGATCTGTACATTAACATATATATATATGTATATATATATATATATATATGAAAAAATCAATCAGATTGTGTATACCTAGGACAACCAATATTCTAATGATTATCCCGATTAAAAAAACTAAAACAAAGAACAAGAAATAAAGTGACATAAACTTATGGGTTTTTTTTACTGGCACATTCCCTTCTAATTTACACCCTGGCAACAGGACTTCCAAAAAGGCTCTGCTGACCTAGTAACCAGATTTGGGAATGGAGAAATGCTGCCCCCTTGTGGCCGTTTCCCAAACAGCAGCTTTAAACCCAGTGCTAATGGTCACTAAATATTCACACTCATTTCAGGCATGTAAATGACACCTGCACTCCAAAAACATCCTGGGGTCGAAAATCGATGAAAAACTTTAAAAGGGCAACGTTCCAAGAAGACAATTTCAAGAGGTTTATTGTACTCACTGGTTTTTTTCCTGTTTTTTGTTTAAGAGAACTAAAAACGGTGTGGCAAAATGCTGAACATTAGGAATTATTAAAGACATGCAAATCCAAATTACAAAAACCTATCAGCTCACACCAGTCAGAATGGCCACCAGCAAAAATTCTGCAAACAATAAATGCTGAAGGAGTTGTGCAGAAATGCGTATGCTCGGTTCAAAGAGGGACATGGTAAGAGCCAGTAATGAAAACACAAAGGTTATTCTTTGAAAAGGTAAATATTGAGCTACCATTCAATCAAGCCTACCCACTGCCGGGCCTATCGCCTGAGAGGATGAGAATCCAAAAGTCACAGGCTGGCAATCCTGCACTCCAGCAATATTTACCATAGGCAACACTTGGAAGCATCGAAAGTGTCCATCCACAGAGGAATGCACAAAGAAGAAGTGGTCCATATACACAACGGAATACGACTCCAATAAAAAATATACATTCAATTTAAAAAACAAACATAAGTAAGGAGACATCAGCATTTGGGGGTTTATCCAGGCACATTCCTCTCTAATTTATAACCGAGGAAAACCACTGGCAGGAAGGTCTGTTTCCCTAGTTACCAGAGTGGGAATAGCAGAAATGCTGCCGCCCTCTGCCCGTTACCTGCAACAGAAGCTTTAAAACCTGTGCTAAGGGCCTCCCTGGTGGCGCAGTGGTTGAGAGTCCGCCTGCCGATGCAGGGGATACGGGTTCGTGCCCCGGTCTGGGAGGATCCCATATACCGCGGAGCGGCTGGGCCCGTGAGCCATGGCTGCTGAGCCTGTGCGTCCGGAGCCTGTGCTCCGCAACGGGAGAGGCCACAACAGTGAGAGGCCCGCGTACCACAAAAAAAAAAAAAAAAAAAAAAAAAAAAAAAAAAAAAAAAAAAAAAAAAAAAAAAACCTGTGCTAAGTGTCACTTCATATGCACAAGTACTGCTGGGCTGTAAATGAAACCTGCCCTCAAAATGTCTTGAGGGAGGTAATGGCCAAAATATCTCAAAATGTGGCACGTACTTCAAGAAAACAATATGAAGACGTAAGCTGTACTCAAAGTTTTAAGAAAAAAAGGAAATGCCGGAAAGGTCAATTTCAAGCGATTATGAGATGCATGCAAATCCAACCGCAAACAGGTACCAGCTCACACCAGTGAGAATAAACTTCAGCAAAAATCTACAAGCAATAAATGCTGAAGGGTTTGTGGAGAAGTGCATACCCTCAACGTTAAGTGGGACGTGACCTGGTAAGAGCCACTAATGAGAGCAGAATGGAGGTGCCTTTACATGGTAAACATTTTGCTACCATATGATCCAGCAGGCCCACTCCTGGGCCTATAAACTAAGAAGACAGAATTGGAAAGACACAGGCAGGCAAATCTGCACCGCAGCCGTATTACAATAGCCAAGACATGGAAGCAACCAATAAGTCCATCAACAGATGAGTGGACAAAGAAGAACTGGTACATGTACAGATGGAATATCAGACAAGGAAAAAAATGACACAATGCCATTTGGAGCACCGTAGATGAGTCTAGAGGTGATCACGCAACTTGTAGTAAGCCAGAAGGCGAAAGACACATATCCTATGATATCACTGATAGGTGTGACCTAAAAATTGATACCAGTGAAGATATTTCCACAGAGAAAGGCAATCACAGATTCATTAAACAACCTTATGTTTCAGCAATGGAAAGGTGTGAGGATTGGATACATGAGGTTGCTGGGGTTAACAGAGATATACAAACACAGGTGAAGTATATAATCACCAAAGACCTACGGAATACCAAGAGAAGACAACTCAACATTCTGTCGTAACCTACATGGGAAAAGGATCTGAAGAAGAACTGATATATGTATATGTGTAAAAGAACGACATCTTGCACACCTAGAACAAGCAAAACATTTTAATCAAACTTGCTGTGATAAGAAATTAAAATTAAATTAAAGAAACGAATAAGAAGTAGTGAGACATAAACTTAAGGGGCTCTTTCCTGGCACATTCCATTCAAATTTACAACCTAGAACAGGACATACATTGAGGCTCTGTTACCCTAGTAACCAGATTTGGTAAAGGAGAACTGCTCCCGCCTTGTGGCCGTTTCACACAACAGCAGCTCTAAACCCAGGGCTAACGGTTACTTGATATTCAAAATAATTGCAGGCCTGTAAATGACACGTGCCCTCAAAACAAATCCTTCGGTGATAAATCGAGCAAAAATCTCAAAAGACGTGTATATCTCAAAACGACAATTTCAAGAGGCATATTATATGCGCATTTTCCCTTCTGTTTCATTTATGTCTTTTTTCTTGTTAAAAAATGGCATGGAAATAGGCTCAACATCAGTAATTAATAAACCATGAAAATCCAGTGTACAAAGAGGTTCACTTCACAGCCGTCAGAATCATCATCACCAAAAAAGTCTACAAAGAATAAATGCTGAAGGGGTCATAGAGAGCTGCGTACCTGCTAGCTGCTGGTGGGATGTAACCTGGTAAGAGCCAATAGTGAGAACAGAATGGAGGTGCGTTTAAAGGTAAAAATTGAGCCACCATGTTATCTGGTAGGCCCTTTCATACGCCTATCACCTGAGTAGACCAGAATCAAAAAGACACAGGCTGGCAATCCTGCACTGCAGCATCATTTAACATAGCCAAGACGTGGAAGAAACTAAAATGTCCAGCAACAGAAAAATGAACAAAGAAAAAGTGTCCATGTACACAATGCAATATTAGCCATGGAAAACAATGAAACAGTGCCGTTTGCACCACCATAGAAAGACCTACAGTTAAACCCCCAATTTTAAGTAAGGAAGAAACCGAAAAACAGATAATCTATCATATCAATTATAGGTGTTACCTAAAAATTGATACCCATGAAATTATTTCCAAGAGGAGGACACGCATGGATTAGGAAAACAAAACTATGTTTAACCAAATGCAAAAGTGTAAGGAATGGATGAATTAGCAGATGGGGGTTTACAGACATGTACTGACACATATGAAATATATGTCACAAAATAACTATGGAATACCAAGAGAGGTGTACTCAACACTCTCTAATAACCTACACGGGAAAGGATCCACAGATGAATAGTTAGATACATAGGTATAATGAATCAGATTTTGTACACCTAAAAGAAAAAACATTTTTATCAACTTTGCTCTGATAATCAGTCAAAATTAAATTTAAATAACAAACAAGAAGTAAGGAGATATAAGCTCTTGGGGGTTTGCCCTGGCACATTCCACTCTAACTTGCAGCCTACTAACAGGATTTCCAGAAAAGCTCTGTTGCCCCCAAAACCTCGAGTTGGAAATGCAGAAGTGCTGCCGCCTTGTGGCTGTTTTCCGCAAGAGTGGACTTAAACCCACAGCTAACAGTCACTTAACATTCACAAGGACACAGGGCTGTAAGGACACCTGCCGTCCAAAAATTGTGGTGAGGTAGGGAATGGACAAAAAAATTCAAAACTGGTAAAATTTTCAAGGAGATAGTACGAAGAGGTAAGTTTTACTCACTCTTTTTAGAAAACAAGGAAAATGGATAAAAGCTCAACATCAGGAATTATGAGACTCATGCAACTCGAACCTACAAAAAGGTTTCAACTCACGCTAGTCAACTACCATCAGCAAAAGTTCTACAAACAATAAATGCTGAAGGGGTTTTAGAGAACTGTGTACCCTCTAGCTGCTGGTGAGATGTAAAGTGGTAACAGCCAATAATGAGAACAAAAAGGAGCTGCATTTCAAAGTAAAAATTGAGCCACCGTTCCATCCAGCAGGCCCACCGCTGAGCCTCTCACCTCAGAAGACCAGAGTCACGAAGGCACAGGCTGCAACAGCTGCACTGCAGGAATTTTCCCAATAGCCAAGACACGGAAGCAGGCAAAATGTCCATCAACAGATGAATGGGTAAAAAACAAGTGGTCCATGTACACAATGAACATTAGCCATGGACAAAAATGAAACACTGCTCTTTGAGGCACCATAGAGGAGCCTAGAGATAATCACAGAACATGAAGTAAGTCGGAAAGCAAAAGACACAAACTATGATATCACTTATAGGCGTTATCTAACAACTGACACAAGTGAACATACTTCCACAGAGAAAGACACTCACAGACTTAGGAAACATACTATGCTTATCTAAAAGGAAAGGTGCGGGTAATAGGTAAATTAAGATTAAGGTTGCCATTCGTGTACAAATACCTATTAAATACATATATCAAAAAGACAGACCATATAGCAAGGGAGGTCTACCGAACACGCTGCAGTAATTTACATGAGAAGAGGATCTGTACATTAACATATATATATATGTATATATATATATATATATATATATGAAAAAATCAATCAGATTGTGTATACCTAGGACAACCAATATTCTAATGATTATCCCGATTAAAAAAACTAAAACAAAGAACAAGAAATAAAGTGACATAAACTTATGGGTTTTTTTTACTGGCACATTCCCTTCTAATTTACACCCTGGCAACAGGACTTCCAAAAAGGCTCTGCTGACCTAGTAACCAGATTTGGGAATGGAGAAATGCTGCCCCCTTGTGGCCGTTTCCCAAACAGCAGCTTTAAACCCAGTGCTAATGGTCACTAAATATTCACACTCATTTCAGGCATGTAAATGACACCTGCACTCCAAAAACATCCTGGGGTCGAAAATCGATGAAAAACTTTAAAAGGGCAACGTTCCAAGAAGACAATTTCAAGAGGTTTATTGTACTCACTGGTTTTTTTCCTGTTTTTTGTTTAAGAGAACTAAAAACGGTGTGGCAAAATGCTGAACATTAGGAATTATTAAAGACATGCAAATCCAAATTACAAAAACCTATCAGCTCACACCAGTCAGAATGGCCACCAGCAAAAATTCTGCAAACAATAAATGCTGAAGGAGTTGTGCAGAAATGCGTATGCTCGGTTCAAAGAGGGACATGGTAAGAGCCAGTAATGAAAACACAAAGGTTATTCTTTGAAAAGGTAAATATTGAGCTACCATTCAATCAAGCCTACCCACTGCCGGGCCTATCGCCTGAGAGGATGAGAATCCAAAAGTCACAGGCTGGCAATCCTGCACTCCAGCAATATTTACCATAGGCAACACTTGGAAGCATCGAAAGTGTCCATCCACAGAGGAATGCACAAAGAAGAAGTGGTCCATATACACAACGGAATACGACTCCAATAAAAAATATACATTCAATTTAAAAAACAAACATAAGTAAGGAGACATCAGCATTTGGGGGTTTATCCAGGCACATTCCTCTCTAATTTATAACCGAGGAAAACCACTGGCAGGAAGGTCTGTTTCCCTAGTTACCAGAGTGGGAATAGCAGAAATGCTGCCGCCCTCTGCCCGTTACCTGCAACAGAAGCTTTAAAACCTGTGCTAAGTGTCACTTCATATGCACAAGTACTGCTGGGCTGTAAATGAAACCTGCCCTCAAAATGTCTTGAGGGAGGTAATGGCCAAAATATCTCAAAATGTGGCACGTACTTCAAGAAAACAATATGAAGACGTAAGCTGTACTCAAAGTTTTAAGAAAAAAAGGAAATGCCGGAAAGGTCAATTTCAAGCGATTATGAGATGCATGCAAATCCAACCGCAAACAGGTACCAGCTCACACCAGTGAGAATAAACTTCAGCAAAAATCTACAAGCAATAAATGCTGAAGGGTTTGTGGAGAAGTGCATACCCTCAACGTTAAGTGGGACGTGACCTGGTAAGAGCCACTAATGAGAGCAGAATGGAGGTGCCTTTACATGGTAAACATTTTGCTACCATATGATCCAGCAGGCCCACTCCTGGGCCTATAAACTAAGAAGACAGAATTGGAAAGACACAGGCAGGCAAATCTGCACCGCAGCCGTATTACAATAGCCAAGACATGGAAGCAACCAATAAGTCCATCAACAGATGAGTGGACAAAGAAGAACTGGTACATGTACAGATGGAATATCAGACAAGGAAAAAAATGACACAATGCCATTTGGAGCACCGTAGATGAGTCTAGAGGTGATCACGCAACTTGTAGTAAGCCAGAAGGCGAAAGACACATATCCTATGATATCACTGATAGGTGTGACCTAAAAATTGATACCAGTGAAGATATTTCCACAGAGAAAGGCAATCACAGATTCATTAAACAACCTTATGTTTCAGCAATGGAAAGGTGTGAGGATTGGATACATGAGGTTGCTGGGGTTAACAGAGATATACAAACACAGGTGAAGTATATAATCACCAAAGACCTACGGAATACCAAGAGAAGACAACTCAACATTCTGTCGTAACCTACATGGGAAAAGGATCTGAAGAAGAACTGATATATGTATATGTGTAAAAGAACGACATCTTGCACACCTAGAACAAGCAAAACATTTTAATCAAACTTGCTGTGATAAGAAATTAAAATTAAATTAAAGAAACGAATAAGAAGTAGTGAGACATAAACTTAAGGGGCTCTTTCCTGGCACATTCCATTCAAATTTACAACCTAGAACAGGACATACATTGAGGCTCTGTTACCCTAGTAACCAGATTTGGTAAAGGAGAACTGCTCCCGCCTTGTGGCCGTTTCACACAACAGCAGCTCTAAACCCAGGGCTAACGGTTACTTGATATTCAAAATAATTGCAGGCCTGTAAATGACACGTGCCCTCAAAACAAATCCTTCGGTGATAAATCGAGCAAAAATCTCAAAAGACGTGTATATCTCAAAACGACAATTTCAAGAGGCATATTATATGCGCATTTTCCCTTCTGTTTCATTTATGTCTTTTTTCTTGTTAAAAAATGGCATGGAAATAGGCTCAACATCAGTAATTAATAAACCATGAAAATCCAGTGTACAAAGAGGTTCACTTCACAGCCGTCAGAATCATCATCACCAAAAAAGTCTACAAAGAATAAATGCTGAAGGGGTCATAGAGAGCTGCGTACCTGCTAGCTGCTGGTGGGATGTAACCTGGTAAGAGCCAATAGTGAGAACAGAATGGAGGTGCGTTTAAAGGTAAAAATTGAGCCACCGTGTTATCTGGTAGGCCCTTTCATACGCCTATCACCTGAGTAGACCAGAATCAAAAAGACACAGGCTGGCAATCCTGCACTGCAGCATCATTTAACATAGCCAAGACGTGGAAGAAACTAAAATGTCCAGCAACAGAAAAATGAACAAAGAAAAAGTGTCCATGTACACAATGCAATATTAGCCATGGAAAACAATGAAACAGTGCCGTTTGCACCACCATAGAAAGACCTACAGTTAAACCCCCAATTTTAAGTAAGGAAGAAACCGAAAAACAGATAATCTATCATATCAATTATAGGTGTTACCTAAAAATTGATACCCATGAAATTATTTCCAAGAGGAGGACACGCATGGATTAGGAAAACAAAACTATGTTTAACCAAATGCAAAAGTGTAAGGAATGGATGAATTAGCAGATGGGGGTTTACAGACATGTACTGACACATATGAAATATATGTCACAAAATAACTATGGAATACCAAGAGAGGTGTACTCAACACTCTCTAATAACCTACACGGGAAAGGATCCACAGATGAATAGTTAGATACATAGGTATAATGAATCAGATTTTGTACACCTAAAAGAAAAAACATTTTTATCAACTTTGCTCTGATAATCAGTCAAAATTAAATTTAAATAACAAACAAGAAGTAAGGAGATATAAGCTCTTGGGGGTTTGCCCTGGCACATTCCACTCTAACTTGCAGCCTACTAACAGGATTTCCAGAAAAGCTCTGTTGCCCCCAAAACCTCGAGTTGGAAATGCAGAAGTGCTGCCGCCTTGTGGCTGTTTTCCGCAAGAGTGGACTTAAACCCACAGCTAACAGTCACTTAACATTCACAAGGACACAGGGCTGTAAGGACACCTGCCGTCCAAAAATTGTGGTGAGGTAGGGAATGGACAAAAAAATTCAAAACTGGTAAAATTTTCAAGGAGATAGTATGAAGAGGTAAGTTTTACTCACTCTTTTTAGAAAACAAGGAAAATGGATAAAAGCTCAACATCAGGAATTATGAGACTCATGCAACTCGAACCTACAAAAAGGTTTCAACTCACGCTAGTCAACTACCATCAGCAAAAGTTCTACAAACAATAAATGCTGAAGGGGTTTTAGAGAACTGTGTACCCTCTAGCTGCTGGTGAGATGTAAAGTGGTAACAGCCAATAATGAGAACAAAAAGGAGCTGCATTTCAAAGTAAAAATTGAGCCACCGTTCCATCCAGCAGGCCCACCGCTGAGCCTCTCACCTCAGAAGACCAGAGTCACGAAGGCACAGGCTGCAACAGCTGCACTGCAGGAATTTTCCCAATAGCCAAGACACGGAAGCAGGCAAAATGTCCATCAACAGATGAATGGATAAAAAACAAGTGGTCCATGTACACAATGAACATTAGCCATGGACAAAAATGAAACACTGCTCTTTGAGGCACCATAGAGGAGCCTAGAGATAATCACAGAACATGAAGTAAGTCGGAAAGCAAAAGACACAAACTATGATATCACTTATAGGCGTTATCTAACAACTGACACAAGTGAACATACTTCCACAGAGAAAGACACTCACAGACTTAGGAAACATACTATGCTTATCTAAAAGGAAAGGTGCGGGTAATAGGTAAATTAAGATTAAGGTTGCCATTCGTGTACAAATACCTATTAAATACATATATCAAAAAGACAGACCATATAGCAAGGGAGGTCTACCGAACACGCTGCAGTAATTTACATGAGAAGAGGATCTGTACATTAACATATATATATATGTATATATATATATATATATATGAAAAAATCAATCAGATTGTGTATACCTAGGACAACCAATATTCTAATGATTATCCCGATTAAAAAAACTAAAACAAAGAACAAGAAATAAAGTGACATAAACTTATGGGTTTTTTTTACTGGCACATTCCCTTCTAATTTACACCCTGGCAACAGGACTTCCAAAAAGGCTCTGCTGACCTAGTAACCAGATTTGGGAATGGAGAAATGCTGCCCCCTTGTGGCCGTTTCCCAAACAGCAGCTTTAAACCCAGTGCTAATGGTCACTAAATATTCACACTCATTTCAGGCATGTAAATGACACCTGCACTCCAAAAACATCCTGGGGTCGAAAATCGATGAAAAACTTTAAAAGGGCAACGTTCCAAGAAGACAATTTCAAGAGGTTTATTGTACTCACTGGTTTTTTTCCTGTTTTTTGTTTAAGAGAACTAAAAACGGTGTGGCAAAATGCTGAACATTAGGAATTATTAAAGACATGCAAATCCAAATTACAAAAACCTATCAGCTCACACCAGTCAGAATGGCCACCAGCAAAAATTCTGCAAACAATAAATGCTGAAGGAGTTGTGCAGAAATGCGTATGCTCGGTTCAAAGAGGGACATGGTAAGAGCCAGTAATGAAAACACAAAGGTTATTCTTTGAAAAGGTAAATATTGAGCTACCATTCAATCAAGCCTACCCACTGCCGGGCCTATCGCCTGAGAGGATGAGAATCCAAAAGTCACAGGCTGGCAATCCTGCACTCCAGCAATATTTACCATAGGCAACACTTGGAAGCATCGAAAGTGTCCATCCACAGAGGAATGCACAAAGAAGAAGTGGTCCATATACACAACGGAATACGACTCCAATAAAAAATATACATTCAATTTAAAAAACAAACATAAGTAAGGAGACATCAGCATTTGGGGGTTTATCCAGGCACATTCCTCTCTAATTTATAACCGAGGAAAACCACTGGCAGGAAGGTCTGTTTCCCTAGTTACCAGAGTGGGAATAGCAGAAATGCTGCCGCCCTCTGCCCGTTACCTGCAACAGAAGCTTTAAAACCTGTGCTAAGTGTCACTTCATATGCACAAGTACTGCTGGGCTGTAAATGAAACCTGCCCTCAAAATGTCTTGAGGGAGGTAATGGCCAAAATATCTCAAAATGTGGCACGTACTTCAAGAAAACAATATGAAGACGTAAGCTGTACTCAAAGTTTTAAGAAAAAAAGGAAATGCCGGAAAGGTCAATTTCAAGCGATTATGAGATGCATGCAAATCCAACCGCAAACAGGTACCAGCTCACACCAGTGAGAATAAACTTCAGCAAAAATCTACAAGCAATAAATGCTGAAGGGTTTGTGGAGAAGTGCATACCCTCAACGTTAAGTGGGACGTGACCTGGTAAGAGCCACTAATGAGAGCAGAATGGAGGTGCCTTTACATGGTAAACATTTTGCTACCATATGATCCAGCAGGCCCACTCCTGGGCCTATAAACTAAGAAGACAGAATTGGAAAGACACAGGCAGGCAAATCTGCACCGCAGCCGTATTACAATAGCCAAGACATGGAAGCAACCAATAAGTCCATCAACAGATGAGTGGACAAAGAAGAACTGGTACATGTACAGATGGAATATCAGACAAGGAAAAAAATGACACAATGCCATTTGGAGCACCGTAGATGAGTCTAGAGGTGATCACGCAACTTGTAGTAAGCCAGAAGGCGAAAGACACATATCCTATGATATCACTGATAGGTGTGACCTAAAAATTGACACCAGTGAAGATATTTCCACAGAGAAAGGCAATCACAGATTCATTAAACAACCTTATGTTTCAGCAATGGAAAGGTGTGAGGATTGGATACATGAGGTTGCTGGGGTTAACAGAGATATACAAACACAGGTGAAGTATATAATCACCAAAGACCTACGGAATACCAAGAGAAGACAACTCAACATTCTGTCGTAACCTACATGGGAAAAGGATCTGAAGAAGAACTGATATATGTATATGTGTAAAAGAACGACATCTTGCACACCTAGAACAAGCAAAACATTTTAATCAAACTTGCTGTGATAAGAAATTAAAATTAAATTAAAGAAACGAATAAGAAGTAGTGAGACATAAACTTAAGGGGCTCTTTCCTGGCACATTCCATTCAAATTTACAACCTAGAACAGGACATACATTGAGGCTCTGTTACCCTAGTAACCAGATTTGGTAAAGGAGAACTGCTCCCGCCTTGTGGCCGTTTCACACAACAGCAGCTCTAAACCCAGGGCTAACGGTTACTTGATATTCAAAATAATTGCAGGCCTGTAAATGACACGTGCCCTCAAAACAAATCCTTCGGTGATAAATCGAGCAAAAATCTCAAAAGACGTGTATATCTCAAAACGACAATTTCAAGAGGCATATTATATGCGCATTTTCCCTTCTGTTTCATTTATGTCTTTTTTCTTGTTAAAAAATGGCATGGAAATAGGCTCAACATCAGTAATTAATAAACCATGAAAATCCAGTGTACAAAGAGGTTCACTTCACAGCCGTCAGAATCATCATCACCAAAAAAGTCTACAAAGAATAAATGCTGAAGGGGTCATAGAGAGCTGCGTACCTGCTAGCTGCTGGTGGGATGTAACCTGGTAAGAGCCAATAGTGAGAACAGAATGGAGGTGCGTTTAAAGGTAAAAATTGAGCCACCATGTTATCTGGTAGGCCCTTTCATACGCCTATCACCTGAGTAGACCAGAATCAAAAAGACACAGGCTGGCAATCCTGCACTGCAGCATCATTTAACATAGCCAAGACGTGGAAGAAACTAAAATGTCCAGCAACAGAAAAATGAACAAAGAAAAAGTGTCCATGTACACAATGCAATATTAGCCATGGAAAACAATGAAACAGTGCCGTTTGCACCACCATAGAAAGACCTACAGTTAAACCCCCAATTTTAAGTAAGGAAGAAACCGAAAAACAGATAATCTATCATATCAATTATAGGTGTTACCTAAAAATTGATACCCATGAAATTATTTCCAAGAGGAGGACACGCATGGATTAGGAAAACAAAACTATGTTTAACCAAATGCAAAAGTGTAAGGAATGGATGAATTAGCAGATGGGGGTTTACAGACATGTACTGACACATATGAAATATATGTCACAAAATAACTATGGAATACCAAGAGAGGTGTACTCAACACTCTCTAATAACCTACACGGGAAAGGATCCACAGATGAATAGTTAGATACATAGGTATAATGAATCAGATTTTGTACACCTAAAAGAAAAAACATTTTTATCAACTTTGCTCTGATAATCAGTCAAAATTAAATTTAAATAACAAACAAGAAGTAAGGAGATATAAGCTCTTGGGGGTTTGCCCTGGCACATTCCACTCTAACTTGCAGCCTACTAACAGGATTTCCAGAAAAGCTCTGTTGCCCCCAAAACCTCGAGTTGGAAATGCAGAAGTGCTGCCGCCTTGTGGCTGTTTTCCACAAGAGTGGACTTAAACCCACAGCTAACAGTCACTTAACATTCACAAGGACACAGGGCTGTAAGGACACCTGCCGTCCAAAAATTGTGGTGAGGTAGGGAATGGACAAAAAAATTCAAAACTGGTAAAATTTTCAAGGAGATAGTACGAAGAGGTAAGTTTTACTCACTCTTTTTAGAAAACAAGGAAAATGGATAAAAGCTCAACATCAGGAATTATGAGACTCATGCAACTCGAACCTACAAAAAGGTTTCAACTCACGCTAGTCAACTACCATCAGCAAAAGTTCTACAAACAATAAATGCTGAAGGGGTTTTAGAGAACTGTGTACCCTCTAGCTGCTGGTGAGATGTAAAGTGGTAACAGCCAATAATGAGAACAGAAAGGAGCTGCATTTCAAAGTAAAAATTGAGCCACCGTTCCATCCAGCAGGCCCACCGCTGAGCCTCTCGCCTCAGAAGACCAGAGTCACGAAGGCACAGGCTGCAACAGCTGCACTGCAGGAATTTTCCCAATAGCCAAGACACGGAAGCAGGCAAAATGTCCATCAACAGATGAATGGATAAAAAACAAGTGGTCCATGTACACAATGAACATTAGCCATGGACAAAAATGAAACACTGCTCTTTGAGGCACCATAGAGGAGCCTAGAGATAATCACAGAACATGAAGTAAGTCGGAAAGCAAAAGACACAAACTATGATATCACTTATAGGCGTTATCTAACAACTGACACAAGTGAACATACTTCCACAGAGAAAGACACTCACAGACTTAGGAAACATACTATGCTTATCTAAAAGGAAAGGTGCGGGTAATAGGTAAATTAAGATTAAGGTTGCCATTCGTGTACAAATACCTATTAAATACATATATCAAAAAGACAGACCATATAGCAAGGGAGGTCTACCGAACACGCTGCAGTAATTTACATGAGAAGAGGATCTGTACATTAACATATATATATATGTATATATATATATATATATATATGAAAAAATCAATCAGATTGTGTATACCTAGGACAACCAATATTCTAATGATTATCCCGATTAAAAAAACTAAAACAAAGAACAAGAAATAAAGTGACATAAACTTATGGGTTTTTTTTACTGGCACATTCCCTTCTAATTTACACCCTGGCAACAGGACTTCCAAAAAGGCTCTGCTGACCTAGTAACCAGATTTGGGAATGGAGAAATGCTGCCCCCTTGTGGCCGTTTCCCAAACAGCAGCTTTAAACCCAGTGCTAATGGTCACTAAATATTCACACTCATTTCAGGCATGTAAATGACACCTGCACTCCAAAAACATCCTGGGGTCGAAAATCGATGAAAAACTTTAAAAGGGCAACGTTCCAAGAAGACAATTTCAAGAGGTTTATTGTACTCACTGGTTTTTTTTCCTGTTTTTTGTTTAAGAGAACTAAAAACGGTGTGGCAAAATGCTGAACATTAGGAATTATTAAAGACATGCAAATCCAAATTACAAAAACCTATCAGCTCACACCAGTCAGAATGGCCACCAGCAAAAATTCTGCAAACAATAAATGCTGAAGGAGTTGTGCAGAAATGCGTATGCTCGGTTCAAAGAGGGACATGGTAAGAGCCAGTAATGAAAACACAAAGGTTATTCTTTGAAAAGGTAAATATTGAGCTACCATTCAATCAAGCCTACCCACTGCCGGGCCTATCGCCTGAGAGGATGAGAATCCAAAAGTCACAGGCTGGCAATCCTGCACTCCAGCAATATTTACCATAGGCAACACTTGGAAGCATCGAAAGTGTCCATCCACAGAGGAATGCACAAAGAAGAAGTGGTCCATATACACAACGGAATACGACTCCAATAAAAAATATACATTCAATTTAAAAAACAAACATAAGTAAGGAGACATCAGCATTTGGGGGTTTATCCAGGCACATTCCTCTCTAATTTATAACCGAGGAAAACCACTGGCAGGAAGGTCTGTTTCCCTAGTTACCAGAGTGGGAATAGCAGAAATGCTGCCGCCCTCTGCCCGTTACCTGCAACAGAAGCTTTAAAACCTGTGCTAAGTGTCACTTCATATGCACAAGTACTGCTGGGCTGTAAATGAAACCTGCCCTCAAAATGTCTTGAGGGAGGTAATGGCCAAAATATCTCAAAATGTGGCACGTACTTCAAGAAAACAATATGAAGACGTAAGCTGTACTCAAAGTTTTAAGAAAAAAAGGAAATGCCGGAAAGGTCAATTTCAAGCGATTATGAGATGCATGCAAATCCAACCGCAAACAGGTACCAGCTCACACCAGTGAGAATAAACTTCAGCAAAAATCTACAAGCAATAAATGCTGAAGGGTTTGTGGAGAAGTGCATACCCTCAACGTTAAGTGGGACGTGACCTGGTAAGAGCCACTAATGAGAGCAGAATGGAGGTGCCTTTACATGGTAAACATTTTGCTACCATATGATCCAGCAGGCCCACTCCTGGGCCTATAAACTAAGAAGACAGAATTGGAAAGACACAGGCAGGCAAATCTGCACCGCAGCCGTATTACAATAGCCAAGACATGGAAGCAACCAATAAGTCCATCAACAGATGAGTGGACAAAGAAGAACTGGTACATGTACAGATGGAATATCAGACAAGGAAAAAAATGACACAATGCCATTTGGAGCACCGTAGATGAGTCTAGAGGTGATCACGCAACTTGTAGTAAGCCAGAAGGCGAAAGACACATATCCTATGATATCACTGATAGGTGTGACCTAAAAATTGACACCAGTGAAGATATTTCCACAGAGAAAGGCAATCACAGATTCATTAAACAACCTTATGTTTCAGCAATGGAAAGGTGTGAGGATTGGATACATGAGGTTGCTGGGGTTAACAGAGATATACAAACACAGGTGAAGTATATAATCACCAAAGACCTACGGAATACCAAGAGAAGACAACTCAACATTCTGTCGTAACCTACATGGGAAAAGGATCTGAAGAAGAACTGATATATGTATATGTGTAAAAGAACGACATCTTGCACACCTAGAACAAGCAAAACATTTTAATCAAACTTGCTGTGATAAGAAATTAAAATTAAATTAAAGAAACGAATAAGAAGTAGTGAGACATAAACTTAAGGGGCTCTTTCCTGGCACATTCCATTCAAATTTACAACCTAGAACAGGACATACATTGAGGCTCTGTTACCCTAGTAACCAGATTTGGTAAAGGAGAACTGCTCCCGCCTTGTGGCCGTTTCACACAACAGCAGCTCTAAACCCAGGGCTAACGGTTACTTGATATTCAAAATAATTGCAGGCCTGTAAATGACACGTGCCCTCAAAACAAATCCTTCGGTGATAAATCGAGCAAAAATCTCAAAAGACGTGTATATCTCAAAACGACAATTTCAAGAGGCATATTATATGCGCATTTTCCCTTCTGTTTCATTTATGTCTTTTTTCTTGTTAAAAAATGGCATGGAAATAGGCTCAACATCAGTAATTAATAAACCATGAAAATCCAGTGTACAAAGAGGTTCACTTCACAGCCGTCAGAATCATCATCACCAAAAAAGTCTACAAAGAATAAATGCTGAAGGGGTCATAGAGAGCTGCGTACCTGCTAGCTGCTGGTGGGATGTAACCTGGTAAGAGCCAATAGTGAGAACAGAATGGAGGTGCGTTTAAAGGTAAAAATTGAGCCACCATGTTATCTGGTAGGCCCTTTCATACGCCTATCACCTGAGTAGACCAGAATCAAAAAGACACAGGCTGGCAATCCTGCACTGCAGCATCATTTAACATAGCCAAGACGTGGAAGAAACTAAAATGTCCAGCAACAGAAAAATGAACAAAGAAAAAGTGTCCATGTACACAATGCAATATTAGCCATGGAAAACAATGAAACAGTGCCGTTTGCACCACCATAGAAAGACCTACAGTTAAACCCCCAATTTTAAGTAAGGAAGAAACCGAAAAACAGATAATCTATCATATCAATTATAGGTGTTACCTAAAAATTGATACCCATGAAATTATTTCCAAGAGGAGGACACGCATGGATTAGGAAAACAAAACTATGTTTAACCAAATGCAAAAGTGTAAGGAATGGATGAATTAGCAGATGGGGGTTTACAGACATGTACTGACACATATGAAATATATGTCACAAAATAACTATGGAATACCAAGAGAGGTGTACTCAACACTCTCTAATAACCTACACGGGAAAGGATCCACAGATGAATAGTTAGATACATAGGTATAATGAATCAGATTTTGTACACCTAAAAGAAAAAACATTTTTATCAACTTTGCTCTGATAATCAGTCAAAATTAAATTTAAATAACAAACAAGAAGTAAGGAGATATAAGCTCTTGGGGGTTTGCCCTGGCACATTCCACTCTAACTTGCAGCCTACTAACAGGATTTCCAGAAAAGCTCTGTTGCCCCCAAAACCTCGAGTTGGAAATGCAGAAGTGCTGCCGCCTTGTGGCTGTTTTCCACAAGAGTGGACTTAAACCCACAGCTAACAGTCACTTAACATTCACAAGGACACAGGGCTGTAAGGACACCTGCCGTCCAAAAATTGTGGTGAGGTAGGGAATGGACAAAAAAATTCAAAACTGGTAAAATTTTCAAGGAGATAGTATGAAGAGGTAAGTTTTACTCACTCTTTTTAGAAAACAAGGAAAATGGATAAAAGCTCAACATCAGGAATTATGAGACTCATGCAACTCGAACCTACAAAAAGGTTTCAACTCACGCTAGTCAACTACCATCAGCAAAAGTTCTACAAACAATAAATGCTGAAGGGGTTTTAGAGAACTGTGTACCCTCTAGCTGCTGGTGAGATGTAAAGTGGTAACAGCCAATAATGAGAACAGAAAGGAGCTGCATTTCAAAGTAAAAATTGAGCCACCGTTCCATCCAGCAGGCCCACCGCTGAGCCTCTCGCCTCAGAAGACCAGAGTCACGAAGGCACAGGCTGCAACAGCTGCACTGCAGGAATTTTCCCAATAGCCAAGACACGGAAGCAGGCAAAATGTCCATCAACAGATGAATGGATAAAAAACAAGTGGTCCATGTACACAATGAACATTAGCCATGGACAAAAATGAAACACTGCTCTTTGAGGCACCATAGAGGAGCCTAGAGATAATCACAGAACATGAAGTAAGTCGGAAAGCAAAAGACACAAACTATGATATCACTTATAGGCGTTATCTAACAACTGACACAAGTGAACATACTTCCACAGAGAAAGACACTCACAGACTTAGGAAACATACTATGCTTATCTAAAAGGAAAGGTGCGGGTAATAGGTAAATTAAGATTAAGGTTGCCATTCGTGTACAAATACCTATTAAATACATATATCAAAAAGACAGACCATATAGCAAGGGAGGTCTACCGAACACGCTGCAGTAATTTACATGAGAAGAGGATCTGTACATTAACATATATATATATGTATATATATATATATATATATATGAAAAAATCAATCAGATTGTGTATACCTAGGACAACCAATATTCTAATGATTATCCCGATTAAAAAAACTAAAACAAAGAACAAGAAATAAAGTGACATAAACTTATGGGTTTTTTTTACTGGCACATTCCCTTCTAATTTACACCCTGGCAACAGGACTTCCAAAAAGGCTCTGCTGACCTAGTAACCAGATTTGGGAATGGAGAAATGCTGCCCCCTTGTGGCCGTTTCCCAAACAGCAGCTTTAAACCCAGTGCTAATGGTCACTAAATATTCACACTCATTTCAGGCATGTAAATGACACCTGCACTCCAAAAACATCCTGGGGTCGAAAATCGATGAAAAACTTTAAAAGGGCAACGTTCCAAGAAGACAATTTCAAGAGGTTTATTGTACTCACTGGTTTTTTTCCTGTTTTTTGTTTAAGAGAACTAAAAACGGTGTGGCAAAATGCTGAACATTAGGAATTATTAAAGACATGCAAATCCAAATTACAAAAACCTATCAGCTCACACCAGTCAGAATGGCCACCAGCAAAAATTCTGCAAACAATAAATGCTGAAGGAGTTGTGCAGAAATGCGTATGCTCGGTTCAAAGAGGGACATGGTAAGAGCCAGTAATGAAAACACAAAGGTTATTCTTTGAAAAGGTAAATATTGAGCTACCATTCAATCAAGCCTACCCACTGCCGGGCCTATCGCCTGAGAGGATGAGAATCCAAAAGTCACAGGCTGGCAATCCTGCACTCCAGCAATATTTACCATAGGCAACACTTGGAAGCATCGAAAGTGTCCATCCACAGAGGAATGCACAAAGAAGAAGTGGTCCATATACACAACGGAATACGACTCCAATAAAAAATATACATTCAATTTAAAAAACAAACATAAGTAAGGAGACATCAGCATTTGGGGGTTTATCCAGGCACATTCCTCTCTAATTTATAACCGAGGAAAACCACTGGCAGGAAGGTCTGTTTCCCTAGTTACCAGAGTGGGAATAGCAGAAATGCTGCCGCCCTCTGCCCGTTACCTGCAACAGAAGCTTTAAAACCTGTGCTAAGTGTCACTTCATATGCACAAGTACTGCTGGGCTGTAAATGAAACCTGCCCTCAAAATGTCTTGAGGGAGGTAATGGCCAAAATATCTCAAAATGTGGCACGTACTTCAAGAAAACAATATGAAGACGTAAGCTGTACTCAAAGTTTTAAGAAAAAAAGGAAATGCCGGAAAGGTCAATTTCAAGCGATTATGAGATGCATGCAAATCCAACCGCAAACAGGTACCAGCTCACACCAGTGAGAATAAACTTCAGCAAAAATCTACAAGCAATAAATGCTGAAGGGTTTGTGGAGAAGTGCATACCCTCAACGTTAAGTGGGACGTGACCTGGTAAGAGCCACTAATGAGAGCAGAATGGAGGTGCCTTTACATGGTAAACATTTTGCTACCATATGATCCAGCAGGCCCACTCCTGGGCCTATAAACTAAGAAGACAGAATTGGAAAGACACAGGCAGGCAAATCTGCACCGCAGCCGTATTACAATAGCCAAGACATGGAAGCAACCAATAAGTCCATCAACAGATGAGTGGACAAAGAAGAACTGGTACATGTACAGATGGAATATCAGACAAGGAAAAAAATGACACAATGCCATTTGGAGCACCGTAGATGAGTCTAGAGGTGATCACGCAACTTGTAGTAAGCCAGAAGGCGAAAGACACATATCCTATGATATCACTGATAGGTGTGACCTAAAAATTGACACCAGTGAAGATATTTCCACAGAGAAAGGCAATCACAGATTCATTAAACAACCTTATGTTTCAGCAATGGAAAGGTGTGAGGATTGGATACATGAGGTTGCTGGGGTTAACAGAGATATACAAACACAGGTGAAGTATATAATCACCAAAGACCTACGGAATACCAAGAGAAGACAACTCAACATTCTGTCGTAACCTACATGGGAAAAGGATCTGAAGAAGAACTGATATATGTATATGTGTAAAAGAACGACATCTTGCACACCTAGAACAAGCAAAACATTTTAATCAAACTTGCTGTGATAAGAAATTAAAATTAAATTAAAGAAACGAATAAGAAGTAGTGAGACATAAACTTAAGGGGCTCTTTCCTGGCACATTCCATTCAAATTTACAACCTAGAACAGGACATACATTGAGGCTCTGTTACCCTAGTAACCAGATTTGGTAAAGGAGAACTGCTCCCGCCTTGTGGCCGTTTCACACAACAGCAGCTCTAAACCCAGGGCTAACGGTTACTTGATATTCAAAATAATTGCAGGCCTGTAAATGACACGTGCCCTCAAAACAAATCCTTCGGTGATAAATCGAGCAAAAATCTCAAAAGACGTGTATATCTCAAAACGACAATTTCAAGAGGCATATTATATGCGCATTTTCCCTTCTGTTTCATTTATGTCTTTTTTCTTGTTAAAAAATGGCATGGAAATAGGCTCAACATCAGTAATTAATAAACCATGAAAATCCAGTGTACAAAGAGGTTCACTTCACAGCCGTCAGAATCATCATCACCAAAAAAGTCTACAAAGAATAAATGCTGAAGGGGTCATAGAGAGCTGCGTACCTGCTAGCTGCTGGTGGGATGTAACCTGGTAAGAGCCAATAGTGAGAACAGAATGGAGGTGCGTTTAAAGGTAAAAATTGAGCCACCGTGTTATCTGGTAGGCCCTTTCATACGCCTATCACCTGAGTAGACCAGAATCAAAAAGACACAGGCTGGCAATCCTGCACTGCAGCATCATTTAACATAGCCAAGACGTGGAAGAAACTAAAATGTCCAGCAACAGAAAAATGAACAAAGAAAAAGTGTCCATGTACACAATGCAATATTAGCCATGGAAAACAATGAAACAGTGCCGTTTGCACCACCATAGAAAGACCTACAGTTAAACCCCCAATTTTAAGTAAGGAAGAAACCGAAAAACAGATAATCTATCATATCAATTATAGGTGTTACCTAAAAATTGATACCCATGAAATTATTTCCAAGAGGAGGACACGCATGGATTAGGAAAACAAAACTATGTTTAACCAAATGCAAAAGTGTAAGGAATGGATGAATTAGCAGATGGGGGTTTACAGACATGTACTGACACATATGAAATATATGTCACAAAATAACTATGGAATACCAAGAGAGGTGTACTCAACACTCTCTAATAACCTACACGGGAAAGGATCCACAGATGAATAGTTAGATACATAGGTATAATGAATCAGATTTTGTACACCTAAAAGAAAAAACATTTTTATCAACTTTGCTCTGATAATCAGTCAAAATTAAATTTAAATAACAAACAAGAAGTAAGGAGATATAAGCTCTTGGGGGTTTGCCCTGGCACATTCCACTCTAACTTGCAGCCTACTAACAGGATTTCCAGAAAAGCTCTGTTGCCCCCAAAACCTCGAGTTGGAAATGCAGAAGTGCTGCCGCCTTGTGGCTGTTTTCCGCAAGAGTGGACTTAAACCCACAGCTAACAGTCACTTAACATTCACAAGGACACAGGGCTGTAAGGACACCTGCCGTCCAAAAATTGTGGTGAGGTAGGGAATGGACAAAAAAATTCAAAACTGGTAAAATTTTCAAGGAGATAGTACGAAGAGGTAAGTTTTACTCACTCTTTTTAGAAAACAAGGAAAATGGATAAAAGCTCAACATCAGGAATTATGAGACTCATGCAACTCGAACCTACAAAAAGGTTTCAACTCACGCTAGTCAACTACCATCAGCAAAAGTTCTACAAACAATAAATGCTGAAGGGGTTTTAGAGAACTGTGTACCCTCTAGCTGCTGGTGAGATGTAAAGTGGTAACAGCCAATAATGAGAACAAAAAGGAGCTGCATTTCAAAGTAAAAATTGAGCCACCGTTCCATCCAGCAGGCCCACCGCTGAGCCTCTCACCTCAGAAGACCAGAGTCACGAAGGCACAGGCTGCAACAGCTGCACTGCAGGAATTTTCCCAATAGCCAAGACACGGAAGCAGGCAAAATGTCCATCAACAGATGAATGGGTAAAAAACAAGTGGTCCATGTACACAATGAACATTAGCCATGGACAAAAATGAAACACTGCTCTTTGAGGCACCATAGAGGAGCCTAGAGATAATCACAGAACATGAAGTAAGTCGGAAAGCAAAAGACACAAACTATGATATCACTTATAGGCGTTATCTAACAACTGACACAAGTGAACATACTTCCACAGAGAAAGACACTCACAGACTTAGGAAACATACTATGCTTATCTAAAAGGAAAGGTGCGGGTAATAGGTAAATTAAGATTAAGGTTGCCATTCGTGTACAAATACCTATTAAATACATATATCAAAAAGACAGACCATATAGCAAGGGAGGTCTACCGAACACGCTGCAGTAATTTACATGAGACGAGGATCTGTACATTAACATATATATATATGTATATATATATATATATGAAAAAATCAATCAGATTGTGTATACCTAGGACAACCAATATTCTAATGATTATCCCGATTAAAAAAACTAAAACAAAGAACAAGAAATAAAGTGACATAAACTTATGGGTTTTTTTTACTGGCACATTCCCTTCTAATTTACACCCTGGCAACAGGACTTCCAAAAAGGCTCTGCTGACCTAGTAACCAGATTTGGGAATGGAGAAATGCTGCCCCCTTGTGGCCGTTTCCCAAACAGCAGCTTTAAACCCAGTGCTAATGGTCACTAAATATTCACACTCATTTCAGGCATGTAAATGACACCTGCACTCCAAAAACATCCTGGGGTCGAAAATCGATGAAAAACTTTAAAAGGGCAACGTTCCAAGAAGACAATTTCAAGAGGTTTATTGTACTCACTGGTTTTTTTCCTGTTTTTTGTTTAAGAGAACTAAAAACGGTGTGGCAAAATGCTGAACATTAGGAATTATTAAAGACATGCAAATCCAAATTACAAAAACCTATCAGCTCACACCAGTCAGAATGGCCACCAGCAAAAATTCTGCAAACAATAAATGCTGAAGGAGTTGTGCAGAAATGCGTATGCTCGGTTCAAAGAGGGACATGGTAAGAGCCAGTAATGAAAACACAAAGGTTATTCTTTGAAAAGGTAAATATTGAGCTACCATTCAATCAAGCCTACCCACTGCCGGGCCTATCGCCTGAGAGGATGAGAATCCAAAAGTCACAGGCTGGCAATCCTGCACTCCAGCAATATTTACCATAGGCAACACTTGGAAGCATCGAAAGTGTCCATCCACAGAGGAATGCACAAAGAAGAAGTGGTCCATATACACAACGGAATACGACTCCAATAAAAAATATACATTCAATTTAAAAAACAAACATAAGTAAGGAGACATCAGCATTTGGGGGTTTATCCAGGCACATTCCTCTCTAATTTATAACCGAGGAAAACCACTGGCAGGAAGGTCTGTTTCCCTAGTTACCAGAGTGGGAATAGCAGAAATGCTGCCGCCCTCTGCCCGTTACCTGCAACAGAAGCTTTAAAACCTGTGCTAAGTGTCACTTCATATGCACAAGTACTGCTGGGCTGTAAATGAAACCTGCCCTCAAAATGTCTTGAGGGAGGTAATGGCCAAAATATCTCAAAATGTGGCACGTACTTCAAGAAAACAATATGAAGACGTAAGCTGTACTCAAAGTTTTAAGAAAAAAAGGAAATGCCGGAAAGGTCAATTTCAAGCGATTATGAGATGCATGCAAATCCAACCGCAAACAGGTACCAGCTCACACCAGTGAGAATAAACTTCAGCAAAAATCTACAAGCAATAAATGCTGAAGGGTTTGTGGAGAAGTGCATACCCTCAACGTTAAGTGGGACGTGACCTGGTAAGAGCCACTAATGAGAGCAGAATGGAGGTGCCTTTACATGGTAAACATTTTGCTACCATATGATCCAGCAGGCCCACTCCTGGGCCTATAAACTAAGAAGACAGAATTGGAAAGACACAGGCAGGCAAATCTGCACCGCAGCCGTATTACAATAGCCAAGACATGGAAGCAACCAATAAGTCCATCAACAGATGAGTGGACAAAGAAGAACTGGTACATGTACAGATGGAATATCAGACAAGGAAAAAAATGACACAATGCCATTTGGAGCACCGTAGATGAGTCTAGAGGTGATCACGCAACTTGTAGTAAGCCAGAAGGCGAAAGACACATATCCTATGATATCACTGATAGGTGTGACCTAAAAATTGATACCAGTGAAGATATTTCCACAGAGAAAGGCAATCACAGATTCATTAAACAACCTTATGTTTCAGCAATGGAAAGGTGTGAGGATTGGATACATGAGGTTGCTGGGGTTAACAGAGATATACAAACACAGGTGAAGTATATAATCACCAAAGACCTACGGAATACCAAGAGAAGACAACTCAACATTCTGTCGTAACCTACATGGGAAAAGGATCTGAAGAAGAACTGATATATGTATATGTGTAAAAGAACGACATCTTGCACACCTAGAACAAGCAAAACATTTTAATCAAACTTGCTGTGATAAGAAATTAAAATTAAATTAAAGAAACGAATAAGAAGTAGTGAGACATAAACTTAAGGGGCTCTTTCCTGGCACATTCCATTCAAATTTACAACCTAGAACAGGACATACATTGAGGCTCTGTTACCCTAGTAACCAGATTTGGTAAAGGAGAACTGCTCCCGCCTTGTGGCCGTTTCACACAACAGCAGCTCTAAACCCAGGGCTAACGGTTACTTGATATTCAAAATAATTGCAGGCCTGTAAATGACACGTGCCCTCAAAACAAATCCTTCGGTGATAAATCGAGCAAAAATCTCAAAAGACGTGTATATCTCAAAACGACAATTTCAAGAGGCATATTATATGCGCATTTTCCCTTCTGTTTCATTTATGTCTTTTTTCTTGTTAAAAAATGGCATGGAAATAGGCTCAACATCAGTAATTAATAAACCATGAAAATCCAGTGTACAAAGAGGTTCACTTCACAGCCGTCAGAATCATCATCACCAAAAAAGTCTACAAAGAATAAATGCTGAAGGGGTCATAGAGAGCTGCGTACCTGCTAGCTGCTGGTGGGATGTAACCTGGTAAGAGCCAATAGTGAGAACAGAATGGAGGTGCGTTTAAAGGTAAAAATTGAGCCACCATGTTATCTGGTAGGCCCTTTCATACGCCTATCACCTGAGTAGACCAGAATCAAAAAGACACAGGCTGGCAATCCTGCACTGCAGCATCATTTAACATAGCCAAGACGTGGAAGAAACTAAAATGTCCAGCAACAGAAAAATGAACAAAGAAAAAGTGTCCATGTACACAATGCAATATTAGCCATGGAAAACAATGAAACAGTGCCGTTTGCACCACCATAGAAAGACCTACAGTTAAACCCCCAATTTTAAGTAAGGAAGAAACCGAAAAACAGATAATCTATCATATCAATTATAGGTGTTACCTAAAAATTGATACCCATGAAATTATTTCCAAGAGGAGGACACGCATGGATTAGGAAAACAAAACTATGTTTAACCAAATGCAAAAGTGTAAGGAATGGATGAATTAGCAGATGGGGGTTTACAGACATGTACTGACACATATGAAATATATGTCACAAAATAACTATGGAATACCAAGAGAGGTGTACTCAACACTCTCTAATAACCTACACGGGAAAGGATCCACAGATGAATAGTTAGATACATAGGTATAATGAATCAGATTTTGTACACCTAAAAGAAAAAACATTTTTATCAACTTTGCTCTGATAATCAGTCAAAATTAAATTTAAATAACAAACAAGAAGTAAGGAGATATAAGCTCTTGGGGGTTTGCCCTGGCACATTCCACTCTAACTTGCAGCCTACTAACAGGATTTCCAGAAAAGCTCTGTTGCCCCCAAAACCTCGAGTTGGAAATGCAGAAGTGCTGCCGCCTTGTGGCTGTTTTCCGCAAGAGTGGACTTAAACCCACAGCTAACAGTCACTTAACATTCACAAGGACACAGGGCTGTAAGGACACCTGCCGTCCAAAAATTGTGGTGAGGTAGGGAATGGACAAAAAAATTCAAAACTGGTAAAATTTTCAAGGAGATAGTACGAAGAGGTAAGTTTTACTCACTCTTTTTAGAAAACAAGGAAAATGGATAAAAGCTCAACATCAGGAATTATGAGACTCATGCAACTCGAACCTACAAAAAGGTTTCAACTCACGCTAGTCAACTACCATCAGCAAAAGTTCTACAAACAATAAATGCTGAAGGGGTTTTAGAGAACTGTGTACCCTCTAGCTGCTGGTGAGATGTAAAGTGGTAACAGCCAATAATGAGAACAGAAAGGAGCTGCATTTCAAAGTAAAAATTGAGCCACCGTTCCATCCAGCAGGCCCACCGCTGAGCCTCTCGCCTCAGAAGACCAGAGTCACGAAGGCACAGGCTGCAACAGCTGCACTGCAGGAATTTTCCCAATAGCCAAGACACGGAAGCAGGCAAAATGTCCATCAACAGATGAATGGATAAAAAACAAGTGGTCCATGTACACAATGAACATTAGCCATGGACAAAAATGAAACACTGCTCTTTGAGGCACCATAGAGGAGCCTAGAGATAATCACAGAACATGAAGTAAGTCGGAAAGCAAAAGACACAAACTATGATATCACTTATAGGCGTTATCTAACAACTGACACAAGTGAACATACTTCCACAGAGAAAGACACTCACAGACTTAGGAAACATACTATGCTTATCTAAAAGGAAAGGTGCGGGTAATAGGTAAATTAAGATTAAGGTTGCCATTCGTGTACAAATACCTATTAAATACATATATCAAAAAGACAGACCATATAGCAAGGGAGGTCTACCGAACACGCTGCAGTAATTTACATGAGAAGAGGATCTGTACATTAACATATATATATATGTATATATATATATATATATATATATGAAAAAATCAATCAGATTGTGTATACCTAGGACAACCAATATTCTAATGATTATCCCGATTAAAAAAACTAAAACAAAGAACAAGAAATAAAGTGACATAAACTTATGGGTTTTTTTTACTGGCACATTCCCTTCTAATTTACACCCTGGCAACAGGACTTCCAAAAAGGCTCTGCTGACCTAGTAACCAGATTTGGGAATGGAGAAATGCTGCCCCCTTGTGGCCGTTTCCCAAACAGCAGCTTTAAACCCAGTGCTAATGGTCACTAAATATTCACACTCATTTCAGGCATGTAAATGACACCTGCACTCCAAAAACATCCTGGGGTCGAAAATCGATGAAAAACTTTAAAAGGGCAACGTTCCAAGAAGACAATTTCAAGAGGTTTATTGTACTCACTGGTTTTTTTCCTGTTTTTTGTTTAAGAGAACTAAAAACGGTGTGGCAAAATGCTGAACATTAGGAATTATTAAAGACATGCAAATCCAAATTACAAAAACCTATCAGCTCACACCAGTCAGAATGGCCACCAGCAAAAATTCTGCAAACAATAAATGCTGAAGGAGTTGTGCAGAAATGCGTATGCTCGGTTCAAAGAGGGACATGGTAAGAGCCAGTAATGAAAACACAAAGGTTATTCTTTGAAAAGGTAAATATTGAGCTACCATTCAATCAAGCCTACCCACTGCCGGGCCTATCGCCTGAGAGGATGAGAATCCAAAAGTCACAGGCTGGCAATCCTGCACTCCAGCAATATTTACCATAGGCAACACTTGGAAGCATCGAAAGTGTCCATCCACAGAGGAATGCACAAAGAAGAAGTGGTCCATATACACAACGGAATACGACTCCAATAAAAAATATACATTCAATTTAAAAAACAAACATAAGTAAGGAGACATCAGCATTTGGGGGTTTATCCAGGCACATTCCTCTCTAATTTATAACCGAGGAAAACCACTGGCAGGAAGGTCTGTTTCCCTAGTTACCAGAGTGGGAATAGCAGAAATGCTGCCGCCCTCTGCCCGTTACCTGCAACAGAAGCTTTAAAACCTGTGCTAAGTGTCACTTCATATGCACAAGTACTGCTGGGCTGTAAATGAAACCTGCCCTCAAAATGTCTTGAGGGAGGTAATGGCCAAAATATCTCAAAATGTGGCACGTACTTCAAGAAAACAATATGAAGACGTAAGCTGTACTCAAAGTTTTAAGAAAAAAAGGAAATGCCGGAAAGGTCAATTTCAAGCGATTATGAGATGCATGCAAATCCAACCGCAAACAGGTACCAGCTCACACCAGTGAGAATAAACTTCAGCAAAAATCTACAAGCAATAAATGCTGAAGGGTTTGTGGAGAAGTGCATACCCTCAACGTTAAGTGGGACGTGACCTGGTAAGAGCCACTAATGAGAGCAGAATGGAGGTGCCTTTACATGGTAAACATTTTGCTACCATATGATCCAGCAGGCCCACTCCTGGGCCTATAAACTAAGAAGACAGAATTGGAAAGACACAGGCAGGCAAATCTGCACCGCAGCCGTATTACAATAGCCAAGACATGGAAGCAACCAATAAGTCCATCAACAGATGAGTGGACAAAGAAGAACTGGTACATGTACAGATGGAATATCAGACAAGGAAAAAAATGACACAATGCCATTTGGAGCACCGTAGATGAGTCTAGAGGTGATCACGCAACTTGTAGTAAGCCAGAAGGCGAAAGACACATATCCTATGATATCACTGATAGGTGTGACCTAAAAATTGATACCAGTGAAGATATTTCCACAGAGAAAGGCAATCACAGATTCATTAAACAACCTTATGTTTCAGCAATGGAAAGGTGTGAGGATTGGATACATGAGGTTGCTGGGGTTAACAGAGATATACAAACACAGGTGAAGTATATAATCACCAAAGACCTACGGAATACCAAGAGAAGACAACTCAACATTCTGTCGTAACCTACATGGGAAAAGGATCTGAAGAAGAACTGATATATGTATATGTGTAAAAGAACGACATCTTGCACACCTAGAACAAGCAAAACATTTTAATCAAACTTGCTGTGATAAGAAATTAAAATTAAATTAAAGAAACGAATAAGAAGTAGTGAGACATAAACTTAAGGGGCTCTTTCCTGGCACATTCCATTCAAATTTACAACCTAGAACAGGACATACATTGAGGCTCTGTTACCCTAGTAACCAGATTTGGTAAAGGAGAACTGCTCCCGCCTTGTGGCCGTTTCACACAACAGCAGCTCTAAACCCAGGGCTAACGGTTACTTGATATTCAAAATAATTGCAGGCCTGTAAATGACACGTGCCCTCAAAACAAATCCTTCGGTGATAAATCGAGCAAAAATCTCAAAAGACGTGTATATCTCAAAACGACAATTTCAAGAGGCATATTATATGCGCATTTTCCCTTCTGTTTCATTTATGTCTTTTTTCTTGTTAAAAAATGGCATGGAAATAGGCTCAACATCAGTAATTAATAAACCATGAAAATCCAGTGTACAAAGAGGTTCACTTCACAGCCGTCAGAATCATCATCACCAAAAAAGTCTACAAAGAATAAATGCTGAAGGGGTCATAGAGAGCTGCGTACCTGCTAGCTGCTGGTGGGATGTAACCTGGTAAGAGCCAATAGTGAGAACAGAATGGAGGTGCGTTTAAAGGTAAAAATTGAGCCACCATGTTATCTGGTAGGCCCTTTCATACGCCTATCACCTGAGTAGACCAGAATCAAAAAGACACAGGCTGGCAATCCTGCACTGCAGCATCATTTAACATAGCCAAGACGTGGAAGAAACTAAAATGTCCAGCAACAGAAAAATGAACAAAGAAAAAGTGTCCATGTACACAATGCAATATTAGCCATGGAAAACAATGAAACAGTGCCGTTTGCACCACCATAGAAAGACCTACAGTTAAACCCCCAATTTTAAGTAAGGAAGAAACCGAAAAACAGATAATCTATCATATCAATTATAGGTGTTACCTAAAAATTGATACCCATGAAATTATTTCCAAGAGGAGGACACGCATGGATTAGGAAAACAAAACTATGTTTAACCAAATGCAAAAGTGTAAGGAATGGATGAATTAGCAGATGGGGGTTTACAGACATGTACTGACACATATGAAATATATGTCACAAAATAACTATGGAATACCAAGAGAGGTGTACTCAACACTCTCTAATAACCTACACGGGAAAGGATCCACAGATGAATAGTTAGATACATAGGTATAATGAATCAGATTTTGTACACCTAAAAGAAAAAACATTTTTATCAACTTTGCTCTGATAATCAGTCAAAATTAAATTTAAATAACAAACAAGAAGTAAGGAGATATAAGCTCTTGGGGGTTTGCCCTGGCACATTCCACTCTAACTTGCAGCCTACTAACAGGATTTCCAGAAAAGCTCTGTTGCCCCCAAAACCTCGAGTTGGAAATGCAGAAGTGCTGCCGCCTTGTGGCTGTTTTCCGCAAGAGTGGACTTAAACCCACAGCTAACAGTCACTTAACATTCACAAGGACACAGGGCTGTAAGGACACCTGCCGTCCAAAAATTGTGGTGAGGTAGGGAATGGACAAAAAAATTCAAAACTGGTAAAATTTTCAAGGAGATAGTACGAAGAGGTAAGTTTTACTCACTCTTTTTAGAAAACAAGGAAAATGGATAAAAGCTCAACATCAGGAATTATGAGACTCATGCAACTCGAACCTACAAAAAGGTTTCAGCTCACGCTAGTCAACTACCATCAGCAAAAGTTCTACAAACAATAAATGCTGAAGGGGTTTTAGAGAACTGTGTACCCTCTAGCTGCTGGTGAGATGTAAAGTGGTAACAGCCAATAATGAGAACAAAAAGGAGCTGCATTTCAAAGTAAAAATTGAGCCACCGTTCCATCCAGCAGGCCCACCGCTGAGCCTCTCACCTCAGAAGACCAGAGTCACGAAGGCACAGGCTGCAACAGCTGCACTGCAGGAATTTTCCCAATAGCCAAGACACGGAAGCAGGCAAAATGTCCATCAACAGATGAATGGGTAAAAAACAAGTGGTCCATGTACACAATGAACATTAGCCATGGACAAAAATGAAACACTGCTCTTTGAGGCACCATAGAGGAGCCTAGAGATAATCACAGAACATGAAGTAAGTCGGAAAGCAAAAGACACAAACTATGATATCACTTATAGGCGTTATCTAACAACTGACACAAGTGAACATACTTCCACAGAGAAAGACACTCACAGACTTAGGAAACATACTATGCTTATCTAAAAGGAAAGGTGCGGGTAATAGGTAAATTAAGATTAAGGTTGCCATTCGTGTACAAATACCTATTAAATACATATATCAAAAAGACAGACCATATAGCAAGGGAGGTCTACCGAACACGCTGCAGTAATTTACATGAGAAGAGGATCTGTACATTAACATATATATATATGTATATATATATATATATATATATATATGAAAAAATCAATCAGATTGTGTATACCTAGGACAACCAATATTCTAATGATTATCCCGATTAAAAAAACTAAAACAAAGAACAAGAAATAAAGTGACATAAACTTATGGGTTTTTTTTACTGGCACATTCCCTTCTAATTTACACCCTGGCAACAGGACTTCCAAAAAGGCTCTGCTGACCTAGTAACCAGATTTGGGAATGGAGAAATGCTGCCCCCTTGTGGCCGTTTCCCAAACAGCAGCTTTAAACCCAGTGCTAATGGTCACTAAATATTCACACTCATTTCAGGCATGTAAATGACACCTGCACTCCAAAAACATCCTGGGGTCGAAAATCGATGAAAAACTTTAAAAGGGCAACGTTCCAAGAAGACAATTTCAAGAGGTTTATTGTACTCACTGGTTTTTTTCCTGTTTTTTGTTTAAGAGAACTAAAAACGGTGTGGCAAAATGCTGAACATTAGGAATTATTAAAGACATGCAAATCCAAATTACAAAAACCTATCAGCTCACACCAGTCAGAATGGCCACCAGCAAAAATTCTGCAAACAATAAATGCTGAAGGAGTTGTGCAGAAATGCGTATGCTCGGTTCAAAGAGGGACATGGTAAGAGCCAGTAATGAAAACACAAAGGTTATTCTTTGAAAAGGTAAATATTGAGCTACCATTCAATCAAGCCTACCCACTGCCGGGCCTATCGCCTGAGAGGATGAGAATCCAAAAGTCACAGGCTGGCAATCCTGCACTCCAGCAATATTTACCATAGGCAACACTTGGAAGCATCGAAAGTGTCCATCCACAGAGGAATGCACAAAGAAGAAGTGGTCCATATACACAACGGAATACGACTCCAATAAAAAATATACATTCAATTTAAAAAACAAACATAAGTAAGGAGACATCAGCATTTGGGGGTTTATCCAGGCACATTCCTCTCTAATTTATAACCGAGGAAAACCACTGGCAGGAAGGTCTGTTTCCCTAGTTACCAGAGTGGGAATAGCAGAAATGCTGCCGCCCTCTGCCCGTTACCTGCAACAGAAGCTTTAAAACCTGTGCTAAGTGTCACTTCATATGCACAAGTACTGCTGGGCTGTAAATGAAACCTGCCCTCAAAATGTCTTGAGGGAGGTAATGGCCAAAATATCTCAAAATGTGGCACGTACTTCAAGAAAACAATATGAAGACGTAAGCTGTACTCAAAGTTTTAAGAAAAAAAGGAAATGCCGGAAAGGTCAATTTCAAGCGATTATGAGATGCATGCAAATCCAACCGCAAACAGGTACCAGCTCACACCAGTGAGAATAAACTTCAGCAAAAATCTACAAGCAATAAATGCTGAAGGGTTTGTGGAGAAGTGCATACCCTCAACGTTAAGTGGGACGTGACCTGGTAAGAGCCACTAATGAGAGCAGAATGGAGGTGCCTTTACATGGTAAACATTTTGCTACCATATGATCCAGCAGGCCCACTCCTGGGCCTATAAACTAAGAAGACAGAATTGGAAAGACACAGGCAGGCAAATCTGCACCGCAGCCGTATTACAATAGCCAAGACATGGAAGCAACCAATAAGTCCATCAACAGATGAGTGGACAAAGAAGAACTGGTACATGTACAGATGGAATATCAGACAAGGAAAAAAATGACACAATGCCATTTGGAGCACCGTAGATGAGTCTAGAGGTGATCACGCAACTTGTAGTAAGCCAGAAGGCGAAAGACACATATCCTATGATATCACTGATAGGTGTGACCTAAAAATTGATACCAGTGAAGATATTTCCACAGAGAAAGGCAATCACAGATTCATTAAACAACCTTATGTTTCAGCAATGGAAAGGTGTGAGGATTGGATACATGAGGTTGCTGGGGTTAACAGAGATATACAAACACAGGTGAAGTATATAATCACCAAAGACCTACGGAATACCAAGAGAAGACAACTCAACATTCTGTCGTAACCTACATGGGAAAAGGATCTGAAGAAGAACTGATATATGTATATGTGTAAAAGAACGACATCTTGCACACCTAGAACAAGCAAAACATTTTAATCAAACTTGCTGTGATAAGAAATTAAAATTAAATTAAAGAAACGAATAAGAAGTAGTGAGACATAAACTTAAGGGGCTCTTTCCTGGCACATTCCATTCAAATTTACAACCTAGAACAGGACATACATTGAGGCTCTGTTACCCTAGTAACCAGATTTGGTAAAGGAGAACTGCTCCCGCCTTGTGGCCGTTTCACACAACAGCAGCTCTAAACCCAGGGCTAACGGTTACTTGATATTCAAAATAATTGCAGGCCTGTAAATGACACGTGCCCTCAAAACAAATCCTTCGGTGATAAATCGAGCAAAAATCTCAAAAGACGTGTATATCTCAAAACGACAATTTCAAGAGGCATATTATATGCGCATTTTCCCTTCTGTTTCATTTATGTCTTTTTTCTTGTTAAAAAATGGCATGGAAATAGGCTCAACATCAGTAATTAATAAACCATGAAAATCCAGTGTACAAAGAGGTTCACTTCACAGCCGTCAGAATCATCATCACCAAAAAAGTCTACAAAGAATAAATGCTGAAGGGGTCATAGAGAGCTGCGTACCTGCTAGCTGCTGGTGGGATGTAACCTGGTAAGAGCCAATAGTGAGAACAGAATGGAGGTGCGTTTAAAGGTAAAAATTGAGCCACCATGTTATCTGGTAGGCCCTTTCATACGCCTATCACCTGAGTAGACCAGAATCAAAAAGACACAGGCTGGCAATCCTGCACTGCAGCATCATTTAACATAGCCAAGACGTGGAAGAAACTAAAATGTCCAGCAACAGAAAAATGAACAAAGAAAAAGTGTCCATGTACACAATGCAATATTAGCCATGGAAAACAATGAAACAGTGCCGTTTGCACCACCATAGAAAGACCTACAGTTAAACCCCCAATTTTAAGTAAGGAAGAAACCGAAAAACAGATAATCTATCATATCAATTATAGGTGTTACCTAAAAATTGATACCCATGAAATTATTTCCAAGAGGAGGACACGCATGGATTAGGAAAACAAAACTATGTTTAACCAAATGCAAAAGTGTAAGGAATGGATGAATTAGCAGATGGGGGTTTACAGACATGTACTGACACATATGAAATATATGTCACAAAATAACTATGGAATACCAAGAGAGGTGTACTCAACACTCTCTAATAACCTACACGGGAAAGGATCCACAGATGAATAGTTAGATACATAGGTATAATGAATCAGATTTTGTACACCTAAAAGAAAAAACATTTTTATCAACTTTGCTCTGATAATCAGTCAAAATTAAATTTAAATAACAAACAAGAAGTAAGGAGATATAAGCTCTTGGGGGTTTGCCCTGGCACATTCCACTCTAACTTGCAGCCTACTAACAGGATTTCCAGAAAAGCTCTGTTGCCCCCAAAACCTCGAGTTGGAAATGCAGAAGTGCTGCCGCCTTGTGGCTGTTTTCCGCAAGAGTGGACTTAAACCCACAGCTAACAGTCACTTAACATTCACAAGGACACAGGGCTGTAAGGACACCTGCCGTCCAAAAATTGTGGTGAGGTAGGGAATGGACAAAAAAATTCAAAACTGGTAAAATTTTCAAGGAGATAGTACGAAGAGGTAAGTTTTACTCACTCTTTTTAGAAAACAAGGAAAATGGATAAAAGCTCAACATCAGGAATTATGAGACTCATGCAACTCGAACCTACAAAAAGGTTTCAACTCACGCTAGTCAACTACCATCAGCAAAAGTTCTACAAACAATAAATGCTGAAGGGGTTTTAGAGAACTGTGTACCCTCTAGCTGCTGGTGAGATGTAAAGTGGTAACAGCCAATAATGAGAACAGAAAGGAGCTGCATTTCAAAGTAAAAATTGAGCCACCGTTCCATCCAGCAGGCCCACCGCTGAGCCTCTCGCCTCAGAAGACCAGAGTCACGAAGGCACAGGCTGCAACAGCTGCACTGCAGGAATTTTCCCAATAGCCAAGACACGGAAGCAGGCAAAATGTCCATCAACAGATGAATGGATAAAAAACAAGTGGTCCATGTACACAATGAACATTAGCCATGGACAAAAATGAAACACTGCTCTTTGAGGCACCATAGAGGAGCCTAGAGATAATCACAGAACATGAAGTAAGTCGGAAAGCAAAAGACACAAACTATGATATCACTTATAGGCGTTATCTAACAACTGACACAAGTGAACATACTTCCACAGAGAAAGACACTCACAGACTTAGGAAACATACTATGCTTATCTAAAAGGAAAGGTGCGGGTAATAGGTAAATTAAGATTAAGGTTGCCATTCGTGTACAAATACCTATTAAATACATATATCAAAAAGACAGACCATATAGCAAGGGAGGTCTACCGAACACGCTGCAGTAATTTACATGAGAAGAGGATCTGTACATTAACATATATATATATGTATATATATATATATATATATATATGAAAAAATCAATCAGATTGTGTATACCTAGGACAACCAATATTCTAATGATTATCCCGATTAAAAAAACTAAAACAAAGAACAAGAAATAAAGTGACATAAACTTATGGGTTTTTTTTACTGGCACATTCCCTTCTAATTTACACCCTGGCAACAGGACTTCCAAAAAGGCTCTGCTGACCTAGTAACCAGATTTGGGAATGGAGAAATGCTGCCCCCTTGTGGCCGTTTCCCAAACAGCAGCTTTAAACCCAGTGCTAATGGTCACTAAATATTCACACTCATTTCAGGCATGTAAATGACACCTGCACTCCAAAAACATCCTGGGGTCGAAAATCGATGAAAAACTTTAAAAGGGCAACGTTCCAAGAAGACAATTTCAAGAGGTTTATTGTACTCACTGGTTTTTTTCCTGTTTTTTGTTTAAGAGAACTAAAAACGGTGTGGCAAAATGCTGAACATTAGGAATTATTAAAGACATGCAAATCCAAATTACAAAAACCTATCAGCTCACACCAGTCAGAATGGCCACCAGCAAAAATTCTGCAAACAATAAATGCTGAAGGAGTTGTGCAGAAATGCGTATGCTCGGTTCAAAGAGGGACATGGTAAGAGCCAGTAATGAAAACACAAAGGTTATTCTTTGAAAAGGTAAATATTGAGCTACCATTCAATCAAGCCTACCCACTGCCGGGCCTATCGCCTGAGAGGATGAGAATCCAAAAGTCACAGGCTGGCAATCCTGCACTCCAGCAATATTTACCATAGGCAACACTTGGAAGCATCGAAAGTGTCCATCCACAGAGGAATGCACAAAGAAGAAGTGGTCCATATACACAACGGAATACGACTCCAATAAAAAATATACATTCAATTTAAAAAACAAACATAAGTAAGGAGACATCAGCATTTGGGGGTTTATCCAGGCACATTCCTCTCTAATTTATAACCGAGGAAAACCACTGGCAGGAAGGTCTGTTTCCCTAGTTACCAGAGTGGGAATAGCAGAAATGCTGCCGCCCTCTGCCCGTTACCTGCAACAGAAGCTTTAAAACCTGTGCTAAGTGTCACTTCATATGCACAAGTACTGCTGGGCTGTAAATGAAACCTGCCCTCAAAATGTCTTGAGGGAGGTAATGGCCAAAATATCTCAAAATGTGGCACGTACTTCAAGAAAACAATATGAAGACGTAAGCTGTACTCAAAGTTTTAAGAAAAAAAGGAAATGCCGGAAAGGTCAATTTCAAGCGATTATGAGATGCATGCAAATCCAACCGCAAACAGGTACCAGCTCACACCAGTGAGAATAAACTTCAGCAAAAATCTACAAGCAATAAATGCTGAAGGGTTTGTGGAGAAGTGCATACCCTCAACGTTAAGTGGGACGTGACCTGGTAAGAGCCACTAATGAGAGCAGAATGGAGGTGCCTTTACATGGTAAACATTTTGCTACCATATGATCCAGCAGGCCCACTCCTGGGCCTATAAACTAAGAAGACAGAATTGGAAAGACACAGGCAGGCAAATCTGCACCGCAGCCGTATTACAATAGCCAAGACATGGAAGCAACCAATAAGTCCATCAACAGATGAGTGGACAAAGAAGAACTGGTACATGTACAGATGGAATATCAGACAAGGAAAAAAATGACACAATGCCATTTGGAGCACCGTAGATGAGTCTAGAGGTGATCACGCAACTTGTAGTAAGCCAGAAGGCGAAAGACACATATCCTATGATATCACTGATAGGTGTGACCTAAAAATTGATACCAGTGAAGATATTTCCACAGAGAAAGGCAATCACAGATTCATTAAACAACCTTATGTTTCAGCAATGGAAAGGTGTGAGGATTGGATACATGAGGTTGCTGGGGTTAACAGAGATATACAAACACAGGTGAAGTATATAATCACCAAAGACCTACGGAATACCAAGAGAAGACAACTCAACATTCTGTCGTAACCTACATGGGAAAAGGATCTGAAGAAGAACTGATATATGTATATGTGTAAAAGAACGACATCTTGCACACCTAGAACAAGCAAAACATTTTAATCAAACTTGCTGTGATAAGAAATTAAAATTAAATTAAAGAAACGAATAAGAAGTAGTGAGACATAAACTTAAGGGGCTCTTTCCTGGCACATTCCATTCAAATTTACAACCTAGAACAGGACATACATTGAGGCTCTGTTACCCTAGTAACCAGATTTGGTAAAGGAGAACTGCTCCCGCCTTGTGGCCGTTTCACACAACAGCAGCTCTAAACCCAGGGCTAACGGTTACTTGATATTCAAAATAATTGCAGGCCTGTAAATGACACGTGCCCTCAAAACAAATCCTTCGGTGATAAATCGAGCAAAAATCTCAAAAGACGTGTATATCTCAAAACGACAATTTCAAGAGGCATATTATATGCGCATTTTCCCTTCTGTTTCATTTATGTCTTTTTTCTTGTTAAAAAATGGCATGGAAATAGGCTCAACATCAGTAATTAATAAACCATGAAAATCCAGTGTACAAAGAGGTTCACTTCACAGCCGTCAGAATCATCATCACCAAAAAAGTCTACAAAGAATAAATGCTGAAGGGGTCATAGAGAGCTGCGTACCTGCTAGCTGCTGGTGGGATGTAACCTGGTAAGAGCCAATAGTGAGAACAGAATGGAGGTGCGTTTAAAGGTAAAAATTGAGCCACCATGTTATCTGGTAGGCCCTTTCATACGCCTATCACCTGAGTAGACCAGAATCAAAAAGACACAGGCTGGCAATCCTGCACTGCAGCATCATTTAACATAGCCAAGACGTGGAAGAAACTAAAATGTCCAGCAACAGAAAAATGAACAAAGAAAAAGTGTCCATGTACACAATGCAATATTAGCCATGGAAAACAATGAAACAGTGCCGTTTGCACCACCATAGAAAGACCTACAGTTAAACCCCCAATTTTAAGTAAGGAAGAAACCGAAAAACAGATAATCTATCATATCAATTATAGGTGTTACCTAAAAATTGATACCCATGAAATTATTTCCAAGAGGAGGACACGCATGGATTAGGAAAACAAAACTATGTTTAACCAAATGCAAAAGTGTAAGGAATGGATGAATTAGCAGATGGGGGTTTACAGACATGTACTGACACATATGAAATATATGTCACAAAATAACTATGGAATACCAAGAGAGGTGTACTCAACACTCTCTAATAACCTACACGGGAAAGGATCCACAGATGAATAGTTAGATACATAGGTATAATGAATCAGATTTTGTACACCTAAAAGAAAAAACATTTTTATCAACTTTGCTCTGATAATCAGTCAAAATTAAATTTAAATAACAAACAAGAAGTAAGGAGATATAAGCTCTTGGGGGTTTGCCCTGGCACATTCCACTCTAACTTGCAGCCTACTAACAGGATTTCCAGAAAAGCTCTGTTGCCCCCAAAACCTCGAGTTGGAAATGCAGAAGTGCTGCCGCCTTGTGGCTGTTTTCCGCAAGAGTGGACTTAAACCCACAGCTAACAGTCACTTAACATTCACAAGGACACAGGGCTGTAAGGACACCTGCCGTCCAAAAATTGTGGTGAGGTAGGGAATGGACAAAAAAATTCAAAACTGGTAAAATTTTCAAGGAGATAGTACGAAGAGGTAAGTTTTACTCACTCTTTTTAGAAAACAAGGAAAATGGATAAAAGCTCAACATCAGGAATTATGAGACTCATGCAACTCGAACCTACAAAAAGGTTTCAACTCACGCTAGTCAACTACCATCAGCAAAAGTTCTACAAACAATAAATGCTGAAGGGGTTTTAGAGAACTGTGTACCCTCTAGCTGCTGGTGAGATGTAAAGTGGTAACAGCCAATAATGAGAACAGAAAGGAGCTGCATTTCAAAGTAAAAATTGAGCCACCGTTCCATCCAGCAGGCCCACCGCTGAGCCTCTCGCCTCAGAAGACCAGAGTCACGAAGGCACAGGCTGCAACAGCTGCACTGCAGGAATTTTCCCAATAGCCAAGACACGGAAGCAGGCAAAATGTCCATCAACAGATGAATGGATAAAAAACAAGTGGTCCATGTACACAATGAACATTAGCCATGGACAAAAATGAAACACTGCTCTTTGAGGCACCATAGAGGAGCCTAGAGATAATCACAGAACATGAAGTAAGTCGGAAAGCAAAAGACACAAACTATGATATCACTTATAGGCGTTATCTAACAACTGACACAAGTGAACATACTTCCACAGAGAAAGACACTCACAGACTTAGGAAACATACTATGCTTATCTAAAAGGAAAGGTGCGGGTAATAGGTAAATTAAGATTAAGGTTGCCATTCGTGTACAAATACCTATTAAATACATATATCAAAAAGACAGACCATATAGCAAGGGAGGTCTACCGAACACGCTGCAGTAATTTACATGAGAAGAGGATCTGTACATTAACATATATATATATGTATATATATATATATATGAAAAAATCAATCAGATTGTGTATACCTAGGACAACCAATATTCTAATGATTATCCCGATTAAAAAAACTAAAACAAAGAACAAGAAATAAAGTGACATAAACTTATGGGTTTTTTTTACTGGCACATTCCCTTCTAATTTACACCCTGGCAACAGGACTTCCAAAAAGGCTCTGCTGACCTAGTAACCAGATTTGGGAATGGAGAAATGCTGCCCCCTTGTGGCCGTTTCCCAAACAGCAGCTTTAAACCCAGTGCTAATGGTCACTAAATATTCACACTCATTTCAGGCATGTAAATGACACCTGCACTCCAAAAACATCCTGGGGTCGAAAATCGATGAAAAACTTTAAAAGGGCAACGTTCCAAGAAGACAATTTCAAGAGGTTTATTGTACTCACTGGTTTTTTTCCTGTTTTTTGTTTAAGAGAACTAAAAACGGTGTGGCAAAATGCTGAACATTAGGAATTATTAAAGACATGCAAATCCAAATTACAAAAACCTATCAGCTCACACCAGTCAGAATGGCCACCAGCAAAAATTCTGCAAACAATAAATGCTGAAGGAGTTGTGCAGAAATGCGTATGCTCGGTTCAAAGAGGGACATGGTAAGAGCCAGTAATGAAAACACAAAGGTTATTCTTTGAAAAGGTAAATATTGAGCTACCATTCAATCAAGCCTACCCACTGCCGGGCCTATCGCCTGAGAGGATGAGAATCCAAAAGTCACAGGCTGGCAATCCTGCACTCCAGCAATATTTACCATAGGCAACACTTGGAAGCATCGAAAGTGTCCATCCACAGAGGAATGCACAAAGAAGAAGTGGTCCATATACACAACGGAATACGACTCCAATAAAAAATATACATTCAATTTAAAAAACAAACATAAGTAAGGAGACATCAGCATTTGGGGGTTTATCCAGGCACATTCCTCTCTAATTTATAACCGAGGAAAACCACTGGCAGGAAGGTCTGTTTCCCTAGTTACCAGAGTGGGAATAGCAGAAATGCTGCCGCCCTCTGCCCGTTACCTGCAACAGAAGCTTTAAAACCTGTGCTAAGTGTCACTTCATATGCACAAGTACTGCTGGGCTGTAAATGAAACCTGCCCTCAAAATGTCTTGAGGGAGGTAATGGCCAAAATATCTCAAAATGTGGCACGTACTTCAAGAAAACAATATGAAGACGTAAGCTGTACTCAAAGTTTTAAGAAAAAAAGGAAATGCCGGAAAGGTCAATTTCAAGCGATTATGAGATGCATGCAAATCCAACCGCAAACAGGTACCAGCTCACACCAGTGAGAATAAACTTCAGCAAAAATCTACAAGCAATAAATGCTGAAGGGTTTGTGGAGAAGTGCATACCCTCAACGTTAAGTGGGACGTGACCTGGTAAGAGCCACTAATGAGAGCAGAATGGAGGTGCCTTTACATGGTAAACATTTTGCTACCATATGATCCAGCAGGCCCACTCCTGGGCCTATAAACTAAGAAGACAGAATTGGAAAGACACAGGCAGGCAAATCTGCACCGCAGCCGTATTACAATAGCCAAGACATGGAAGCAACCAATAAGTCCATCAACAGATGAGTGGACAAAGAAGAACTGGTACATGTACAGATGGAATATCAGACAAGGAAAAAAATGACACAATGCCATTTGGAGCACCGTAGATGAGTCTAGAGGTGATCACGCAACTTGTAGTAAGCCAGAAGGCGAAAGACACATATCCTATGATATCACTGATAGGTGTGACCTAAAAATTGATACCAGTGAAGATATTTCCACAGAGAAAGGCAATCACAGATTCATTAAACAACCTTATGTTTCAGCAATGGAAAGGTGTGAGGATTGGATACATGAGGTTGCTGGGGTTAACAGAGATATACAAACACAGGTGAAGTATATAATCACCAAAGACCTACGGAATACCAAGAGAAGACAACTCAACATTCTGTCGTAACCTACATGGGAAAAGGATCTGAAGAAGAACTGATATATGTATATGTGTAAAAGAACGACATCTTGCACACCTAGAACAAGCAAAACATTTTAATCAAACTTGCTGTGATAAGAAATTAAAATTAAATTAAAGAAACGAATAAGAAGTAGTGAGACATAAACTTAAGGGGCTCTTTCCTGGCACATTCCATTCAAATTTACAACCTAGAACAGGACATACATTGAGGCTCTGTTACCCTAGTAACCAGATTTGGTAAAGGAGAACTGCTCCCGCCTTGTGGCCGTTTCACACAACAGCAGCTCTAAACCCAGGGCTAACGGTTACTTGATATTCAAAATAATTGCAGGCCTGTAAATGACACGTGCCCTCAAAACAAATCCTTCGGTGATAAATCGAGCAAAAATCTCAAAAGACGTGTATATCTCAAAACGACAATTTCAAGAGGCATATTATATGCGCATTTTCCCTTCTGTTTCATTTATGTCTTTTTTCTTGTTAAAAAATGGCATGGAAATAGGCTCAACATCAGTAATTAATAAACCATGAAAATCCAGTGTACAAAGAGGTTCACTTCACAGCCGTCAGAATCATCATCACCAAAAAAGTCTACAAAGAATAAATGCTGAAGGGGTCATAGAGAGCTGCGTACCTGCTAGCTGCTGGTGGGATGTAACCTGGTAAGAGCCAATAGTGAGAACAGAATGGAGGTGCGTTTAAAGGTAAAAATTGAGCCACCATGTTATCTGGTAGGCCCTTTCATACGCCTATCACCTGAGTAGACCAGAATCAAAAAGACACAGGCTGGCAATCCTGCACTGCAGCATCATTTAACATAGCCAAGACGTGGAAGAAACTAAAATGTCCAGCAACAGAAAAATGAACAAAGAAAAAGTGTCCATGTACACAATGCAATATTAGCCATGGAAAACAATGAAACAGTGCCGTTTGCACCACCATAGAAAGACCTACAGTTAAACCCCCAATTTTAAGTAAGGAAGAAACCGAAAAACAGATAATCTATCATATCAATTATAGGTGTTACCTAAAAATTGATACCCATGAAATTATTTCCAAGAGGAGGACACGCATGGATTAGGAAAACAAAACTATGTTTAACCAAATGCAAAAGTGTAAGGAATGGATGAATTAGCAGATGGGGGTTTACAGACATGTACTGACACATATGAAATATATGTCACAAAATAACTATGGAATACCAAGAGAGGTGTACTCAACACTCTCTAATAACCTACACGGGAAAGGATCCACAGATGAATAGTTAGATACATAGGTATAATGAATCAGATTTTGTACACCTAAAAGAAAAAACATTTTTATCAACTTTGCTCTGATAATCAGTCAAAATTAAATTTAAATAACAAACAAGAAGTAAGGAGATATAAGCTCTTGGGGGTTTGCCCTGGCACATTCCACTCTAACTTGCAGCCTACTAACAGGATTTCCAGAAAAGCTCTGTTGCCCCCAAAACCTCGAGTTGGAAATGCAGAAGTGCTGCCGCCTTGTGGCTGTTTTCCGCAAGAGTGGACTTAAACCCACAGCTAACAGTCACTTAACATTCACAAGGACACAGGGCTGTAAGGACACCTGCCGTCCAAAAATTGTGGTGAGGTAGGGAATGGACAAAAAAATTCAAAACTGGTAAAATTTTCAAGGAGATAGTACGAAGAGGTAAGTTTTACTCACTCTTTTTAGAAAACAAGGAAAATGGATAAAAGCTCAACATCAGGAATTATGAGACTCATGCAACTCGAACCTACAAAAAGGTTTCAACTCACGCTAGTCAACTACCATCAGCAAAAGTTCTACAAACAATAAATGCTGAAGGGGTTTTAGAGAACTGTGTACCCTCTAGCTGCTGGTGAGATGTAAAGTGGTAACAGCCAATAATGAGAACAGAAAGGAGCTGCATTTCAAAGTAAAAATTGAGCCACCGTTCCATCCAGCAGGCCCACCGCTGAGCCTCTCGCCTCAGAAGACCAGAGTCACGAAGGCACAGGCTGCAACAGCTGCACTGCAGGAATTTTCCCAATAGCCAAGACACGGAAGCAGGCAAAATGTCCATCAACAGATGAATGGATAAAAAACAAGTGGTCCATGTACACAATGAACATTAGCCATGGACAAAAATGAAACACTGCTCTTTGAGGCACCATAGAGGAGCCTAGAGATAATCACAGAACATGAAGTAAGTCGGAAAGCAAAAGACACAAACTATGATATCACTTATAGGCGTTATCTAACAACTGACACAAGTGAACATACTTCCACAGAGAAAGACACTCACAGACTTAGGAAACATACTATGCTTATCTAAAAGGAAAGGTGCGGGTAATAGGTAAATTAAGATTAAGGTTGCCATTCGTGTACAAATACCTATTAAATGCATATATCAAAAAGACAGACCATATAGCAAGGGAGGTCTACCGAACACGCTGCAGTAATTTACATGAGAAGAGGATCTGTACATTAACGTATATATATATGTATATATATATATATATGAAAAAATCAATCAGATTGTGTATACCTAGGACAACCAATATTCTAATGATTATCCCGATTAAAAAAACTAAAACAAAGAACAAGAAATAAAGTGACATAAACTTATGGGTTTTTTTTACTGGCACATTCCCTTCTAATTTACACCCTGGCAACAGGACTTCCAAAAAGGCTCTGCTGACCTAGTAACCAGATTTGGGAATGGAGAAATGCTGCCCCCTTGTGGCCGTTTCCCAAACAGCAGCTTTAAACCCAGTGCTAATGGTCACTAAATATTCACACTCATTTCAGGCATGTAAATGACACCTGCACTCCAAAAACATCCTGGGGTCGAAAATCGATGAAAAACTTTAAAAGGGCAACGTTCCAAGAAGACAATTTCAAGAGGTTTATTGTACTCACTGGTTTTTTTCCTGTTTTTTGTTTAAGAGAACTAAAAACGGTGTGGCAAAATGCTGAACATTAGGAATTATTAAAGACATGCAAATCCAAATTACAAAAACCTATCAGCTCACACCAGTCAGAATGGCCACCAGCAAAAATTCTGCAAACAATAAATGCTGAAGGAGTTGTGCAGAAATGCGTATGCTCGGTTCAAAGAGGGACATGGTAAGAGCCAGTAATGAAAACACAAAGGTTATTCTTTGAAAAGGTAAATATTGAGCTACCATTCAATCAAGCCTACCCACTGCCGGGCCTATCGCCTGAGAGGATGAGAATCCAAAAGTCACAGGCTGGCAATCCTGCACTCCAGCAATATTTACCATAGGCAACACTTGGAAGCATCGAAAGTGTCCATCCACAGAGGAATGCACAAAGAAGAAGTGGTCCATATACACAACGGAATACGACTCCAATAAAAAATATACATTCAATTTAAAAAACAAACATAAGTAAGGAGACATCAGCATTTGGGGGTTTATCCAGGCACATTCCTCTCTAATTTATAACCGAGGAAAACCACTGGCAGGAAGGTCTGTTTCCCTAGTTACCAGAGTGGGAATAGCAGAAATGCTGCCGCCCTCTGCCCGTTACCTGCAACAGAAGCTTTAAAACCTGTGCTAAGTGTCACTTCATATGCACAAGTACTGCTGGGCTGTAAATGAAACCTGCCCTCAAAATGTCTTGAGGGAGGTAATGGCCAAAATATCTCAAAATGTGGCACGTACTTCAAGAAAACAATATGAAGACGTAAGCTGTACTCAAAGTTTTAAGAAAAAAAGGAAATGCCGGAAAGGTCAATTTCAAGCGATTATGAGATGCATGCAAATCCAACCGCAAACAGGTACCAGCTCACACCAGTGAGAATAAACTTCAGCAAAAATCTACAAGCAATAAATGCTGAAGGGTTTGTGGAGAAGTGCATACCCTCAACGTTAAGTGGGACGTGACCTGGTAAGAGCCACTAATGAGAGCAGAATGGAGGTGCCTTTACATGGTAAACATTTTGCTACCATATGATCCAGCAGGCCCACTCCTGGGCCTATAAACTAAGAAGACAGAATTGGAAAGACACAGGCAGGCAAATCTGCACCGCAGCCGTATTACAATAGCCAAGACATGGAAGCAACCAATAAGTCCATCAACAGATGAGTGGACAAAGAAGAACTGGTACATGTACAGATGGAATATCAGACAAGGAAAAAAATGACACAATGCCATTTGGAGCACCGTAGATGAGTCTAGAGGTGATCACGCAACTTGTAGTAAGCCAGAAGGCGAAAGACACATATCCTATGATATCACTGATAGGTGTGACCTAAAAATTGATACCAGTGAAGATATTTCCACAGAGAAAGGCAATCACAGATTCATTAAACAACCTTATGTTTCAGCAATGGAAAGGTGTGAGGATTGGATACATGAGGTTGCTGGGGTTAACAGAGATATACAAACACAGGTGAAGTATATAATCACCAAAGACCTACGGAATACCAAGAGAAGACAACTCAACATTCTGTCGTAACCTACATGGGAAAAGGATCTGAAGAAGAACTGATATATGTATATGTGTAAAAGAACGACATCTTGCACACCTAGAACAAGCAAAACATTTTAATCAAACTTGCTGTGATAAGAAATTAAAATTAAATTAAAGAAACGAATAAGAAGTAGTGAGACATAAACTTAAGGGGCTCTTTCCTGGCACATTCCATTCAAATTTACAACCTAGAACAGGACATACATTGAGGCTCTGTTACCCTAGTAACCAGATTTGGTAAAGGAGAACTGCTCCCGCCTTGTGGCCGTTTCACACAACAGCAGCTCTAAACCCAGGGCTAACGGTTACTTGATATTCAAAATAATTGCAGGCCTGTAAATGACACGTGCCCTCAAAACAAATCCTTCGGTGATAAATCGAGCAAAAATCTCAAAAGACGTGTATATCTCAAAACGACAATTTCAAGAGGCATATTATATGCGCATTTTCCCTTCTGTTTCATTTATGTCTTTTTTCTTGTTAAAAAATGGCATGGAAATAGGCTCAACATCAGTAATTAATAAACCATGAAAATCCAGTGTACAAAGAGGTTCACTTCACAGCCGTCAGAATCATCATCACCAAAAAAGTCTACAAAGAATAAATGCTGAAGGGGTCATAGAGAGCTGCGTACCTGCTAGCTGCTGGTGGGATGTAACCTGGTAAGAGCCAATAGTGAGAACAGAATGGAGGTGCGTTTAAAGGTAAAAATTGAGCCACCATGTTATCTGGTAGGCCCTTTCATACGCCTATCACCTGAGTAGACCAGAATCAAAAAGACACAGGCTGGCAATCCTGCACTGCAGCATCATTTAACATAGCCAAGACGTGGAAGAAACTAAAATGTCCAGCAACAGAAAAATGAACAAAGAAAAAGTGTCCATGTACACAATGCAATATTAGCCATGGAAAACAATGAAACAGTGCCGTTTGCACCACCATAGAAAGACCTACAGTTAAACCCCCAATTTTAAGTAAGGAAGAAACCGAAAAACAGATAATCTATCATATCAATTATAGGTGTTACCTAAAAATTGATACCCATGAAATTATTTCCAAGAGGAGGACACGCATGGATTAGGAAAACAAAACTATGTTTAACCAAATGCAAAAGTGTAAGGAATGGATGAATTAGCAGATGGGGGTTTACAGACATGTACTGACACATATGAAATATATGTCACAAAATAACTATGGAATACCAAGAGAGGTGTACTCAACACTCTCTAATAACCTACACGGGAAAGGATCCACAGATGAATAGTTAGATACATAGGTATAATGAATCAGATTTTGTACACCTAAAAGAAAAAACATTTTTATCAACTTTGCTCTGATAATCAGTCAAAATTAAATTTAAATAACAAACAAGAAGTAAGGAGATATAAGCTCTTGGGGGTTTGCCCTGGCACATTCCACTCTAACTTGCAGCCTACTAACAGGATTTCCAGAAAAGCTCTGTTGCCCCCAAAACCTCGAGTTGGAAATGCAGAAGTGCTGCCGCCTTGTGGCTGTTTTCCACAAGAGTGGACTTAAACCCACAGCTAACAGTCACTTAACATTCACAAGGACACAGGGCTGTAAGGACACCTGCCGTCCAAAAATTGTGGTGAGGTAGGGAATGGACAAAAAAATTCAAAACTGGTAAAATTTTCAAGGAGATAGTACGAAGAGGTAAGTTTTACTCACTCTTTTTAGAAAACAAGGAAAATGGATAAAAGCTCAACATCAGGAATTATGAGACTCATGCAACTCGAACCTACAAAAAGGTTTCAACTCACGCTAGTCAACTACCATCAGCAAAAGTTCTACAAACAATAAATGCTGAAGGGGTTTTAGAGAACTGTGTACCCTCTAGCTGCTGGTGAGATGTAAAGTGGTAACAGCCAATAATGAGAACAGAAAGGAGCTGCATTTCAAAGTAAAAATTGAGCCACCGTTCCATCCAGCAGGCCCACCGCTGAGCCTCTCGCCTCAGAAGACCAGAGTCACGAAGGCACAGGCTGCAACAGCTGCACTGCAGGAATTTTCCCAATAGCCAAGACACGGAAGCAGGCAAAATGTCCATCAACAGATGAATGGATAAAAAACAAGTGGTCCATGTACACAATGAACATTAGCCATGGACAAAAATGAAACACTGCTCTTTGAGGCACCATAGAGGAGCCTAGAGATAATCACAGAACATGAAGTAAGTCGGAAAGCAAAAGACACAAACTATGATATCACTTATAGGCGTTATCTAACAACTGACACAAGTGAACATACTTCCACAGAGAAAGACACTCACAGACTTAGGAAACATACTATGCTTATCTAAAAGGAAAGGTGCGGGTAATAGGTAAATTAAGATTAAGGTTGCCATTCGTGTACAAATACCTATTAAATACATATATCAAAAAGACAGACCATATAGCAAGGGAGGTCTACCGAACACGCTGCAGTAATTTACATGAGAAGAGGATCTGTACATTAACATATATATATATGTATATATATATATATATATATATGAAAAAATCAATCAGATTGTGTATACCTAGGACAACCAATATTCTAATGATTATCCCGATTAAAAAAACTAAAACAAAGAACAAGAAATAAAGTGACATAAACTTATGGGTTTTTTTTACTGGCACATTCCCTTCTAATTTACACCCTGGCAACAGGACTTCCAAAAAGGCTCTGCTGACCTAGTAACCAGATTTGGGAATGGAGAAATGCTGCCCCCTTGTGGCCGTTTCCCAAACAGCAGCTTTAAACCCAGTGCTAATGGTCACTAAATATTCACACTCATTTCAGGCATGTAAATGACACCTGCACTCCAAAAACATCCTGGGGTCGAAAATCGATGAAAAACTTTAAAAGGGCAACGTTCCAAGAAGACAATTTCAAGAGGTTTATTGTACTCACTGGTTTTTTTTCCTGTTTTTTGTTTAAGAGAACTAAAAACGGTGTGGCAAAATGCTGAACATTAGGAATTATTAAAGACATGCAAATCCAAATTACAAAAACCTATCAGCTCACACCAGTCAGAATGGCCACCAGCAAAAATTCTGCAAACAATAAATGCTGAAGGAGTTGTGCAGAAATGCGTATGCTCGGTTCAAAGAGGGACATGGTAAGAGCCAGTAATGAAAACACAAAGGTTATTCTTTGAAAAGGTAAATATTGAGCTACCATTCAATCAAGCCTACCCACTGCCGGGCCTATCGCCTGAGAGGATGAGAATCCAAAAGTCACAGGCTGGCAATCCTGCACTCCAGCAATATTTACCATAGGCAACACTTGGAAGCATCGAAAGTGTCCATCCACAGAGGAATGCACAAAGAAGAAGTGGTCCATATACACAACGGAATACGACTCCAATAAAAAATATACATTCAATTTAAAAAACAAACATAAGTAAGGAGACATCAGCATTTGGGGGTTTATCCAGGCACATTCCTCTCTAATTTATAACCGAGGAAAACCACTGGCAGGAAGGTCTGTTTCCCTAGTTACCAGAGTGGGAATAGCAGAAATGCTGCCGCCCTCTGCCCGTTACCTGCAACAGAAGCTTTAAAACCTGTGCTAAGTGTCACTTCATATGCACAAGTACTGCTGGGCTGTAAATGAAACCTGCCCTCAAAATGTCTTGAGGGAGGTAATGGCCAAAATATCTCAAAATGTGGCACGTACTTCAAGAAAACAATATGAAGACGTAAGCTGTACTCAAAGTTTTAAGAAAAAAAGGAAATGCCGGAAAGGTCAATTTCAAGCGATTATGAGATGCATGCAAATCCAACCGCAAACAGGTACCAGCTCACACCAGTGAGAATAAACTTCAGCAAAAATCTACAAGCAATAAATGCTGAAGGGTTTGTGGAGAAGTGCATACCCTCAACGTTAAGTGGGACGTGACCTGGTAAGAGCCACTAATGAGAGCAGAATGGAGGTGCCTTTACATGGTAAACATTTTGCTACCATATGATCCAGCAGGCCCACTCCTGGGCCTATAAACTAAGAAGACAGAATTGGAAAGACACAGGCAGGCAAATCTGCACCGCAGCCGTATTACAATAGCCAAGACATGGAAGCAACCAATAAGTCCATCAACAGATGAGTGGACAAAGAAGAACTGGTACATGTACAGATGGAATATCAGACAAGGAAAAAAATGACACAATGCCATTTGGAGCACCGTAGATGAGTCTAGAGGTGATCACGCAACTTGTAGTAAGCCAGAAGGCGAAAGACACATATCCTATGATATCACTGATAGGTGTGACCTAAAAATTGACACCAGTGAAGATATTTCCACAGAGAAAGGCAATCACAGATTCATTAAACAACCTTATGTTTCAGCAATGGAAAGGTGTGAGGATTGGATACATGAGGTTGCTGGGGTTAACAGAGATATACAAACACAGGTGAAGTATATAATCACCAAAGACCTACGGAATACCAAGAGAAGACAACTCAACATTCTGTCGTAACCTACATGGGAAAAGGATCTGAAGAAGAACTGATATATGTATATGTGTAAAAGAACGACATCTTGCACACCTAGAACAAGCAAAACATTTTAATCAAACTTGCTGTGATAAGAAATTAAAATTAAATTAAAGAAACGAATAAGAAGTAGTGAGACATAAACTTAAGGGGCTCTTTCCTGGCACATTCCATTCAAATTTACAACCTAGAACAGGACATACATTGAGGCTCTGTTACCCTAGTAACCAGATTTGGTAAAGGAGAACTGCTCCCGCCTTGTGGCCGTTTCACACAACAGCAGCTCTAAACCCAGGGCTAACGGTTACTTGATATTCAAAATAATTGCAGGCCTGTAAATGACACGTGCCCTCAAAACAAATCCTTCGGTGATAAATCGAGCAAAAATCTCAAAAGACGTGTATATCTCAAAACGACAATTTCAAGAGGCATATTATATGCGCATTTTCCCTTCTGTTTCATTTATGTCTTTTTTCTTGTTAAAAAATGGCATGGAAATAGGCTCAACATCAGTAATTAATAAACCATGAAAATCCAGTGTACAAAGAGGTTCACTTCACAGCCGTCAGAATCATCATCACCAAAAAAGTCTACAAAGAATAAATGCTGAAGGGGTCATAGAGAGCTGCGTACCTGCTAGCTGCTGGTGGGATGTAACCTGGTAAGAGCCAATAGTGAGAACAGAATGGAGGTGCGTTTAAAGGTAAAAATTGAGCCACCATGTTATCTGGTAGGCCCTTTCATACGCCTATCACCTGAGTAGACCAGAATCAAAAAGACACAGGCTGGCAATCCTGCACTGCAGCATCATTTAACATAGCCAAGACGTGGAAGAAACTAAAATGTCCAGCAACAGAAAAATGAACAAAGAAAAAGTGTCCATGTACACAATGCAATATTAGCCATGGAAAACAATGAAACAGTGCCGTTTGCACCACCATAGAAAGACCTACAGTTAAACCCCCAATTTTAAGTAAGGAAGAAACCGAAAAACAGATAATCTATCATATCAATTATAGGTGTTACCTAAAAATTGATACCCATGAAATTATTTCCAAGAGGAGGACACGCATGGATTAGGAAAACAAAACTATGTTTAACCAAATGCAAAAGTGTAAGGAATGGATGAATTAGCAGATGGGGGTTTACAGACATGTACTGACACATATGAAATATATGTCACAAAATAACTATGGAATACCAAGAGAGGTGTACTCAACACTCTCTAATAACCTACACGGGAAAGGATCCACAGATGAATAGTTAGATACATAGGTATAATGAATCAGATTTTGTACACCTAAAAGAAAAAACATTTTTATCAACTTTGCTCTGATAATCAGTCAAAATTAAATTTAAATAACAAACAAGAAGTAAGGAGATATAAGCTCTTGGGGGTTTGCCCTGGCACATTCCACTCTAACTTGCAGCCTACTAACAGGATTTCCAGAAAAGCTCTGTTGCCCCCAAAACCTCGAGTTGGAAATGCAGAAGTGCTGCCGCCTTGTGGCTGTTTTCCACAAGAGTGGACTTAAACCCACAGCTAACAGTCACTTAACATTCACAAGGACACAGGGCTGTAAGGACACCTGCCGTCCAAAAATTGTGGTGAGGTAGGGAATGGACAAAAAAATTCAAAACTGGTAAAATTTTCAAGGAGATAGTATGAAGAGGTAAGTTTTACTCACTCTTTTTAGAAAACAAGGAAAATGGATAAAAGCTCAACATCAGGAATTATGAGACTCATGCAACTCGAACCTACAAAAAGGTTTCAACTCACGCTAGTCAACTACCATCAGCAAAAGTTCTACAAACAATAAATGCTGAAGGGGTTTTAGAGAACTGTGTACCCTCTAGCTGCTGGTGAGATGTAAAGTGGTAACAGCCAATAATGAGAACAGAAAGGAGCTGCATTTCAAAGTAAAAATTGAGCCACCGTTCCATCCAGCAGGCCCACCGCTGAGCCTCTCGCCTCAGAAGACCAGAGTCACGAAGGCACAGGCTGCAACAGCTGCACTGCAGGAATTTTCCCAATAGCCAAGACACGGAAGCAGGCAAAATGTCCATCAACAGATGAATGGATAAAAAACAAGTGGTCCATGTACACAATGAACATTAGCCATGGACAAAAATGAAACACTGCTCTTTGAGGCACCATAGAGGAGCCTAGAGATAATCACAGAACATGAAGTAAGTCGGAAAGCAAAAGACACAAACTATGATATCACTTATAGGCGTTATCTAACAACTGACACAAGTGAACATACTTCCACAGAGAAAGACACTCACAGACTTAGGAAACATACTATGCTTATCTAAAAGGAAAGGTGCGGGTAATAGGTAAATTAAGATTAAGGTTGCCATTCGTGTACAAATACCTATTAAATACATATATCAAAAAGACAGACCATATAGCAAGGGAGGTCTACCGAACACGCTGCAGTAATTTACATGAGAAGAGGATCTGTACATTAACATATATATATATGTATATATATATATATATATATATGAAAAAATCAATCAGATTGTGTATACCTAGGACAACCAATATTCTAATGATTATCCCGATTAAAAAAACTAAAACAAAGAACAAGAAATAAAGTGACATAAACTTATGGGTTTTTTTTACTGGCACATTCCCTTCTAATTTACACCCTGGCAACAGGACTTCCAAAAAGGCTCTGCTGACCTAGTAACCAGATTTGGGAATGGAGAAATGCTGCCCCCTTGTGGCCGTTTCCCAAACAGCAGCTTTAAACCCAGTGCTAATGGTCACTAAATATTCACACTCATTTCAGGCATGTAAATGACACCTGCACTCCAAAAACATCCTGGGGTCGAAAATCGATGAAAAACTTTAAAAGGGCAACGTTCCAAGAAGACAATTTCAAGAGGTTTATTGTACTCACTGGTTTTTTTCCTGTTTTTTGTTTAAGAGAACTAAAAACGGTGTGGCAAAATGCTGAACATTAGGAATTATTAAAGACATGCAAATCCAAATTACAAAAACCTATCAGCTCACACCAGTCAGAATGGCCACCAGCAAAAATTCTGCAAACAATAAATGCTGAAGGAGTTGTGCAGAAATGCGTATGCTCGGTTCAAAGAGGGACATGGTAAGAGCCAGTAATGAAAACACAAAGGTTATTCTTTGAAAAGGTAAATATTGAGCTACCATTCAATCAAGCCTACCCACTGCCGGGCCTATCGCCTGAGAGGATGAGAATCCAAAAGTCACAGGCTGGCAATCCTGCACTCCAGCAATATTTACCATAGGCAACACTTGGAAGCATCGAAAGTGTCCATCCACAGAGGAATGCACAAAGAAGAAGTGGTCCATATACACAACGGAATACGACTCCAATAAAAAATATACATTCAATTTAAAAAACAAACATAAGTAAGGAGACATCAGCATTTGGGGGTTTATCCAGGCACATTCCTCTCTAATTTATAACCGAGGAAAACCACTGGCAGGAAGGTCTGTTTCCCTAGTTACCAGAGTGGGAATAGCAGAAATGCTGCCGCCCTCTGCCCGTTACCTGCAACAGAAGCTTTAAAACCTGTGCTAAGTGTCACTTCATATGCACAAGTACTGCTGGGCTGTAAATGAAACCTGCCCTCAAAATGTCTTGAGGGAGGTAATGGCCAAAATATCTCAAAATGTGGCACGTACTTCAAGAAAACAATATGAAGACGTAAGCTGTACTCAAAGTTTTAAGAAAAAAAGGAAATGCCGGAAAGGTCAATTTCAAGCGATTATGAGATGCATGCAAATCCAACCGCAAACAGGTACCAGCTCACACCAGTGAGAATAAACTTCAGCAAAAATCTACAAGCAATAAATGCTGAAGGGTTTGTGGAGAAGTGCATACCCTCAACGTTAAGTGGGACGTGACCTGGTAAGAGCCACTAATGAGAGCAGAATGGAGGTGCCTTTACATGGTAAACATTTTGCTACCATATGATCCAGCAGGCCCACTCCTGGGCCTATAAACTAAGAAGACAGAATTGGAAAGACACAGGCAGGCAAATCTGCACCGCAGCCGTATTACAATAGCCAAGACATGGAAGCAACCAATAAGTCCATCAACAGATGAGTGGACAAAGAAGAACTGGTACATGTACAGATGGAATATCAGACAAGGAAAAAAATGACACAATGCCATTTGGAGCACCGTAGATGAGTCTAGAGGTGATCACGCAACTTGTAGTAAGCCAGAAGGCGAAAGACACATATCCTATGATATCACTGATAGGTGTGACCTAAAAATTGACACCAGTGAAGATATTTCCACAGAGAAAGGCAATCACAGATTCATTAAACAACCTTATGTTTCAGCAATGGAAAGGTGTGAGGATTGGATACATGAGGTTGCTGGGGTTAACAGAGATATACAAACACAGGTGAAGTATATAATCACCAAAGACCTACGGAATACCAAGAGAAGACAACTCAACATTCTGTCGTAACCTACATGGGAAAAGGATCTGAAGAAGAACTGATATATGTATATGTGTAAAAGAACGACATCTTGCACACCTAGAACAAGCAAAACATTTTAATCAAACTTGCTGTGATAAGAAATTAAAATTAAATTAAAGAAACGAATAAGAAGTAGTGAGACATAAACTTAAGGGGCTCTTTCCTGGCACATTCCATTCAAATTTACAACCTAGAACAGGACATACATTGAGGCTCTGTTACCCTAGTAACCAGATTTGGTAAAGGAGAACTGCTCCCGCCTTGTGGCCGTTTCACACAACAGCAGCTCTAAACCCAGGGCTAACGGTTACTTGATATTCAAAATAATTGCAGGCCTGTAAATGACACGTGCCCTCAAAACAAATCCTTCGGTGATAAATCGAGCAAAAATCTCAAAAGACGTGTATATCTCAAAACGACAATTTCAAGAGGCATATTATATGCGCATTTTCCCTTCTGTTTCATTTATGTCTTTTTTCTTGTTAAAAAATGGCATGGAAATAGGCTCAACATCAGTAATTAATAAACCATGAAAATCCAGTGTACAAAGAGGTTCACTTCACAGCCGTCAGAATCATCATCACCAAAAAAGTCTACAAAGAATAAATGCTGAAGGGGTCATAGAGAGCTGCGTACCTGCTAGCTGCTGGTGGGATGTAACCTGGTAAGAGCCAATAGTGAGAACAGAATGGAGGTGCGTTTAAAGGTAAAAATTGAGCCACCGTGTTATCTGGTAGGCCCTTTCATACGCCTATCACCTGAGTAGACCAGAATCAAAAAGACACAGGCTGGCAATCCTGCACTGCAGCATCATTTAACATAGCCAAGACGTGGAAGAAACTAAAATGTCCAGCAACAGAAAAATGAACAAAGAAAAAGTGTCCATGTACACAATGCAATATTAGCCATGGAAAACAATGAAACAGTGCCGTTTGCACCACCATAGAAAGACCTACAGTTAAACCCCCAATTTTAAGTAAGGAAGAAACCGAAAAACAGATAATCTATCATATCAATTATAGGTGTTACCTAAAAATTGATACCCATGAAATTATTTCCAAGAGGAGGACACGCATGGATTAGGAAAACAAAACTATGTTTAACCAAATGCAAAAGTGTAAGGAATGGATGAATTAGCAGATGGGGGTTTACAGACATGTACTGACACATATGAAATATATGTCACAAAATAACTATGGAATACCAAGAGAGGTGTACTCAACACTCTCTAATAACCTACACGGGAAAGGATCCACAGATGAATAGTTAGATACATAGGTATAATGAATCAGATTTTGTACACCTAAAAGAAAAAACATTTTTATCAACTTTGCTCTGATAATCAGTCAAAATTAAATTTAAATAACAAACAAGAAGTAAGGAGATATAAGCTCTTGGGGGTTTGCCCTGGCACATTCCACTCTAACTTGCAGCCTACTAACAGGATTTCCAGAAAAGCTCTGTTGCCCCCAAAACCTCGAGTTGGAAATGCAGAAGTGCTGCCGCCTTGTGGCTGTTTTCCGCAAGAGTGGACTTAAACCCACAGCTAACAGTCACTTAACATTCACAAGGACACAGGGCTGTAAGGACACCTGCCGTCCAAAAATTGTGGTGAGGTAGGGAATGGACAAAAAAATTCAAAACTGGTAAAATTTTCAAGGAGATAGTACGAAGAGGTAAGTTTTACTCACTCTTTTTAGAAAACAAGGAAAATGGATAAAAGCTCAACATCAGGAATTATGAGACTCATGCAACTCGAACCTACAAAAAGGTTTCAACTCACGCTAGTCAACTACCATCAGCAAAAGTTCTACAAACAATAAATGCTGAAGGGGTTTTAGAGAACTGTGTACCCTCTAGCTGCTGGTGAGATGTAAAGTGGTAACAGCCAATAATGAGAACAAAAAGGAGCTGCATTTCAAAGTAAAAATTGAGCCACCGTTCCATCCAGCAGGCCCACCGCTGAGCCTCTCACCTCAGAAGACCAGAGTCACGAAGGCACAGGCTGCAACAGCTGCACTGCAGGAATTTTCCCAATAGCCAAGACACGGAAGCAGGCAAAATGTCCATCAACAGATGAATGGGTAAAAAACAAGTGGTCCATGTACACAATGAACATTAGCCATGGACAAAAATGAAACACTGCTCTTTGAGGCACCATAGAGGAGCCTAGAGATAATCACAGAACATGAAGTAAGTCGGAAAGCAAAAGACACAAACTATGATATCACTTATAGGCGTTATCTAACAACTGACACAAGTGAACATACTTCCACAGAGAAAGACACTCACAGACTTAGGAAACATACTATGCTTATCTAAAAGGAAAGGTGCGGGTAATAGGTAAATTAAGATTAAGGTTGCCATTCGTGTACAAATACCTATTAAATACATATATCAAAAAGACAGACCATATAGCAAGGGAGGTCTACCGAACACGCTGCAGTAATTTACATGAGACGAGGATCTGTACATTAACATATATATATATGTATATATATATATATATGAAAAAATCAATCAGATTGTGTATACCTAGGACAACCAATATTCTAATGATTATCCCGATTAAAAAAACTAAAACAAAGAACAAGAAATAAAGTGACATAAACTTATGGGTTTTTTTTACTGGCACATTCCCTTCTAATTTACACCCTGGCAACAGGACTTCCAAAAAGGCTCTGCTGACCTAGTAACCAGATTTGGGAATGGAGAAATGCTGCCCCCTTGTGGCCGTTTCCCAAACAGCAGCTTTAAACCCAGTGCTAATGGTCACTAAATATTCACACTCATTTCAGGCATGTAAATGACACCTGCACTCCAAAAACATCCTGGGGTCGAAAATCGATGAAAAACTTTAAAAGGGCAACGTTCCAAGAAGACAATTTCAAGAGGTTTATTGTACTCACTGGTTTTTTTCCTGTTTTTTGTTTAAGAGAACTAAAAACGGTGTGGCAAAATGCTGAACATTAGGAATTATTAAAGACATGCAAATCCAAATTACAAAAACCTATCAGCTCACACCAGTCAGAATGGCCACCAGCAAAAATTCTGCAAACAATAAATGCTGAAGGAGTTGTGCAGAAATGCGTATGCTCGGTTCAAAGAGGGACATGGTAAGAGCCAGTAATGAAAACACAAAGGTTATTCTTTGAAAAGGTAAATATTGAGCTACCATTCAATCAAGCCTACCCACTGCCGGGCCTATCGCCTGAGAGGATGAGAATCCAAAAGTCACAGGCTGGCAATCCTGCACTCCAGCAATATTTACCATAGGCAACACTTGGAAGCATCGAAAGTGTCCATCCACAGAGGAATGCACAAAGAAGAAGTGGTCCATATACACAACGGAATACGACTCCAATAAAAAATATACATTCAATTTAAAAAACAAACATAAGTAAGGAGACATCAGCATTTGGGGGTTTATCCAGGCACATTCCTCTCTAATTTATAACCGAGGAAAACCACTGGCAGGAAGGTCTGTTTCCCTAGTTACCAGAGTGGGAATAGCAGAAATGCTGCCGCCCTCTGCCCGTTACCTGCAACAGAAGCTTTAAAACCTGTGCTAAGTGTCACTTCATATGCACAAGTACTGCTGGGCTGTAAATGAAACCTGCCCTCAAAATGTCTTGAGGGAGGTAATGGCCAAAATATCTCAAAATGTGGCACGTACTTCAAGAAAACAATATGAAGACGTAAGCTGTACTCAAAGTTTTAAGAAAAAAAGGAAATGCCGGAAAGGTCAATTTCAAGCGATTATGAGATGCATGCAAATCCAACCGCAAACAGGTACCAGCTCACACCAGTGAGAATAAACTTCAGCAAAAATCTACAAGCAATAAATGCTGAAGGGTTTGTGGAGAAGTGCATACCCTCAACGTTAAGTGGGACGTGACCTGGTAAGAGCCACTAATGAGAGCAGAATGGAGGTGCCTTTACATGGTAAACATTTTGCTACCATATGATCCAGCAGGCCCACTCCTGGGCCTATAAACTAAGAAGACAGAATTGGAAAGACACAGGCAGGCAAATCTGCACCGCAGCCGTATTACAATAGCCAAGACATGGAAGCAACCAATAAGTCCATCAACAGATGAGTGGACAAAGAAGAACTGGTACATGTACAGATGGAATATCAGACAAGGAAAAAAATGACACAATGCCATTTGGAGCACCGTAGATGAGTCTAGAGGTGATCACGCAACTTGTAGTAAGCCAGAAGGCGAAAGACACATATCCTATGATATCACTGATAGGTGTGACCTAAAAATTGATACCAGTGAAGATATTTCCACAGAGAAAGGCAATCACAGATTCATTAAACAACCTTATGTTTCAGCAATGGAAAGGTGTGAGGATTGGATACATGAGGTTGCTGGGGTTAACAGAGATATACAAACACAGGTGAAGTATATAATCACCAAAGACCTACGGAATACCAAGAGAAGACAACTCAACATTCTGTCGTAACCTACATGGGAAAAGGATCTGAAGAAGAACTGATATATGTATATGTGTAAAAGAACGACATCTTGCACACCTAGAACAAGCAAAACATTTTAATCAAACTTGCTGTGATAAGAAATTAAAATTAAATTAAAGAAACGAATAAGAAGTAGTGAGACATAAACTTAAGGGGCTCTTTCCTGGCACATTCCATTCAAATTTACAACCTAGAACAGGACATACATTGAGGCTCTGTTACCCTAGTAACCAGATTTGGTAAAGGAGAACTGCTCCCGCCTTGTGGCCGTTTCACACAACAGCAGCTCTAAACCCAGGGCTAACGGTTACTTGATATTCAAAATAATTGCAGGCCTGTAAATGACACGTGCCCTCAAAACAAATCCTTCGGTGATAAATCGAGCAAAAATCTCAAAAGACGTGTATATCTCAAAACGACAATTTCAAGAGGCATATTATATGCGCATTTTCCCTTCTGTTTCATTTATGTCTTTTTTCTTGTTAAAAAATGGCATGGAAATAGGCTCAACATCAGTAATTAATAAACCATGAAAATCCAGTGTACAAAGAGGTTCACTTCACAGCCGTCAGAATCATCATCACCAAAAAAGTCTACAAAGAATAAATGCTGAAGGGGTCATAGAGAGCTGCGTACCTGCTAGCTGCTGGTGGGATGTAACCTGGTAAGAGCCAATAGTGAGAACAGAATGGAGGTGCGTTTAAAGGTAAAAATTGAGCCACCATGTTATCTGGTAGGCCCTTTCATACGCCTATCACCTGAGTAGACCAGAATCAAAAAGACACAGGCTGGCAATCCTGCACTGCAGCATCATTTAACATAGCCAAGACGTGGAAGAAACTAAAATGTCCAGCAACAGAAAAATGAACAAAGAAAAAGTGTCCATGTACACAATGCAATATTAGCCATGGAAAACAATGAAACAGTGCCGTTTGCACCACCATAGAAAGACCTACAGTTAAACCCCCAATTTTAAGTAAGGAAGAAACCGAAAAACAGATAATCTATCATATCAATTATAGGTGTTACCTAAAAATTGATACCCATGAAATTATTTCCAAGAGGAGGACACGCATGGATTAGGAAAACAAAACTATGTTTAACCAAATGCAAAAGTGTAAGGAATGGATGAATTAGCAGATGGGGGTTTACAGACATGTACTGACACATATGAAATATATGTCACAAAATAACTATGGAATACCAAGAGAGGTGTACTCAACACTCTCTAATAACCTACACGGGAAAGGATCCACAGATGAATAGTTAGATACATAGGTATAATGAATCAGATTTTGTACACCTAAAAGAAAAAACATTTTTATCAACTTTGCTCTGATAATCAGTCAAAATTAAATTTAAATAACAAACAAGAAGTAAGGAGATATAAGCTCTTGGGGGTTTGCCCTGGCACATTCCACTCTAACTTGCAGCCTACTAACAGGATTTCCAGAAAAGCTCTGTTGCCCCCAAAACCTCGAGTTGGAAATGCAGAAGTGCTGCCGCCTTGTGGCTGTTTTCCGCAAGAGTGGACTTAAACCCACAGCTAACAGTCACTTAACATTCACAAGGACACAGGGCTGTAAGGACACCTGCCGTCCAAAAATTGTGGTGAGGTAGGGAATGGACAAAAAAATTCAAAACTGGTAAAATTTTCAAGGAGATAGTACGAAGAGGTAAGTTTTACTCACTCTTTTTAGAAAACAAGGAAAATGGATAAAAGCTCAACATCAGGAATTATGAGACTCATGCAACTCGAACCTACAAAAAGGTTTCAACTCACGCTAGTCAACTACCATCAGCAAAAGTTCTACAAACAATAAATGCTGAAGGGGTTTTAGAGAACTGTGTACCCTCTAGCTGCTGGTGAGATGTAAAGTGGTAACAGCCAATAATGAGAACAGAAAGGAGCTGCATTTCAAAGTAAAAATTGAGCCACCGTTCCATCCAGCAGGCCCACCGCTGAGCCTCTCGCCTCAGAAGACCAGAGTCACGAAGGCACAGGCTGCAACAGCTGCACTGCAGGAATTTTCCCAATAGCCAAGACACGGAAGCAGGCAAAATGTCCATCAACAGATGAATGGATAAAAAACAAGTGGTCCATGTACACAATGAACATTAGCCATGGACAAAAATGAAACACTGCTCTTTGAGGCACCATAGAGGAGCCTAGAGATAATCACAGAACATGAAGTAAGTCGGAAAGCAAAAGACACAAACTATGATATCACTTATAGGCGTTATCTAACAACTGACACAAGTGAACATACTTCCACAGAGAAAGACACTCACAGACTTAGGAAACATACTATGCTTATCTAAAAGGAAAGGTGCGGGTAATAGGTAAATTAAGATTAAGGTTGCCATTCGTGTACAAATACCTATTAAATACATATATCAAAAAGACAGACCATATAGCAAGGGAGGTCTACCGAACACGCTGCAGTAATTTACATGAGAAGAGGATCTGTACATTAACATATATATATATGTATATATATATATATATATATATATGAAAAAATCAATCAGATTGTGTATACCTAGGACAACCAATATTCTAATGATTATCCCGATTAAAAAAACTAAAACAAAGAACAAGAAATAAAGTGACATAAACTTATGGGTTTTTTTTACTGGCACATTCCCTTCTAATTTACACCCTGGCAACAGGACTTCCAAAAAGGCTCTGCTGACCTAGTAACCAGATTTGGGAATGGAGAAATGCTGCCCCCTTGTGGCCGTTTCCCAAACAGCAGCTTTAAACCCAGTGCTAATGGTCACTAAATATTCACACTCATTTCAGGCATGTAAATGACACCTGCACTCCAAAAACATCCTGGGGTCGAAAATCGATGAAAAACTTTAAAAGGGCAACGTTCCAAGAAGACAATTTCAAGAGGTTTATTGTACTCACTGGTTTTTTTCCTGTTTTTTGTTTAAGAGAACTAAAAACGGTGTGGCAAAATGCTGAACATTAGGAATTATTAAAGACATGCAAATCCAAATTACAAAAACCTATCAGCTCACACCAGTCAGAATGGCCACCAGCAAAAATTCTGCAAACAATAAATGCTGAAGGAGTTGTGCAGAAATGCGTATGCTCGGTTCAAAGAGGGACATGGTAAGAGCCAGTAATGAAAACACAAAGGTTATTCTTTGAAAAGGTAAATATTGAGCTACCATTCAATCAAGCCTACCCACTGCCGGGCCTATCGCCTGAGAGGATGAGAATCCAAAAGTCACAGGCTGGCAATCCTGCACTCCAGCAATATTTACCATAGGCAACACTTGGAAGCATCGAAAGTGTCCATCCACAGAGGAATGCACAAAGAAGAAGTGGTCCATATACACAACGGAATACGACTCCAATAAAAAATATACATTCAATTTAAAAAACAAACATAAGTAAGGAGACATCAGCATTTGGGGGTTTATCCAGGCACATTCCTCTCTAATTTATAACCGAGGAAAACCACTGGCAGGAAGGTCTGTTTCCCTAGTTACCAGAGTGGGAATAGCAGAAATGCTGCCGCCCTCTGCCCGTTACCTGCAACAGAAGCTTTAAAACCTGTGCTAAGTGTCACTTCATATGCACAAGTACTGCTGGGCTGTAAATGAAACCTGCCCTCAAAATGTCTTGAGGGAGGTAATGGCCAAAATATCTCAAAATGTGGCACGTACTTCAAGAAAACAATATGAAGACGTAAGCTGTACTCAAAGTTTTAAGAAAAAAAGGAAATGCCGGAAAGGTCAATTTCAAGCGATTATGAGATGCATGCAAATCCAACCGCAAACAGGTACCAGCTCACACCAGTGAGAATAAACTTCAGCAAAAATCTACAAGCAATAAATGCTGAAGGGTTTGTGGAGAAGTGCATACCCTCAACGTTAAGTGGGACGTGACCTGGTAAGAGCCACTAATGAGAGCAGAATGGAGGTGCCTTTACATGGTAAACATTTTGCTACCATATGATCCAGCAGGCCCACTCCTGGGCCTATAAACTAAGAAGACAGAATTGGAAAGACACAGGCAGGCAAATCTGCACCGCAGCCGTATTACAATAGCCAAGACATGGAAGCAACCAATAAGTCCATCAACAGATGAGTGGACAAAGAAGAACTGGTACATGTACAGATGGAATATCAGACAAGGAAAAAAATGACACAATGCCATTTGGAGCACCGTAGATGAGTCTAGAGGTGATCACGCAACTTGTAGTAAGCCAGAAGGCGAAAGACACATATCCTATGATATCACTGATAGGTGTGACCTAAAAATTGATACCAGTGAAGATATTTCCACAGAGAAAGGCAATCACAGATTCATTAAACAACCTTATGTTTCAGCAATGGAAAGGTGTGAGGATTGGATACATGAGGTTGCTGGGGTTAACAGAGATATACAAACACAGGTGAAGTATATAATCACCAAAGACCTACGGAATACCAAGAGAAGACAACTCAACATTCTGTCGTAACCTACATGGGAAAAGGATCTGAAGAAGAACTGATATATGTATATGTGTAAAAGAACGACATCTTGCACACCTAGAACAAGCAAAACATTTTAATCAAACTTGCTGTGATAAGAAATTAAAATTAAATTAAAGAAACGAATAAGAAGTAGTGAGACATAAACTTAAGGGGCTCTTTCCTGGCACATTCCATTCAAATTTACAACCTAGAACAGGACATACATTGAGGCTCTGTTACCCTAGTAACCAGATTTGGTAAAGGAGAACTGCTCCCGCCTTGTGGCCGTTTCACACAACAGCAGCTCTAAACCCAGGGCTAACGGTTACTTGATATTCAAAATAATTGCAGGCCTGTAAATGACACGTGCCCTCAAAACAAATCCTTCGGTGATAAATCGAGCAAAAATCTCAAAAGACGTGTATATCTCAAAACGACAATTTCAAGAGGCATATTATATGCGCATTTTCCCTTCTGTTTCATTTATGTCTTTTTTCTTGTTAAAAAATGGCATGGAAATAGGCTCAACATCAGTAATTAATAAACCATGAAAATCCAGTGTACAAAGAGGTTCACTTCACAGCCGTCAGAATCATCATCACCAAAAAAGTCTACAAAGAATAAATGCTGAAGGGGTCATAGAGAGCTGCGTACCTGCTAGCTGCTGGTGGGATGTAACCTGGTAAGAGCCAATAGTGAGAACAGAATGGAGGTGCGTTTAAAGGTAAAAATTGAGCCACCATGTTATCTGGTAGGCCCTTTCATACGCCTATCACCTGAGTAGACCAGAATCAAAAAGACACAGGCTGGCAATCCTGCACTGCAGCATCATTTAACATAGCCAAGACGTGGAAGAAACTAAAATGTCCAGCAACAGAAAAATGAACAAAGAAAAAGTGTCCATGTACACAATGCAATATTAGCCATGGAAAACAATGAAACAGTGCCGTTTGCACCACCATAGAAAGACCTACAGTTAAACCCCCAATTTTAAGTAAGGAAGAAACCGAAAAACAGATAATCTATCATATCAATTATAGGTGTTACCTAAAAATTGATACCCATGAAATTATTTCCAAGAGGAGGACACGCATGGATTAGGAAAACAAAACTATGTTTAACCAAATGCAAAAGTGTAAGGAATGGATGAATTAGCAGATGGGGGTTTACAGACATGTACTGACACATATGAAATATATGTCACAAAATAACTATGGAATACCAAGAGAGGTGTACTCAACACTCTCTAATAACCTACACGGGAAAGGATCCACAGATGAATAGTTAGATACATAGGTATAATGAATCAGATTTTGTACACCTAAAAGAAAAAACATTTTTATCAACTTTGCTCTGATAATCAGTCAAAATTAAATTTAAATAACAAACAAGAAGTAAGGAGATATAAGCTCTTGGGGGTTTGCCCTGGCACATTCCACTCTAACTTGCAGCCTACTAACAGGATTTCCAGAAAAGCTCTGTTGCCCCCAAAACCTCGAGTTGGAAATGCAGAAGTGCTGCCGCCTTGTGGCTGTTTTCCGCAAGAGTGGACTTAAACCCACAGCTAACAGTCACTTAACATTCACAAGGACACAGGGCTGTAAGGACACCTGCCGTCCAAAAATTGTGGTGAGGTAGGGAATGGACAAAAAAATTCAAAACTGGTAAAATTTTCAAGGAGATAGTACGAAGAGGTAAGTTTTACTCACTCTTTTTAGAAAACAAGGAAAATGGATAAAAGCTCAACATCAGGAATTATGAGACTCATGCAACTCGAACCTACAAAAAGGTTTCAGCTCACGCTAGTCAACTACCATCAGCAAAAGTTCTACAAACAATAAATGCTGAAGGGGTTTTAGAGAACTGTGTACCCTCTAGCTGCTGGTGAGATGTAAAGTGGTAACAGCCAATAATGAGAACAAAAAGGAGCTGCATTTCAAAGTAAAAATTGAGCCACCGTTCCATCCAGCAGGCCCACCGCTGAGCCTCTCACCTCAGAAGACCAGAGTCACGAAGGCACAGGCTGCAACAGCTGCACTGCAGGAATTTTCCCAATAGCCAAGACACGGAAGCAGGCAAAATGTCCATCAACAGATGAATGGGTAAAAAACAAGTGGTCCATGTACACAATGAACATTAGCCATGGACAAAAATGAAACACTGCTCTTTGAGGCACCATAGAGGAGCCTAGAGATAATCACAGAACATGAAGTAAGTCGGAAAGCAAAAGACACAAACTATGATATCACTTATAGGCGTTATCTAACAACTGACACAAGTGAACATACTTCCACAGAGAAAGACACTCACAGACTTAGGAAACATACTATGCTTATCTAAAAGGAAAGGTGCGGGTAATAGGTAAATTAAGATTAAGGTTGCCATTCGTGTACAAATACCTATTAAATACATATATCAAAAAGACAGACCATATAGCAAGGGAGGTCTACCGAACACGCTGCAGTAATTTACATGAGAAGAGGATCTGTACATTAACATATATATATATGTATATATATATATATATATATATATATGAAAAAATCAATCAGATTGTGTATACCTAGGACAACCAATATTCTAATGATTATCCCGATTAAAAAAACTAAAACAAAGAACAAGAAATAAAGTGACATAAACTTATGGGTTTTTTTTACTGGCACATTCCCTTCTAATTTACACCCTGGCAACAGGACTTCCAAAAAGGCTCTGCTGACCTAGTAACCAGATTTGGGAATGGAGAAATGCTGCCCCCTTGTGGCCGTTTCCCAAACAGCAGCTTTAAACCCAGTGCTAATGGTCACTAAATATTCACACTCATTTCAGGCATGTAAATGACACCTGCACTCCAAAAACATCCTGGGGTCGAAAATCGATGAAAAACTTTAAAAGGGCAACGTTCCAAGAAGACAATTTCAAGAGGTTTATTGTACTCACTGGTTTTTTTCCTGTTTTTTGTTTAAGAGAACTAAAAACGGTGTGGCAAAATGCTGAACATTAGGAATTATTAAAGACATGCAAATCCAAATTACAAAAACCTATCAGCTCACACCAGTCAGAATGGCCACCAGCAAAAATTCTGCAAACAATAAATGCTGAAGGAGTTGTGCAGAAATGCGTATGCTCGGTTCAAAGAGGGACATGGTAAGAGCCAGTAATGAAAACACAAAGGTTATTCTTTGAAAAGGTAAATATTGAGCTACCATTCAATCAAGCCTACCCACTGCCGGGCCTATCGCCTGAGAGGATGAGAATCCAAAAGTCACAGGCTGGCAATCCTGCACTCCAGCAATATTTACCATAGGCAACACTTGGAAGCATCGAAAGTGTCCATCCACAGAGGAATGCACAAAGAAGAAGTGGTCCATATACACAACGGAATACGACTCCAATAAAAAATATACATTCAATTTAAAAAACAAACATAAGTAAGGAGACATCAGCATTTGGGGGTTTATCCAGGCACATTCCTCTCTAATTTATAACCGAGGAAAACCACTGGCAGGAAGGTCTGTTTCCCTAGTTACCAGAGTGGGAATAGCAGAAATGCTGCCGCCCTCTGCCCGTTACCTGCAACAGAAGCTTTAAAACCTGTGCTAAGTGTCACTTCATATGCACAAGTACTGCTGGGCTGTAAATGAAACCTGCCCTCAAAATGTCTTGAGGGAGGTAATGGCCAAAATATCTCAAAATGTGGCACGTACTTCAAGAAAACAATATGAAGACGTAAGCTGTACTCAAAGTTTTAAGAAAAAAAGGAAATGCCGGAAAGGTCAATTTCAAGCGATTATGAGATGCATGCAAATCCAACCGCAAACAGGTACCAGCTCACACCAGTGAGAATAAACTTCAGCAAAAATCTACAAGCAATAAATGCTGAAGGGTTTGTGGAGAAGTGCATACCCTCAACGTTAAGTGGGACGTGACCTGGTAAGAGCCACTAATGAGAGCAGAATGGAGGTGCCTTTACATGGTAAACATTTTGCTACCATATGATCCAGCAGGCCCACTCCTGGGCCTATAAACTAAGAAGACAGAATTGGAAAGACACAGGCAGGCAAATCTGCACCGCAGCCGTATTACAATAGCCAAGACATGGAAGCAACCAATAAGTCCATCAACAGATGAGTGGACAAAGAAGAACTGGTACATGTACAGATGGAATATCAGACAAGGAAAAAAATGACACAATGCCATTTGGAGCACCGTAGATGAGTCTAGAGGTGATCACGCAACTTGTAGTAAGCCAGAAGGCGAAAGACACATATCCTATGATATCACTGATAGGTGTGACCTAAAAATTGATACCAGTGAAGATATTTCCACAGAGAAAGGCAATCACAGATTCATTAAACAACCTTATGTTTCAGCAATGGAAAGGTGTGAGGATTGGATACATGAGGTTGCTGGGGTTAACAGAGATATACAAACACAGGTGAAGTATATAATCACCAAAGACCTACGGAATACCAAGAGAAGACAACTCAACATTCTGTCGTAACCTACATGGGAAAAGGATCTGAAGAAGAACTGATATATGTATATGTGTAAAAGAACGACATCTTGCACACCTAGAACAAGCAAAACATTTTAATCAAACTTGCTGTGATAAGAAATTAAAATTAAATTAAAGAAACGAATAAGAAGTAGTGAGACATAAACTTAAGGGGCTCTTTCCTGGCACATTCCATTCAAATTTACAACCTAGAACAGGACATACATTGAGGCTCTGTTACCCTAGTAACCAGATTTGGTAAAGGAGAACTGCTCCCGCCTTGTGGCCGTTTCACACAACAGCAGCTCTAAACCCAGGGCTAACGGTTACTTGATATTCAAAATAATTGCAGGCCTGTAAATGACACGTGCCCTCAAAACAAATCCTTCGGTGATAAATCGAGCAAAAATCTCAAAAGACGTGTATATCTCAAAACGACAATTTCAAGAGGCATATTATATGCGCATTTTCCCTTCTGTTTCATTTATGTCTTTTTTCTTGTTAAAAAATGGCATGGAAATAGGCTCAACATCAGTAATTAATAAACCATGAAAATCCAGTGTACAAAGAGGTTCACTTCACAGCCGTCAGAATCATCATCACCAAAAAAGTCTACAAAGAATAAATGCTGAAGGGGTCATAGAGAGCTGCGTACCTGCTAGCTGCTGGTGGGATGTAACCTGGTAAGAGCCAATAGTGAGAACAGAATGGAGGTGCGTTTAAAGGTAAAAATTGAGCCACCATGTTATCTGGTAGGCCCTTTCATACGCCTATCACCTGAGTAGACCAGAATCAAAAAGACACAGGCTGGCAATCCTGCACTGCAGCATCATTTAACATAGCCAAGACGTGGAAGAAACTAAAATGTCCAGCAACAGAAAAATGAACAAAGAAAAAGTGTCCATGTACACAATGCAATATTAGCCATGGAAAACAATGAAACAGTGCCGTTTGCACCACCATAGAAAGACCTACAGTTAAACCCCCAATTTTAAGTAAGGAAGAAACCGAAAAACAGATAATCTATCATATCAATTATAGGTGTTACCTAAAAATTGATACCCATGAAATTATTTCCAAGAGGAGGACACGCATGGATTAGGAAAACAAAACTATGTTTAACCAAATGCAAAAGTGTAAGGAATGGATGAATTAGCAGATGGGGGTTTACAGACATGTACTGACACATATGAAATATATGTCACAAAATAACTATGGAATACCAAGAGAGGTGTACTCAACACTCTCTAATAACCTACACGGGAAAGGATCCACAGATGAATAGTTAGATACATAGGTATAATGAATCAGATTTTGTACACCTAAAAGAAAAAACATTTTTATCAACTTTGCTCTGATAATCAGTCAAAATTAAATTTAAATAACAAACAAGAAGTAAGGAGATATAAGCTCTTGGGGGTTTGCCCTGGCACATTCCACTCTAACTTGCAGCCTACTAACAGGATTTCCAGAAAAGCTCTGTTGCCCCCAAAACCTCGAGTTGGAAATGCAGAAGTGCTGCCGCCTTGTGGCTGTTTTCCGCAAGAGTGGACTTAAACCCACAGCTAACAGTCACTTAACATTCACAAGGACACAGGGCTGTAAGGACACCTGCCGTCCAAAAATTGTGGTGAGGTAGGGAATGGACAAAAAAATTCAAAACTGGTAAAATTTTCAAGGAGATAGTACGAAGAGGTAAGTTTTACTCACTCTTTTTAGAAAACAAGGAAAATGGATAAAAGCTCAACATCAGGAATTATGAGACTCATGCAACTCGAACCTACAAAAAGGTTTCAACTCACGCTAGTCAACTACCATCAGCAAAAGTTCTACAAACAATAAATGCTGAAGGGGTTTTAGAGAACTGTGTACCCTCTAGCTGCTGGTGAGATGTAAAGTGGTAACAGCCAATAATGAGAACAGAAAGGAGCTGCATTTCAAAGTAAAAATTGAGCCACCGTTCCATCCAGCAGGCCCACCGCTGAGCCTCTCGCCTCAGAAGACCAGAGTCACGAAGGCACAGGCTGCAACAGCTGCACTGCAGGAATTTTCCCAATAGCCAAGACACGGAAGCAGGCAAAATGTCCATCAACAGATGAATGGATAAAAAACAAGTGGTCCATGTACACAATGAACATTAGCCATGGACAAAAATGAAACACTGCTCTTTGAGGCACCATAGAGGAGCCTAGAGATAATCACAGAACATGAAGTAAGTCGGAAAGCAAAAGACACAAACTATGATATCACTTATAGGCGTTATCTAACAACTGACACAAGTGAACATACTTCCACAGAGAAAGACACTCACAGACTTAGGAAACATACTATGCTTATCTAAAAGGAAAGGTGCGGGTAATAGGTAAATTAAGATTAAGGTTGCCATTCGTGTACAAATACCTATTAAATACATATATCAAAAAGACAGACCATATAGCAAGGGAGGTCTACCGAACACGCTGCAGTAATTTACATGAGAAGAGGATCTGTACATTAACATATATATATATGTATATATATATATATATATATATATGAAAAAATCAATCAGATTGTGTATACCTAGGACAACCAATATTCTAATGATTATCCCGATTAAAAAAACTAAAACAAAGAACAAGAAATAAAGTGACATAAACTTATGGGTTTTTTTTACTGGCACATTCCCTTCTAATTTACACCCTGGCAACAGGACTTCCAAAAAGGCTCTGCTGACCTAGTAACCAGATTTGGGAATGGAGAAATGCTGCCCCCTTGTGGCCGTTTCCCAAACAGCAGCTTTAAACCCAGTGCTAATGGTCACTAAATATTCACACTCATTTCAGGCATGTAAATGACACCTGCACTCCAAAAACATCCTGGGGTCGAAAATCGATGAAAAACTTTAAAAGGGCAACGTTCCAAGAAGACAATTTCAAGAGGTTTATTGTACTCACTGGTTTTTTTCCTGTTTTTTGTTTAAGAGAACTAAAAACGGTGTGGCAAAATGCTGAACATTAGGAATTATTAAAGACATGCAAATCCAAATTACAAAAACCTATCAGCTCACACCAGTCAGAATGGCCACCAGCAAAAATTCTGCAAACAATAAATGCTGAAGGAGTTGTGCAGAAATGCGTATGCTCGGTTCAAAGAGGGACATGGTAAGAGCCAGTAATGAAAACACAAAGGTTATTCTTTGAAAAGGTAAATATTGAGCTACCATTCAATCAAGCCTACCCACTGCCGGGCCTATCGCCTGAGAGGATGAGAATCCAAAAGTCACAGGCTGGCAATCCTGCACTCCAGCAATATTTACCATAGGCAACACTTGGAAGCATCGAAAGTGTCCATCCACAGAGGAATGCACAAAGAAGAAGTGGTCCATATACACAACGGAATACGACTCCAATAAAAAATATACATTCAATTTAAAAAACAAACATAAGTAAGGAGACATCAGCATTTGGGGGTTTATCCAGGCACATTCCTCTCTAATTTATAACCGAGGAAAACCACTGGCAGGAAGGTCTGTTTCCCTAGTTACCAGAGTGGGAATAGCAGAAATGCTGCCGCCCTCTGCCCGTTACCTGCAACAGAAGCTTTAAAACCTGTGCTAAGTGTCACTTCATATGCACAAGTACTGCTGGGCTGTAAATGAAACCTGCCCTCAAAATGTCTTGAGGGAGGTAATGGCCAAAATATCTCAAAATGTGGCACGTACTTCAAGAAAACAATATGAAGACGTAAGCTGTACTCAAAGTTTTAAGAAAAAAAGGAAATGCCGGAAAGGTCAATTTCAAGCGATTATGAGATGCATGCAAATCCAACCGCAAACAGGTACCAGCTCACACCAGTGAGAATAAACTTCAGCAAAAATCTACAAGCAATAAATGCTGAAGGGTTTGTGGAGAAGTGCATACCCTCAACGTTAAGTGGGACGTGACCTGGTAAGAGCCACTAATGAGAGCAGAATGGAGGTGCCTTTACATGGTAAACATTTTGCTACCATATGATCCAGCAGGCCCACTCCTGGGCCTATAAACTAAGAAGACAGAATTGGAAAGACACAGGCAGGCAAATCTGCACCGCAGCCGTATTACAATAGCCAAGACATGGAAGCAACCAATAAGTCCATCAACAGATGAGTGGACAAAGAAGAACTGGTACATGTACAGATGGAATATCAGACAAGGAAAAAAATGACACAATGCCATTTGGAGCACCGTAGATGAGTCTAGAGGTGATCACGCAACTTGTAGTAAGCCAGAAGGCGAAAGACACATATCCTATGATATCACTGATAGGTGTGACCTAAAAATTGATACCAGTGAAGATATTTCCACAGAGAAAGGCAATCACAGATTCATTAAACAACCTTATGTTTCAGCAATGGAAAGGTGTGAGGATTGGATACATGAGGTTGCTGGGGTTAACAGAGATATACAAACACAGGTGAAGTATATAATCACCAAAGACCTACGGAATACCAAGAGAAGACAACTCAACATTCTGTCGTAACCTACATGGGAAAAGGATCTGAAGAAGAACTGATATATGTATATGTGTAAAAGAACGACATCTTGCACACCTAGAACAAGCAAAACATTTTAATCAAACTTGCTGTGATAAGAAATTAAAATTAAATTAAAGAAACGAATAAGAAGTAGTGAGACATAAACTTAAGGGGCTCTTTCCTGGCACATTCCATTCAAATTTACAACCTAGAACAGGACATACATTGAGGCTCTGTTACCCTAGTAACCAGATTTGGTAAAGGAGAACTGCTCCCGCCTTGTGGCCGTTTCACACAACAGCAGCTCTAAACCCAGGGCTAACGGTTACTTGATATTCAAAATAATTGCAGGCCTGTAAATGACACGTGCCCTCAAAACAAATCCTTCGGTGATAAATCGAGCAAAAATCTCAAAAGACGTGTATATCTCAAAACGACAATTTCAAGAGGCATATTATATGCGCATTTTCCCTTCTGTTTCATTTATGTCTTTTTTCTTGTTAAAAAATGGCATGGAAATAGGCTCAACATCAGTAATTAATAAACCATGAAAATCCAGTGTACAAAGAGGTTCACTTCACAGCCGTCAGAATCATCATCACCAAAAAAGTCTACAAAGAATAAATGCTGAAGGGGTCATAGAGAGCTGCGTACCTGCTAGCTGCTGGTGGGATGTAACCTGGTAAGAGCCAATAGTGAGAACAGAATGGAGGTGCGTTTAAAGGTAAAAATTGAGCCACCATGTTATCTGGTAGGCCCTTTCATACGCCTATCACCTGAGTAGACCAGAATCAAAAAGACACAGGCTGGCAATCCTGCACTGCAGCATCATTTAACATAGCCAAGACGTGGAAGAAACTAAAATGTCCAGCAACAGAAAAATGAACAAAGAAAAAGTGTCCATGTACACAATGCAATATTAGCCATGGAAAACAATGAAACAGTGCCGTTTGCACCACCATAGAAAGACCTACAGTTAAACCCCCAATTTTAAGTAAGGAAGAAACCGAAAAACAGATAATCTATCATATCAATTATAGGTGTTACCTAAAAATTGATACCCATGAAATTATTTCCAAGAGGAGGACACGCATGGATTAGGAAAACAAAACTATGTTTAACCAAATGCAAAAGTGTAAGGAATGGATGAATTAGCAGATGGGGGTTTACAGACATGTACTGACACATATGAAATATATGTCACAAAATAACTATGGAATACCAAGAGAGGTGTACTCAACACTCTCTAATAACCTACACGGGAAAGGATCCACAGATGAATAGTTAGATACATAGGTATAATGAATCAGATTTTGTACACCTAAAAGAAAAAACATTTTTATCAACTTTGCTCTGATAATCAGTCAAAATTAAATTTAAATAACAAACAAGAAGTAAGGAGATATAAGCTCTTGGGGGTTTGCCCTGGCACATTCCACTCTAACTTGCAGCCTACTAACAGGATTTCCAGAAAAGCTCTGTTGCCCCCAAAACCTCGAGTTGGAAATGCAGAAGTGCTGCCGCCTTGTGGCTGTTTTCCGCAAGAGTGGACTTAAACCCACAGCTAACAGTCACTTAACATTCACAAGGACACAGGGCTGTAAGGACACCTGCCGTCCAAAAATTGTGGTGAGGTAGGGAATGGACAAAAAAATTCAAAACTGGTAAAATTTTCAAGGAGATAGTACGAAGAGGTAAGTTTTACTCACTCTTTTTAGAAAACAAGGAAAATGGATAAAAGCTCAACATCAGGAATTATGAGACTCATGCAACTCGAACCTACAAAAAGGTTTCAACTCACGCTAGTCAACTACCATCAGCAAAAGTTCTACAAACAATAAATGCTGAAGGGGTTTTAGAGAACTGTGTACCCTCTAGCTGCTGGTGAGATGTAAAGTGGTAACAGCCAATAATGAGAACAGAAAGGAGCTGCATTTCAAAGTAAAAATTGAGCCACCGTTCCATCCAGCAGGCCCACCGCTGAGCCTCTCGCCTCAGAAGACCAGAGTCACGAAGGCACAGGCTGCAACAGCTGCACTGCAGGAATTTTCCCAATAGCCAAGACACGGAAGCAGGCAAAATGTCCATCAACAGATGAATGGATAAAAAACAAGTGGTCCATGTACACAATGAACATTAGCCATGGACAAAAATGAAACACTGCTCTTTGAGGCACCATAGAGGAGCCTAGAGATAATCACAGAACATGAAGTAAGTCGGAAAGCAAAAGACACAAACTATGATATCACTTATAGGCGTTATCTAACAACTGACACAAGTGAACATACTTCCACAGAGAAAGACACTCACAGACTTAGGAAACATACTATGCTTATCTAAAAGGAAAGGTGCGGGTAATAGGTAAATTAAGATTAAGGTTGCCATTCGTGTACAAATACCTATTAAATACATATATCAAAAAGACAGACCATATAGCAAGGGAGGTCTACCGAACACGCTGCAGTAATTTACATGAGAAGAGGATCTGTACATTAACATATATATATATGTATATATATATATATATGAAAAAATCAATCAGATTGTGTATACCTAGGACAACCAATATTCTAATGATTATCCCGATTAAAAAAACTAAAACAAAGAACAAGAAATAAAGTGACATAAACTTATGGGTTTTTTTTACTGGCACATTCCCTTCTAATTTACACCCTGGCAACAGGACTTCCAAAAAGGCTCTGCTGACCTAGTAACCAGATTTGGGAATGGAGAAATGCTGCCCCCTTGTGGCCGTTTCCCAAACAGCAGCTTTAAACCCAGTGCTAATGGTCACTAAATATTCACACTCATTTCAGGCATGTAAATGACACCTGCACTCCAAAAACATCCTGGGGTCGAAAATCGATGAAAAACTTTAAAAGGGCAACGTTCCAAGAAGACAATTTCAAGAGGTTTATTGTACTCACTGGTTTTTTTCCTGTTTTTTGTTTAAGAGAACTAAAAACGGTGTGGCAAAATGCTGAACATTAGGAATTATTAAAGACATGCAAATCCAAATTACAAAAACCTATCAGCTCACACCAGTCAGAATGGCCACCAGCAAAAATTCTGCAAACAATAAATGCTGAAGGAGTTGTGCAGAAATGCGTATGCTCGGTTCAAAGAGGGACATGGTAAGAGCCAGTAATGAAAACACAAAGGTTATTCTTTGAAAAGGTAAATATTGAGCTACCATTCAATCAAGCCTACCCACTGCCGGGCCTATCGCCTGAGAGGATGAGAATCCAAAAGTCACAGGCTGGCAATCCTGCACTCCAGCAATATTTACCATAGGCAACACTTGGAAGCATCGAAAGTGTCCATCCACAGAGGAATGCACAAAGAAGAAGTGGTCCATATACACAACGGAATACGACTCCAATAAAAAATATACATTCAATTTAAAAAACAAACATAAGTAAGGAGACATCAGCATTTGGGGGTTTATCCAGGCACATTCCTCTCTAATTTATAACCGAGGAAAACCACTGGCAGGAAGGTCTGTTTCCCTAGTTACCAGAGTGGGAATAGCAGAAATGCTGCCGCCCTCTGCCCGTTACCTGCAACAGAAGCTTTAAAACCTGTGCTAAGTGTCACTTCATATGCACAAGTACTGCTGGGCTGTAAATGAAACCTGCCCTCAAAATGTCTTGAGGGAGGTAATGGCCAAAATATCTCAAAATGTGGCACGTACTTCAAGAAAACAATATGAAGACGTAAGCTGTACTCAAAGTTTTAAGAAAAAAAGGAAATGCCGGAAAGGTCAATTTCAAGCGATTATGAGATGCATGCAAATCCAACCGCAAACAGGTACCAGCTCACACCAGTGAGAATAAACTTCAGCAAAAATCTACAAGCAATAAATGCTGAAGGGTTTGTGGAGAAGTGCATACCCTCAACGTTAAGTGGGACGTGACCTGGTAAGAGCCACTAATGAGAGCAGAATGGAGGTGCCTTTACATGGTAAACATTTTGCTACCATATGATCCAGCAGGCCCACTCCTGGGCCTATAAACTAAGAAGACAGAATTGGAAAGACACAGGCAGGCAAATCTGCACCGCAGCCGTATTACAATAGCCAAGACATGGAAGCAACCAATAAGTCCATCAACAGATGAGTGGACAAAGAAGAACTGGTACATGTACAGATGGAATATCAGACAAGGAAAAAAATGACACAATGCCATTTGGAGCACCGTAGATGAGTCTAGAGGTGATCACGCAACTTGTAGTAAGCCAGAAGGCGAAAGACACATATCCTATGATATCACTGATAGGTGTGACCTAAAAATTGATACCAGTGAAGATATTTCCACAGAGAAAGGCAATCACAGATTCATTAAACAACCTTATGTTTCAGCAATGGAAAGGTGTGAGGATTGGATACATGAGGTTGCTGGGGTTAACAGAGATATACAAACACAGGTGAAGTATATAATCACCAAAGACCTACGGAATACCAAGAGAAGACAACTCAACATTCTGTCGTAACCTACATGGGAAAAGGATCTGAAGAAGAACTGATATATGTATATGTGTAAAAGAACGACATCTTGCACACCTAGAACAAGCAAAACATTTTAATCAAACTTGCTGTGATAAGAAATTAAAATTAAATTAAAGAAACGAATAAGAAGTAGTGAGACATAAACTTAAGGGGCTCTTTCCTGGCACATTCCATTCAAATTTACAACCTAGAACAGGACATACATTGAGGCTCTGTTACCCTAGTAACCAGATTTGGTAAAGGAGAACTGCTCCCGCCTTGTGGCCGTTTCACACAACAGCAGCTCTAAACCCAGGGCTAACGGTTACTTGATATTCAAAATAATTGCAGGCCTGTAAATGACACGTGCCCTCAAAACAAATCCTTCGGTGATAAATCGAGCAAAAATCTCAAAAGACGTGTATATCTCAAAACGACAATTTCAAGAGGCATATTATATGCGCATTTTCCCTTCTGTTTCATTTATGTCTTTTTTCTTGTTAAAAAATGGCATGGAAATAGGCTCAACATCAGTAATTAATAAACCATGAAAATCCAGTGTACAAAGAGGTTCACTTCACAGCCGTCAGAATCATCATCACCAAAAAAGTCTACAAAGAATAAATGCTGAAGGGGTCATAGAGAGCTGCGTACCTGCTAGCTGCTGGTGGGATGTAACCTGGTAAGAGCCAATAGTGAGAACAGAATGGAGGTGCGTTTAAAGGTAAAAATTGAGCCACCATGTTATCTGGTAGGCCCTTTCATACGCCTATCACCTGAGTAGACCAGAATCAAAAAGACACAGGCTGGCAATCCTGCACTGCAGCATCATTTAACATAGCCAAGACGTGGAAGAAACTAAAATGTCCAGCAACAGAAAAATGAACAAAGAAAAAGTGTCCATGTACACAATGCAATATTAGCCATGGAAAACAATGAAACAGTGCCGTTTGCACCACCATAGAAAGACCTACAGTTAAACCCCCAATTTTAAGTAAGGAAGAAACCGAAAAACAGATAATCTATCATATCAATTATAGGTGTTACCTAAAAATTGATACCCATGAAATTATTTCCAAGAGGAGGACACGCATGGATTAGGAAAACAAAACTATGTTTAACCAAATGCAAAAGTGTAAGGAATGGATGAATTAGCAGATGGGGGTTTACAGACATGTACTGACACATATGAAATATATGTCACAAAATAACTATGGAATACCAAGAGAGGTGTACTCAACACTCTCTAATAACCTACACGGGAAAGGATCCACAGATGAATAGTTAGATACATAGGTATAATGAATCAGATTTTGTACACCTAAAAGAAAAAACATTTTTATCAACTTTGCTCTGATAATCAGTCAAAATTAAATTTAAATAACAAACAAGAAGTAAGGAGATATAAGCTCTTGGGGGTTTGCCCTGGCACATTCCACTCTAACTTGCAGCCTACTAACAGGATTTCCAGAAAAGCTCTGTTGCCCCCAAAACCTCGAGTTGGAAATGCAGAAGTGCTGCCGCCTTGTGGCTGTTTTCCGCAAGAGTGGACTTAAACCCACAGCTAACAGTCACTTAACATTCACAAGGACACAGGGCTGTAAGGACACCTGCCGTCCAAAAATTGTGGTGAGGTAGGGAATGGACAAAAAAATTCAAAACTGGTAAAATTTTCAAGGAGATAGTACGAAGAGGTAAGTTTTACTCACTCTTTTTAGAAAACAAGGAAAATGGATAAAAGCTCAACATCAGGAATTATGAGACTCATGCAACTCGAACCTACAAAAAGGTTTCAACTCACGCTAGTCAACTACCATCAGCAAAAGTTCTACAAACAATAAATGCTGAAGGGGTTTTAGAGAACTGTGTACCCTCTAGCTGCTGGTGAGATGTAAAGTGGTAACAGCCAATAATGAGAACAGAAAGGAGCTGCATTTCAAAGTAAAAATTGAGCCACCGTTCCATCCAGCAGGCCCACCGCTGAGCCTCTCGCCTCAGAAGACCAGAGTCACGAAGGCACAGGCTGCAACAGCTGCACTGCAGGAATTTTCCCAATAGCCAAGACACGGAAGCAGGCAAAATGTCCATCAACAGATGAATGGATAAAAAACAAGTGGTCCATGTACACAATGAACATTAGCCATGGACAAAAATGAAACACTGCTCTTTGAGGCACCATAGAGGAGCCTAGAGATAATCACAGAACATGAAGTAAGTCGGAAAGCAAAAGACACAAACTATGATATCACTTATAGGCGTTATCTAACAACTGACACAAGTGAACATACTTCCACAGAGAAAGACACTCACAGACTTAGGAAACATACTATGCTTATCTAAAAGGAAAGGTGCGGGTAATAGGTAAATTAAGATTAAGGTTGCCATTCGTGTACAAATACCTATTAAATGCATATATCAAAAAGACAGACCATATAGCAAGGGAGGTCTACCGAACACGCTGCAGTAATTTACATGAGAAGAGGATCTGTACATTAACGTATATATATATGTATATATATATATATATGAAAAAATCAATCAGATTGTGTATACCTAGGACAACCAATATTCTAATGATTATCCCGATTAAAAAAACTAAAACAAAGAACAAGAAATAAAGTGACATAAACTTATGGGTTTTTTTTACTGGCACATTCCCTTCTAATTTACACCCTGGCAACAGGACTTCCAAAAAGGCTCTGCTGACCTAGTAACCAGATTTGGGAATGGAGAAATGCTGCCCCCTTGTGGCCGTTTCCCAAACAGCAGCTTTAAACCCAGTGCTAATGGTCACTAAATATTCACACTCATTTCAGGCATGTAAATGACACCTGCACTCCAAAAACATCCTGGGGTCGAAAATCGATGAAAAACTTTAAAAGGGCAACGTTCCAAGAAGACAATTTCAAGAGGTTTATTGTACTCACTGGTTTTTTTCCTGTTTTTTGTTTAAGAGAACTAAAAACGGTGTGGCAAAATGCTGAACATTAGGAATTATTAAAGACATGCAAATCCAAATTACAAAAACCTATCAGCTCACACCAGTCAGAATGGCCACCAGCAAAAATTCTGCAAACAATAAATGCTGAAGGAGTTGTGCAGAAATGCGTATGCTCGGTTCAAAGAGGGACATGGTAAGAGCCAGTAATGAAAACACAAAGGTTATTCTTTGAAAAGGTAAATATTGAGCTACCATTCAATCAAGCCTACCCACTGCCGGGCCTATCGCCTGAGAGGATGAGAATCCAAAAGTCACAGGCTGGCAATCCTGCACTCCAGCAATATTTACCATAGGCAACACTTGGAAGCATCGAAAGTGTCCATCCACAGAGGAATGCACAAAGAAGAAGTGGTCCATATACACAACGGAATACGACTCCAATAAAAAATATACATTCAATTTAAAAAACAAACATAAGTAAGGAGACATCAGCATTTGGGGGTTTATCCAGGCACATTCCTCTCTAATTTATAACCGAGGAAAACCACTGGCAGGAAGGTCTGTTTCCCTAGTTACCAGAGTGGGAATAGCAGAAATGCTGCCGCCCTCTGCCCGTTACCTGCAACAGAAGCTTTAAAACCTGTGCTAAGTGTCACTTCATATGCACAAGTACTGCTGGGCTGTAAATGAAACCTGCCCTCAAAATGTCTTGAGGGAGGTAATGGCCAAAATATCTCAAAATGTGGCACGTACTTCAAGAAAACAATATGAAGACGTAAGCTGTACTCAAAGTTTTAAGAAAAAAAGGAAATGCCGGAAAGGTCAATTTCAAGCGATTATGAGATGCATGCAAATCCAACCGCAAACAGGTACCAGCTCACACCAGTGAGAATAAACTTCAGCAAAAATCTACAAGCAATAAATGCTGAAGGGTTTGTGGAGAAGTGCATACCCTCAACGTTAAGTGGGACGTGACCTGGTAAGAGCCACTAATGAGAGCAGAATGGAGGTGCCTTTACATGGTAAACATTTTGCTACCATATGATCCAGCAGGCCCACTCCTGGGCCTATAAACTAAGAAGACAGAATTGGAAAGACACAGGCAGGCAAATCTGCACCGCAGCCGTATTACAATAGCCAAGACATGGAAGCAACCAATAAGTCCATCAACAGATGAGTGGACAAAGAAGAACTGGTACATGTACAGATGGAATATCAGACAAGGAAAAAAATGACACAATGCCATTTGGAGCACCGTAGATGAGTCTAGAGGTGATCACGCAACTTGTAGTAAGCCAGAAGGCGAAAGACACATATCCTATGATATCACTGATAGGTGTGACCTAAAAATTGATACCAGTGAAGATATTTCCACAGAGAAAGGCAATCACAGATTCATTAAACAACCTTATGTTTCAGCAATGGAAAGGTGTGAGGATTGGATACATGAGGTTGCTGGGGTTAACAGAGATATACAAACACAGGTGAAGTATATAATCACCAAAGACCTACGGAATACCAAGAGAAGACAACTCAACATTCTGTCGTAACCTACATGGGAAAAGGATCTGAAGAAGAACTGATATATGTATATGTGTAAAAGAACGACATCTTGCACACCTAGAACAAGCAAAACATTTTAATCAAACTTGCTGTGATAAGAAATTAAAATTAAATTAAAGAAACGAATAAGAAGTAGTGAGACATAAACTTAAGGGGCTCTTTCCTGGCACATTCCATTCAAATTTACAACCTAGAACAGGACATACATTGAGGCTCTGTTACCCTAGTAACCAGATTTGGTAAAGGAGAACTGCTCCCGCCTTGTGGCCGTTTCACACAACAGCAGCTCTAAACCCAGGGCTAACGGTTACTTGATATTCAAAATAATTGCAGGCCTGTAAATGACACGTGCCCTCAAAACAAATCCTTCGGTGATAAATCGAGCAAAAATCTCAAAAGACGTGTATATCTCAAAACGACAATTTCAAGAGGCATATTATATGCGCATTTTCCCTTCTGTTTCATTTATGTCTTTTTTCTTGTTAAAAAATGGCATGGAAATAGGCTCAACATCAGTAATTAATAAACCATGAAAATCCAGTGTACAAAGAGGTTCACTTCACAGCCGTCAGAATCATCATCACCAAAAAAGTCTACAAAGAATAAATGCTGAAGGGGTCATAGAGAGCTGCGTACCTGCTAGCTGCTGGTGGGATGTAACCTGGTAAGAGCCAATAGTGAGAACAGAATGGAGGTGCGTTTAAAGGTAAAAATTGAGCCACCATGTTATCTGGTAGGCCCTTTCATACGCCTATCACCTGAGTAGACCAGAATCAAAAAGACACAGGCTGGCAATCCTGCACTGCAGCATCATTTAACATAGCCAAGACGTGGAAGAAACTAAAATGTCCAGCAACAGAAAAATGAACAAAGAAAAAGTGTCCATGTACACAATGCAATATTAGCCATGGAAAACAATGAAACAGTGCCGTTTGCACCACCATAGAAAGACCTACAGTTAAACCCCCAATTTTAAGTAAGGAAGAAACCGAAAAACAGATAATCTATCATATCAATTATAGGTGTTACCTAAAAATTGATACCCATGAAATTATTTCCAAGAGGAGGACACGCATGGATTAGGAAAACAAAACTATGTTTAACCAAATGCAAAAGTGTAAGGAATGGATGAATTAGCAGATGGGGGTTTACAGACATGTACTGACACATATGAAATATATGTCACAAAATAACTATGGAATACCAAGAGAGGTGTACTCAACACTCTCTAATAACCTACACGGGAAAGGATCCACAGATGAATAGTTAGATACATAGGTATAATGAATCAGATTTTGTACACCTAAAAGAAAAAACATTTTTATCAACTTTGCTCTGATAATCAGTCAAAATTAAATTTAAATAACAAACAAGAAGTAAGGAGATATAAGCTCTTGGGGGTTTGCCCTGGCACATTCCACTCTAACTTGCAGCCTACTAACAGGATTTCCAGAAAAGCTCTGTTGCCCCCAAAACCTCGAGTTGGAAATGCAGAAGTGCTGCCGCCTTGTGGCTGTTTTCCGCAAGAGTGGACTTAAACCCACAGCTAACAGTCACTTAACATTCACAAGGACACAGGGCTGTAAGGACACCTGCCGTCCAAAAATTGTGGTGAGGTAGGGAATGGACAAAAAAATTCAAAACTGGTAAAATTTTCAAGGAGATAGTACGAAGAGGTAAGTTTTACTCACTCTTTTTAGAAAACAAGGAAAATGGATAAAAGCTCAACATCAGGAATTATGAGACTCATGCAACTCGAACCTACAAAAAGGTTTCAACTCACGCTAGTCAACTACCATCAGCAAAAGTTCTACAAACAATAAATGCTGAAGGGGTTTTAGAGAACTGTGTACCCTCTAGCTGCTGGTGAGATGTAAAGTGGTAACAGCCAATAATGAGAACAGAAAGGAGCTGCATTTCAAAGTAAAAATTGAGCCACCGTTCCATCCAGCAGGCCCACCGCTGAGCCTCTCGCCTCAGAAGACCAGAGTCACGAAGGCACAGGCTGCAACAGCTGCACTGCAGGAATTTTCCCAATAGCCAAGACACGGAAGCAGGCAAAATGTCCATCAACAGATGAATGGATAAAAAACAAGTGGTCCATGTACACAATGAACATTAGCCATGGACAAAAATGAAACACTGCTCTTTGAGGCACCATAGAGGAGCCTAGAGATAATCACAGAACATGAAGTAAGTCGGAAAGCAAAAGACACAAACTATGATATCACTTATAGGCGTTATCTAACAACTGACACAAGTGAACATACTTCCACAGAGAAAGACACTCACAGACTTAGGAAACATACTATGCTTATCTAAAAGGAAAGGTGCGGGTAATAGGTAAATTAAGATTAAGGTTGCCATTCGTGTACAAATACCTATTAAATACATATATCAAAAAGACAGACCATATAGCAAGGGAGGTCTACCGAACACGCTGCAGTAATTTACATGAGAAGAGGATCTGTACATTAACATATATATATATGTATATATATATATATATATATATATGAAAAAATCAATCAGATTGTGTATACCTAGGACAACCAATATTCTAATGATTATCCCGATTAAAAAAACTAAAACAAAGAACAAGAAATAAAGTGACATAAACTTATGGGTTTTTTTTACTGGCACATTCCCTTCTAATTTACACCCTGGCAACAGGACTTCCAAAAAGGCTCTGCTGACCTAGTAACCAGATTTGGGAATGGAGAAATGCTGCCCCCTTGTGGCCGTTTCCCAAACAGCAGCTTTAAACCCAGTGCTAATGGTCACTAAATATTCACACTCATTTCAGGCATGTAAATGACACCTGCACTCCAAAAACATCCTGGGGTCGAAAATCGATGAAAAACTTTAAAAGGGCAACGTTCCAAGAAGACAATTTCAAGAGGTTTATTGTACTCACTGGTTTTTTTCCTGTTTTTTGTTTAAGAGAACTAAAAACGGTGTGGCAAAATGCTGAACATTAGGAATTATTAAAGACATGCAAATCCAAATTACAAAAACCTATCAGCTCACACCAGTCAGAATGGCCACCAGCAAAAATTCTGCAAACAATAAATGCTGAAGGAGTTGTGCAGAAATGCGTATGCTCGGTTCAAAGAGGGACATGGTAAGAGCCAGTAATGAAAACACAAAGGTTATTCTTTGAAAAGGTAAATATTGAGCTACCATTCAATCAAGCCTACCCACTGCCGGGCCTATCGCCTGAGAGGATGAGAATCCAAAAGTCACAGGCTGGCAATCCTGCACTCCAGCAATATTTACCATAGGCAACACTTGGAAGCATCGAAAGTGTCCATCCACAGAGGAATGCACAAAGAAGAAGTGGTCCATATACACAACGGAATACGACTCCAATAAAAAATATACATTCAATTTAAAAAACAAACATAAGTAAGGAGACATCAGCATTTGGGGGTTTATCCAGGCACATTCCTCTCTAATTTATAACCGAGGAAAACCACTGGCAGGAAGGTCTGTTTCCCTAGTTACCAGAGTGGGAATAGCAGAAATGCTGCCGCCCTCTGCCCGTTACCTGCAACAGAAGCTTTAAAACCTGTGCTAAGTGTCACTTCATATGCACAAGTACTGCTGGGCTGTAAATGAAACCTGCCCTCAAAATGTCTTGAGGGAGGTAATGGCCAAAATATCTCAAAATGTGGCACGTACTTCAAGAAAACAATATGAAGACGTAAGCTGTACTCAAAGTTTTAAGAAAAAAAGGAAATGCCGGAAAGGTCAATTTCAAGCGATTATGAGATGCATGCAAATCCAACCGCAAACAGGTACCAGCTCACACCAGTGAGAATAAACTTCAGCAAAAATCTACAAGCAATAAATGCTGAAGGGTTTGTGGAGAAGTGCATACCCTCAACGTTAAGTGGGACGTGACCTGGTAAGAGCCACTAATGAGAGCAGAATGGAGGTGCCTTTACATGGTAAACATTTTGCTACCATATGATCCAGCAGGCCCACTCCTGGGCCTATAAACTAAGAAGACAGAATTGGAAAGACACAGGCAGGCAAATCTGCACCGCAGCCGTATTACAATAGCCAAGACATGGAAGCAACCAATAAGTCCATCAACAGATGAGTGGACAAAGAAGAACTGGTACATGTACAGATGGAATATCAGACAAGGAAAAAAATGACACAATGCCATTTGGAGCACCGTAGATGAGTCTAGAGGTGATCACGCAACTTGTAGTAAGCCAGAAGGCGAAAGACACATATCCTATGATATCACTGATAGGTGTGACCTAAAAATTGATACCAGTGAAGATATTTCCACAGAGAAAGGCAATCACAGATTCATTAAACAACCTTATGTTTCAGCAATGGAAAGGTGTGAGGATTGGATACATGAGGTTGCTGGGGTTAACAGAGATATACAAACACAGGTGAAGTATATAATCACCAAAGACCTACGGAATACCAAGAGAAGACAACTCAACATTCTGTCGTAACCTACATGGGAAAAGGATCTGAAGAAGAACTGATATATGTATATGTGTAAAAGAACGACATCTTGCACACCTAGAACAAGCAAAACATTTTAATCAAACTTGCTGTGATAAGAAATTAAAATTAAATTAAAGAAACGAATAAGAAGTAGTGAGACATAAACTTAAGGGGCTCTTTCCTGGCACATTCCATTCAAATTTACAACCTAGAACAGGACATACATTGAGGCTCTGTTACCCTAGTAACCAGATTTGGTAAAGGAGAACTGCTCCCGCCTTGTGGCCGTTTCACACAACAGCAGCTCTAAACCCAGGGCTAACGGTTACTTGATATTCAAAATAATTGCAGGCCTGTAAATGACACGTGCCCTCAAAACAAATCCTTCGGTGATAAATCGAGCAAAAATCTCAAAAGACGTGTATATCTCAAAACGACAATTTCAAGAGGCATATTATATGCGCATTTTCCCTTCTGTTTCATTTATGTCTTTTTTCTTGTTAAAAAATGGCATGGAAATAGGCTCAACATCAGTAATTAATAAACCATGAAAATCCAGTGTACAAAGAGGTTCACTTCACAGCCGTCAGAATCATCATCACCAAAAAAGTCTACAAAGAATAAATGCTGAAGGGGTCATAGAGAGCTGCGTACCTGCTAGCTGCTGGTGGGATGTAACCTGGTAAGAGCCAATAGTGAGAACAGAATGGAGGTGCGTTTAAAGGTAAAAATTGAGCCACCATGTTATCTGGTAGGCCCTTTCATACGCCTATCACCTGAGTAGACCAGAATCAAAAAGACACAGGCTGGCAATCCTGCACTGCAGCATCATTTAACATAGCCAAGACGTGGAAGAAACTAAAATGTCCAGCAACAGAAAAATGAACAAAGAAAAAGTGTCCATGTACACAATGCAATATTAGCCATGGAAAACAATGAAACAGTGCCGTTTGCACCACCATAGAAAGACCTACAGTTAAACCCCCAATTTTAAGTAAGGAAGAAACCGAAAAACAGATAATCTATCATATCAATTATAGGTGTTACCTAAAAATTGATACCCATGAAATTATTTCCAAGAGGAGGACACGCATGGATTAGGAAAACAAAACTATGTTTAACCAAATGCAAAAGTGTAAGGAATGGATGAATTAGCAGATGGGGGTTTACAGACATGTACTGACACATATGAAATATATGTCACAAAATAACTATGGAATACCAAGAGAGGTGTACTCAACACTCTCTAATAACCTACACGGGAAAGGATCCACAGATGAATAGTTAGATACATAGGTATAATGAATCAGATTTTGTACACCTAAAAGAAAAAACATTTTTATCAACTTTGCTCTGATAATCAGTCAAAATTAAATTTAAATAACAAACAAGAAGTAAGGAGATATAAGCTCTTGGGGGTTTGCCCTGGCACATTCCACTCTAACTTGCAGCCTACTAACAGGATTTCCAGAAAAGCTCTGTTGCCCCCAAAACCTCGAGTTGGAAATGCAGAAGTGCTGCCGCCTTGTGGCTGTTTTCCGCAAGAGTGGACTTAAACCCACAGCTAACAGTCACTTAACATTCACAAGGACACAGGGCTGTAAGGACACCTGCCGTCCAAAAATTGTGGTGAGGTAGGGAATGGACAAAAAAATTCAAAACTGGTAAAATTTTCAAGGAGATAGTACGAAGAGGTAAGTTTTACTCACTCTTTTTAGAAAACAAGGAAAATGGATAAAAGCTCAACATCAGGAATTATGAGACTCATGCAACTCGAACCTACAAAAAGGTTTCAGCTCACGCTAGTCAACTACCATCAGCAAAAGTTCTACAAACAATAAATGCTGAAGGGGTTTTAGAGAACTGTGTACCCTCTAGCTGCTGGTGAGATGTAAAGTGGTAACAGCCAATAATGAGAACAAAAAGGAGCTGCATTTCAAAGTAAAAATTGAGCCACCGTTCCATCCAGCAGGCCCACCGCTGAGCCTCTCACCTCAGAAGACCAGAGTCACGAAGGCACAGGCTGCAACAGCTGCACTGCAGGAATTTTCCCAATAGCCAAGACACGGAAGCAGGCAAAATGTCCATCAACAGATGAATGGGTAAAAAACAAGTGGTCCATGTACACAATGAACATTAGCCATGGACAAAAATGAAACACTGCTCTTTGAGGCACCATAGAGGAGCCTAGAGATAATCACAGAACATGAAGTAAGTCGGAAAGCAAAAGACACAAACTATGATATCACTTATAGGCGTTATCTAACAACTGACACAAGTGAACATACTTCCACAGAGAAAGACACTCACAGACTTAGGAAACATACTATGCTTATCTAAAAGGAAAGGTGCGGGTAATAGGTAAATTAAGATTAAGGTTGCCATTCGTGTACAAATACCTATTAAATACATATATCAAAAAGACAGACCATATAGCAAGGGAGGTCTACCGAACACGCTGCAGTAATTTACATGAGAAGAGGATCTGTACATTAACATATATATATATGTATATATATATATATATATATATATATGAAAAAATCAATCAGATTGTGTATACCTAGGACAACCAATATTCTAATGATTATCCCGATTAAAAAAACTAAAACAAAGAACAAGAAATAAAGTGACATAAACTTATGGGTTTTTTTTACTGGCACATTCCCTTCTAATTTACACCCTGGCAACAGGACTTCCAAAAAGGCTCTGCTGACCTAGTAACCAGATTTGGGAATGGAGAAATGCTGCCCCCTTGTGGCCGTTTCCCAAACAGCAGCTTTAAACCCAGTGCTAATGGTCACTAAATATTCACACTCATTTCAGGCATGTAAATGACACCTGCACTCCAAAAACATCCTGGGGTCGAAAATCGATGAAAAACTTTAAAAGGGCAACGTTCCAAGAAGACAATTTCAAGAGGTTTATTGTACTCACTGGTTTTTTTCCTGTTTTTTGTTTAAGAGAACTAAAAACGGTGTGGCAAAATGCTGAACATTAGGAATTATTAAAGACATGCAAATCCAAATTACAAAAACCTATCAGCTCACACCAGTCAGAATGGCCACCAGCAAAAATTCTGCAAACAATAAATGCTGAAGGAGCTGTGCAGAAATGCGTATGCTCGGTTCAAAGAGGGACATGGTAAGAGCCAGTAATGAAAACACAAAGGTTATTCTTTGAAAAGGTAAATATTGAGCTACCATTCAATCAAGCCTACCCACTGCCGGGCCTATCGCCTGAGAGGATGAGAATCCAAAAGTCACAGGCTGGCAATCCTGCACTCCAGCAATATTTACCATAGGCAACACTTGGAAGCATCGAAAGTGTCCATCCACAGAGGAATGCACAAAGAAGAAGTGGTCCATATACACAACGGAATACGACTCCAATAAAAAATATACATTCAATTTAAAAAACAAACATAAGTAAGGAGACATCAGCATTTGGGGGTTTATCCAGGCACATTCCTCTCTAATTTATAACCGAGGAAAACCACTGGCAGGAAGGTCTGTTTCCCTAGTTACCAGAGTGGGAATAGCAGAAATGCTGCCGCCCTCTGCCCGTTACCTGCAACAGAAGCTTTAAAACCTGTGCTAAGTGTCACTTCATATGCACAAGTACTGCTGGGCTGTAAATGAAACCTGCCCTCAAAATGTCTTGAGGGAGGTAATGGCCAAAATATCTCAAAATGTGGCACGTACTTCAAGAAAACAATATGAAGACGTAAGCTGTACTCAAAGTTTTAAGAAAAAAAGGAAATGCCGGAAAGGTCAATTTCAAGCGATTATGAGATGCATGCAAATCCAACCGCAAACAGGTACCAGCTCACACCAGTGAGAATAAACTTCAGCAAAAATCTACAAGCAATAAATGCTGAAGGGTTTGTGGAGAAGTGCATACCCTCAACGTTAAGTGGGACGTGACCTGGTAAGAGCCACTAATGAGAGCAGAATGGAGGTGCCTTTACATGGTAAACATTTTGCTACCATATGATCCAGCAGGCCCACTCCTGGGCCTATAAACTAAGAAGACAGAATTGGAAAGACACAGGCAGGCAAATCTGCACCGCAGCCGTATTACAATAGCCAAGACATGGAAGCAACCAATAAGTCCATCAACAGATGAGTGGACAAAGAAGAACTGGTACATGTACAGATGGAATATCAGACAAGGAAAAAAATGACACAATGCCATTTGGAGCACCGTAGATGAGTCTAGAGGTGATCACGCAACTTGTAGTAAGCCAGAAGGCGAAAGACACATATCCTATGATATCACTGATAGGTGTGACCTAAAAATTGATACCAGTGAAGATATTTCCACAGAGAAAGGCAATCACAGATTCATTAAACAACCTTATGTTTCAGCAATGGAAAGGTGTGAGGATTGGATACATGAGGTTGCTGGGGTTAACAGAGATATACAAACACAGGTGAAGTATATAATCACCAAAGACCTACGGAATACCAAGAGAAGACAACTCAACATTCTGTCGTAACCTACATGGGAAAAGGATCTGAAGAAGAACTGATATATGTATATGTGTAAAAGAACGACATCTTGCACACCTAGAACAAGCAAAACATTTTAATCAAACTTGCTGTGATAAGAAATTAAAATTAAATTAAAGAAACGAATAAGAAGTAGTGAGACATAAACTTAAGGGGCTCTTTCCTGGCACATTCCATTCAAATTTACAACCTAGAACAGGACATACATTGAGGCTCTGTTACCCTAGTAACCAGATTTGGTAAAGGAGAACTGCTCCCGCCTTGTGGCCGTTTCACACAACAGCAGCTCTAAACCCAGGGCTAACGGTTACTTGATATTCAAAATAATTGCAGGCCTGTAAATGACACGTGCCCTCAAAACAAATCCTTCGGTGATAAATCGAGCAAAAATCTCAAAAGACGTGTATATCTCAAAACGACAATTTCAAGAGGCATATTATATGCGCATTTTCCCTTCTGTTTCATTTATGTCTTTTTTCTTGTTAAAAAATGGCATGGAAATAGGCTCAACATCAGTAATTAATAAACCATGAAAATCCAGTGTACAAAGAGGTTCACTTCACAGCCGTCAGAATCATCATCACCAAAAAAGTCTACAAAGAATAAATGCTGAAGGGGTCATAGAGAGCTGCGTACCTGCTAGCTGCTGGTGGGATGTAACCTGGTAAGAGCCAATAGTGAGAACAGAATGGAGGTGCGTTTAAAGGTAAAAATTGAGCCACCATGTTATCTGGTAGGCCCTTTCATACGCCTATCACCTGAGTAGACCAGAATCAAAAAGACACAGGCTGGCAATCCTGCACTGCAGCATCATTTAACATAGCCAAGACGTGGAAGAAACTAAAATGTCCAGCAACAGAAAAATGAACAAAGAAAAAGTGTCCATGTACACAATGCAATATTAGCCATGGAAAACAATGAAACAGTGCCGTTTGCACCACCATAGAAAGACCTACAGTTAAACCCCCAATTTTAAGTAAGGAAGAAACCGAAAAACAGATAATCTATCATATCAATTATAGGTGTTACCTAAAAATTGATACCCATGAAATTATTTCCAAGAGGAGGACACGCATGGATTAGGAAAACAAAACTATGTTTAACCAAATGCAAAAGTGTAAGGAATGGATGAATTAGCAGATGGGGGTTTACAGACATGTACTGACACATATGAAATATATGTCACAAAATAACTATGGAATACCAAGAGAGGTGTACTCAACACTCTCTAATAACCTACACGGGAAAGGATCCACAGATGAATAGTTAGATACATAGGTATAATGAATCAGATTTTGTACACCTAAAAGAAAAAACATTTTTATCAACTTTGCTCTGATAATCAGTCAAAATTAAATTTAAATAACAAACAAGAAGTAAGGAGATATAAGCTCTTGGGGGTTTGCCCTGGCACATTCCACTCTAACTTGCAGCCTACTAACAGGATTTCCAGAAAAGCTCTGTTGCCCCCAAAACCTCGAGTTGGAAATGCAGAAGTGCTGCCGCCTTGTGGCTGTTTTCCGCAAGAGTGGACTTAAACCCACAGCTAACAGTCACTTAACATTCACAAGGACACAGGGCTGTAAGGACACCTGCCGTCCAAAAATTGTGGTGAGGTAGGGAATGGACAAAAAAATTCAAAACTGGTAAAATTTTCAAGGAGATAGTACGAAGAGGTAAGTTTTACTCACTCTTTTTAGAAAACAAGGAAAATGGATAAAAGCTCAACATCAGGAATTATGAGACTCATGCAACTCGAACCTACAGAAAGGTTTCAACTCACGCTAGTCAACTACCATCAGCAAAAGTTCTACAAACAATAAATGCTGAAGGGGTTTTAGAGAACTGTGTACCCTCTAGCTGCTGGTGAGATGTAAAGTGGTAACAGCCAATAATGAGAACAGAAAGGAGCTGCATTTCAAAGTAAAAATTGAGCCACTGTTCCATCCAGCAGGCCCACCGCTGAGCCTCTCGCCTCAGAAGACCAGAGTCACGAAGGCACAGGCTGCAACAGCTGCACTGCAGGAATTTTCCCAATAGCCAAGACACGGAAGCAGGCAAAATGTCCATCAACAGATGAATGGATAAAAAACAAGTGGTCCATGTACACAATGAACATTAGCCATGGACAAAAATGAAACACTGCTCTTTGAGGCACCATAGAGGAGCCTAGAGATAATCACAGAACATGAAGTAAGTCGGAAAGCAAAAGACACAAACTATGATATCACTTATAGGCGTTATCTAACAACTGACACAAGTGAACATACTTCCACAGAGAAAGACACTCACAGACTTAGGAAACATACTATGCTTATCTAAAAGGAAAGGTGCGGGTAATAGGTAAATTAAGATTAAGGTTGCCATTCGTGTACAAATACCTATTAAATACATATATCAAAAAGACAGACCATATAGCAAGGGAGGTCTACCGAACACGCTGCAGTAATTTACATGAGAAGAGGATCTGTACATTAACATATATATATATGTATATATATATATATATATGAAAAAATCAATCAGATTGTGTATACCTAGGACAACCAATATTCTAATGATTATCCCGATTAAAAAAACTAAAACAAAGAACAAGAAATAAAGTGACATAAACTTATGGGTTTTTTTTACTGGCACATTCCCTTCTAATTTACACCCTGGCAACAGGACTTCCAAAAAGGCTCTGCTGACCTAGTAACCAGATTTGGGAATGGAGAAATGCTGCCCCCTTGTGGCCGTTTCCCAAACAGCAGCTTTAAACCCAGTGCTAATGGTCACTAAATATTCACACTCATTTCAGGCATGTAAATGACACCTGCACTCCAAAAACATCCTGGGGTCGAAAATCGATGAAAAACTTTAAAAGGGCAACGTTCCAAGAAGACAATTTCAAGAGGTTTATTGTACTCACTGGTTTTTTTCCTGTTTTTTGTTTAAGAGAACTAAAAACGGTGTGGCAAAATGCTGAACATTAGGAATTATTAAAGACATGCAAATCCAAATTACAAAAACCTATCAGCTCACACCAGTCAGAATGGCCATCAGCAAAAATTCTGCAAACAATAAATGCTGAAGGAGCTGTGCAGAAATGCGTATGCTCGGTTCAAAGAGGGACATGGTAAGAGCCAGTAATGAAAACACAAAGGTTATTCTTTGAAAAGGTAAATATTGAGCTACCATTCAATCAAGCCTACCCACTGCCGGGCCTATCGCCTGAGAGGATGAGGATCCAAAAGTCACAGGCTGGCAATCCTGCACTCCAGCAATATTTACCATAGGCAACACTTGGAAGCATCGAAAGTGTCCATCCACAGAGGAATGCACAAAGAAGAAGTGGTCCATATACACAACGGAATACGACTCCAATAAAAAATATACATTCAATTTAAAAAACAAACATAAGTAAGGAGACATCAGCATTTGGGGGTTTATCCAGGCACATTCCTCTCTAATTTATAACCGAGGAAAACCACTGGCAGGAAGGTCTGTTTCCCTAGTTACCAGAGTGGGAATAGCAGAAATGCTGCCGCCCTCTGCCCGTTACCTGCAACAGAAGCTTTAAAACCTGTGCTAAGTGTCACTTCATATGCACAAGTACTGCTGGGCTGTAAATGAAACCTGCCCTCAAAATGTCTTGAGGGAGGTAATGGCCAAAATATCTCAAAATGTGGCACGTACTTCAAGAAAACAATATGAAGACGTAAGCTGTACTCAAAGTTTTAAGAAAAAAAGGAAATGCCGGAAAGGTCAATTTCAAGCGATTATGAGATGCATGCAAATCCAACCGCAAACAGGTACCAGCTCACACCAGTGAGAATAAACTTCAGCAAAAATCTACAAGCAATAAATGCTGAAGGGTTTGTGGAGAAGTGCATACCCTCAACGTTAAGTGGGACGTGACCTGGTAAGAGCCACTAATGAGAGCAGAATGGAGGTGCCTTTACATGGTAAACATTTTGCTACCATATGATCCAGCAGGCCCACTCCTGGGCCTATAAACTAAGAAGACAGAATTGGAAAGACACAGGCAGGCAAATCTGCACCGCAGCCGTATTACAATAGCCAAGACATGGAAGCAACCAATAAGTCCATCAACAGATGAGTGGACAAAGAAGAACTGGTACATGTACAGATGGAATATCAGACAAGGAAAAAAATGACACAATGCCATTTGGAGCACCGTAGATGAGTCTAGAGGTGATCACGCAACTTGTAGTAAGCCAGAAGGCGAAAGACACATATCCTATGATATCACTGATAGGTGTGACCTAAAAATTGATAGCAGTGAAGATATTTCCACAGAGAAAGGCAATCACAGATTCATTAAACAACCTTATGTTTCAGCAATGGAAAGGTGTGAGGATTGGATACATGAGGTTGCTGGGGTTAACAGAGATATACAAACACAGGTGAAGTATATAATCACCAAAGACCTACGGAATACCAAGAGAAGACAACTCAACATTCTGTCGTAACCTACATGGGAAAAGGATCTGAAGAAGAACTGATATATGTATATGTGTAAAAGAACGACATCTTGCACACCTAGAACAAGCAAAACATTTTAATCAAACTTGCTGTGATAAGAAATTAAAATTAAATTAAAGAAACGAATAAGAAGTAGTGAGACATAAACTTAAGGGGCTCTTTCCTGGCACATTCCATTCAAATTTACAACCTAGAACAGGACATACATTGAGGCTCTGCTACCCTAGTAACCAGATTTGGTAAAGGAGAACTGCTCCCGCCTTGTGGCCGTTTCACACAACAGCAGCTCTAAACCCAGGGCTAACGGTTACTTGATATTCAAAATAATTGCAGGCCTGTAAATGACACGTGCCCTCAAAACAAATCCTTCGGTGATAAATCGAGCAAAAATCTCAAAAGACGTGTATATCTCAAAACGACAATTTCAAGAGGCATATTATATGCGCATTTTCCCTTCTGTTTCATTTATGTCTTTTTTCTTGTTAAAAAATGGCATGGAAATAGGCTCAACATCAGTAATTAATAAACCATGAAAATCCAGTGTACAAAGAGGTTCACTTCACAGCCGTCAGAATCATCATCACCAAAAAAGTCTACAAAGAATAAATGCTGAAGGGGTCATAGAGAGCTGCGTACCTGCTAGCTGCTGGTGGGATGTAACCTGGTAAGAGCCAATAGTGAGAACAGAATGGAGGTGCGTTTAAAGGTAAAAATTGAGCCACCATGTTATCTGGTAGGCCCTTTCATACGCCTATCACCTGAGTAGACCAGAATCAAAAAGACACAGGCTGGCAATCCTGCACTGCAGCATCATTTAACATAGCCAAGACGTGGAAGAAACTAAAATGTCCAGCAACAGAAAAATGAACAAAGAAAAAGTGTCCATGTACACAATGCAATATTAGCCATGGAAAACAATGAAACAGTGCCGTTTGCACCACCATAGAAAGACCTACAGTTAAACCCCCAATTTTAAGTAAGGAAGAAACCGAAAAACAGATAATCTATCATATCAATTATAGGTGTTACCTAAAAATTGATACCCATGAAATTATTTCCAAGAGGAGGACACGCATGGATTAGGAAAACAAAACTATGTTTAACCAAATGCAAAAGTGTAAGGAATGGATGAATTAGCAGATGGGGGTTTACAGACATGTACTGACACATATGAAATATATGTCACAAAATAACTATGGAATACCAAGAGAGGTGTACTCAACACTCTCTAATAACCTACACGGGAAAGGATCCACAGATGAATAGTTAGATACATAGGTATAATGAATCAGATTTTGTACACCTAAAAGAAAAAACATTTTTATCAACTTTGCTCTGATAATCAGTCAAAATTAAATTTAAATAACAAACAAGAAGTAAGGAGATATAAGCTCTTGGGGGTTTGCCCTGGCACATTCCACTCTAACTTGCAGACTACTAACAGGATTTCCAGAAAAGCTCTGTTGCCCCCAAAACCTCGAGTTGGAAATGCAGAAGTGCTGCCGCCTTGTGGCTGTTTTCCGCAAGAGTGGACTTAAACCCACAGCTAACAGTCACTTAACATTCACAAGGACACAGGGCTGTAAGGACACCTGCCGTCCAAAAATTGTGGTGAGGTAGGGAATGGACAAAAAAATTCAAAACTGGTAAAATTTTCAAGGAGATAGTACGAAGAGGTAAGTTTTACTCACTCTTTTTAGAAAACAAGGAAAATGGATAAAAGCTCAACATCAGGAATTATGAGACTCATGCAACTCGAACCTACAAAAAGGTTTCAACTCACGCTAGTCAACTACCATCAGCAAAAGTTCTACAAACAATAAATGCTGAAGGGGTTTTAGAGAACTGTGTACCCTCTAGCTGCTGGTGAGATGTAAAGTGGTAACAGCCAATAATGAGAACAGAAAGGAGCTGCATTTCAAAGTAAAAATTGAGCCACCGTTCCATCCAGCAGGCCCACCGCTGAGCCTCTCGCCTCAGAAGACCAGAGTCACGAAGGCACAGGCTGCAACAGCTGCACTGCAGGAATTTTCCCAATAGCCAAGACACGGAAGCAGGCAAAATGTCCATCAACAGATGAATGGATAAAAAACAAGTGGTCCATGTACACAATGAACATTAGCCATGGACAAAAATGAAACACTGCTCTTTGAGGCACCATAGAGGAGCCTAGAGATAATCACAGAACATGAAGTAAGTCGGAAAGCAAAAGACACAAACTATGATATCACTTATAGGCGTTATCTAACAACTGACACAAGTGAACATACTTCCACAGAGAAAGACACTCACAGACTTAGGAAACATACTATGCTTATCTAAAAGGAAAGGTGCGGGTAATAGGTAAATTAAGATTAAGGTTGCCATTCGTGTACAAATACCTATTAAATACATATATCAAAAAGACAGACCATATAGCAAGGGAGGTCTACCGAACACGCTGCAGTAATTTACATGAGAAGAGGATCTGTACATTAACATATATATATATGTATATATATATATATATATATGAAAAAATCAATCAGATTGTGTATACCTAGGACAACCAATATTCTAATGATTATCCCGATTAAAAAAACTAAAACAAAGAACAAGAAATAAAGTGACATAAACTTATGGGTTTTTTTTACTGGCACATTCCCTTCTAATTTACACCCTGGCAACAGGACTTCCAAAAAGGCTCTGCTGACCTAGTAACCAGATTTGGGAATGGAGAAATGCTGCCCCCTTGTGGCCGTTTCCCAAACAGCAGCTTTAAACCCAGTGCTAATGGTCACTAAATATTCACACTCATTTCAGGCATGTAAATGACACCTGCACTCCAAAAACATCCTGGGGTCGAAAATCGATGAAAAACTTTAAAAGGGCAACGTTCCAAGAAGACAATTTCAAGAGGTTTATTGTACTCACTGGTTTTTTTCCTGTTTTTTGTTTAAGAGAACTAAAAACGGTGTGGCAAAATGCTGAACATTAGGAATTATTAAAGACATGCAAATCCAAATTACAAAAACCTATCAGCTCACACCAGTCAGAATGGCCATCAGCAAAAATTCTGCAAACAATAAATGCTGAAGGAGCTGTGCAGAAATGCGTATGCTCGGTTCAAAGAGGGACATGGTAAGAGCCAGTAATGAAAACACAAAGGTTATTCTTTGAAAAGGTAAATATTGAGCTACCATTCAATCAAGCCTACCCACTGCCGGGCCTATCGCCTGAGAGGATGAGGATCCAAAAGTCACAGGCTGGCAATCCTGCACTCCAGCAATATTTACCATAGGCAACACTTGGAAGCATCGAAAGTGTCCATCCACAGAGGAATGCACAAAGAAGAAGTGGTCCATATACACAACGGAATACGACTCCAATAAAAAATATACATTCAATTTAAAAAACAAACATAAGTAAGGAGACATCAGCATTTGGGGGTTTATCCAGGCACATTCCTCTCTAATTTATAACCGAGGAAAACCACTGGCAGGAAGGTCTGTTTCCCTAGTTACCAGAGTGGGAATAGCAGAAATGCTGCCGCCCTCTGCCCGTTACCTGCAACAGAAGCTTTAAAACCTGTGCTAAGTGTCACTTCATATGCACAAGTACTGCTGGGCTGTAAATGAAACCTGCCCTCAAAATGTCTTGAGGGAGGTAATGGCCAAAATATCTCAAAATGTGGCACGTACTTCAAGAAAACAATATGAAGACGTAAGCTGTACTCAAAGTTTTAAGAAAAAAAGGAAATGCCGGAAAGGTCAATTTCAAGCGATTATGAGATGCATGCAAATCCAACCGCAAACAGGTACCAGCTCACACCAGTGAGAATAAACTTCAGCAAAAATCTACAAGCAATAAATGCTGAAGGGTTTGTGGAGAAGTGCATACCCTCAACGTTAAGTGGGACGTGACCTGGTAAGAGCCACTAATGAGAGCAGAATGGAGGTGCCTTTACATGGTAAACATTTTGCTACCATATGATCCAGCAGGCCCACTCCTGGGCCTATAAACTAAGAAGACAGAATTGGAAAGACACAGGCAGGCAAATCTGCACCGCAGCCGTATTACAATAGCCAAGACATGGAAGCAACCAATAAGTCCATCAACAGATGAGTGGACAAAGAAGAACTGGTACATGTACAGATGGAATATCAGACAAGGAAAAAAATGACACAATGCCATTTGGAGCACCGTAGATGAGTCTAGAGGTGATCACGCAACTTGTAGTAAGCCAGAAGGCGAAAGACACATATCCTATGATATCACTGATAGGTGTGACCTAAAAATTGATACCAGTGAAGATATTTCCACAGAGAAAGGCAATCACAGATTCATTAAACAACCTTATGTTTCAGCAATGGAAAGGTGTGAGGATTGGATACATGAGGTTGCTGGGGTTAACAGAGATATACAAACACAGGTGAAGTATATAATCACCAAAGACCTACGGAATACCAAGAGAAGACAACTCAACATTCTGTCGTAACCTACATGGGAAAAGGATCTGAAGAAGGACTGATATATGTATATGTGTAAAAGAACGACATCTTGCACACCTAGAACAAGCAAAACATTTTAATCAAACTTGCTGTGATAAGAAATTAAAATTAAATTAAAGAAACGAATAAGAAGTAGTGAGACATAAACTTAAGGGGCTCTTTCCTGGCACATTCCATTCAAATTTACAACCTAGAACAGGACATACATTGAGGCTCTGCTACCCTAGTAACCAGATTTGGTAAAGGAGAACTGCTCCCGCCTTGTGGCCGTTTCACACAACAGCAGCTCTAAACCCAGGGCTAACGGTTACTTGATATTCAAAATAATTGCAGGCCTGTAAATGACACGTGCCCTCAAAACAAATCCTTCGGTGATAAATCGAGCAAAAATCTCAAAAGACGTGTATATCTCAAAACGACAATTTCAAGAGGCATATTATATGCGCATTTTCCCTTCTGTTTCATTTATGTCTTTTTTCTTGTTAAAAAATGGCATGGAAATAGGCTCAACATCAGTAATTAATAAACCATGAAAATCCAGTGTACAAAGAGGTTCACTTCACAGCCGTCAGAATCATCATCACCAAAAAAGTCTACAAAGAATAAATGCTGAAGGGGTCATAGAGAGCTGCGTACCTGCTAGCTGCTGGTGGGATGTAACCTGGTAAGAGCCAATAGTGAGAACAGAATGGAGGTGCGTTTAAAGGTAAAAATTGAGCCACCATGTTATCTGGTAGGCCCTTTCATACGCCTATCACCTGAGTAGACCAGAATCAAAAAGACACAGGCTGGCAATCCTGCACTGCAGCATCATTTAACATAGCCAAGACGTGGAAGAAACTAAAATGTCCAGCAACAGAAAAATGAACAAAGAAAAAGTGTCCATGTACACAATGCAATATTAGCCATGGAAAACAATGAAACAGTGCCGTTTGCACCACCATAGAAAGACCTACAGTTAAACCCCCAATTTTAAGTAAGGAAGAAACCGAAAAACAGATAATCTATCATATCAATTATAGGTGTTACCTAAAAATTGATACCCATGAAATTATTTCCAAGAGGAGGACACGCATGGATTAGGAAAACAAAACTATGTTTAACCAAATGCAAAAGTGTAAGGAATGGATGAATTAGCAGATGGGGGTTTACAGACATGTACTGACACATATGAAATATATGTCACAAAATAACTATGGAATACCAAGAGAGGTGTACTCAACACTCTCTAATAACCTACACGGGAAAGGATCCACAGATGAATAGTTAGATACATAGGTATAATGAATCAGATTTTGTACACCTAAAAGAAAAAACATTTTTATCAACTTTGCTCTGATAATCAGTCAAAATTAAATTTAAATAACAAACAAGAAGTAAGGAGATATAAGCTCTTGGGGGTTTGCCCTGGCACATTCCACTCTAACTTGCAGCCTACTAACAGGATTTCCAGAAAAGCTCTGTTGCCCCCAAAACCTCGAGTTGGAAATGCAGAAGTGCTGCCGCCTTGTGGCTGTTTTCCGCAAGAGTGGACTTAAACCCACAGCTAACAGTCACTTAACATTCACAAGGACACAGGGCTGTAAGGACACCTGCCGTCCAAAAATTGTGGTGAGGTAGGGAATGGACAAAAAAATTCAAAACTGGTAAAATTTTCAAGGAGATAGTACGAAGAGGTAAGTTTTACTCACTCTTTTTAGAAAACAAGGAAAATGGATAAAAGCTCAACATCAGGAATTATGAGACTCATGCAACTCGAACCTACAAAAAGGTTTCAACTCACGCTAGTCAACTACCATCAGCAAAAGTTCTACAAACAATAAATGCTGAAGGGGTTTTAGAGAACTGTGTACCCTCTAGCTGCTGGTGAGATGTAAAGTGGTAACAGCCAATAATGAGAACAGAAAGGAGCTGCATTTCAAAGTAAAAATTGAGCCACCGTTCCATCCAGCAGGCCCACCGCTGAGCCTCTCGCCTCAGAAGACCAGAGTCACGAAGGCACAGGCTGCAACAGCTGCACTGCAGGAATTTTCCCAATAGCCAAGACACGGAAGCAGGCAAAATGTCCATCAACAGATGAATGGATAAAAAACAAGTGGTCCATGTACACAATGAACATTAGCCATGGACAAAAATGAAACACTGCTCTTTGAGGCACCATAGAGGAGCCTAGAGATAATCACAGAACATGAAGTAAGTCGGAAAGCAAAAGACACAAACTATGATATCACTTATAGGCGTTATCTAACAACTGACACAAGTGAACATACTTCCACAGAGAAAGACACTCACAGACTTAGGAAACATACTATGCTTATCTAAAAGGAAAGGTGCGGGTAATAGGTAAATTAAGATTAAGGTTGCCATTCGTGTACAAATACCTATTAAATACATATATCAAAAAGACAGACCATATAGCAAGGGAGGTCTACCGAACACGCTGCAGTAATTTACATGAGAAGAGGATCTGTACATTAACGTATATATATATGTATATATATATATATATGAAAAAATCAATCAGATTGTGTATACCTAGGACAACCAATATTCTAATGATTATCCCGATTAAAAAAACTAAAACAAAGAACAAGAAATAAAGTGACATAAACTTATGGGTTTTTTTTACTGGCACATTCCCTTCTAATTTACACCCTGGCAACAGGACTTCCAAAAAGGCTCTGCTGACCTAGTAACCAGATTTGGGAATGGAGAAATGCTGCCCCCTTGTGGCCGTTTCCCAAACAGCAGCTTTAAACCCAGTGCTAATGGTCACTAAATATTCACACTCATTTCAGGCATGTAAATGACACCTGCACTCCAAAAACATCCTGGGGTCGAAAATCGATGAAAAACTTTAAAAGGGCAACGTTCCAAGAAGACAATTTCAAGAGGTTTATTGTACTCACTGGTTTTTTTCCTGTTTTTTGTTTAAGAGAACTAAAAACGGTGTGGCAAAATGCTGAACATTAGGAATTATTAAAGACATGCAAATCCAAATTACAAAAACCTATCAGCTCACACCAGTCAGAATGGCCATCAGCAAAAATTCTGCAAACAATAAATGCTGAAGGAGCTGTGCAGAAATGCGTATGCTCGGTTCAAAGAGGGACATGGTAAGAGCCAGTAATGAAAACACAAAGGTTATTCTTTGAAAAGGTAAATATTGAGCTACCATTCAATCAAGCCTACCCACTGCCGGGCCTATCGCCTGAGAGGATGAGGATCCAAAAGTCACAGGCTGGCAATCCTGCACTCCAGCAATATTTACCATAGGCAACACTTGGAAGCATCGAAAGTGTCCATCCACAGAGGAATGCACAAAGAAGAAGTGGTCCATATACACAACGGAATACGACTCCAATAAAAAATATACATTCAATTTAAAAAACAAACATAAGTAAGGAGACATCAGCATTTGGGGGTTTATCCAGGCACATTCCTCTCTAATTTATAACCGAGGAAAACCACTGGCAGGAAGGTCTGTTTCCCTAGTTACCAGAGTGGGAATAGCAGAAATGCTGCCGCCCTCTGCCCGTTACCTGCAACAGAAGCTTTAAAACCTGTGCTAAGTGTCACTTCATATGCACAAGTACTGCTGGGCTGTAAATGAAACCTGCCCTCAAAATGTCTTGAGGGAGGTAATGGCCAAAATATCTCAAAATGTGGCACGTACTTCAAGAAAACAATATGAAGACGTAAGCTGTACTCAAAGTTTTAAGAAAAAAAGGAAATGCCGGAAAGGTCAATTTCAAGCGATTATGAGATGCATGCAAATCCAACCGCAAACAGGTACCAGCTCACACCAGTGAGAATAAACTTCAGCAAAAATCTACAAGCAATAAATGCTGAAGGGTTTGTGGAGAAGTGCATACCCTCAACGTTAAGTGGGACGTGACCTGGTAAGAGCCACTAATGAGAGCAGAATGGAGGTGCCTTTACATGGTAAACATTTTGCTACCATATGATCCAGCAGGCCCACTCCTGGGCCTATAAACTAAGAAGACAGAATTGGAAAGACACAGGCAGGCAAATCTGCACCGCAGCCGTATTACAATAGCCAAGACATGGAAGCAACCAATAAGTCCATCAACAGATGAGTGGACAAAGAAGAACTGGTACATGTACAGATGGAATATCAGACAAGGAAAAAAATGACACAATGCCATTTGGAGCACCGTAGATGAGTCTAGAGGTGATCACGCAACTTGTAGTAAGCCAGAAGGCGAAAGACACATATCCTATGATATCACTGATAGGTGTGACCTAAAAATTGACACCAGTGAAGATATTTCCACAGAGAAAGGCAATCACAGATTCATTAAACAACCTTATGTTTCAGCAATGGAAAGGTGTGAGGATTGGATACATGAGGTTGCTGGGGTTAACAGAGCTATACAAACACAGGTGAAGTATATAATCACCAAAGACCTACGGAATACCAAGAGAAGACAACTCAACATTCTGTCGTAACCTACATGGGAAAAGGATCTGAAGAAGAACTGATATATGTATATGTGTAAAAGAACGACATCTTGCACACCTAGAACAAGCAAAACATTTTAATCAAACTTGCTGTGATAAGAAATTAAAATTAAATTAAAGAAACGAATAAGAAGTAGTGAGACATAAACTTAAGGGGCTCTTTCCTGGCACATTCCATTCAAATTTACAACCTAGAACAGGACATACATTGAGGCTCTGCTACCCTAGTAACCAGATTTGGTAAAGGAGAACTGCTCCCGCCTTGTGGCCGTTTCACACAACAGCAGCTCTAAACCCAGGGCTAACGGTTACTTGATATTCAAAATAATTGCAGGCCTGTAAATGACACGTGCCCTCAAAACAAATCCTTCGGTGATAAATCGAGCAAAAATCTCAAAAGACGTGTATATCTCAAAACGACAATTTCAAGAGGCATATTATATGCGCATTTTCCCTTCTGTTTCATTTATGTCTTTTTTCTTGTTAAAAAATGGCATGGAAATAGGCTCAACATCAGTAATTAATAAACCATGAAAATCCAGTGTACAAAGAGGTTCACTTCACAGCCGTCAGAATCATCATCACCAAAAAAGTCTACAAAGAATAAATGCTGAAGGGGTCATAGAGAGCTGCGTACCTGCTAGCTGCTGGTGGGATGTAACCTGGTAAGAGCCAATAGTGAGAACAGAATGGAGGTGCGTTTAAAGGTAAAAATTGAGCCACCGTGTTATCTGGTAGGCCCTTTCATACGCCTATCACCTGAGTAGACCAGAATCAAAAAGACACAGGCTGGCAATCCTGCACTGCAGCATCATTTAACATAGCCAAGACGTGGAAGAAACTAAAATGTCCAGCAACAGAAAAATGAACAAAGAAAAAGTGTCCATGTACACAATGCAATATTAGCCATGGAAAACAATGAAACAGTGCCGTTTGCACCACCATAGAAAGACCTACAGTTAAACCCCCAATTTTAAGTAAGGAAGAAACCGAAAAACAGATAATCTATCATATCAATTATAGGTGTTACCTAAAAATTGATACCCATGAAATTATTTCCAAGAGGAGGACACGCATGGATTAGGAAAACAAAACTATGTTTAACCAAATGCAAAAGTGTAAGGAATGGATGAATTAGCAGATGGGGGTTTACAGACATGTACTGACACATATGAAATATATGTCACAAAATAACTATGGAATACCAAGAGAGGTGTACTCAACACTCTCTAATAACCTACACGGGAAAGGATCCACAGATGAATAGTTAGATACATAGGTATAATGAATCAGATTTTGTACACCTAAAAGAAAAAACATTTTTATCAACTTTGCTCTGATAATCAGTCAAAATTAAATTTAAATAACAAACAAGAAGTAAGGAGATATAAGCTCTTGGGGGTTTGCCCTGGCACATTCCACTCTAACTTGCAGCCTACTAACAGGATTTCCAGAAAAGCTCTGTTGCCCCCAAAACCTCGAGTTGGAAATGCAGAAGTGCTGCCGCCTTGTGGCTGTTTTCCGCAAGAGTGGACTTAAACCCACAGCTAACAGTCACTTAACATTCACAAGGACACAGGGCTGTAAGGACACCTGCCGTCCAAAAATTGTGGTGAGGTAGGGAATGGACAAAAAAATTCAAAACTGGTAAAATTTTCAAGGAGATAGTATGAAGAGGTAAGTTTTACTCACTCTTTTTAGAAAACAAGGAAAATGGATAAAAGCTCAACATCAGGAATTATGAGACTCATGCAACTCGAACCTACAAAAAGGTTTCAACTCACGCTAGTCAACTACCATCAGCAAAAGTTCTACAAACAATAAATGCTGAAGGGGTTTTAGAGAACTGTGTACCCTCTAGCTGCTGGTGAGATGTAAAGTGGTAACAGCCAATAATGAGAACAAAAAGGAGCTGCATTTCAAAGTAAAAATTGAGCCACCGTTCCATCCAGCAGGCCCACCGCTGAGCCTCTCACCTCAGAAGACCAGAGTCACGAAGGCACAGGCTGCAACAGCTGCACTGCAGGAATTTTCCCAATAGCCAAGACACGGAAGCAGGCAAAATGTCCATCAACAGATGAATGGATAAAAAACAAGTGGTCCATGTACACAATGAACATTAGCCATGGACAAAAATGAAACACTGCTCTTTGAGGCACCATAGAGGAGCCTAGAGATAATCACAGAACATGAAGTAAGTCGGAAAGCAAAAGACACAAACTATGATATCACTTATAGGCGTTATCTAACAACTGACACAAGTGAACATACTTCCACAGAGAAAGACACTCACAGACTTAGGAAACATACTATGCTTATCTAAAAGGAAAGGTGCGGGTAATAGGTAAATTAAGATTAAGGTTGCCATTCGTGTACAAATACCTATTAAATACATATATCAAAAAGACAGACCATATAGCAAGGGAGGTCTACCGAACACGCTGCAGTAATTTACATGAGAAGAGGATCTGTACATTAACATATATATATATGTATATATATATATATATATATATATGAAAAAATCAATCAGATTGTGTATACCTAGGACAACCAATATTCTAATGATTATCCCGATTAAAAAAACTAAAACAAAGAACAAGAAATAAAGTGACATAAACTTATGGGTTTTTTTTACTGGCACATTCCCTTCTAATTTACACCCTGGCAACAGGACTTCCAAAAAGGCTCTGCTGACCTAGTAACCAGATTTGGGAATGGAGAAATGCTGCCCCCTTGTGGCCGTTTCCCAAACAGCAGCTTTAAACCCAGTGCTAATGGTCACTAAATATTCACACTCATTTCAGGCATGTAAATGACACCTGCACTCCAAAAACATCCTGGGGTCGAAAATCGATGAAAAACTTTAAAAGGGCAACGTTCCAAGAAGACAATTTCAAGAGGTTTATTGTACTCACTGGTTTTTTTCCTGTTTTTTGTTTAAGAGAACTAAAAACGGTGTGGCAAAATGCTGAACATTAGGAATTATTAAAGACATGCAAATCCAAATTACAAAAACCTATCAGCTCACACCAGTCAGAATGGCCACCAGCAAAAATTCTGCAAACAATAAATGCTGAAGGAGTTGTGCAGAAATGCGTATGCTCGGTTCAAAGAGGGACATGGTAAGAGCCAGTAATGAAAACACAAAGGTTATTCTTTGAAAAGGTAAATATTGAGCTACCATTCAATCAAGCCTACCCACTGCCGGGCCTATCGCCTGAGAGGATGAGAATCCAAAAGTCACAGGCTGGCAATCCTGCACTCCAGCAATATTTACCATAGGCAACACTTGGAAGCATCGAAAGTGTCCATCCACAGAGGAATGCACAAAGAAGAAGTGGTCCATATACACAACGGAATACGACTCCAATAAAAAATATACATTCAATTTAAAAAACAAACATAAGTAAGGAGACATCAGCATTTGGGGGTTTATCCAGGCACATTCCTCTCTAATTTATAACCGAGGAAAACCACTGGCAGGAAGGTCTGTTTCCCTAGTTACCAGAGTGGGAATAGCAGAAATGCTGCCGCCCTCTGCCCGTTACCTGCAACAGAAGCTTTAAAACCTGTGCTAAGTGTCACTTCATATGCACAAGTACTGCTGGGCTGTAAATGAAACCTGCCCTCAAAATGTCTTGAGGGAGGTAATGGCCAAAATATCTCAAAATGTGGCACGTACTTCAAGAAAACAATATGAAGACGTAAGCTGTACTCAAAGTTTTAAGAAAAAAAGGAAATGCCGGAAAGGTCAATTTCAAGCGATTATGAGATGCATGCAAATCCAACCGCAAACAGGTACCAGCTCACACCAGTGAGAATAAACTTCAGCAAAAATCTACAAGCAATAAATGCTGAAGGGTTTGTGGAGAAGTGCATACCCTCAACGTTAAGTGGGACGTGACCTGGTAAGAGCCACTAATGAGAGCAGAATGGAGGTGCCTTTACATGGTAAACATTTTGCTACCATATGATCCAGCAGGCCCACTCCTGGGCCTATAAACTAAGAAGACAGAATTGGAAAGACACAGGCAGGCAAATCTGCACCGCAGCCGTATTACAATAGCCAAGACATGGAAGCAACCAATAAGTCCATCAACAGATGAGTGGACAAAGAAGAACTGGTACATGTACAGATGGAATATCAGACAAGGAAAAAAATGACACAATGCCATTTGGAGCACCGTAGATGAGTCTAGAGGTGATCACGCAACTTGTAGTAAGCCAGAAGGCGAAAGACACATATCCTATGATATCACTGATAGGTGTGACCTAAAAATTGACACCAGTGAAGATATTTCCACAGAGAAAGGCAATCACAGATTCATTAAACAACCTTATGTTTCAGCAATGGAAAGGTGTGAGGATTGGATACATGAGGTTGCTGGGGTTAACAGAGATATACAAACACAGGTGAAGTATATAATCACCAAAGACCTACGGAATACCAAGAGAAGACAACTCAACATTCTGTCGTAACCTACATGGGAAAAGGATCTGAAGAAGAACTGATATATGTATATGTGTAAAAGAACGACATCTTGCACACCTAGAACAAGCAAAACATTTTAATCAAACTTGCTGTGATAAGAAATTAAAATTAAATTAAAGAAACGAATAAGAAGTAGTGAGACATAAACTTAAGGGGCTCTTTCCTGGCACATTCCATTCAAATTTACAACCTAGAACAGGACATACATTGAGGCTCTGTTACCCTAGTAACCAGATTTGGTAAAGGAGAACTGCTCCCGCCTTGTGGCCGTTTCACACAACAGCAGCTCTAAACCCAGGGCTAACGGTTACTTGATATTCAAAATAATTGCAGGCCTGTAAATGACACGTGCCCTCAAAACAAATCCTTCGGTGATAAATCGAGCAAAAATCTCAAAAGACGTGTATATCTCAAAACGACAATTTCAAGAGGCATATTATATGCGCATTTTCCCTTCTGTTTCATTTATGTCTTTTTTCTTGTTAAAAAATGGCATGGAAATAGGCTCAACATCAGTAATTAATAAACCATGAAAATCCAGTGTACAAAGAGGTTCACTTCACAGCCGTCAGAATCATCATCACCAAAAAAGTCTACAAAGAATAAATGCTGAAGGGGTCATAGAGAGCTGCGTACCTGCTAGCTGCTGGTGGGATGTAACCTGGTAAGAGCCAATAGTGAGAACAGAATGGAGGTGCGTTTAAAGGTAAAAATTGAGCCACCATGTTATCTGGTAGGCCCTTTCATACGCCTATCACCTGAGTAGACCAGAATCAAAAAGACACAGGCTGGCAATCCTGCACTGCAGCATCATTTAACATAGCCAAGACGTGGAAGAAACTAAAATGTCCAGCAACAGAAAAATGAACAAAGAAAAAGTGTCCATGTACACAATGCAATATTAGCCATGGAAAACAAAGAAACAGTGCCGTTTGCACCACCATAGAAAGACCTACAGTTAAACCCCCAATTTTAAGTAAGGAAGAAACCGAAAAACAGATAATCTATCATATCAATTATAGGTGTTACCTAAAAATTGATACCCATGAAATTATTTCCAAGAGGAGGACACGCATGGATTAGGAAAACAAAACTATGTTTAACCAAATGCAAAAGTGTAAGGAATGGATGAATTAGCAGATGGGGGTTTACAGACATGTACTGACACATATGAAATATATGTCACAAAATAACTATGGAATACCAAGAGAGGTGTACTCAACACTCTCTAATAACCTACACGGGAAAGGATCCACAGATGAATAGTTAGATACATAGGTATAATGAATCAGATTTTGTACACCTAAAAGAAAAAACATTTTTATCAACTTTGCTCTGATAATCAGTCAAAATTAAATTTAAATAACAAACAAGAAGTAAGGAGATATAAGCTCTTGGGGGTTTGCCCTGGCACATTCCACTCTAACTTGCAGCCTACTAACAGGATTTCCAGAAAAGCTCTGTTGCCCCCAAAACCTCGAGTTGGAAATGCAGAAGTGCTGCCGCCTTGTGGCTGTTTTCCGCAAGAGTGGACTTAAACCCACAGCTAACAGTCACTTAACATTCACAAGGACACAGGGCTGTAAGGACACCTGCCGTCCAAAAATTGTGGTGAGGTAGGGAATGGACAAAAAAATTCAAAACTGGTAAAATTTTCAAGGAGATAGTACGAAGAGGTAAGTTTTACTCACTCTTTTTAGAAAACAAGGAAAATGGATAAAAGCTCAACATCAGGAATTATGAGACTCATGCAACTCGAACCTACAAAAAGGTTTCAACTCACGCTAGTCAACTACCATCAGCAAAAGGTCTACAAACAATAAATGCTGAAGGGGTTTTAGAGAACTGTGTACCCTCTAGCTGCTGGTGAGATGTAAAGTGGTAACAGCCAATAATGAGAACAAAAAGGAGCTGCATTTCAAAGTAAAAATTGAGCCACCGTTCCATCCAGCAGGCCCACCGCTGAGCCTCTCACCTCAGAAGACCAGAGTCACGAAGGCACAGGCTGCAACAGCTGCACTGCAGGAATTTTCCCAATAGCCAAGACACGGAAGCAGGCAAAATGTCCATCAACAGATGAATGGATAAAAAACAAGTGGTCCATGTACACAATGAACATTAGCCATGGACAAAAATGAAACACTGCTCTTTGAGGCACCATAGAGGAGCCTAGAGATAATCACAGAACATGAAGTAAGTCGGAAAGCAAAAGACACAAACTATGATATCACTTATAGGCGTTATCTAACAACTGACACAAGTGAACATACTTCCACAGAGAAAGGCACTCACAGACTTAGGAAACATACTATGCTTATCTAAAAGGAAAGGTGCGGGTAATAGGTAAATTAAGATTAAGGTTGCCATTCGTGTACAAATACCTATTAAATACATATATCAAAAAGACAGACCATATAGCAAGGGAGGTCTACCGAACACGCTGCAGTAATTTACATGAGAAGAGGATCTGTACATTAACATATATATATATGTATATATATATATATATATGAAAAAATCAATCAGATTGTGTATACCTAGGACAACCAATATTCTAATGATTATCCCGATTAAAAAAACTAAAACAAAGAACAAGAAATAAAGTGACATAAACTTATGGGTTTTTTTTACTGGCACATTCCCTTCTAATTTACACCCTGGCAACAGGACTTCCAAAAAGGCTCTGCTGACCTAGTAACCAGATTTGGGAATGGAGAAATGCTGCCCCCTTGTGGCCGTTTCCCAAACAGCAGCTTTAAACCCAGTGCTAATGGTCACTAAATATTCACACTCATTTCAGGCATGTAAATGACACCTGCACTCCAAAAACATCCTGGGGTCGAAAATCGATGAAAAACTTTAAAAGGGCAACGTTCCAAGAAGACAATTTCAAGAGGTTTATTGTACTCACTGGTTTTTTTCCTGTTTTTTGTTTAAGAGAACTAAAAACGGTGTGGCAAAATGCTGAACATTAGGAATTATTAAAGACATGCAAATCCAAATTACTAAAACCTATCAGCTCACACCAGTCAGAATGGCCACCAGCAAAAATTCTGCAAACAATAAATGCTGAAGGAGTTGTGCAGAAATGCGTATGCTCGGTTCAAAGAGGGACATGGTAAGAGCCAGTAATGAAAACACAAAGGTTATTCTTTGAAAAGGTAAATATTGAGCTACCATTCAATCAAGCCTACCCACTGCCGGGCCTATCGCCTGAGAGGATGAGAATCCAAAAGTCACAGGCTGGCAATCCTGCACTCCAGCAATATTTACCATAGGCAACACTTGGAAGCATCGAAAGTGTCCATCCACAGAGGAATGCACAAAGAAGAAGTGGTCCATATACACAACGGAATACGACTCCAATAAAAAATATACATTCAATTTAAAAAACAAACATAAGTAAGGAGACATCAGCATTTGGGGGTTTATCCAGGCACATTCCTCTCTAATTTATAACCGAGGAAAACCACTGGCAGGAAGGTCTGTTTCCCTAGTTACCAGAGTGGGAATAGCAGAAATGCTGCCGCCCTCTGCCCGTTACCTGCAACAGAAGCTTTAAAACCTGTGCTAAGTGTCACTTCATATGCACAAGTACTGCTGGGCTGTAAATGAAACCTGCCCTCAAAATGTCTTGAGGGAGGTAATGGCCAAAATATCTCAAAATGTGGCACGTACTTCAAGAAAACAATATGAAGACGTAAGCTGTACTCAAAGTTTTAAGAAAAAAAGGAAATGCCGGAAAGGTCAATTTCAAGCGATTATGAGATGCATGCAAATCCAACCGCAAACAGGTACCAGCTCACACCAGTGAGAATAAACTTCAGCAAAAATCTACAAGCAATAAATGCTGAAGGGTTTGTGGAGAAGTGCATACCCTCAACGTTAAGTGGGACGTGACCTGGTAAGAGCCACTAATGAGAGCAGAATGGAGGTGCCTTTACATGGTAAACATTTTGCTACCATATGATCCAGCAGGCCCACTCCTGGGCCTATAAACTAAGAAGACAGAATTGGAAAGACACAGGCAGGCAAATCTGCACCGCAGCCGTATTACAATAGCCAAGACATGGAAGCAACCAATAAGTCCATCAACAGATGAGTGGACAAAGAAGAACTGGTACATGTACAGATGGAATATCAGACAAGGAAAAAAATGACACAATGCCATTTGGAGCACCGTAGATGAGTCTAGAGGTGATCACGCAACTTGTAGTAAGCCAGAAGGCGAAAGACACATATCCTATGATATCACTGATAGGTGTGACCTAAAAATTGACACCAGTGAAGATATTTCCACAGAGAAAGGCAATCACAGATTCATTAAACAACCTTATGTTTCAGCAATGGAAAGGTGTGAGGATTGGATACATGAGGTTGCTGGGGTTAACAGAGATATACAAACACAGGTGAAGTATATAATCACCAAAGACCTACGGAATACCAAGAGAAGACAACTCAACATTCTGTCGTAACCTACATGGGAAAAGGATCTGAAGAAGAACTGATATATGTATATGTGTAAAAGAACGACATCTTGCACACCTAGAACAAGCAAAACATTTTAATCAAACTTGCTGTGATAAGAAATTAAAATTAAATTAAAGAAACGAATAAGAAGTAGTGAGACATAAACTTAAGGGGCTCTTTCCTGGCACATTCCATTCAAATTTACAACCTAGAACAGGACATACATTGAGGCTCTGTTACCCTAGTAACCAGATTTGGTAAAGGAGAACTGCTCCCGCCTTGTGGCCGTTTCACACAACAGCAGCTCTAAACCCAGGGCTAACGGTTACTTGATATTCAAAATAATTGCAGGCCTGTAAATGACACGTGCCCTCAAAACAAATCCTTCGGTGATAAATCGAGCAAAAATCTCAAAAGACGTGTATATCTCAAAACGACAATTTCAAGAGGCATATTATATGCGCATTTTCCCTTCTGTTTCATTTATGTCTTTTTTCTTGTTAAAAAATGGCATGGAAATAGGCTCAACATCAGTAATTAATAAACCATGAAAATCCAGTGTACAAAGAGGTTCACTTCACAGCCGTCAGAATCATCATCACCAAAAAAGTCTACAAAGAATAAATGCTGAAGGGGTCATAGAGAGCTGCGTACCTGCTAGCTGCTGGTGGGATGTAACCTGGTAAGAGCCAATAGTGAGAACAGAATGGAGGTGCGTTTAAAGGTAAAAATTGAGCCACCATGTTATCTGGTAGGCCCTTTCATACGCCTATCACCTGAGTAGACCAGAATCAAAAAGACACAGGCTGGCAATCCTGCACTGCAGCATCATTTAACATAGACAAGACGTGGAAGAAACTAAAATGTCCAGCAACAGAAAAATGAACAAAGAAAAAGTGTCCATGTACACAATGCAATATTAGCCATGGAAAACAAAGAAACAGTGCCGTTTGCACCACCATAGAAAGACCTACAGTTAAACCCCCAATTTTAAGTAAGGAAGAAACCGAAAAACAGATAATCTATCATATCAATTATAGGTGTTACCTAAAAATTGATACCCATGAAATTATTTCCAAGAGGAGGACACGCATGGATTAGGAAAACAAAACTATGTTTAACCAAATGCAAAAGTGTAAGGAATGGATGAATTAGCAGATGGGGGTTTACAGACATGTACTGACACATATGAAATATATGTCACAAAATAACTATGGAATACCAAGAGAGGTGTACTCAACACTCTCTAATAACCTACACGGGAAAGGATCCACAGATGAATAGTTAGATACATAGGTATAATGAATCAGATTTTGTACACCTAAAAGAAAAAACATTTTTATCAACTTTGCTCTGATAATCAGTCAAAATTAAATTTAAATAACAAACAAGAAGTAAGGAGATATAAGCTCTTGGGGGTTTGCCCTGGCACATTCCACTCTAACTTGCAGCCTACTAACAGGATTTCCAGAAAAGCTCTGTTGCCCCCAAAACCTCGAGTTGGAAATGCAGAAGTGCTGCCGCCTTGTGGCTGTTTTCCGCAAGAGTGGACTTAAACCCACAGCTAACAGTCACTTAACATTCACAAGGACACAGGGCTGTAAGGACACCTGCCGTCCAAAAATTGTGGTGAGGTAGGGAATGGACAAAAAAATTCAAAACTGGTAAAATTTTCAAGGAGATAGTACGAAGAGGTAAGTTTTACTCACTCTTTTTAGAAAACAAGGAAAATGGATAAAAGCTCAACATCAGGAATTATGAGACTCATGCAACTCGAACCTACAAAAAGGTTTCAACTCACGCTAGTCAACTACCATCAGCAAAAGGTCTACAAACAATAAATGCTGAAGGGGTTTTAGAGAACTGTGTACCCTCTAGCTGCTGGTGAGATGTAAAGTGGTAACAGCCAATAATGAGAACAAAAAGGAGCTGCATTTCAAAGTAAAAATTGAGCCACCGTTCCATCCAGCAGGCCCACCGCTGAGCCTCTCACCTCAGAAGACCAGAGTCACGAAGGCACAGGCTGCAACAGCTGCACTGCAGGAATTTTCCCAATAGCCAAGACACGGAAGCAGGCAAAATGTCCATCAACAGATGAATGGATAAAAAACAAGTGGTCCATGTACACAATGAACATTAGCCATGGACAAAAATGAAACACTGCTCTTTGAGGCACCATAGAGGAGCCTAGAGATAATCACAGAACATGAAGTAAGTCGGAAAGCAAAAGACACAAACTATGATATCACTTATAGGCGTTATCTAACAACTGACACAAGTGAACATACTTCCACAGAGAAAGGCACTCACAGACTTAGGAAACATACTATGCTTATCTAAAAGGAAAGGTGCGGGTAATAGGTAAATTAAGATTAAGGTTGCCATTCGTGTACAAATACCTATTAAATACATATATCAAAAAGACAGACCATATAGCAAGGGAGGTCTACCGAACACGCTGCAGTAATTTACATGAGAAGAGGATCTGTACATTAACATATATATATATGTATATATATATATATATATGAAAAAATCAATCAGATTGTGTATACCTAGGACAACCAATATTCTAATGATTATCCCGATTAAAAAAACTAAAACAAAGAACAAGAAATAAAGTGACATAAACTTATGGGTTTTTTTTACTGGCACATTCCCTTCTAATTTACACCCTGGCAACAGGACTTCCAAAAAGGCTCTGCTGACCTAGTAACCAGATTTGGGAATGGAGAAATGCTGCCCCCTTGTGGCCGTTTCCCAAACAGCAGCTTTAAACCCAGTGCTAATGGTCACTAAATATTCACACTCATTTCAGGCATGTAAATGACACCTGCACTCCAAAAACATCCTGGGGTCGAAAATCGATGAAAAACTTTAAAAGGGCAACGTTCCAAGAAGACAATTTCAAGAGGTTTATTGTACTCACTGGTTTTTTTCCTGTTTTTTGTTTAAGAGAACTAAAAACGGTGTGGCAAAATGCTGAACATTAGGAATTATTAAAGACATGCAAATCCAAATTACTAAAACCTATCAGCTCACACCAGTCAGAATGGCCACCAGCAAAAATTCTGCAAACAATAAATGCTGAAGGAGTTGTGCAGAAATGCGTATGCTCGGTTCAAAGAGGGACATGGTAAGAGCCAGTAATGAAAACACAAAGGTTATTCTTTGAAAAGGTAAATATTGAGCTACCATTCAATCAAGCCTACCCACTGCCGGGCCTATCGCCTGAGAGGATGAGAATCCAAAAGTCACAGGCTGGCAATCCTGCACTCCAGCAATATTTACCATAGGCAACACTTGGAAGCATCGAAAGTGTCCATCCACAGAGGAATGCACAAAGAAGAAGTGGTCCATATACACAACGGAATACGACTCCAATAAAAAATATACATTCAATTTAAAAAACAAACATAAGTAAGGAGACATCAGCATTTGGGGGTTTATCCAGGCACATTCCTCTCTAATTTATAACCGAGGAAAACCACTGGCAGGAAGGTCTGTTTCCCTAGTTACCAGAGTGGGAATAGCAGAAATGCTGCCGCCCTCTGCCCGTTACCTGCAACAGAAGCTTTAAAACCTGTGCTAAGTGTCACTTCATATGCACAAGTACTGCTGGGCTGTAAATGAAACCTGCCCTCAAAATGTCTTGAGGGAGGTAATGGCCAAAATATCTCAAAATGTGGCACGTACTTCAAGAAAACAATATGAAGACGTAAGCTGTACTCAAAGTTTTAAGAAAAAAAGGAAATGCCGGAAAGGTCAATTTCAAGCGATTATGAGATGCATGCAAATCCAACCGCAAACAGGTACCAGCTCACACCAGTGAGAATAAACTTCAGCAAAAATCTACAAGCAATAAATGCTGAAGGGTTTGTGGAGAAGTGCATACCCTCAACGTTAAGTGGGACGTGACCTGGTAAGAGCCACTAATGAGAGCAGAATGGAGGTGCCTTTACATGGTAAACATTTTGCTACCATATGATCCAGCAGGCCCACTCCTGGGCCTATAAACTAAGAAGACAGAATTGGAAAGACACAGGCAGGCAAATCTGCACCGCAGCCGTATTACAATAGCCAAGACATGGAAGCAACCAATAAGTCCATCAACAGATGAGTGGACAAAGAAGAACTGGTACATGTACAGATGGAATATCAGACAAGGAAAAAAATGACACAATGCCATTTGGAGCACCGTAGATGAGTCTAGAGGTGATCACGCAACTTGTAGTAAGCCAGAAGGCGAAAGACACATATCCTATGATATCACTGATAGGTGTGACCTAAAAATTGATACCAGTGAAGATATTTCCACAGAGAAAGGCAATCACAGATTCATTAAACAACCTTATGTTTCAGCAATGGAAAGGTGTGAGGATTGGATACATGAGGTTGCTGGGGTTAACAGAGATATACAAACACAGGTGAAGTATATAATCACCAAAGACCTACGGAATACCAAGAGAAGACAACTCAACATTCTGTCGTAACCTACATGGGAAAAGGATCTGAAGAAGAACTGATATATGTATATGTGTAAAAGAACGACATCTTGCACACCTAGAACAAGCAAAACATTTTAATCAAACTTGCTGTGATAAGAAATTAAAATTAAATTAAAGAAACGAATAAGAAGTAGTGAGACATAAACTTAAGGGGCTCTTTCCTGGCACATTCCATTCAAATTTACAACCTAGAACAGGACATACATTGAGGCTCTGCTACCCTAGTAACCAGATTTGGTAAAGGAGAACTGCTCCCGCCTTGTGGCCGTTTCACACAACAGCAGCTCTAAACCCAGGGCTAACGGTTACTTGATATTCAAAATAATTGCAGGCCTGTAAATGACACGTGCCCTCAAAACAAATCCTTCGGTGATAAATCGAGCAAAAATCTCAAAAGACGTGTATATCTCAAAACGACAATTTCAAGAGGCATATTATATGCGCATTTTCCCTTCTGTTTCATTTATGTCTTTTTTCTTGTTAAAAAATGGCATGGAAATAGGCTCAACATCAGTAATTAATAAACCATGAAAATCCAGTGTACAAAGAGGTTCACTTCACAGCCGTCAGAATCATCATCACCAAAAAAGTCTACAAAGAATAAATGCTGAAGGGGTCATAGAGAGCTGCGTACCTGCTAGCTGCTGGTGGGATGTAACCTGGTAAGAGCCAATAGTGAGAACAGAATGGAGGTGCGTTTAAAGGTAAAAATTGAGCCACCATGTTATCTGGTAGGCCCTTTCATACGCCTATCACCTGAGTAGACCAGAATCAAAAAGACACAGGCTGGCAATCCTGCACTGCAGCATCATTTAACATAGCCAAGACGTGGAAGAAACTAAAATGTCCAGCAACAGAAAAATGAACAAAGAAAAAGTGTCCATGTACACAATGCAATATTAGCCATGGAAAACAATGAAACAGTGCCGTTTGCACCACCATAGAAAGACCTACAGTTAAACCCCCAATTTTAAGTAAGGAAGAAACCGAAAAACAGATAATCTATCATATCAATTATAGGTGTTACCTAAAAATTGATACCCATGAAATTATTTCCAAGAGGAGGACACGCATGGATTAGGAAAACAAAACTATGTTTAACCAAATGCAAAAGTGTAAGGAATGGATGAATTAGCAGATGGGGGTTTACAGACATGTACTGACACATATGAAATATATGTCACAAAATAACTATGGAATACCAAGAGAGGTGTACTCAACACTCTCTAATAACCTACACGGGAAAGGATCCACAGATGAATAGTTAGATACATAGGTATAATGAATCAGATTTTGTACACCTAAAAGAAAAAACATTTTTATCAACTTTGCTCTGATAATCAGTCAAAATTAAATTTAAATAACAAACAAGAAGTAAGGAGATATAAGCTCTTGGGGGTTTGCCCTGGCACATTCCACTCTAACTTGCAGCCTACTAACAGGATTTCCAGAAAAGCTCTGTTGCCCCCAAAACCTCGAGTTGGAAATGCAGAAGTGCTGCCGCCTTGTGGCTGTTTTCCGCAAGAGTGGACTTAAACCCACAGCTAACAGTCACTTAACATTCACAAGGACACAGGGCTGTAAGGACACCTGCCGTCCAAAAATTGTGGTGAGGTAGGGAATGGACAAAAAAATTCAAAACTGGTAAAATTTTCAAGGAGATAGTACGAAGAGGTAAGTTTTACTCACTCTTTTTAGAAAACAAGGAAAATGGATAAAAGCTCAACATCAGGAATTATGAGACTCATGCAACTCGAACCTACAAAAAGGTTTCAACTCACGCTAGTCAACTACCATCAGCAAAAGTTCTACAAACAATAAATGCTGAAGGGGTTTTAGAGAACTGTGTACCCTCTAGCTGCTGGTGAGATGTAAAGTGGTAACAGCCAATAATGAGAACAGAAAGGAGCTGCATTTCAAAGTAAAAATTGAGCCACCGTTCCATCCAGCAGGCCCACCGCTGAGCCTCTCGCCTCAGAAGACCAGAGTCACGAAGGCACAGGCTGCAACAGCTGCACTGCAGGAATTTTCCCAATAGCCAAGACACGGAAGCAGGCAAAATGTCCATCAACAGATGAATGGATAAAAAACAAGTGGTCCATGTACACAATGAACATTAGCCATGGACAAAAATGAAACACTGCTCTTTGAGGCACCATAGAGGAGCCTAGAGATAATCACAGAACATGAAGTAAGTCGGAAAGCAAAAGACACAAACTATGATATCACTTATAGGCGTTATCTAACAACTGACACAAGTGAACATACTTCCACAGAGAAAGACACTCACAGACTTAGGAAACATACTATGCTTATCTAAAAGGAAAGGTGCGGGTAATAGGTAAATTAAGATTAAGGTTGCCATTCGTGTACAAATACCTATTAAATACATATATCAAAAAGACAGACCATATAGCAAGGGAGGTCTACCGAACACGCTGCAGTAATTTACATGAGAAGAGGATCTGTACATTAACATATATATATATGTATATATATATATATATATGAAAAAATCAATCAGATTGTGTATACCTAGGACAACCAATATTCTAATGATTATCCCGATTAAAAAAACTAAAACAAAGAACAAGAAATAAAGTGACATAAACTTATGGGTTTTTTTTACTGGCACATTCCCTTCTAATTTACACCCTGGCAACAGGACTTCCAAAAAGGCTCTGCTGACCTAGTAACCAGATTTGGGAATGGAGAAATGCTGCCCCCTTGTGGCCGTTTCCCAAACAGCAGCTTTAAACCCAGTGCTAATGGTCACTAAATATTCACACTCATTTCAGGCATGTAAATGACACCTGCACTCCAAAAACATCCTGGGGTCGAAAATCGATGAAAAACTTTAAAAGGGCAACGTTCCAAGAAGACAATTTCAAGAGGTTTATTGTACTCACTGGTTTTTTTCCTGTTTTTTGTTTAAGAGAACTAAAAACGGTGTGGCAAAATGCTGAACATTAGGAATTATTAAAGACATGCAAATCCAAATTACTAAAACCTATCAGCTCACACCAGTCAGAATGGCCACCAGCAAAAATTCTGCAAACAATAAATGCTGAAGGAGTTGTGCAGAAATGCGTATGCTCGGTTCAAAGAGGGACATGGTAAGAGCCAGTAATGAAAACACAAAGGTTATTCTTTGAAAAGGTAAATATTGAGCTACCATTCAATCAAGCCTACCCACTGCCGGGCCTATCGCCTGAGAGGATGAGGATCCAAAAGTCACAGGCTGGCAATCCTGCACTCCAGCAATATTTACCATAGGCAACACTTGGAAGCATCGAAAGTGTCCATCCACAGAGGAATGCACAAAGAAGAAGTGGTCCATATACACAACGGAATACGACTCCAATAAAAAATATACATTCAATTTAAAAAACAAACATAAGTAAGGAGACATCAGCATTTGGGGGTTTATCCAGGCACATTCCTCTCTAATTTATAACCGAGGAAAACCACTGGCAGGAAGGTCTGTTTCCCTAGTTACCAGAGTGGGAATAGCAGAAATGCTGCCGCCCTCTGCCCGTTACCTGCAACAGAAGCTTTAAAACCTGTGCTAAGTGTCACTTCATATGCACAAGTACTGCTGGGCTGTAAATGAAACCTGCCCTCAAAATGTCTTGAGGGAGGTAATGGCCAAAATATCTCAAAATGTGGCACGTACTTCAAGAAAACAATATGAAGACGTAAGCTGTACTCAAAGTTTTAAGAAAAAAAGGAAATGCCGGAAAGGTCAATTTCAAGCGATTATGAGATGCATGCAAATCCAACCGCAAACAGGTACCAGCTCACACCAGTGAGAATAAACTTCAGCAAAAATCTACAAGCAATAAATGCTGAAGGGTTTGTGGAGAAGTGCATACCCTCAACGTTAAGTGGGACGTGACCTGGTAAGAGCCACTAATGAGAGCAGAATGGAGGTGCCTTTACATGGTAAACATTTTGCTACCATATGATCCAGCAGGCCCACTCCTGGGCCTATAAACTAAGAAGACAGAATTGGAAAGACACAGGCAGGCAAATCTGCACCGCAGCCGTATTACAATAGCCAAGACATGGAAGCAACCAATAAGTCCATCAACAGATGAGTGGACAAAGAAGAACTGGTACATGTACAGATGGAATATCAGACAAGGAAAAAAATGACACAATGCCATTTGGAGCACCGTAGATGAGTCTAGAGGTGATCACGCAACTTGTAGTAAGCCAGAAGGCGAAAGACACATATCCTATGATATCACTGATAGGTGTGACCTAAAAATTGATACCAGTGAAGATATTTCCACAGAGAAAGGCAATCACAGATTCATTAAACAACCTTATGTTTCAGCAATGGAAAGGTGTGAGGATTGGATACATGAGGTTGCTGGGGTTAACAGAGATATACAAACACAGGTGAAGTATATAATCACCAAAGACCTACGGAATACCAAGAGAAGACAACTCAACATTCTGTCGTAACCTACATGGGAAAAGGATCTGAAGAAGAACTGATATATGTATATGTGTAAAAGAACGACATCTTGCACACCTAGAACAAGCAAAACATTTTAATCAAACTTGCTGTGATAAGAAATTAAAATTAAATTAAAGAAACGAATAAGAAGTAGTGAGACATAAACTTAAGGGGCTCTTTCCTGGCACATTCCATTCAAATTTACAACCTAGAACAGGACATACATTGAGGCTCTGCTACCCTAGTAACCAGATTTGGTAAAGGAGAACTGCTCCCGCCTTGTGGCCGTTTCACACAACAGCAGCTCTAAACCCAGGGCTAACGGTTACTTGATATTCAAAATAATTGCAGGCCTGTAAATGACACGTGCCCTCAAAACAAATCCTTCGGTGATAAATCGAGCAAAAATCTCAAAAGACGTGTATATCTCAAAACGACAATTTCAAGAGGCATATTATATGCGCATTTTCCCTTCTGTTTCATTTATGTCTTTTTTCTTGTTAAAAAATGGCATGGAAATAGGCTCAACATCAGTAATTAATAAACCATGAAAATCCAGTGTACAAAGAGGTTCACTTCACAGCCGTCAGAATCATCATCACCAAAAAAGTCTACAAAGAATAAATGCTGAAGGGGTCATAGAGAGCTGCGTACCTGCTAGCTGCTGGTGGGATGTAACCTGGTAAGAGCCAATAGTGAGAACAGAATGGAGGTGCGTTTAAAGGTAAAAATTGAGCCACCATGTTATCTGGTAGGCCCTTTCATACGCCTATCACCTGAGTAGACCAGAATCAAAAAGACACAGGCTGGCAATCCTGCACTGCAGCATCATTTAACATAGCCAAGACGTGGAAGAAACTAAAATGTCCAGCAACAGAAAAATGAACAAAGAAAAAGTGTCCATGTACACAATGCAATATTAGCCATGGAAAACAATGAAACAGTGCCGTTTGCACCACCATAGAAAGACCTACAGTTAAACCCCCAATTTTAAGTAAGGAAGAAACCGAAAAACAGATAATCTATCATATCAATTATAGGTGTTACCTAAAAATTGATACCCATGAAATTATTTCCAAGAGGAGGACACGCATGGATTAGGAAAACAAAACTATGTTTAACCAAATGCAAAAGTGTAAGGAATGGATGAATTAGCAGATGGGGGTTTACAGACATGTACTGACACATATGAAATATATGTCACAAAATAACTATGGAATACCAAGAGAGGTGTACTCAACACTCTCTAATAACCTACACGGGAAAGGATCCACAGATGAATAGTTAGATACATAGGTATAATGAATCAGATTTTGTACACCTAAAAGAAAAAAACATTTTTATCAACTTTGCTCTGATAATCAGTCAAAATTAAATTTAAATAACAAACAAGAAGTAAGGAGATATAAGCTCTTGGGGGTTTGCCCTGGCACATTCCACTCTAACTTGCAGCCTACTAACAGGATTTCCAGAAAAGCTCTGTTGCCCCCAAAACCTCGAGTTGGAAATGCAGAAGTGCTGCCGCCTTGTGGCTGTTTTCCGCAAGAGTGGACTTAAACCCACAGCTAACAGTCACTTAACATTCACAAGGACACAGGGCTGTAAGGACACCTGCCGTCCAAAAATTGTGGTGAGGTAGGGAATGGACAAAAAAATTCAAAACTGGTAAAATTTTCAAGGAGATAGTACGAAGAGGTAAGTTTTACTCACTCTTTTTAGAAAACAAGGAAAATGGATAAAAGCTCAACATCAGGAATTATGAGACTCATGCAACTCGAACCTACAAAAAGGTTTCAACTCACGCTAGTCAACTACCATCAGCAAAAGTTCTACAAACAATAAATGCTGAAGGGGTTTTAGAGAACTGTGTACCCTCTAGCTGCTGGTGAGATGTAAAGTGGTAACAGCCAATAATGAGAACAAAAAGGAGCTGCATTTCAAAGTAAAAATTGAGCCACCATTCCATCCAGCAGGCCCACCGCTGAGCCTCTCACCTCAGAAGACCAGAGTCACGAAGGCACAGGCTGCAACAGCTGCACTGCAGGAATTTTCCCAATAGCCAAGACACGGAAGCAGGCAAAATGTCCATCAACAGATGAATGGGTAAAAAACAAGTGGTCCATGTACACAATGAACATTAGCCATGGACAAAAATGAAACACTGCTCTTTGAGGCACCATAGAGGAGCCTAGAGATAATCACAGAACATGAAGTAAGTCGGAAAGCAAAAGACACAAACTATGATATCACTTATAGGCGTTATCTAACAACTGACACAAGTGAACATACTTCCACAGAGAAAGACACTCACAGACTTAGGAAACATACTATGCTTATCTAAAAGGAAAGGTGCGGGTAATAGGTAAATTAAGATTAAGGTTGCCATTCGTGTACAAATACCTATTAAATACATATATCAAAAAGACAGACCATATAGCAAGGGAGGTCTACCGAACACGCTGCAGTAATTTACATGAGAAGAGGATCTGTACATTAACATATATATATATGTATATATATATATATATATATGAAAAAATCAATCAGATTGTGTATACCTAGGACAACCAATATTCTAATGATTATCCCGATTAAAAAAACTAAAACAAAGAACAAGAAATAAAGTGACATAAACTTATGGGTTTTTTTTACTGGCACATTCCCTTCTAATTTACACCCTGGCAACAGGACTTCCAAAAAGGCTCTGCTGACCTAGTAACCAGATTTGGGAATGGAGAAATGCTGCCCCCTTGTGGCCGTTTCCCAAACAGCAGCTTTAAACCCAGTGCTAATGGTCACTAAATATTCACACTCATTTCAGGCATGTAAATGACACCTGCACTCCAAAAACATCCTGGGGTCGAAAATCGATGAAAAACTTTAAAAGGGCAACGTTCCAAGAAGACAATTTCAAGAGGTTTATTGTACTCACTGGTTTTTTTCCTGTTTTTTGTTTAAGAGAACTAAAAACGGTGTGGCAAAATGCTGAACATTAGGAATTATTAAAGACATGCAAATCCAAATTACAAAAACCTATCAGCTCACACCAGTCAGAATGGCCATCAGCAAAAATTCTGCAAACAATAAATGCTGAAGGAGCTGTGCAGAAATGCGTATGCTCGGTTCAAAGAGGGACATGGTAAGAGCCAGTAATGAAAACACAAAGGTTATTCTTTGAAAAGGTAAATATTGAGCTACCATTCAATCAAGCCTACCCACTGCCGGGCCTATCGCCTGAGAGGATGAGGATCCAAAAGTCACAGGCTGGCAATCCTGCACTCCAGCAATATTTACCATAGGCAACACTTGGAAGCATCGAAAGTGTCCATCCACAGAGGAATGCACAAAGAAGAAGTGGTCCATATACACAACGGAATACGACTCCAATAAAAAATATACATTCAATTTAAAAAACAAACATAAGTAAGGAGACATCAGCATTTGGGGGTTTATCCAGGCACATTCCTCTCTAATTTATAACCGAGGAAAACCACTGGCAGGAAGGTCTGTTTCCCTAGTTACCAGAGTGGGAATAGCAGAAATGCTGCCGCCCTCTGCCCGTTACCTGCAACAGAAGCTTTAAAACCTGTGCTAAGTGTCACTTCATATGCACAAGTACTGCTGGGCTGTAAATGAAACCTGCCCTCAAAATGTCTTGAGGGAGGTAATGGCCAAAATATCTCAAAATGTGGCACGTACTTCAAGAAAACAATATGAAGACGTAAGCTGTACTCAAAGTTTTAAGAAAAAAAGGAAATGCCGGAAAGGTCAATTTCAAGCGATTATGAGATGCATGCAAATCCAACCGCAAACAGGTACCAGCTCACACCAGTGAGAATAAACTTCAGCAAAAATCTACAAGCAATAAATGCTGAAGGGTTTGTGGAGAAGTGCATACCCTCAACGTTAAGTGGGACGTGACCTGGTAAGAGCCACTAATGAGAGCAGAATGGAGGTGCCTTTACATGGTAAACATTTTGCTACCATATGATCCAGCAGGCCCACTCCTGGGCCTATAAACTAAGAAGACAGAATTGGAAAGACACAGGCAGGCAAATCTGCACCGCAGCCGTATTACAATAGCCAAGACATGGAAGCAACCAATAAGTCCATCAACAGATGAGTGGACAAAGAAGAACTGGTACATGTACAGATGGAATATCAGACAAGGAAAAAAATGACACAATGCCATTTGGAGCACCGTAGATGAGTCTAGAGGTGATCACGCAACTTGTAGTAAGCCAGAAGGCGAAAGACACATATCCTATGATATCACTGATAGGTGTGACCTAAAAATTGATACCAGTGAAGATATTTCCACAGAGAAAGGCAATCACAGATTCATTAAACAACCTTATGTTTCAGCAATGGAAAGGTGTGAGGATTGGATACATGAGGTTGCTGGGGTTAACAGAGATATACAAACACAGGTGAAGTATATAATCACCAAAGACCTACGGAATACCAAGAGAAGACAACTCAACATTCTGTCGTAACCTACATGGGAAAAGGATCTGAAGAAGAACTGATATATGTATATGTGTAAAAGAACGACATCTTGCACACCTAGAACAAGCAAAACATTTTAATCAAACTTGCTGTGATAAGAAATTAAAATTAAATTAAAGAAACGAATAAGAAGTAGTGAGACATAAACTTAAGGGGCTCTTTCCTGGCACATTCCATTCAAATTTACAACCTAGAACAGGACATACATTGAGGCTCTGCTACCCTAGTAACCAGATTTGGTAAAGGAGAACTGCTCCCGCCTTGTGGCCGTTTCACACAACAGCAGCTCTAAACCCAGGGCTAACGGTTACTTGATATTCAAAATAATTGCAGGCCTGTAAATGACACGTGCCCTCAAAACAAATCCTTCGGTGATAAATCGAGCAAAAATCTCAAAAGACGTGTATATCTCAAAACGACAATTTCAAGAGGCATATTATATGCGCATTTTCCCTTCTGTTTCATTTATGTCTTTTTTCTTGTTAAAAAATGGCATGGAAATAGGCTCAACATCAGTAATTAATAAACCATGAAAATCCAGTGTACAAAGAGGTTCACTTCACAGCCGTCAGAATCATCATCACCAAAAAAGTCTACAAAGAATAAATGCTGAAGGGGTCATAGAGAGCTGCGTACCTGCTAGCTGCTGGTGGGATGTAACCTGGTAAGAGCCAATAGTGAGAACAGAATGGAGGTGCGTTTAAAGGTAAAAATTGAGCCACCATGTTATCTGGTAGGCCCTTTCATACGCCTATCACCTGAGTAGACCAGAATCAAAAAGACACAGGCTGGCAATCCTGCACTGCAGCATCATTTAACATAGCCAAGACGTGGAAGAAACTAAAATGTCCAGCAACAGAAAAATGAACAAAGAAAAAGTGTCCATGTACACAATGCAATATTAGCCATGGAAAACAATGAAACAGTGCCGTTTGCACCACCATAGAAAGACCTACAGTTAAACCCCCAATTTTAAGTAAGGAAGAAACCGAAAAACAGATAATCTATCATATCAATTATAGGTGTTACCTAAAAATTGATACCCATGAAATTATTTCCAAGAGGAGGACACGCATGGATTAGGAAAACAAAACTATGTTTAACCAAATGCAAAAGTGTAAGGAATGGATGAATTAGCAGATGGGGGTTTACAGACATGTACTGACACATATGAAATATATGTCACAAAATAACTATGGAATACCAAGAGAGGTGTACTCAACACTCTCTAATAACCTACACGGGAAAGGATCCACAGATGAATAGTTAGATACATAGGTATAATGAATCAGATTTTGTACACCTAAAAGAAAAAACATTTTTATCAACTTTGCTCTGATAATCAGTCAAAATTAAATTTAAATAACAAACAAGAAGTAAGGAGATATAAGCTCTTGGGGGTTTGCCCTGGCACATTCCACTCTAACTTGCAGCCTACTAACAGGATTTCCAGAAAAGCTCTGTTGCCCCCAAAACCTCGAGTTGGAAATGCAGAAGTGCTGCCGCCTTGTGGCTGTTTTCCGCAAGAGTGGACTTAAACCCACAGCTAACAGTCACTTAACATTCACAAGGACACAGGGCTGTAAGGACACCTGCCGTCCAAAAATTGTGGTGAGGTAGGGAATGGACAAAAAAATTCAAAACTGGTAAAATTTTCAAGGAGATAGTATGAAGAGGTAAGTTTTACTCACTCTTTTTAGAAAACAAGGAAAATGGATAAAAGCTCAACATCAGGAATTATGAGACTCATGCAACTCGAACCTACAAAAAGGTTTCAACTCACGCTAGTCAACTACCATCAGCAAAAGTTCTACAAACAATAAATGCTGAAGGGGTTTTAGAGAACTGTGTACCCTCTAGCTGCTGGTGAGATGTAAAGTGGTAACAGCCAATAATGAGAACAAAAAGGAGCTGCATTTCAAAGTAAAAATTGAGCCACCGTTCCATCCAGCAGGCCCACCGCTGAGCCTCTCACCTCAGAAGACCAGAGTCACGAAGGCACAGGCTGCAACAGCTGCACTGCAGGAATTTTCCCAATAGCCAAGACACGGAAGCAGGCAAAATGTCCATCAACAGATGAATGGATAAAAAACAAGTGGTCCATGTACACAATGAACATTAGCCATGGACAAAAATGAAACACTGCTCTTTGAGGCACCATAGAGGAGCCTAGAGATAATCACAGAACATGAAGTAAGTCGGAAAGCAAAAGACACAAACTATGATATCACTTATAGGCGTTATCTAACAACTGACACAAGTGAACATACTTCCACAGAGAAAGACACTCACAGACTTAGGAAACATACTATGCTTATCTAAAAGGAAAGGTGCGGGTAATAGGTAAATTAAGATTAAGGTTGCCATTCGTGTACAAATACCTATTAAATACATATATCAAAAAGACAGACCATATAGCAAGGGAGGTCTACCGAACACGCTGCAGTAATTTACATGAGAAGAGGATCTGTACATTAACATATATATATATGTATATATATATATATATATATATGAAAAAATCAATCAGATTGTGTATACCTAGGACAACCAATATTCTAATGATTATCCCGATTAAAAAAACTAAAACAAAGAACAAGAAATAAAGTGACATAAACTTATGGGTTTTTTTTACTGGCACATTCCCTTCTAATTTACACCCTGGCAACAGGACTTCCAAAAAGGCTCTGCTGACCTAGTAACCAGATTTGGGAATGGAGAAATGCTGCCCCCTTGTGGCCGTTTCCCAAACAGCAGCTTTAAACCCAGTGCTAATGGTCACTAAATATTCACACTCATTTCAGGCATGTAAATGACACCTGCACTCCAAAAACATCCTGGGGTCGAAAATCGATGAAAAACTTTAAAAGGGCAACGTTCCAAGAAGACAATTTCAAGAGGTTTATTGTACTCACTGGTTTTTTTCCTGTTTTTTGTTTAAGAGAACTAAAAACGGTGTGGCAAAATGCTGAACATTAGGAATTATTAAAGACATGCAAATCCAAATTACAAAAACCTATCAGCTCACACCAGTCAGAATGGCCACCAGCAAAAATTCTGCAAACAATAAATGCTGAAGGAGTTGTGCAGAAATGCATATGCTCGGTTCAAAGAGGGACATGGTAAGAGCCAGTAATGAAAACACAAAGGTTATTCTTTGAAAAGGTAAATATTGAGCTACCATTCAATCAAGCCTACCCACTGCCGGGCCTATCGCCTGAGAGGATGAGAATCCAAAAGTCACAGGCTGGCAATCCTGCACTCCAGCAATATTTACCATAGGCAACACTTGGAAGCATCGAAAGTGTCCATCCACAGAGGAATGCACAAAGAAGAAGTGGTCCATATACACAACGGAATACGACTCCAATAAAAAATATACATTCAATTTAAAAAACAAACATAAGTAAGGAGACATCAGCATTTGGGGGTTTATCCAGGCACATTCCTCTCTAATTTATAACCGAGGAAAACCACTGGCAGGAAGGTCTGTTTCCCTAGTTACCAGAGTGGGAATAGCAGAAATGCTGCCGCCCTCTGCCCGTTACCTGCAACAGAAGCTTTAAAACCTGTGCTAAGTGTCACTTCATATGCACAAGTACTGCTGGGCTGTAAATGAAACCTGCCCTCAAAATGTCTTGAGGGAGGTAATGGCCAAAATATCTCAAAATGTGGCACGTACTTCAAGAAAACAATATGAAGACGTAAGCTGTACTCAAAGTTTTAAGAAAAAAAGGAAATGCCGGAAAGGTCAATTTCAAGCGATTATGAGATGCATGCAAATCCAACCGCAAACAGGTACCAGCTCACACCAGTGAGAATAAACTTCAGCAAAAATCTACAAGCAATAAATGCTGAAGGGTTTGTGGAGAAGTGCATACCCTCAACGTTAAGTGGGACGTGACCTGGTAAGAGCCACTAATGAGAGCAGAATGGAGGTGCCTTTACATGGTAAACATTTTGCTACCATATGATCCAGCAGGCCCACTCCTGGGCCTATAAACTAAGAAGACAGAATTGGAAAGACACAGGCAGGCAAATCTGCACCGCAGCCGTATTACAATAGCCAAGACATGGAAGCAACCAATAAGTCCATCAACAGATGAGTGGACAAAGAAGAACTGGTACATGTACAGATGGAATATCAGACAAGGAAAAAAATGACACAATGCCATTTGGAGCACCGTAGATGAGTCTAGAGGTGATCACGCAACTTGTAGTAAGCCAGAAGGCGAAAGACACATATCCTATGATATCACTGATAGGTGTGACCTAAAAATTGACACCAGTGAAGATATTTCCACAGAGAAAGGCAATCACAGATTCATTAAACAACCTTATGTTTCAGCAATGGAAAGGTGTGAGGATTGGATACATGAGGTTGCTGGGGTTAACAGAGATATACAAACACAGGTGAAGTATATAATCACCAAAGACCTACGGAATACCAAGAGAAGACAACTCAACATTCTGTCGTAACCTACATGGGAAAAGGATCTGAAGAAGAACTGATATATGTATATGTGTAAAAGAACGACATCTTGCACACCTAGAACAAGCAAAACATTTTAATCAAACTTGCTGTGATAAGAAATTAAAATTAAATTAAAGAAACGAATAAGAAGTAGTGAGACATAAACTTAAGGGGCTCTTTCCTGGCACATTCCATTCAAATTTACAACCTAGAACAGGACATACATTGAGGCTCTGTTACCCTAGTAACCAGATTTGGTAAAGGAGAACTGCTCCCGCCTTGTGGCCGTTTCACACAACAGCAGCTCTAAACCCAGGGCTAACGGTTACTTGATATTCAAAATAATTGCAGGCCTGTAAATGACACGTGCCCTCAAAACAAATCCTTCGGTGATAAATCGAGCAAAAATCTCAAAAGACGTGTATATCTCAAAACGACAATTTCAAGAGGCATATTATATGCGCATTTTCCCTTCTGTTTCATTTATGTCTTTTTTCTTGTTAAAAAATGGCATGGAAATAGGCTCAACATCAGTAATTAATAAACCATGAAAATCCAGTGTACAAAGAGGTTCACTTCACAGCCGTCAGAATCATCATCACCAAAAAAGTCTACAAAGAATAAATGCTGAAGGGGTCATAGAGAGCTGCGTACCTGCTAGCTGCTGGTGGGATGTAACCTGGTAAGAGCCAATAGTGAGAACAGAATGGAGGTGCGTTTAAAGGTAAAAATTGAGCCACCATGTTATCTGGTAGGCCCTTTCATACGCCTATCACCTGAGTAGACCAGAATCAAAAAGACACAGGCTGGCAATCCTGCACTGCAGCATCATTTAACATAGCCAAGACGTGGAAGAAACTAAAATGTCCAGCAACAGAAAAATGAACAAAGAAAAAGTGTCCATGTACACAATGCAATATTAGCCATGGAAAACAATGAAACAGTGCCGTTTGCACCACCATAGAAAGACCTACAGTTAAACCCCCAATTTTAAGTAAGGAAGAAACCGAAAAACAGATAATCTATCATATCAATTATAGGTGTTACCTAAAAATTGATACCCATGAAATTATTTCCAAGAGGAGGACACGCATGGATTAGGAAAACAAAACTATGTTTAACCAAATGCAAAAGTGTAAGGAATGGATGAATTAGCAGATGGGGGTTTACAGACATGTACTGACACATATGAAATATATGTCACAAAATAACTATGGAATACCAAGAGAGGTGTACTCAACACTCTCTAATAACCTACACGGGAAAGGATCCACAGATGAATAGTTAGATACATAGGTATAATGAATCAGATTTTGTACACCTAAAAGAAAAAACATTTTTATCAACTTTGCTCTGATAATCAGTCAAAATTAAATTTAAATAACAAACAAGAAGTAAGGAGATATAAGCTCTTGGGGGTTTGCCCTGGCACATTCCACTCTAACTTGCAGCCTACTAACAGGATTTCCAGAAAAGCTCTGTTGCCCCCAAAACCTCGAGTTGGAAATGCAGAAGTGCTGCCGCCTTGTGGCTGTTTTCCGCAAGAGTGGACTTAAACCCACAGCTAACAGTCACTTAACATTCACAAGGACACAGGGCTGTAAGGACACCTGCCGTCCAAAAATTGTGGTGAGGTAGGGAATGGACAAAAAAATTCAAAACTGGTAAAATTTTCAAGGAGATAGTACGAAGAGGTAAGTTTTACTCACTCTTTTTAGAAAACAAGGAAAATGGATAAAAGCTCAACATCAGGAATTATGAGACTCATGCAACTCGAACCTACAAAAAGGTTTCAACTCACGCTAGTCAACTACCATCAGCAAAAGTTCTACAAACAATAAATGCTGAAGGGGTTTTAGAGAACTGTGTACCCTCTAGCTGCTGGTGAGATGTAAAGTGGTAACAGCCAATAATGAGAACAAAAAGGAGCTGCATTTCAAAGTAAAAATTGAGCCACCGTTCCATCCAGCAGGCCCACCGCTGAGCCTCTCACCTCAGAAGACCAGAGTCACGAAGGCACAGGCTGCAACAGCTGCACTGCAGGAATTTTCCCAATAGCCAAGACACGGAAGCAGGCAAAATGTCCATCAACAGATGAATGGATAAAAAACAAGTGGTCCATGTACACAATGAACATTAGCCATGGACAAAAATGAAACACTGCTCTTTGAGGCACCATAGAGGAGCCTAGAGATAATCACAGAACATGAAGTAAGTCGGAAAGCAAAAGACACAAACTATGATATCACTTATAGGCGTTATCTAACAACTGACACAAGTGAACATACTTCCACAGAGAAAGACACTCACAGACTTAGGAAACATACTATGCTTATCTAAAAGGAAAGGTGCGGGTAATAGGTAAATTAAGATTAAGGTTGCCATTCGTGTACAAATACCTATTAAATACATATATCAAAAAGACAGACCATATAGCAAGGGAGGTCTACCGAACACGCTGCAGTAATTTACATGAGAAGAGGATCTGTACATTAACATATATATATATGTATATATATATATATATATGAAAAAATCAATCAGATTGTGTATACCTAGGACAACCAATATTCTAATGATTATCCCGATTAAAAAAACTAAAACAAAGAACAAGAAATAAAGTGACATAAACTTATGGGTTTTTTTTACTGGCACATTCCCTTCTAATTTACACCCTGGCAACAGGACTTCCAAAAAGGCTCTGCTGACCTAGTAACCAGATTTGGGAATGGAGAAATGCTGCCCCCTTGTGGCCGTTTCCCAAACAGCAGCTTTAAACCCAGTGCTAATGGTCACTAAATATTCACACTCATTTCAGGCATGTAAATGACACCTGCACTCCAAAAACATCCTGGGGTCGAAAATCGATGAAAAACTTTAAAAGGGCAACGTTCCAAGAAGACAATTTCAAGAGGTTTATTGTACTCACTGGTTTTTTTCCTGTTTTTTGTTTAAGAGAACTAAAAACGGTGTGGCAAAATGCTGAACATTAGGAATTATTAAAGACATGCAAATCCAAATTACAAAAACCTATCAGCTCACACCAGTCAGAATGGCCACCAGCAAAAATTCTGCAAACAATAAATGCTGAACGAGTTGTGCAGAAATGCGTATGCTCGGTTCAAAGAGGGACATGGTAAGAGCCAGTAATGAAAACACAAAGGTTATTCTTTGAAAAGGTAAATATTGAGCTACCATTCAATCAAGCCTACCCACTGCCGGGCCTATCGCCTGAGAGGATGAGAATCCAAAAGTCACAGGCTGGCAATCCTGCACTCCAGCAATATTTACCATAGGCAACACTTGGAAGCATCGAAAGTGTCCATCCACAGAGGAATGCACAAAGAAGAAGTGGTCCATATACACAACGGAATACGACTCCAATAAAAAATATACATTCAATTTAAAAAACAAACATAAGTAAGGAGACATCAGCATTTGGGGGTTTATCCAGGCACATTCCTCTCTAATTTATAACCGAGGAAAACCACTGGCAGGAAGGTCTGTTTCCCTAGTTACCAGAGTGGGAATAGCAGAAATGCTGCCGCCCTCTGCCCGTTACCTGCAACAGAAGCTTTAAAACCTGTGCTAAGTGTCACTTCATATGCACAAGTACTGCTGGGCTGTAAATGAAACCTGCCCTCAAAATGTCTTGAGGGAGGTAATGGCCAAAATATCTCAAAATGTGGCACGTACTTCAAGAAAACAATATGAAGACGTAAGCTGTACTCAAAGTTTTAAGAAAAAAAGGAAATGCCGGAAAGGTCAATTTCAAGCGATTATGAGATGCATGCAAATCCAACCGCAAACAGGTACCAGCTCACACCAGTGAGAATAAACTTCAGCAAAAATCTACAAGCAATAAATGCTGAAGGGTTTGTGGAGAAGTGCATACCCTCAACGTTAAGTGGGACGTGACCTGGTAAGAGCCACTAATGAGAGCAGAATGGAGGTGCCTTTACATGGTAAACATTTTGCTACCATATGATCCAGCAGGCCCACTCCTGGGCCTATAAACTAAGAAGACAGAATTGGAAAGACACAGGCAGGCAAATCTGCACCGCAGCCGTATTACAATAGCCAAGACATGGAAGCAACCAATAAGTCCATCAACAGATGAGTGGACAAAGAAGAACTGGTACATGTACAGATGGAATATCAGACAAGGAAAAAAATGACACAATGCCATTTGGAGCACCGTAGATGAGTCTAGAGGTGATCACGCAACTTGTAGTAAGCCAGAAGGCGAAAGACACATATCCTATGATATCACTGATAGGTGTGACCTAAAAATTGATACCAGTGAAGATATTTCCACAGAGAAAGGCAATCACAGATTCATTAAACAACCTTATGTTTCAGCAATGGAAAGGTGTGAGGATTGGATACATGAGGTTGCTGGGGTTAACAGAGATATACAAACACAGGTGAAGTATATAATCACCAAAGACCTACGGAATACCAAGAGAAGACAACTCAACATTCTGTCGTAACCTACATGGGAAAAGGATCTGAAGAAGAACTGATATATGTATATGTGTAAAAGAACGACATCTTGCACACCTAGAACAAGCAAAACATTTTAATCAAACTTGCTGTGATAAGAAATTAAAATTAAATTAAAGAAACGAATAAGAAGTAGTGAGACATAAACTTAAGGGGCTCTTTCCTGGCACATTCCATTCAAATTTACAACCTAGAACAGGACATACATTGAGGCTCTGCTACCCTAGTAACCAGATTTGGTAAAGGAGAACTGCTCCCGCCTTGTGGCCGTTTCACACAACAGCAGCTCTAAACCCAGGGCTAACGGTTACTTGATATTCAAAATAATTGCAGGCCTGTAAATGACACGTGCCCTCAAAACAAATCCTTCGGTGATAAATCGAGCAAAAATCTCAAAAGACGTGTATATCTCAAAACGACAATTTCAAGAGGCATATTATATGCGCATTTTCCCTTCTGTTTCATTTATGTCTTTTTTCTTGTTAAAAAATGGCATGGAAATAGGCTCAACATCAGTAATTAATAAACCATGAAAATCCAGTGTACAAAGAGGTTCACTTCACAGCCGTCAGAATCATCATCACCAAAAAAGTCTACAAAGAATAAATGCTGAAGGGGTCATAGAGAGCTGCGTACCTGCTAGCTGCTGGTGGGATGTAACCTGGTAAGAGCCAATAGTGAGAACAGAATGGAGGTGCGTTTAAAGGTAAAAATTGAGCCACCATGTTATCTGGTAGGCCCTTTCATACGCCTATCACCTGAGTAGACCAGAATCAAAAAGACACAGGCTGGCAATCCTGCACTGCAGCATCATTTAACATAGCCAAGACGTGGAAGAAACTAAAATGTCCAGCAACAGAAAAATGAACAAAGAAAAAGTGTCCATGTACACAATGCAATATTAGCCATGGAAAACAATGAAACAGTGCCGTTTGCACCACCATAGAAAGACCTACAGTTAAACCCCCAATTTTAAGTAAGGAAGAAACCGAAAAACAGATAATCTATCATATCAATTATAGGTGTTACCTAAAAATTGATACCCATGAAATTATTTCCAAGAGGAGGACACGCATGGATTAGGAAAACAAAACTATGTTTAACCAAATGCAAAAGTGTAAGGAATGGATGAATTAGCAGATGGGGGTTTACAGACATGTACTGACACATATGAAATATATGTCACAAAATAACTATGGAATACCAAGAGAGGTGTACTCAACACTCTCTAATAACCTACACGGGAAAGGATCCACAGATGAATAGTTAGATACATAGGTATAATGAATCAGATTTTGTACACCTAAAAGAAAAAACATTTTTATCAACTTTGCTCTGATAATCAGTCAAAATTAAATTTAAATAACAAACAAGAAGTAAGGAGATATAAGCTCTTGGGGGTTTGCCCTGGCACATTCCACTCTAACTTGCAGCCTACTAACAGGATTTCCAGAAAAGCTCTGTTGCCCCCAAAACCTCGAGTTGGAAATGCAGAAGTGCTGCCGCCTTGTGGCTGTTTTCCGCAAGAGTGGACTTAAACCCACAGCTAACAGTCACTTAACATTCACAAGGACACAGGGCTGTAAGGACACCTGCCGTCCAAAAATTGTGGTGAGGTAGGGAATGGACAAAAAAATTCAAAACTGGTAAAATTTTCAAGGAGATAGTACGAAGAGGTAAGTTTTACTCACTCTTTTTAGAAAACAAGGAAAATGGATAAAAGCTCAACATCAGGAATTATGAGACTCATGCAACTCGAACCTACAAAAAGGTTTCAACTCACGCTAGTCAACTACCATCAGCAAAAGTTCTACAAACAATAAATGCTGAAGGGGTTTTAGAGAACTGTGTACCCTCTAGCTGCTGGTGAGATGTAAAGTGGTAACAGCCAATAATGAGAACAAAAAGGAGCTGCATTTCAAAGTAAAAATTGAGCCACCATTCCATCCAGCAGGCCCACCGCTGAGCCTCTCACCTCAGAAGACCAGAGTCACGAAGGCACAGGCTGCAACAGCTGCACTGCAGGAATTTTCCCAATAGCCAAGACACGGAAGCAGGCAAAATGTCCATCAACAGATGAATGGGTAAAAAACAAGTGGTCCATGTACACAATGAACATTAGCCATGGACAAAAATGAAACACTGCTCTTTGAGGCACCATAGAGGAGCCTAGAGATAATCACAGAACATGAAGTAAGTCGGAAAGCAAAAGACACAAACTATGATATCACTTATAGGCGTTATCTAACAACTGACACAAGTGAACATACTTCCACAGAGAAAGACACTCACAGACTTAGGAAACATACTATGCTTATCTAAAAGGAAAGGTGCGGGTAATAGGTAAATTAAGATTAAGGTTGCCATTCGTGTACAAATACCTATTAAATACATATATCAAAAAGACAGACCATATAGCAAGGGAGGTCTACCGAACACGCTGCAGTAATTTACATGAGAAGAGGATCTGTACATTAACATATATATATATGTATATATATATATATATATATGAAAAAATCAATCAGATTGTGTATACCTAGGACAACCAATATTCTAATGATTATCCCGATTAAAAAAACTAAAACAAAGAACAAGAAATAAAGTGACATAAACTTATGGGTTTTTTTTACTGGCACATTCCCTTCTAATTTACACCCTGGCAACAGGACTTCCAAAAAGGCTCTGCTGACCTAGTAACCAGATTTGGGAATGGAGAAATGCTGCCCCCTTGTGGCCGTTTCCCAAACAGCAGCTTTAAACCCAGTGCTAATGGTCACTAAATATTCACACTCATTTCAGGCATGTAAATGACACCTGCACTCCAAAAACATCCTGGGGTCGAAAATCGATGAAAAACTTTAAAAGGGCAACGTTCCAAGAAGACAATTTCAAGAGGTTTATTGTACTCACTGGTTTTTTTCCTGTTTTTTGTTTAAGAGAACTAAAAACGGTGTGGCAAAATGCTGAACATTAGGAATTATTAAAGACATGCAAATCCAAATTACAAAAACCTATCAGCTCACACCAGTCAGAATGGCCACCAGCAAAAATTCTGCAAACAATAAATGCTGAAGGAGTTGTGCAGAAATGCGTATGCTCGGTTCAAAGAGGGACATGGTAAGAGCCAGTAATGAAAACACAAAGGTTATTCTTTGAAAAGGTAAATATTGAGCTACCATTCAATCAAGCCTACCCACTGCCGGGCCTATCGCCTGAGAGGATGAGAATCCAAAAGTCACAGGCTGGCAATCCTGCACTCCAGCAATATTTACCATAGGCAACACTTGGAAGCATCGAAAGTGTCCATCCACAGAGGAATGCACAAAGAAGAAGTGGTCCATATACACAACGGAATACGACTCCAATAAAAAATATACATTCAATTTAAAAAACAAACATAAGTAAGGAGACATCAGCATTTGGGGGTTTATCCAGGCACATTCCTCTCTAATTTATAACCGAGGAAAACCACTGGCAGGAAGGTCTGTTTCCCTAGTTACCAGAGTGGGAATAGCAGAAATGCTGCCGCCCTCTGCCCGTTACCTGCAACAGAAGCTTTAAAACCTGTGCTAAGTGTCACTTCATATGCACAAGTACTGCTGGGCTGTAAATGAAACCTGCCCTCAAAATGTCTTGAGGGAGGTAATGGCCAAAATATCTCAAAATGTGGCACGTACTTCAAGAAAACAATATGAAGACGTAAGCTGTACTCAAAGTTTTAAGAAAAAAAGGAAATGCCGGAAAGGTCAATTTCAAGCGATTATGAGATGCATGCAAATCCAACCGCAAACAGGTACCAGCTCACACCAGTGAGAATAAACTTCAGCAAAAATCTACAAGCAATAAATGCTGAAGGGTTTGTGGAGAAGTGCATACCCTCAACGTTAAGTGGGACGTGACCTGGTAAGAGCCACTAATGAGAGCAGAATGGAGGTGCCTTTACATGGTAAACATTTTGCTACCATATGATCCAGCAGGCCCACTCCTGGGCCTATAAACTAAGAAGACAGAATTGGAAAGACACAGGCAGGCAAATCTGCACCGCAGCCGTATTACAATAGCCAAGACATGGAAGCAACCAATAAGTCCATCAACAGATGAGTGGACAAAGAAGAACTGGTACATGTACAGATGGAATATCAGACAAGGAAAAAAATGACACAATGCCATTTGGAGCACCGTAGATGAGTCTAGAGGTGATCACGCAACTTGTAGTAAGCCAGAAGGCGAAAGACACATATCCTATGATATCACTGATAGGTGTGACCTAAAAATTGATACCAGTGAAGATATTTCCACAGAGAAAGGCAATCACAGATTCATTAAACAACCTTATGTTTCAGCAATGGAAAGGTGTGAGGATTGGATACATGAGGTTGCTGGGGTTAACAGAGATATACAAACACAGGTGAAGTATATAATCACCAAAGACCTACGGAATACCAAGAGAAGACAACTCAACATTCTGTCGTAACCTACATGGGAAAAGGATCTGAAGAAGAACTGATATATGTATATGTGTAAAAGAACGACATCTTGCACACCTAGAACAAGCAAAACATTTTAATCAAACTTGCTGTGATAAGAAATTAAAATTAAATTAAAGAAACGAATAAGAAGTAGTGAGACATAAACTTAAGGGGCTCTTTCCTGGCACATTCCATTCAAATTTACAACCTAGAACAGGACATACATTGAGGCTCTGTTACCCTAGTAACCAGATTTGGTAAAGGAGAACTGCTCCCGCCTTGTGGCCGTTTCACACAACAGCAGCTCTAAACCCAGGGCTAACGGTTACTTGATATTCAAAATAATTGCAGGCCTGTAAATGACACGTGCCCTCAAAACAAATCCTTCGGTGATAAATCGAGCAAAAATCTCAAAAGACGTGTATATCTCAAAACGACAATTTCAAGAGGCATATTATATGCGCATTTTCCCTTCTGTTTCATTTATGTCTTTTTTCTTGTTAAAAAATGGCATGGAAATAGGCTCAACATCAGTAATTAATAAACCATGAAAATCCAGTGTACAAAGAGGTTCACTTCACAGCCGTCAGAATCATCATCACCAAAAAAGTCTACAAAGAATAAATGCTGAAGGGGTCATAGAGAGCTGCGTACCTGCTAGCTGCTGGTGGGATGTAACCTGGTAAGAGCCAATAGTGAGAACAGAATGGAGGTGCGTTTAAAGGTAAAAATTGAGCCACCGTGTTATCTGGTAGGCCCTTTCATACGCCTATCACCTGAGTAGACCAGAATCAAAAAGACACAGGCTGGCAATCCTGCACTGCAGCATCATTTAACATAGCCAAGACGTGGAAGAAACTAAAATGTCCAGCAACAGAAAAATGAACAAAGAAAAAGTGTCCATGTACACAATGCAATATTAGCCATGGAAAACAATGAAACAGTGCCGTTTGCACCACCATAGAAAGACCTACAGTTAAACCCCCAATTTTAAGTAAGGAAGAAACCGAAAAACAGATAATCTATCATATCAATTATAGGTGTTACCTAAAAATTGATACCCATGAAATTATTTCCAAGAGGAGGACACGCATGGATTAGGAAAACAAAACTATGTTTAACCAAATGCAAAAGTGTAAGGAATGGATGAATTAGCAGATGGGGGTTTACAGACATGTACTGACACATATGAAATATATGTCACAAAATAACTATGGAATACCAAGAGAGGTGTACTCAACACTCTCTAATAACCTACACGGGAAAGGATCCACAGATGAATAGTTAGATACATAGGTATAATGAATCAGATTTTGTACACCTAAAAGAAAAAACATTTTTATCAACTTTGCTCTGATAATCAGTCAAAATTAAATTTAAATAACAAACAAGAAGTAAGGAGATATAAGCTCTTGGGGGTTTGCCCTGGCACATTCCACTCTAACTTGCAGCCTACTAACAGGATTTCCAGAAAAGCTCTGTTGCCCCCAAAACCTCGAGTTGGAAATGCAGAAGTGCTGCCGCCTTGTGGCTGTTTTCCGCAAGAGTGGACTTAAACCCACAGCTAACAGTCACTTAACATTCACAAGGACACAGGGCTGTAAGGACACCTGCCGTCCAAAAATTGTGGTGAGGTAGGGAATGGACAAAAAAATTCAAAACTGGTAAAATTTTCAAGGAGATAGTACGAAGAGGTAAGTTTTACTCACTCTTTTTAGAAAACAAGGAAAATGGATAAAAGCTCAACATCAGGAATTATGAGACTCATGCAACTCGAACCTACAAAAAGGTTTCAACTCACGCTAGTCAACTACCATCAGCAAAAGGTCTACAAACAATAAATGCTGAAGGGGTTTTAGAGAACTGTGTACCCTCTAGCTGCTGGTGAGATGTAAAGTGGTAACAGCCAATAATGAGAACAAAAAGGAGCTGCATTTCAAAGTAAAAATTGAGCCACCGTTCCATCCAGCAGGCCCACCGCTGAGCCTCTCACCTCAGAAGACCAGAGTCACGAAGGCACAGGCTGCAACAGCTGCACTGCAGGAATTTTCCCAATAGCCAAGACACGGAAGCAGGCAAAATGTCCATCAACAGATGAATGGGTAAAAAACAAGTGGTCCATGTACACAATGAACATTAGCCATGGACAAAAATGAAACACTGCTCTTTGAGGCACCATAGAGGAGCCTAGAGATAATCACAGAACATGAAGTAAGTCGGAAAGCAAAAGACACAAACTATGATATCACTTATAGGCGTTATCTAACAACTGACACAAGTGAACATACTTCCACAGAGAAAGACACTCACAGACTTAGGAAACATACTATGCTTATCTAAAAGGAAAGGTGCGGGTAATAGGTAAATTAAGATTAAGGTTGCCATTCGTGTACAAATACCTATTAAATACATATATCAAAAAGACAGACCATATAGCAAGGGAGGTCTACCGAACACGCTGCAGTAATTTACATGAGAAGAGGATCTGTACATTAACATATATATATATGTATATATATATATATATATGAAAAAATCAATCAGATTGTGTATACCTAGGACAACCAATATTCTAATGATTATCCCGATTAAAAAAACTAAAACAAAGAACAAGAAATAAAGTGACATAAACTTATGGGTTTTTTTTACTGGCACATTCCCTTCTAATTTACACCCTGGCAACAGGACTTCCAAAAAGGCTCTGCTGACCTAGTAACCAGATTTGGGAATGGAGAAATGCTGCCCCCTTGTGGCCGTTTCCCAAACAGCAGCTTTAAACCCAGTGCTAATGGTCACTAAATATTCACACTCATTTCAGGCATGTAAATGACACCTGCACTCCAAAAACATCCTGGGGTCGAAAATCGATGAAAAACTTTAAAAGGGCAACGTTCCAAGAAGACAATTTCAAGAGGTTTATTGTACTCACTGGTTTTTTTCCTGTTTTTTGTTTAAGAGAACTAAAAACGGTGTGGCAAAATGCTGAACATTAGGAATTATTAAAGACATGCAAATCCAAATTACAAAAACCTATCAGCTCACACCAGTCAGAATGGCCACCAGCAAAAATTCTGCAAACAATAAATGCTGAAGGAGTTGTGCAGAAATGCGTATGCTCGGTTCAAAGAGGGACATGGTAAGAGCCAGTAATGAAAACACAAAGGTTATTCTTTGAAAAGGTAAATATTGAGCTACCATTCAATCAAGCCTACCCACTGCCGGGCCTATCGCCTGAGAGGATGAGGATCCAAAAGTCACAGGCTGGCAATCCTGCACTCCAGCAATATTTACCATAGGCAACACTTGGAAGCATCGAAAGTGTCCATCCACAGAGGAATGCACAAAGAAGAAGTGGTCCATATACACAACGGAATACGACTCCAATAAAAAATATACATTCAATTTAAAAAACAAACATAAGTAAGGAGACATCAGCATTTGGGGGTTTATCCAGGCACATTCCTCTCTAATTTATAACCGAGGAAAACCACTGGCAGGAAGGTCTGTTTCCCTAGTTACCAGAGTGGGAATAGCAGAAATGCTGCCGCCCTCTGCCCGTTACCTGCAACAGAAGCTTTAAAACCTGTGCTAAGTGTCACTTCATATGCACAAGTACTGCTGGGCTGTAAATGAAACCTGCCCTCAAAATGTCTTGAGGGAGGTAATGGCCAAAATATCTCAAAATGTGGCACGTACTTCAAGAAAACAATATGAAGACGTAAGCTGTACTCAAAGTTTTAAGAAAAAAAGGAAATGCCGGAAAGGTCAATTTCAAGCGATTATGAGATGCATGCAAATCCAACCGCAAACAGGTACCAGCTCACACCAGTGAGAATAAACTTCAGCAAAAATCTACAAGCAATAAATGCTGAAGGGTTTGTGGAGAAGTGCATACCCTCAACGTTAAGTGGGACGTGACCTGGTAAGAGCCACTAATGAGAGCAGAATGGAGGTGCCTTTACATGGTAAACATTTTGCTACCATATGATCCAGCAGGCCCACTCCTGGGCCTATAAACTAAGAAGACAGAATTGGAAAGACACAGGCAGGCAAATCTGCACCGCAGCCGTATTACAATAGCCAAGACATGGAAGCAACCAATAAGTCCATCAACAGATGAGTGGACAAAGAAGAACTGGTACATGTACAGATGGAATATCAGACAAGGAAAAAAATGACACAATGCCATTTGGAGCACCGTAGATGAGTCTAGAGGTGATCACGCAACTTGTAGTAAGCCAGAAGGCGAAAGACACATATCCTATGATATCACTGATAGGTGTGACCTAAAAATTGATACCAGTGAAGATATTTCCACAGAGAAAGGCAATCACAGATTCATTAAACAACCTTATGTTTCAGCAATGGAAAGGTGTGAGGATTGGATACATGAGGTTGCTGGGGTTAACAGAGATATACAAACACAGGTGAAGTATATAATCACCAAAGACCTACGGAATACCAAGAGAAGACAACTCAACATTCTGTCGTAACCTACATGGGAAAAGGATCTGAAGAAGAACTGATATATGTATATGTGTAAAAGAACGACATCTTGCACACCTAGAACAAGCAAAACATTTTAATCAAACTTGCTGTGATAAGAAATTAAAATTAAATTAAAGAAACGAATAAGAAGTAGTGAGACATAAACTTAAGGGGCTCTTTCCTGGCACATTCCATTCAAATTTACAACCTAGAACAGGACATACATTGAGGCTCTGTTACCCTAGTAACCAGATTTGGTAAAGGAGAACTGCTCCCGCCTTGTGGCCGTTTCACACAACAGCAGCTCTAAACCCAGGGCTAACGGTTACTTGATATTCAAAATAATTGCAGGCCTGTAAATGACACGTGCCCTCAAAACAAATCCTTCGGTGATAAATCGAGCAAAAATCTCAAAAGACGTGTATATCTCAAAACGACAATTTCAAGAGGCATATTATATGCGCATTTTCCCTTCTGTTTCATTTATGTCTTTTTTCTTGTTAAAAAATGGCATGGAAATAGGCTCAACATCAGTAATTAATAAACCATGAAAATCCAGTGTACAAAGAGGTTCACTTCACAGCCGTCAGAATCATCATCACCAAAAAAGTCTACAAAGAATAAATGCTGAAGGGGTCATAGAGAGCTGCGTACCTGCTAGCTGCTGGTGGGATGTAACCTGGTAAGAGCCAATAGTGAGAACAGAATGGAGGTGCGTTTAAAGGTAAAAATTGAGCCACCATGTTATCTGGTAGGCCCTTTCATACGCCTATCACCTGAGTAGACCAGAATCAAAAAGACACAGGCTGGCAATCCTGCACTGCAGCATCATTTAACATAGCCAAGACGTGGAAGAAACTAAAATGTCCAGCAACAGAAAAATGAACAAAGAAAAAGTGTCCATGTACACAATGCAATATTAGCCATGGAAAACAATGAAACAGTGCCGTTTGCACCACCATAGAAAGACCTACAGTTAAACCCCCAATTTTAAGTAAGGAAGAAACCGAAAAACAGATAATCTATCATATCAATTATAGGTGTTACCTAAAAATTGATACCCATGAAATTATTTCCAAGAGGAGGACACGCATGGATTAGGAAAACAAAACTATGTTTAACCAAATGCAAAAGTGTAAGGAATGGATGAATTAGCAGATGGGGGTTTACAGACATGTACTGACACATATGAAATATATGTCACAAAATAACTATGGAATACCAAGAGAGGTGTACTCAACACTCTCTAATAACCTACACGGGAAAGGATCCACAGATGAATAGTTAGATACATAGGTATAATGAATCAGATTTTGTACACCTAAAAGAAAAAACATTTTTATCAACTTTGCTCTGATAATCAGTCAAAATTAAATTTAAATAACAAACAAGAAGTAAGGAGATATAAGCTCTTGGGGGTTTGCCCTGGCACATTCCACTCTAACTTGCAGCCTACTAACAGGATTTCCAGAAAAGCTCTGTTGCCCCCAAAACCTCGAGTTGGAAATGCAGAAGTGCTGCCGCCTTGTGGCTGTTTTCCGCAAGAGTGGACTTAAACCCACAGCTAACAGTCACTTAACATTCACAAGGACACAGGGCTGTAAGGACACCTGCCGTCCAAAAATTGTGGTGAGGTAGGGAATGGACAAAAAAATTCAAAACTGGTAAAATTTTCAAGGAGATAGTACGAAGAGGTAAGTTTTACTCACTCTTTTTAGAAAACAAGGAAAATGGATAAAAGCTCAACATCAGGAATTATGAGACTCATGCAACTCGAACCTACAAAAAGGTTTCAACTCACGCTAGTCAACTACCATCAGCAAAAGGTCTACAAACAATAAATGCTGAAGGGGTTTTAGAGAACTGTGTACCCTCTAGCTGCTGGTGAGATGTAAAGTGGTAACAGCCAATAATGAGAACAAAAAGGAGCTGCATTTCAAAGTAAAAATTGAGCCACCGTTCCATCCAGCAGGCCCACCGCTGAGCCTCTCGCCTCAGAAGACCAGAGTCACGAAGGCACAGGCTGCAACAGCTGCACTGCAGGAATTTTCCCAATAGCCAAGACACGGAAGCAGGCAAAATGTCCATCAACAGATGAATGGATAAAAAACAAGTGGTCCATGTACACAATGAACATTAGCCATGGACAAAAATGAAACACTGCTCTTTGAGGCACCATAGAGGAGCCTAGAGATAATCACAGAACATGAAGTAAGTCGGAAAGCAAAAGACACAAACTATGATATCACTTATAGGCGTTATCTAACAACTGACACAAGTGAACATACTTCCACAGAGAAAGACACTCACAGACTTAGGAAACATACTATGCTTATCTAAAAGGAAAGGTGCGGGTAATAGGTAAATTAAGATTAAGGTTGCCATTCGTGTACAAATACCTATTAAATACATATATCAAAAAGACAGACCATATAGCAAGGGAGGTCTACCGAACACGCTGCAGTAATTTACATGAGAAGAGGATCTGTACATTAACATATATATATATGTATATATATATATATATATGAAAAAATCAATCAGATTGTGTATACCTAGGACAACCAATATTCTAATGATTATCCCGATTAAAAAAACTAAAACAAAGAACAAGAAATAAAGTGACATAAACTTATGGGTTTTTTTTACTGGCACATTCCCTTCTAATTTACACCCTGGCAACAGGACTTCCAAAAAGGCTCTGCTGACCTAGTAACCAGATTTGGGAATGGAGAAATGCTGCCCCCTTGTGGCCGTTTCCCAAACAGCAGCTTTAAACCCAGTGCTAATGGTCACTAAATATTCACACTCATTTCAGGCATGTAAATGACACCTGCACTCCAAAAACATCCTGGGGTCGAAAATCGATGAAAAACTTTAAAAGGGCAACGTTCCAAGAAGACAATTTCAAGAGGTTTATTGTACTCACTGGTTTTTTTCCTGTTTTTTGTTTAAGAGAACTAAAAACGGTGTGGCAAAATGCTGAACATTAGGAATTATTAAAGACATGCAAATCCAAATTACAAAAACCTATCAGCTCACACCAGTCAGAATGGCCACCAGCAAAAATTCTGCAAACAATAAATGCTGAAGGAGTTGTGCAGAAATGCGTATGCTCGGTTCAAAGAGGGACATGGTAAGAGCCAGTAATGAAAACACAAAGGTTATTCTTTGAAAAGGTAAATATTGAGCTACCATTCAATCAAGCCTACCCACTGCCGGGCCTATCGCCTGAGAGGATGAGAATCCAAAAGTCACAGGCTGGCAATCCTGCACTCCAGCAATATTTACCATAGGCAACACTTGGAAGCATCGAAAGTGTCCATCCACAGAGGAATGCACAAAGAAGAAGTGGTCCATATACACAACGGAATACGACTCCAATAAAAAATATACATTCAATTTAAAAAACAAACATAAGTAAGGAGACATCAGCATTTGGGGGTTTATCCAGGCACATTCCTCTCTAATTTATAACCGAGGAAAACCACTGGCAGGAAGGTCTGTTTCCCTAGTTACCAGAGTGGGAATAGCAGAAATGCTGCCGCCCTCTGCCCGTTACCTGCAACAGAAGCTTTAAAACCTGTGCTAAGTGTCACTTCATATGCACAAGTACTGCTGGGCTGTAAATGAAACCTGCCCTCAAAATGTCTTGAGGGAGGTAATGGCCAAAATATCTCAAAATGTGGCACGTACTTCAAGAAAACAATATGAAGACGTAAGCTGTACTCAAAGTTTTAAGAAAAAAAGGAAATGCCGGAAAGGTCAATTTCAAGCGATTATGAGATGCATGCAAATCCAACCGCAAACAGGTACCAGCTCACACCAGTGAGAATAAACTTCAGCAAAAATCTACAAGCAATAAATGCTGAAGGGTTTGTGGAGAAGTGCATACCCTCAACGTTAAGTGGGACGTGACCTGGTAAGAGCCACTAATGAGAGCAGAATGGAGGTGCCTTTACATGGTAAACATTTTGCTACCATATGATCCAGCAGGCCCACTCCTGGGCCTATAAACTAAGAAGACAGAATTGGAAAGACACAGGCAGGCAAATCTGCACCGCAGCCGTATTACAATAGCCAAGACATGGAAGCAACCAATAAGTCCATCAACAGATGAGTGGACAAAGAAGAACTGGTACATGTACAGATGGAATATCAGACAAGGAAAAAAATGACACAATGCCATTTGGAGCACCGTAGATGAGTCTAGAGGTGATCACGCAACTTGTAGTAAGCCAGAAGGCGAAAGACACATATCCTATGATATCACTGATAGGTGTGACCTAAAAATTGATACCAGTGAAGATATTTCCACAGAGAAAGGCAATCACAGATTCATTAAACAACCTTATGTTTCAGCAATGGAAAGGTGTGAGGATTGGATACATGAGGTTGCTGGGGTTAACAGAGATATACAAACACAGGTGAAGTATATAATCACCAAAGACCTACGGAATACCAAGAGAAGACAACTCAACATTCTGTCGTAACCTACATGGGAAAAGGATCTGAAGAAGAACTGATATATGTATATGTGTAAAAGAACGACATCTTGCACACCTAGAACAAGCAAAACATTTTAATCAAACTTGCTGTGATAAGAAATTAAAATTAAATTAAAGAAACGAATAAGAAGTAGTGAGACATAAACTTAAGGGGCTCTTTCCTGGCACATTCCATTCAAATTTACAACCTAGAACAGGACATACATTGAGGCTCTGTTACCCTAGTAACCAGATTTGGTAAAGGAGAACTGCTCCCGCCTTGTGGCCGTTTCACACAACAGCAGCTCTAAACCCAGGGCTAACGGTTACTTGATATTCAAAATAATTGCAGGCCTGTAAATGACACGTGCCCTCAAAACAAATCCTTCGGTGATAAATCGAGCAAAAATCTCAAAAGACGTGTATATCTCAAAACGACAATTTCAAGAGGCATATTATATGCGCATTTTCCCTTCTGTTTCATTTATGTCTTTTTTCTTGTTAAAAAATGGCATGGAAATAGGCTCAACATCAGTAATTAATAAACCATGAAAATCCAGTGTACAAAGAGGTTCACTTCACAGCCGTCAGAATCATCATCACCAAAAAAGTCTACAAAGAATAAATGCTGAAGGGGTCATAGAGAGCTGCGTACCTGCTAGCTGCTGGTGGGATGTAACCTGGTAAGAGCCAATAGTGAGAACAGAATGGAGGTGCGTTTAAAGGTAAAAATTGAGCCACCGTGTTATCTGGTAGGCCCTTTCATACGCCTATCACCTGAGTAGACCAGAATCAAAAAGACACAGGCTGGCAATCCTGCACTGCAGCATCATTTAACATAGTCAAGACGTGGAAGAAACTAAAATGTCCAGCAACAGAAAAATGAACAAAGAAAAAGTGTCCATGTACACAATGCAATATTAGCCATGGAAAACAATGAAACAGTGCCGTTTGCACCACCATAGAAAGACCTACAGTTAAACCCCCAATTTTAAGTAAGGAAGAAACCGAAAAACAGATAATCTATCATATCAATTATAGGTGTTACCTAAAAATTGATACCCATGAAATTATTTCCAAGAGGAGGACACGCATGGATTAGGAAAACAAAACTATGTTTAACCAAATGCAAAAGTGTAAGGAATGGATGAATTAGCAGATGGGGGTTTACAGACATGTACTGACACATATGAAATATATGTCACAAAATAACTATGGAATACCAAGAGAGGTGTACTCAACACTCTCTAATAACCTACACGGGAAAGGATCCACAGATGAATAGTTAGATACATAGGTATAATGAATCAGATTTTGTACACCTAAAAGAAAAAACATTTTTATCAACTTTGCTCTGATAATCAGTCAAAATTAAATTTAAATAACAAACAAGAAGTAAGGAGATATAAGCTCTTGGGGGTTTGCCCTGGCACATTCCACTCTAACTTGCAGCCTACTAACAGGATTTCCAGAAAAGCTCTGTTGCCCCCAAAACCTCGAGTTGGAAATGCAGAAGTGCTGCCGCCTTGTGGCTGTTTTCCGCAAGAGTGGACTTAAACCCACAGCTAACAGTCACTTAACATTCACAAGGACACAGGGCTGTAAGGACACCTGCCGTCCAAAAATTGTGGTGAGGTAGGGAATGGACAAAAAAATTCAAAACTGGTAAAATTTTCAAGGAGATAGTACGAAGAGGTAAGTTTTACTCACTCTTTTTAGAAAACAAGGAAAATGGATAAAAGCTCAACATCAGGAATTATGAGACTCATGCAACTCGAACCTACAAAAAGGTTTCAACTCACGCTAGTCAACTACCATCAGCAAAAGGTCTACAAACAATAAATGCTGAAGGGGTTTTAGAGAACTGTGTACCCTCTAGCTGCTGGTGAGATGTAAAGTGGTAACAGCCAATAATGAGAACAAAAAGGAGCTGCATTTCAAAGTAAAAATTGAGCCACCGTTCCATCCAGCAGGCCCACCGCTGAGCCTCTCACCTCAGAAGACCAGAGTCACGAAGGCACAGGCTGCAACAGCTGCACTGCAGGAATTTTCCCAATAGCCAAGACACGGAAGCAGGCAAAATGTCCATCAACAGATGAATGGGTAAAAAACAAGTGGTCCATGTACACAATGAACATTAGCCATGGACAAAAATGAAACACTGCTCTTTGAGGCACCATAGAGGAGCCTAGAGATAATCACAGAACATGAAGTAAGTCGGAAAGCAAAAGACACAAACTATGATATCACTTATAGGCGTTATCTAACAACTGACACAAGTGAACATACTTCCACAGAGAAAGACACTCACAGACTTAGGAAACATACTATGCTTATCTAAAAGGAAAGGTGCGGGTAATAGGTAAATTAAGATTAAGGTTGCCATTCGTGTACAAATACCTATTAAATACATATATCAAAAAGACAGACCATATAGCAAGGGAGGTCTACCGAACACGCTGCAGTAATTTACATGAGAAGAGGATCTGTACATTAACATATATATATATGTATATATATATATATATATATATATATGAAAAAATCAATCAGATTGTGTATACCTAGGACAACCAATATTCTAATGATTATCCCGATTAAAAAAACTAAAACAAAGAACAAGAAATAAAGTGACATAAACTTATGGGGTTTTTTTACTGGCACATTCCCTTCTAATTTACACCCTGGCAACAGGACTTCCAAAAAGGCTCTGCTGACCTAGTAACCAGATTTGGGAATGGAGAAATGCTGCCCCCTTGTGGCCGTTTCCCAAACAGCAGCTTTAAACCCAGTGCTAATGGTCACTAAATATTCACACTCATTTCAGGCATGTAAATGACACCTGCACTCCAAAAACATCCTGGGGTCGAAAATCGATGAAAAACTTTAAAAGGGCAACGTTCCAAGAAGACAATTTCAAGAGGTTTATTGTACTCACTGGTTTTTTTCCTGTTTTTTGTTTAAGAGAACTAAAAACGGTGTGGCAAAATGCTGAACATTAGGAATTATTAAAGACATGCAAATCCAAATTACAAAAACCTATCAGCTCACACCAGTCAGAATGGCCACCAGCAAAAATTCTGCAAACAATAAATGCTGAAGGAGTTGTGCAGAAATGCGTATGCTCGGTTCAAAGAGGGACATGGTAAGAGCCAGTAATGAAAACACAAAGGTTATTCTTTGAAAAGGTAAATATTGAGCTACCATTCAATCAAGCCTACCCACTGCCGGGCCTATCGCCTGAGAGGATGAGAATCCAAAAGTCACAGGCTGGCAATCCTGCACTCCAGCAATATTTACCATAGGCAACACTTGGAAGCATCGAAAGTGTCCATCCACAGAGGAATGCACAAAGAAGAAGTGGTCCATATACACAACGGAATACGACTCCAATAAAAAATATACATTCAATTTAAAAAACAAACATAAGTAAGGAGACATCAGCATTTGGGGGTTTATCCAGGCACATTCCTCTCTAATTTATAACCGAGGAAAACCACTGGCAGGAAGGTCTGTTTCCCTAGTTACCAGAGTGGGAATAGCAGAAATGCTGCCGCCCTCTGCCCGTTACCTGCAACAGAAGCTTTAAAACCTGTGCTAAGTGTCACTTCATATGCACAAGTACTGCTGGGCTGTAAATGAAACCTGCCCTCAAAATGTCTTGAGGGAGGTAATGGCCAAAATATCTCAAAATGTGGCACGTACTTCAAGAAAACAATATGAAGACGTAAGCTGTACTCAAAGTTTTAAGAAAAAAAGGAAATGCCGGAAAGGTCAATTTCAAGCGATTATGAGATGCATGCAAATCCAACCGCAAACAGGTACCAGCTCACACCAGTGAGAATAAACTTCAGCAAAAATCTACAAGCAATAAATGCTGAAGGGTTTGTGGAGAAGTGCATACCCTCAACGTTAAGTGGGACGTGACCTGGTAAGAGCCACTAATGAGAGCAGAATGGAGGTGCCTTTACATGGTAAACATTTTGCTACCATATGATCCAGCAGGCCCACTCCTGGGCCTATAAACTAAGAAGACAGAATTGGAAAGACACAGGCAGGCAAATCTGCACCGCAGCCGTATTACAATAGCCAAGACATGGAAGCAACCAATAAGTCCATCAACAGATGAGTGGACAAAGAAGAACTGGTACATGTACAGATGGAATATCAGACAAGGAAAAAAATGACACAATGCCATTTGGAGCACCGTAGATGAGTCTAGAGGTGATCACGCAACTTGTAGTAAGCCAGAAGGCGAAAGACACATATCCTATGATATCACTGATAGGTGTGACCTAAAAATTGATACCAGTGAAGATATTTCCACAGAGAAAGGCAATCACAGATTCATTAAACAACCTTATGTTTCAGCAATGGAAAGGTGTGAGGATTGGATACATGAGGTTGCTGGGGTTAACAGAGATATACAAACACAGGTGAAGTATATAATCACCAAAGACCTACGGAATACCAAGAGAAGACAACTCAACATTCTGTCGTAACCTACATGGGAAAAGGATCTGAAGAAGAACTGATATATGTATATGTGTAAAAGAACGACATCTTGCACACCTAGAACAAGCAAAACATTTTAATCAAACTTGCTGTGATAAGAAATTAAAATTAAATTAAAGAAACGAATAAGAAGTAGTGAGACATAAACTTAAGGGGCTCTTTCCTGGCACATTCCATTCAAATTTACAACCTAGAACAGGACATACATTGAGGCTCTGTTACCCTAGTAACCAGATTTGGTAAAGGAGAACTGCTCCCGCCTTGTGGCCGTTTCACACAACAGCAGCTCTAAACCCAGGGCTAACGGTTACTTGATATTCAAAATAATTGCAGGCCTGTAAATGACACGTGCCCTCAAAACAAATCCTTCGGTGATAAATCGAGCAAAAATCTCAAAAGACGTGTATATCTCAAAACGACAATTTCAAGAGGCATATTATATGCGCATTTTCCCTTCTGTTTCATTTATGTCTTTTTTCTTGTTAAAAAATGGCATGGAAATAGGCTCAACATCAGTAATTAATAAACCATGAAAATCCAGTGTACAAAGAGGTTCACTTCACAGCCGTCAGAATCATCATCACCAAAAAAGTCTACAAAGAATAAATGCTGAAGGGGTCATAGAGAGCTGCGTACCTGCTAGCTGCTGGTGGGATGTAACCTGGTAAGAGCCAATAGTGAGAACAGAATGGAGGTGCGTTTAAAGGTAAAAATTGAGCCACCATGTTATCTGGTAGGCCCTTTCATACGCCTATCACCTGAGTAGACCAGAATCAAAAAGACACAGGCTGGCAATCCTGCACTGCAGCATCATTTAACATAGCCAAGACGTGGAAGAAACTAAAATGTCCAGCAACAGAAAAATGAACAAAGAAAAAGTGTCCATGTACACAATGCAATATTAGCCATGGAAAACAATGAAACAGTGCCGTTTGCACCACCATAGAAAGACCTACAGTTAAACCCCCAATTTTAAGTAAGGAAGAAACCGAAAAACAGATAATCTATCATATCAATTATAGGTGTTACCTAAAAATTGATACCCATGAAATTATTTCCAAGAGGAGGACACGCATGGATTAGGAAAACAAAACTATGTTTAACCAAATGCAAAAGTGTAAGGAATGGATGAATTAGCAGATGGGGGTTTACAGACATGTACTGACACATATGAAATATATGTCACAAAATAACTATGGAATACCAAGAGAGGTGTACTCAACACTCTCTAATAACCTACACGGGAAAGGATCCACAGATGAATAGTTAGATACATAGGTATAATGAATCAGATTTTGTACACCTAAAAGAAAAAACATTTTTATCAACTTTGCTCTGATAATCAGTCAAAATTAAATTTAAATAACAAACAAGAAGTAAGGAGATATAAGCTCTTGGGGGTTTGCCCTGGCACATTCCACTCTAACTTGCAGCCTACTAACAGGATTTCCAGAAAAGCTCTGTTGCCCCCAAAACCTCGAGTTGGAAATGCAGAAGTGCTGCCGCCTTGTGGCTGTTTTCCGCAAGAGTGGACTTAAACCCACAGCTAACAGTCACTTAACATTCACAAGGACACAGGGCTGTAAGGACACCTGCCGTCCAAAAATTGTGGTGAGGTAGGGAATGGACAAAAAAATTCAAAACTGGTAAAATTTTCAAGGAGATAGTACGAAGAGGTAAGTTTTACTCACTCTTTTTAGAAAACAAGGAAAATGGATAAAAGCTCAACATCAGGAATTATGAGACTCATGCAACTCGAACCTACAAAAAGGTTTCAACTCACGCTAGTCAACTACCATCAGCAAAAGTTCTACAAACAATAAATGCTGAAGGGGTTTTAGAGAACTGTGTACCCTCTAGCTGCTGGTGAGATGTAAAGTGGTAACAGCCAATAATGAGAACAGAAAGGAGCTGCATTTCAAAGTAAAAATTGAGCCACCGTTCCATCCAGCAGGCCCACCGCTGAGCCTCTCGCCTCAGAAGACCAGAGTCACGAAGGCACAGGCTGCAACAGCTGCACTGCAGGAATTTTCCCAATAGCCAAGACACGGAAGCAGGCAAAATGTCCATCAACAGATGAATGGATAAAAAACAAGTGGTCCATGTACACAATGAACATTAGCCATGGACAAAAATGAAACACTGCTCTTTGAGGCACCATAGAGGAGCCTAGAGATAATCACAGAACATGAAGTAAGTCGGAAAGCAAAAGACACAAACTATGATATCACTTATAGGCGTTATCTAACAACTGACACAAGTGAACATACTTCCACAGAGAAAGACACTCACAGACTTAGGAAACATACTATGCTTATCTAAAAGGAAAGGTGCGGGTAATAGGTAAATTAAGATTAAGGTTGCCATTCGTGTACAAATACCTATTAAATACATATATCAAAAAGACAGACCATATAGCAAGGGAGGTCTACCGAACACGCTGCAGTAATTTACATGAGAAGAGGATCTGTACATTAACATATATATATATGTATATATATATATATATATGAAAAAATCAATCAGATTGTGTATACCTAGGACAACCAATATTCTAATGATTATCCCGATTAAAAAAACTAAAACAAAGAACAAGAAATAAAGTGACATAAACTTATGGGTTTTTTTTACTGGCACATTCCCTTCTAATTTACACCCTGGCAACAGGACTTCCAAAAAGGCTCTGCTGACCTAGTAACCAGATTTGGGAATGGAGAAATGCTGCCCCCTTGTGGCCGTTTCCCAAACAGCAGCTTTAAACCCAGTGCTAATGGTCACTAAATATTCACACTCATTTCAGGCATGTAAATGACACCTGCACTCCAAAAACATCCTGGGGTCGAAAATCGATGAAAAACTTTAAAAGGGCAACGTTCCAAGAAGACAATTTCAAGAGGTTTATTGTACTCACTGGTTTTTTTCCTGTTTTTTGTTTAAGAGAACTAAAAACGGTGTGGCAAAATGCTGAACATTAGGAATTATTAAAGACATGCAAATCCAAATTACAAAAACCTATCAGCTCACACCAGTCAGAATGGCCATCAGCAAAAATTCTGCAAACAATAAATGCTGAAGGAGCTGTGCAGAAATGCGTATGCTCGGTTCAAAGAGGGACATGGTAAGAGCCAGTAATGAAAACACAAAGGTTATTCTTTGAAAAGGTAAATATTGAGCTACCATTCAATCAAGCCTACCCACTGCCGGGCCTATCGCCTGAGAGGATGAGGATCCAAAAGTCACAGGCTGGCAATCCTGCACTCCAGCAATATTTACCATAGGCAACACTTGGAAGCATCGAAAGTGTCCATCCACAGAGGAATGCACAAAGAAGAAGTGGTCCATATACACAACGGAATACGACTCCAATAAAAAATATACATTCAATTTAAAAAACAAACATAAGTAAGGAGACATCAGCATTTGGGGGTTTATCCAGGCACATTCCTCTCTAATTTATAACCGAGGAAAACCACTGGCAGGAAGGTCTGTTTCCCTAGTTACCAGAGTGGGAATAGCAGAAATGCTGCCGCCCTCTGCCTGTTACCTGCAACAGAAGCTTTAAAACCTGTGCTAAGTGTCACTTCATATGCACAAGTACTGCTGGGCTGTAAATGAAACCTGCCCTCAAAATGTCTTGAGGGAGGTAATGGCCAAAATATCTCAAAATGTGGCACGTACTTCAAGAAAACAATATGAAGACGTAAGCTGTACTCAAAGTTTTAAGAAAAAAAGGAAATGCCGGAAAGGTCAATTTCAAGCGATTATGAGATGCATGCAAATCCAACCGCAAACAGGTACCAGCTCACACCAGTGAGAATAAACTTCAGCAAAAATCTACAAGCAATAAATGCTGAAGGGTTTGTGGAGAAGTGCATACCCTCAACGTTAAGTGGGACGTGACCTGGTAAGAGCCACTAATGAGAGCAGAATGGAGGTGCCTTTACATGGTAAACATTTTGCTACCATATGATCCAGCAGGCCCACTCCTGGGCCTATAAACTAAGAAGACAGAATTGGAAAGACACAGGCAGGCAAATCTGCACCGCAGCCGTATTACAATAGCCAAGACATGGAAGCAACCAATAAGTCCATCAACAGATGAGTGGACAAAGAAGAACTGGTACATGTACAGATGGAATATCAGACAAGGAAAAAAATGACACAATGCCATTTGGAGCACCGTAGATGAGTCTAGAGGTGATCACGCAACTTGTAGTAAGCCAGAAGGCGAAAGACACATATCCTATGATATCACTGATAGGTGTGACCTAAAAATTGATACCAGTGAAGATATTTCCACAGAGAAAGGCAATCACAGATTCATTAAACAACCTTATGTTTCAGCAATGGAAAGGTGTGAGGATTGGATACATGAGGTTGCTGGGGTTAACAGAGATATACAAACACAGGTGAAGTATATAATCACCAAAGACCTACGGAATACCAAGAGAAGACAACTCAACATTCTGTCGTAACCTACATGGGAAAAGGATCTGAAGAAGAACTGATATATGTATATGTGTAAAAGAACGACATCTTGCACACCTAGAACAAGCAAAACATTTTAATCAAACTTGCTGTGATAAGAAATTAAAATTAAATTAAAGAAACGAATAAGAAGTAGTGAGACATAAACTTAAGGGGCTCTTTCCTGGCACATTCCATTCAAATTTACAACCTAGAACAGGACATACATTGAGGCTCTGCTACCCTAGTAACCAGATTTGGTAAAGGAGAACTGCTCCCGCCTTGTGGCCGTTTCACACAACAGCAGCTCTAAACCCAGGGCTAACGGTTACTTGATATTCAAAATAATTGCAGGCCTGTAAATGACACGTGCCCTCAAAACAAATCCTTCGGTGATAAATCGAGCAAAAATCTCAAAAGACGTGTATATCTCAAAACGACAATTTCAAGAGGCATATTATATGCGCATTTTCCCTTCTGTTTCATTTATGTCTTTTTTCTTGTTAAAAAATGGCATGGAAATAGGCTCAACATCAGTAATTAATAAACCATGAAAATCCAGTGTACAAAGAGGTTCACTTCACAGCCGTCAGAATCATCATCACCAAAAAAGTCTACAAAGAATAAATGCTGAAGGGGTCATAGAGAGCTGCGTACCTGCTAGCTGCTGGTGGGATGTAACCTGGTAAGAGCCAATAGTGAGAACAGAATGGAGGTGCGTTTAAAGGTAAAAATTGAGCCACCGTGTTATCTGGTAGGCCCTTTCATACGCCTATCACCTGAGTAGACCAGAATCAAAAAGACACAGGCTGGCAATCCTGCACTGCAGCATCATTTAACATAGCCAAGACGTGGAAGAAACTAAAATGTCCAGCAACAGAAAAATGAACAAAGAAAAAGTGTCCATGTACACAATGCAATATTAGCCATGGAAAACAATGAAACAGTGCCGTTTGCACCACCATAGAAAGACCTACAGTTAAACCCCCAATTTTAAGTAAGGAAGAAACCGAAAAACAGATAATCTATCATATCAATTATAGGTGTTACCTAAAAATTGATACCCATGAAATTATTTCCAAGAGGAGGACACGCATGGATTAGGAAAACAAAACTATGTTTAACCAAATGCAAAAGTGTAAGGAATGGATGAATTAGCAGATGGGGGTTTACAGACATGTACTGACACATATGAAATATATGTCACAAAATAACTATGGAATACCAAGAGAGGTGTACTCAACACTCTCTAATAACCTACACGGGAAAGGATCCACAGATGAATAGTTAGATACATAGGTATAATGAATCAGATTTTGTACACCTAAAAGAAAAAACATTTTTATCAACTTTGCTCTGATAATCAGTCAAAATTAAATTTAAATAACAAACAAGAAGTAAGGAGATATAAGCTCTTGGGGGTTTGCCCTGGCACATTCCACTCTAACTTGCAGCCTACTAACAGGATTTCCAGAAAAGCTCTGTTGCCCCCAAAACCTCGAGTTGGAAATGCAGAAGTGCTGCCGCCTTGTGGCTGTTTTCCGCAAGAGTGGACTTAAACCCACAGCTAACAGTCACTTAACATTCACAAGGACACAGGGCTGTAAGGACACCTGCCGTCCAAAAATTGTGGTGAGGTAGGGAATGGACAAAAAAATTCAAAACTGGTAAAATTTTCAAGGAGATAGTACGAAGAGGTAAGTTTTACTCACTCTTTTTAGAAAACAAGGAAAATGGATAAAAGCTCAACATCAGGAATTATGAGACTCATGCAACTCGAACCTACAAAAAGGTTTCAACTCACGCTAGTCAACTACCATCAGCAAAAGTTCTACAAACAATAAATGCTGAAGGGGTTTTAGAGAACTGTGTACCCTCTAGCTGCTGGTGAGATGTAAAGTGGTAACAGCCAATAATGAGAACAGAAAGGAGCTGCATTTCAAAGTAAAAATTGAGCCACCGTTCCATCCAGCAGGCCCACCGCTGAGCCTCTCGCCTCAGAAGACCAGAGTCACGAAGGCACAGGCTGCAACAGCTGCACTGCAGGAATTTTCCCAATAGCCAAGACACGGAAGCAGGCAAAATGTCCATCAACAGATGAATGGATAAAAAACAAGTGGTCCATGTACACAATGAACATTAGCCATGGACAAAAATGAAACACTGCTCTTTGAGGCACCATAGAGGAGCCTAGAGATAATCACAGAACATGAAGTAAGTCGGAAAGCAAAAGACACAAACTATGATATCACTTATAGGCGTTATCTAACAACTGACACAAGTGAACATACTTCCACAGAGAAAGACACTCACAGACTTAGGAAACATACTATGCTTATCTAAAAGGAAAGGTGCGGGTAATAGGTAAATTAAGATTAAGGTTGCCATTCGTGTACAAATACCTATTAAATACATATATCAAAAAGACAGACCATATAGCAAGGGAGGTCTACCGAACACGCTGCAGTAATTTACATGAGAAGAGGATCTGTACATTAACATATATATATATGTATATATATATATATATATGAAAAAATCAATCAGATTGTGTATACCTAGGACAACCAATATTCTAATGATTATCCCGATTAAAAAAACTAAAACAAAGAACAAGAAATAAAGTGACATAAACTTATGGGTTTTTTTTACTGGCACATTCCCTTCTAATTTACACCCTGGCAACAGGACTTCCAAAAAGGCTCTGCTGACCTAGTAACCAGATTTGGGAATGGAGAAATGCTGCCCCCTTGTGGCCGTTTCCCAAACAGCAGCTTTAAACCCAGTGCTAATGGTCACTAAATATTCACACTCATTTCAGGCATGTAAATGACACCTGCACTCCAAAAACATCCTGGGGTCGAAAATCGATGAAAAACTTTAAAAGGGCAACGTTCCAAGAAGACAATTTCAAGAGGTTTATTGTACTCACTGGTTTTTTTCCTGTTTTTTGTTTAAGAGAACTAAAAACGGTGTGGCAAAATGCTGAACATTAGGAATTATTAAAGACATGCAAATCCAAATTACAAAAACCTATCAGCTCACACCAGTCAGAATGGCCATCAGCAAAAATTCTGCAAACAATAAATGCTGAAGGAGCTGTGCAGAAATGCGTATGCTCGGTTCAAAGAGGGACATGGTAAGAGCCAGTAATGAAAACACAAAGGTTATTCTTTGAAAAGGTAAATATTGAGCTACCATTCAATCAAGCCTACCCACTGCCGGGCCTATCGCCTGAGAGGATGAGGATCCAAAAGTCACAGGCTGGCAATCCTGCACTCCAGCAATATTTACCATAGGCAACACTTGGAAGCATCGAAAGTGTCCATCCACAGAGGAATGCACAAAGAAGAAGTGGTCCATATACACAACGGAATACGACTCCAATAAAAAATATACATTCAATTTAAAAAACAAACATAAGTAAGGAGACATCAGCATTTGGGGGTTTATCCAGGCACATTCCTCTCTAATTTATAACCGAGGAAAACCACTGGCAGGAAGGTCTGTTTCCCTAGTTACCAGAGTGGGAATAGCAGAAATGCTGCCGCCCTCTGCCCGTTACCTGCAACAGAAGCTTTAAAACCTGTGCTAAGTGTCACTTCATATGCACAAGTACTGCTGGGCTGTAAATGAAACCTGCCCTCAAAATGTCTTGAGGGAGGTAATGGCCAAAATATCTCAAAATGTGGCACGTACTTCAAGAAAACAATATGAAGACGTAAGCTGTACTCAAAGTTTTAAGAAAAAAAGGAAATGCCGGAAAGGTCAATTTCAAGCGATTATGAGATGCATGCAAATCCAACCGCAAACAGGTACCAGCTCACACCAGTGAGAATAAACTTCAGCAAAAATCTACAAGCAATAAATGCTGAAGGGTTTGTGGAGAAGTGCATACCCTCAACGTTAAGTGGGACGTGACCTGGTAAGAGCCACTAATGAGAGCAGAATGGAGGTGCCTTTACATGGTAAACATTTTGCTACCATATGATCCAGCAGGCCCACTCCTGGGCCTATAAACTAAGAAGACAGAATTGGAAAGACACAGGCAGGCAAATCTGCACCGCAGCCGTATTACAATAGCCAAGACATGGAAGCAACCAATAAGTCCATCAACAGATGAGTGGACAAAGAAGAACTGGTACATGTACAGATGGAATATCAGACAAGGAAAAAAATGACACAATGCCATTTGGAGCACCGTAGATGAGTCTAGAGGTGATCACGCAACTTGTAGTAAGCCAGAAGGCGAAAGACACATATCCTATGATATCACTGATAGGTGTGACCTAAAAATTGATACCAGTGAAGATATTTCCACAGAGAAAGGCAATCACAGATTCATTAAACAACCTTATGTTTCAGCAATGGAAAGGTGTGAGGATTGGATACATGAGGTTGCTGGGGTTAACAGAGATATACAAACACAGGTGAAGTATATAATCACCAAAGACCTACGGAATACCAAGAGAAGACAACTCAACATTCTGTCGTAACCTACATGGGAAAAGGATCTGAAGAAGAACTGATATATGTATATGTGTAAAAGAACGACATCTTGCACACCTAGAACAAGCAAAACATTTTAATCAAACTTGCTGTGATAAGAAATTAAAATTAAATTAAAGAAACGAATAAGAAGTAGTGAGACATAAACTTAAGGGGCTCTTTCCTGGCACATTCCATTCAAATTTACAACCTAGAACAGGACATACATTGAGGCTCTGCTACCCTAGTAACCAGATTTGGTAAAGGAGAACTGCTCCCGCCTTGTGGCCGTTTCACACAACAGCAGCTCTAAACCCAGGGCTAACGGTTACTTGATATTCAAAATAATTGCAGGCCTGTAAATGACACGTGCCCTCAAAACAAATCCTTCGGTGATAAATCGAGCAAAAATCTCAAAAGACGTGTATATCTCAAAACGACTATTTCAAGAGGCATATTATATGCGCATTTTCCCTTCTGTTTCATTTATGTCTTTTTTCTTGTTAAAAAATGGCATGGAAATAGGCTCAACATCAGTAATTAATAAACCATGAAAATCCAGTGTACAAAGAGGTTCACTTCACAGCCGTCAGAATCATCATCACCAAAAAAGTCTACAAAGAATAAATGCTGAAGGGGTCATAGAGAGCTGCGTACCTGCTAGCTGCTGGTGGGATGTAACCTGGTAAGAGCCAATAGTGAGAACAGAATGGAGGTGCGTTTAAAGGTAAAAATTGAGCCACCGTGTTATCTGGTAGGCCCTTTCATACGCCTATCACCTGAGTAGACCAGAATCAAAAAGACACAGGCTGGCAATCCTGCACTGCAGCATCATTTAACATAGCCAAGACGTGGAAGAAACTAAAATGTCCAGCAACAGAAAAATGAACAAAGAAAAAGTGTCCATGTACACAATGCAATATTAGCCATGGAAAACAATGAAACAGTGCCGTTTGCACCACCATAGAAAGACCTACAGTTAAACCCCCAATTTTAAGTAAGGAAGAAACCGAAAAACAGATAATCTATCATATCAATTATAGGTGTTACCTAAAAATTGATACCCATGAAATTATTTCCAAGAGGAGGACACGCATGGATTAGGAAAACAAAACTATGTTTAACCAAATGCAAAAGTGTAAGGAATGGATGAATTAGCAGATGGGGGTTTACAGACATGTACTGACACATATGAAATATATGTCACAAAATAACTATGGAATACCAAGAGAGGTGTACTCAACACTCTCTAATAACCTACACGGGAAAGGATCCACAGATGAATAGTTAGATACATAGGTATAATGAATCAGATTTTGTACACCTAAAAGAAAAAACATTTTTATCAACTTTGCTCTGATAATCAGTCAAAATTAAATTTAAATAACAAACAAGAAGTAAGGAGATATAAGCTCTTGGGGGTTTGCCCTGGCACATTCCACTCTAACTTGCAGCCTACTAACAGGATTTCCAGAAAAGCTCTGTTGCCCCCAAAACCTCGAGTTGGAAATGCAGAAGTGCTGCCGCCTTGTGGCTGTTTTCCGCAAGAGTGGACTTAAACCCACAGCTAACAGTCACTTAACATTCACAAGGACACAGGGCTGTAAGGACACCTGCCGTCCAAAAATTGTGGTGAGGTAGGGAATGGACAAAAAAATTCAAAACTGGTAAAATTTTCAAGGAGATAGTACGAAGAGGTAAGTTTTACTCACTCTTTTTAGAAAACAAGGAAAATGGATAAAAGCTCAACATCAGGAATTATGAGACTCATGCAACTCGAACCTACAAAAAGGTTTCAACTCACGCTAGTCAACTACCATCAGCAAAAGTTCTACAAACAATAAATGCTGAAGGGGTTTTAGAGAACTGTGTACCCTCTAGCTGCTGGTGAGATGTAAAGTGGTAACAGCCAATAATGAGAACAAAAAGGAGCTGCATTTCAAAGTAAAAATTGAGCCACCGTTCCATCCAGCAGGCCCACCGCTGAGCCTCTCACCTCAGAAGACCAGAGTCACGAAGGCACAGGCTGCAACAGCTGCACTGCAGGAATTTTCCCAATAGCCAAGACACGGAAGCAGGCAAAATGTCCATCAACAGATGAATGGATAAAAAACAAGTGGTCCATGTACACAATGAACATTAGCCATGGACAAAAATGAAACACTGCTCTTTGAGGCACCATAGAGGAGCCTAGAGATAATCACAGAACATGAAGTAAGTCGGAAAGCAAAAGACACAAACTATGATATCACTTATAGGCGTTATCTAACAACTGACACAAGTGAACATACTTCCACAGAGAAAGACACTCACAGACTTAGGAAACATACTATGCTTATCTAAAAGGAAAGGTGCGGGTAATAGGTAAATTAAGATGAAGGTTGCCATTCGTGTACAAATACCTATTAAATACATATATCAAAAAGACAGACCATATAGCAAGGGAGGTCTACCGAACACGCTGCAGTAATTTACATGAGAAGAGGATCTGTACATTAACATATATATATATGTATATATATATATATATATGAAAAAATCAATCAGATTGTGTATACCTAGGACAACCAATATTCTAATGATTATCCCGATTAAAAAAACTAAAACAAAGAACAAGAAATAAAGTGACATAAACTTATGGGTTGTTTTTACTGGCACATTCCCTTCTAATTTACACCCTGGCAACAGGACTTCCAAAAAGGCTCTGCTGACCTAGTAACCAGATTTGGGAATGGAGAAATGCTGCCCCCTTGTGGCCGTTTCCCAAACAGCAGCTTTAAACCCAGTGCTAATGGTCACTAAATATTCACACTCATTTCAGGCATGTAAATGACACCTGCACTCCAAAAACATCCTGGGGTCGAAAATCGATGAAAAACTTTAAAAGGGCAACGTTCCAAGAAGACAATTTCAAGAGGTTTATTGTACTCACTGGTTTTTTTCCTGTTTTTTGTTTAAGAGAACTAAAAACGGTGTGGCAAAATGCTGAACATTAGGAATTATTAAAGACATGCAAATCCAAATTACAAAAACCTATCAGCTCACACCAGTCAGAATGGCCATCAGCAAAAATTCTGCAAACAATAAATGCTGAAGGAGCTGTGCAGAAATGCGTATGCTCGGTTCAAAGAGGGACATGGTAAGAGCCAGTAATGAAAACACAAAGGTTATTCTTTGAAAAGGTAAATATTGAGCTACCATTCAATCAAGCCTACCCACTGCCGGGCCTATCGCCTGAGAGGATGAGGATCCAAAAGTCACAGGCTGGCAATCCTGCACTCCAGCAATATTTACCATAGGCAACACTTGGAAGCATCGAAAGTGTCCATCCACAGAGGAATGCACAAAGAAGAAGTGGTCCATATACACAACGGAATACGACTCCAATAAAAAATATACATTCAATTTAAAAAACAAACATAAGTAAGGAGACATCAGCATTTGGGGGTTTATCCAGGCACATTCCTCTCTAATTTATAACCGAGGAAAACCACTGGCAGGAAGGTCTGTTTCCCTAGTTACCAGAGTGGGAATAGCAGAAATGCTGCCGCCCTCTGCCCGTTACCTGCAACAGAAGCTTTAAAACCTGTGCTAAGTGTCACTTCATATGCACAAGTACTGCTGGGCTGTAAATGAAACCTGCCCTCAAAATGTCTTGAGGGAGGTAATGGCCAAAATATCTCAAAATGTGGCACGTACTTCAAGAAAACAATATGAAGACGTAAGCTGTACTCAAAGTTTTAAGAAAAAAAGGAAATGCCGGAAAGGTCAATTTCAAGCGATTATGAGATGCATGCAAATCCAACCGCAAACAGGTACCAGCTCACACCAGTGAGAATAAACTTCAGCAAAAATCTACAAGCAATAAATGCTGAAGGGTTTGTGGAGAAGTGCATACCCTCAACGTTAAGTGGGACGTGACCTGGTAAGAGCCACTAATGAGAGCAGAATGGAGGTGCCTTTACATGGTAAACATTTTGCTACCATATGATCCAGCAGGCCCACTCCTGGGCCTATAAACTAAGAAGACAGAATTGGAAAGACACAGGCAGGCAAATCTGCACCGCAGCCGTATTACAATAGCCAAGACATGGAAGCAACCAATAAGTCCATCAACAGATGAGTGGACAAAGAAGAACTGGTACATGTACAGATGGAATATCAGACAAGGAAAAAAATGACACAATGCCATTTGGAGCACCGTAGATGAGTCTAGAGGTGATCACGCAACTTGTAGTAAGCCAGAAGGCGAAAGACACATATCCTATGATATCACTGATAGGTGTGACCTAAAAATTGATACCAGTGAAGATATTTCCACAGAGAAAGGCAATCACAGATTCATTAAACAACCTTATGTTTCAGCAATGGAAAGGTGTGAGGATTGGATACATGAGGTTGCTGGGGTTAACAGAGATATACAAACACAGGTGAAGTATATAATCACCAAAGACCTACGGAATACCAAGAGAAGACAACTCAACATTCTGTCGTAACCTACATGGGAAAAGGATCTGAAGAAGAACTGATATATGTATATGTGTAAAAGAACGACATCTTGCACACCTAGAACAAGCAAAACATTTTAATCAAACTTGCTGTGATAAGAAATTAAAATTAAATTAAAGAAACGAATAAGAAGTAGTGAGACATAAACTTAAGGGGCTCTTTCCTGGCACATTCCATTCAAATTTACAACCTAGAACAGGACATACATTGAGGCTCTGCTACCCTAGTAACCAGATTTGGTAAAGGAGAACTGCTCCCGCCTTGTGGCCGTTTCACACAACAGCAGCTCTAAACCCAGGGCTAACGGTTACTTGATATTCAAAATAATTGCAGGCCTGTAAATGACACGTGCCCTCAAAACAAATCCTTCGGTGATAAATCGAGCAAAAATCTCAAAAGACGTGTATATCTCAAAACGACAATTTCAAGAGGCATATTATATGCGCATTTTCCCTTCTGTTTCATTTATGTCTTTTTTCTTGTTAAAAAATGGCATGGAAATAGGCTCAACATCAGTAATTAATAAACCATGAAAATCCAGTGTACAAAGAGGTTCACTTCACAGCCGTCAGAATCATCATCACCAAAAAAGTCTACAAAGAATAAATGCTGAAGGGGTCATAGAGAGCTGCGTACCTGCTAGCTGCTGGTGGGATGTAACCTGGTAAGAGCCAATAGTGAGAACAGAATGGAGGTGCGTTTAAAGGTAAAAATTGAGCCACCGTGTTATCTGGTAGGCCCTTTCATACGCCTATCACCTGAGTAGACCAGAATCAAAAAGACACAGGCTGGCAATCCTGCACTGCAGCATCATTTAACATAGCCAAGACGTGGAAGAAACTAAAATGTCCAGCAACAGAAAAATGAACAAAGAAAAAGTGTCCATGTACACAATGCAATATTAGCCATGGAAAACAATGAAACAGTGCCGTTTGCACCACCATAGAAAGACCTACAGTTAAACCCCCAATTTTAAGTAAGGAAGAAACCGAAAAACAGATAATCTATCATATCAATTATAGGTGTTACCTAAAAATTGATACCCATGAAATTATTTCCAAGAGGAGGACACGCATGGATTAGGAAAACAAAACTATGTTTAACCAAATGCAAAAGTGTAAGGAATGGATGAATTAGCAGATGGGGGTTTACAGACATGTACTGACACATATGAAATATATGTCACAAAATAACTATGGAATACCAAGAGAGGTGTACTCAACACTCTCTAATAACCTACACGGGAAAGGATCCACAGATGAATAGTTAGATACATAGGTATAATGAATCAGATTTTGTACACCTAAAAGAAAAAACATTTTTATCAACTTTGCTCTGATAATCAGTCAAAATTAAATTTAAATAACAAACAAGAAGTAAGGAGATATAAGCTCTTGGGGGTTTGCCCTGGCACATTCCACTCTAACTTGCAGCCTACTAACAGGATTTCCAGAAAAGCTCTGTTGCCCCCAAAACCTCGAGTTGGAAATGCAGAAGTGCTGCCGCCTTGTGGCTGTTTTCCGCAAGAGTGGACTTAAACCCACAGCTAACAGTCACTTAACATTCACAAGGACACAGGGCTGTAAGGACACCTGCCGTCCAAAAATTGTGGTGAGGTAGGGAATGGACAAAAAAATTCAAAACTGGTAAAATTTTCAAGGAGATAGTACGAAGAGGTAAGTTTTACTCACTCTTTTTAGAAAACAAGGAAAATGGATAAAAGCTCAACATCAGGAATTATGAGACTCATGCAACTCGAACCTACAAAAAGGTTTCAACTCACGCTAGTCAACTACCATCAGCAAAAGTTCTACAAACAATAAATGCTGAAGGGGTTTTAGAGAACTGTGTACCCTCTAGCTGCTGGTGAGATGTAAAGTGGTAACAGCCAATAATGAGAACAAAAAGGAGCTGCATTTCAAAGTAAAAATTGAGCCACCGTTCCATCCAGCAGGCCCACCGCTGAGCCTCTCGCCTCAGAAGACCAGAGTCACGAAGGCACAGGCTGCAACAGCTGCACTGCAGGAATTTTCCCAATAGCCAAGACACGGAAGCAGGCAAAATGTCCATCAACAGATGAATGGATAAAAAACAAGTGGTCCATGTACACAATGAACATTAGCCATGGACAAAAATGAAACACTGCTCTTTGAGGCACCATAGAGGAGCCTAGAGATAATCACAGAACATGAAGTAAGTCGGAAAGCAAAAGACACAAACTATGATATCACTTATAGGCGTTATCTAACAACTGACACAAGTGAACATACTTCCACAGAGAAAGACACTCACAGACTTAGGAAACATACTATGCTTATCTAAAAGGAAAGGTGCGGGTAATAGGTAAATTAAGATTAAGGTTGCCATTCGTGTACAAATACCTATTAAATACATATATCAAAAAGACAGACCATATAGCAAGGGAGGTCTACCGAACACGCTGCAGTAATTTACATGAGAAGAGGATCTGTACATTAACATATATATATATGTATATATATATATATATATATGAAAAAATCAATCAGATTGTGTATACCTAGGACAACCAATATTCTAATGATTATCCCGATTAAAAAAACTAAAACAAAGAACAAGAAATAAAGTGACATAAACTTATGGGGTTTTTTTACTGGCACATTCCCTTCTAATTTACACCCTGGCAACAGGACTTCCAAAAAGGCTCTGCTGACCTAGTAACCAGATTTGGGAATGGAGAAATGCTGCCCCCTTGTGGCCGTTTCCCAAACAGCAGCTTTAAACCCAGTGCTAATGGTCACTAAATATTCACACTCATTTCAGGCATGTAAATGACACCTGCACTCCAAAAACATCCTGGGGTCGAAAATCGATGAAAAACTTTAAAAGGGCAACGTTCCAAGAAGACAATTTCAAGAGGTTTATTGTACTCACTGGTTTTTTTCCTGTTTTTTGTTTAAGAGAACTAAAAACGGTGTGGCAAAATGCTGAACATTAGGAATTATTAAAGACATGCAAATCCAAATTACAAAAACCTATCAGCTCACACCAGTCAGAATGGCCACCAGCAAAAATTCTGCAAACAATAAATGCTGAAGGAGTTGTGCAGAAATGCGTATGCTCGGTTCAAAGAGGGACATGGTAAGAGCCAGTAATGAAAACACAAAGGTTATTCTTTGAAAAGGTAAATATTGAGCTACCATTCAATCAAGCCTACCCACTGCCGGGCCTATCGCCTGAGAGGATGAGAATCCAAAAGTCACAGGCTGGCAATCCTGCACTCCAGCAATATTTACCATAGGCAACACTTGGAAGCATCGAAAGTGTCCATCCACAGAGGAATGCACAAAGAAGAAGTGGTCCATATACACAACGGAATACGACTCCAATAAAAAATATACATTCAATTTAAAAAACAAACATAAGTAAGGAGACATCAGCATTTGGGGGTTTATCCAGGCACATTCCTCTCTAATTTATAACCGAGGAAAACCACTGGCAGGAAGGTCTGTTTCCCTAGTTACCAGAGTGGGAATAGCAGAAATGCTGCCGCCCTCTGCCCGTTACCTGCAACAGAAGCTTTAAAACCTGTGCTAAGTGTCACTTCATATGCACAAGTACTGCTGGGCTGTAAATGAAACCTGCCCTCAAAATGTCTTGAGGGAGGTAATGGCCAAAATATCTCAAAATGTGGCACGTACTTCAAGAAAACAATATGAAGACGTAAGCTGTACTCAAAGTTTTAAGAAAAAAAGGAAATGCCGGAAAGGTCAATTTCAAGCGATTATGAGATGCATGCAAATCCAACCGCAAACAGGTACCAGCTCACACCAGTGAGAATAAACTTCAGCAAAAATCTACAAGCAATAAATGCTGAAGGGTTTGTGGAGAAGTGCATACCCTCAACGTTAAGTGGGACGTGACCTGGTAAGAGCCACTAATGAGAGCAGAATGGAGGTGCCTTTACATGGTAAACATTTTGCTACCATATGATCCAGCAGGCCCACTCCTGGGCCTATAAACTAAGAAGACAGAATTGGAAAGACACAGGCAGGCAAATCTGCACCGCAGCCGTATTACAATAGCCAAGACATGGAAGCAACCAATAAGTCCATCAACAGATGAGTGGACAAAGAAGAACTGGTACATGTACAGATGGAATATCAGACAAGGAAAAAAATGACACAATGCCATTTGGAGCACCGTAGATGAGTCTAGAGGTGATCACGCAACTTGTAGTAAGCCAGAAGGCGAAAGACACATATCCTATGATATCACTGATAGGTGTGACCTAAAAATTGATACCAGTGAAGATATTTCCACAGAGAAAGGCAATCACAGATTCATTAAACAACCTTATGTTTCAGCAATGGAAAGGTGTGAGGATTGGATACATGAGGTTGCTGGGGTTAACAGAGATATACAAACACAGGTGAAGTATATAATCACCAAAGACCTACGGAATACCAAGAGAAGACAACTCAACATTCTGTCGTAACCTACATGGGAAAAGGATCTGAAGAAGAACTGATATATGTATATGTGTAAAAGAACGACATCTTGCACACCTAGAACAAGCAAAACATTTTAATCAAACTTGCTGTGATAAGAAATTAAAATTAAATTAAAGAAACGAATAAGAAGTAGTGAGACATAAACTTAAGGGGCTCTTTCCTGGCACATTCCATTCAAATTTACAACCTAGAACAGGACATACATTGAGGCTCTGCTACCCTAGTAACCAGATTTGGTAAAGGAGAACTGCTCCCGCCTTGTGGCCGTTTCACACAACAGCAGCTCTAAACCCAGGGCTAACGGTTACTTGATATTCAAAATAATTGCAGGCCTGTAAATGACACGTGCCCTCAAAACAAATCCTTCGGTGATAAATCGAGCAAAAATCTCAAAAGACGTGTATATCTCAAAACGACAATTTCAAGAGGCATATTATATGCGCATTTTCCCTTCTGTTTCATTTATGTCTTTTTTCTTGTTAAAAAATGGCATGGAAATAGGCTCAACATCAGTAATTAATAAACCATGAAAATCCAGTGTACAAAGAGGTTCACTTCACAGCCGTCAGAATCATCATCACCAAAAAAGTCTACAAAGAATAAATGCTGAAGGGGTCATAGAGAGCTGCGTACCTGCTAGCTGCTGGTGGGATGTAACCTGGTAAGAGCCAATAGTGAGAACAGAATGGAGGTGCGTTTAAAGGTAAAAATTGAGCCACCGTGTTATCTGGTAGGCCCTTTCATACGCCTATCACCTGAGTAGACCAGAATCAAAAAGACACAGGCTGGCAATCCTGCACTGCAGCATCATTTAACATAGCCAAGACGTGGAAGAAACTAAAATGTCCAGCAACAGAAAAATGAACAAAGAAAAAGTGTCCATGTACACAATGCAATATTAGCCATGGAAAACAATGAAACAGTGCCGTTTGCACCACCATAGAAAGACCTACAGTTAAACCCCCAATTTTAAGTAAGGAAGAAACCGAAAAACAGATAATCTATCATATCAATTATAGGTGTTACCTAAAAATTGATACCCATGAAATTATTTCCAAGAGGAGGACACGCATGGATTAGGAAAACAAAACTATGTTTAACCAAATGCAAAAGTGTAAGGAATGGATGAATTAGCAGATGGGGGTTTACAGACATGTACTGACACATATGAAATATATGTCACAAAATAACTATGGAATACCAAGAGAGGTGTACTCAACACTCTCTAATAACCTACACGGGAAAGGATCCACAGATGAATAGTTAGATACATAGGTATAATGAATCAGATTTTGTACACCTAAAAGAAAAAACATTTTTATCAACTTTGCTCTGATAATCAGTCAAAATTAAATTTAAATAACAAACAAGAAGTAAGGAGATATAAGCTCTTGGGGGTTTGCCCTGGCACATTCCACTCTAACTTGCAGCCTACTAACAGGATTTCCAGAAAAGCTCTGTTGCCCCCAAAACCTCGAGTTGGAAATGCAGAAGTGCTGCCGCCTTGTGGCTGTTTTCCGCAAGAGTGGACTTAAACCCACAGCTAACAGTCACTTAACATTCACAAGGACACAGGGCTGTAAGGACACCTGCCGTCCAAAAATTGTGGTGAGGTAGGGAATGGACAAAAAAATTCAAAACTGGTAAAATTTTCAAGGAGATAGTACGAAGAGGTAAGTTTTACTCACTCTTTTTAGAAAACAAGGAAAATGGATAAAAGCTCAACATCAGGAATTATGAGACTCATGCAACTCGAACCTACAAAAAGGTTTCAACTCACGCTAGTCAACTACCATCAGCAAAAGTTCTACAAACAATAAATGCTGAAGGGGTTTTAGAGAACTGTGTACCCTCTAGCTGCTGGTGAGATGTAAAGTGGTAACAGCCAATAATGAGAACAAAAAGGAGCTGCATTTCAAAGTAAAAATTGAGCCACCGTTCCATCCAGCAGGCCCACCGCTGAGCCTCTCACCTCAGAAGACCAGAGTCACGAAGGCACAGGCTGCAACAGCTGCACTGCAGGAATTTTCCCAATAGCCAAGACACGGAAGCAGGCAAAATGTCCATCAACAGATGAATGGATAAAAAACAAGTGGTCCATGTACACAATGAACATTAGCCATGGACAAAAATGAAACACTGCTCTTTGAGGCACCATAGAGGAGCCTAGAGATAATCACAGAACATGAAGTAAGTCGGAAAGCAAAAGACACAAACTATGATATCACTTATAGGCGTTATCTAACAACTGACACAAGTGAACATACTTCCACAGAGAAAGACACTCACAGACTTAGGAAACATACTATGCTTATCTAAAAGGAAAGGTGCGGGTAATAGGTAAATTAAGATTAAGGTTGCCATTCGTGTACAAATACCTATTAAATACATATATCAAAAAGACAGACCATATAGCAAGGGAGGTCTACCGAACACGCTGCAGTAATTTACATGAGAAGAGGATCTGTACATTAACATATATATATATGTATATATATATATATATATATGAAAAAATCAATCAGATTGTGTATACCTAGGACAACCAATATTCTAATGATTATCCCGATTAAAAAAACTAAAACAAAGAACAAGAAATAAAGTGACATAAACTTATGGGGTTTTTTTACTGGCACATTCCCTTCTAATTTACACCCTGGCAACAGGACTTCCAAAAAGGCTCTGCTGACCTAGTAACCAGATTTGGGAATGGAGAAATGCTGCCCCCTTGTGGCCGTTTCCCAAACAGCAGCTTTAAACCCAGTGCTAATGGTCACTAAATATTCACACTCATTTCAGGCATGTAAATGACACCTGCACTCCAAAAACATCCTGGGGTCGAAAATCGATGAAAAACTTTAAAAGGGCAACGTTCCAAGAAGACAATTTCAAGAGGTTTATTGTACTCACTGGTTTTTTTCCTGTTTTTTGTTTAAGAGAACTAAAAACGGTGTGGCAAAATGCTGAACATTAGGAATTATTAAAGACATGCAAATCCAAATTACAAAAACCTATCAGCTCACACCAGTCAGAATGGCCACCAGCAAAAATTCTGCAAACAATAAATGCTGAAGGAGTTGTGCAGAAATGCGTATGCTCGGTTCAAAGAGGGACATGGTAAGAGCCAGTAATGAAAACACAAAGGTTATTCTTTGAAAAGGTAAATATTGAGCTACCATTCAATCAAGCCTACCCACTGCCGGGCCTATCGCCTGAGAGGATGAGAATCCAAAAGTCACAGGCTGGCAATCCTGCACTCCAGCAATATTTACCATAGGCAACACTTGGAAGCATCGAAAGTGTCCATCCACAGAGGAATGCACAAAGAAGAAGTGGTCCATATACACAACGGAATACGACTCCAATAAAAAATATACATTCAATTTAAAAAACAAACATAAGTAAGGAGACATCAGCATTTGGGGGTTTATCCAGGCACATTCCTCTCTAATTTATAACCGAGGAAAACCACTGGCAGGAAGGTCTGTTTCCCTAGTTACCAGAGTGGGAATAGCAGAAATGCTGCCGCCCTCTGCCCGTTACCTGCAACAGAAGCTTTAAAACCTGTGCTAAGTGTCACTTCATATGCACAAGTACTGCTGGGCTGTAAATGAAACCTGCCCTCAAAATGTCTTGAGGGAGGTAATGGCCAAAATATCTCAAAATGTGGCACGTACTTCAAGAAAACAATATGAAGACGTAAGCTGTACTCAAAGTTTTAAGAAAAAAAGGAAATGCCGGAAAGGTCAATTTCAAGCGATTATGAGATGCATGCAAATCCAACCGCAAACAGGTACCAGCTCACACCAGTGAGAATAAACTTCAGCAAAAATCTACAAGCAATAAATGCTGAAGGGTTTGTGGAGAAGTGCATACCCTCAACGTTAAGTGGGACGTGACCTGGTAAGAGCCACTAATGAGAGCAGAATGGAGGTGCCTTTACATGGTAAACATTTTGCTACCATATGATCCAGCAGGCCCACTCCTGGGCCTATAAACTAAGAAGACAGAATTGGAAAGACACAGGCAGGCAAATCTGCACCGCAGCCGTATTACAATAGCCAAGACATGGAAGCAACCAATAAGTCCATCAACAGATGAGTGGACAAAGAAGAACTGGTACATGTACAGATGGAATATCAGACAAGGAAAAAAATGACACAATGCCATTTGGAGCACCGTAGATGAGTCTAGAGGTGATCACGCAACTTGTAGTAAGCCAGAAGGCGAAAGACACATATCCTATGATATCACTGATAGGTGTGACCTAAAAATTGATACCAGTGAAGATATTTCCACAGAGAAAGGCAATCACAGATTCATTAAACAACCTTATGTTTCAGCAATGGAAAGGTGTGAGGATTGGATACATGAGGTTGCTGGGGTTAACAGAGATATACAAACACAGGTGAAGTATATAATCACCAAAGACCTACGGAATACCAAGAGAAGACAACTCAACATTCTGTCGTAACCTACATGGGAAAAGGATCTGAAGAAGAACTGATATATGTATATGTGTAAAAGAACGACATCTTGCACACCTAGAACAAGCAAAACATTTTAATCAAACTTGCTGTGATAAGAAATTAAAATTAAATTAAAGAAACGAATAAGAAGTAGTGAGACATAAACTTAAGGGGCTCTTTCCTGGCACATTCCATTCAAATTTACAACCTAGAACAGGACATACATTGAGGCTCTGCTACCCTAGTAACCAGATTTGGTAAAGGAGAACTGCTCCCGCCTTGTGGCCGTTTCACACAACAGCAGCTCTAAACCCAGGGCTAACGGTTACTTGATATTCAAAATAATTGCAGGCCTGTAAATGACACGTGCCCTCAAAACAAATCCTTCGGTGATAAATCGAGCAAAAATCTCAAAAGACGTGTATATCTCAAAACGACAATTTCAAGAGGCATATTATATGCGCATTTTCCCTTCTGTTTCATTTATGTCTTTTTTCTTGTTAAAAAATGGCATGGAAATAGGCTCAACATCAGTAATTAATAAACCATGAAAATCCAGTGTACAAAGAGGTTCACTTCACAGCCGTCAGAATCATCATCACCAAAAAAGTCTACAAAGAATAAATGCTGAAGGGGTCATAGAGAGCTGCGTACCTGCTAGCTGCTGGTGGGATGTAACCTGGTAAGAGCCAATAGTGAGAACAGAATGGAGGTGCGTTTAAAGGTAAAAATTGAGCCACCATGTTATCTGGTAGGTCCTTTCATACGCCTATCACCTGAGTAGACCAGAATCAAAAAGACACAGGCTGGCAATCCTGCACTGCAGCATCATTTAACATAGCCAAGACGTGGAAGAAACTAAAATGTCCAGCAACAGAAAAATGAACAAAGAAAAAGTGTCCATGTACACAATGCAATATTAGCCATGGAAAACAATGAAACAGTGCCGTTTGCACCACCATAGAAAGACCTACAGTTAAACCCCCAATTTTAAGTAAGGAAGAAACCGAAAAACAGATAATCTATCATATCAATTATAGGTGTTACCTAAAAATTGATACCCATGAAATTATTTCCAAGAGGAGGACACGCATGGATTAGGAAAACAAAACTATGTTTAACCAAATGCAAAAGTGTAAGGAATGGATGAATTAGCAGATGGGGGTTTACAGACATGTACTGACACATATGAAATATATGTCACAAAATAACTATGGAATACCAAGAGAGGTGTACTCAACACTCTCTAATAACCTACACGGGAAAGGATCCACAGATGAATAGTTAGATACATAGGTATAATGAATCAGATTTTGTACACCTAAAAGAAAAAACATTTTTATCAACTTTGCTCTGATAATCAGTCAAAATTAAATTTAAATAACAAACAAGAAGTAAGGAGATATAAGCTCTTGGGGGTTTGCCCTGGCACATTCCACTCTAACTTGCAGCCTACTAACAGGATTTCCAGAAAAGCTCTGTTGCCCCCAAAACCTCGAGTTGGAAATGCAGAAGTGCTGCCGCCTTGTGGCTGTTTTCCGCAAGAGTGGACTTAAACCCACAGCTAACAGTCACTTAACATTCACAAGGACACAGGGCTGTAAGGACACCTGCCGTCCAAAAATTGTGGTGAGGTAGGGAATGGACAAAAAAATTCAAAACTGGTAAAATTTTCAAGGAGATAGTACGAAGAGGTAAGTTTTACTCACTCTTTTTAGAAAACAAGGAAAATGGATAAAAGCTCAACATCAGGAATTATGAGACTCATGCAACTCGAACCTACAGAAAGGTTTCAACTCACGCTAGTCAACTACCATCAGCAAAAGGTCTACAAACAATAAATGCTGAAGGGGTTTTAGAGAACTGTGTACCCTCTAGCTGCTGGTGAGATGTAAAGTGGTAACAGCCAATAATGAGAACAAAAAGGAGCTGCATTTCAAAGTAAAAATTGAGCCACCGTTCCATCCAGCAGGCCCACCGCTGAGCCTCTCACCTCAGAAGACCAGAGTCACGAAGGCACAGGCTGCAACAGCTGCACTGCAGGAATTTTCCCAATAGCCAAGACACGGAAGCAGGCAAAATGTCCATCAACAGATGAATGGATAAAAAACAAGTGGTCCATGTACACAATGAACATTAGCCATGGACAAAAATGAAACACTGCTCTTTGAGGCACCATAGAGGAGCCTAGAGATAATCACAGAACATGAAGTAAGTCGGAAAGCAAAAGACACAAACTATGATATCACTTATAGGCGTTATCTAACAACTGACGCAAGTGAACATACTTCCACAGAGAAAGACACTCACAGACTTAGGAAACATACTATGCTTATCTAAAAGGAAAGGTGCGGGTAATAGGTAAATTAAGATTAAGGTTGCCATTCGTGTACAAATACCTATTAAATACATATATCAAAAAGACAGACCATATAGCAAGGGAGGTCTACCGAACACGCTGCAGTAATTTACATGAGAAGAGGATCTGTACATTAACATATATATATATGTATATATATATATATATATATGAAAAAATCAATCAGATTGTGTATACCTAGGACAACCAATATTCTAATGATTACCCCGATTAAAAAAACTAAAACAAAGAACAAGAAATAAAGTGACATAAACTTATGGGGTTTTTTTACTGGCACATTCCCTTCTAATTTACACCCTGGCAACAGGACTTCCAAAAAGGCTCTGCTGACCTAGTAACCAGATTTGGGAATGGAGAAATGCTGCCCCCTTGTGGCCGTTTCCCAAACAGCAGCTTTAAACCCAGTGCTAATGGTCACTAAATATTCACACTCATTTCAGGCATGTAAATGACACCTGCACTCCAAAAACATCCTGGGGTCGAAAATCGATGAAAAACTTTAAAAGGGCAACGTTCCAAGAAGACAATTTCAAGAGGTTTATTGTACTCACTGGTTTTTTTCCTGTTTTTTGTTTAAGAGAACTAAAAACGGTGTGGCAAAATGCTGAACATTAGGAATTATTAAAGACATGCAAATCCAAATTACAAAAACCTATCAGCTCACACCAGTCAGAATGGCCACCAGCAAAAATTCTGCAAACAATAAATGCTGAAGGAGTTGTGCAGAAATGCGTATGCTCGGTTCAAAGAGGGACATGGTAAGAGCCAGTAATGAAAACACAAAGGTTATTCTTTGAAAAGGTAAATATTGAGCTACCATTCAATCAAGCCTACCCACTGCCGGGCCTATCGCCTGAGAGGATGAGAATCCAAAAGTCACAGGCTGGCAATCCTGCACTCCAGCAATATTTACCATAGGCAACACTTGGAAGCATCGAAAGTGTCCATCCACAGAGGAATGCACAAAGAAGAAGTGGTCCATATACACAACGGAATACGACTCCAATAAAAAATATACATTCAATTTAAAAAAACAAACATAAGTAAGGAGACATCAGCATTTGGGGGTTTATCCAGGCACATTCCTCTCTAATTTATAACCGAGGAAAACCACTGGCAGGAAGGTCTGTTTCCCTAGTTACCAGAGTGGGAATAGCAGAAATGCTGCCGCCCTCTGCCCGTTACCTGCAACAGAAGCTTTAAAACCTGTGCTAAGTGTCACTTCATATGCACAAGTACTGCTGGGCTGTAAATGAAACCTGCCCTCAAAATGTCTTGAGGGAGGTAATGGCCAAAATATCTCAAAATGTGGCACGTACTTCAAGAAAACAATATGAAGACGTAAGCTGTACTCAAAGTTTTAAGAAAAAAAGGAAATGCCGGAAAGGTCAATTTCAAGCGATTATGAGATGCATGCAAATCCAACCGCAAACAGGTACCAGCTCACACCAGTGAGAATAAACTTCAGCAAAAATCTACAAGCAATAAATGCTGAAGGGTTTGTGGAGAAGTGCATACCCTCAACGTTAAGTGGGACGTGACCTGGTAAGAGCCACTAATGAGAGCAGAATGGAGGTGCCTTTACATGGTAAACATTTTGCTACCATATGATCCAGCAGGCCCACTCCTGGGCCTATAAACTAAGAAGACAGAATTGGAAAGACACAGGCAGGCAAATCTGCACCGCAGCCGTATTACAATAGCCAAGACATGGAAGCAACCAATAAGTCCATCAACAGATGAGTGGACAAAGAAGAACTGGTACATGTACAGATGGAATATCAGACAAGGAAAAAAATGACACAATGCCATTTGGAGCACCGTAGATGAGTCTAGAGGTGATCACGCAACTTGTAGTAAGCCAGAAGGCGAAAGACACATATCCTATGATATCACTGATAGGTGTGACCTAAAAATTGATACCAGTGAAGATATTTCCACAGAGAAAGGCAATCACAGATTCATTAAACAACCTTATGTTTCAGCAATGGAAAGGTGTGAGGATTGGATACATGAGGTTGCTGGGGTTAACAGAGATATACAAACACAGGTGAAGTATATAATCACCAAAGACCTACGGAATACCAAGAGAAGACAACTCAACATTCTGTCGTAACCTACATGGGAAAAGGATCTGAAGAAGAACTGATATATGTATATGTGTAAAAGAACGACATCTTGCACACCTAGAACAAGCAAAACATTTTAATCAAACTTGCTGTGATAAGAAATTAAAATTAAATTAAAGAAACGAATAAGAAGTAGTGAGACATAAACTTAAGGGGCTCTTTCCTGGCACATTCCATTCAAATTTACAACCTAGAACAGGACATACATTGAGGCTCTGTTACCCTAGTAACCAGATTTGGTAAAGGAGAACTGCTCCCGCCTTGTGGCCGTTTCACACAACAGCAGCTCTAAACCCAGGGCTAACGGTTACTTGATATTCAAAATAATTGCAGGCCTGTAAATGACACGTGCCCTCAAAACAAATCCTTCGGTGATAAATCGAGCAAAAATCTCAAAAGACGTGTATATCTCAAAACGACAATTTCAAGAGGCATATTATATGCGCATTTTCCCTTCTGTTTCATTTATGTCTTTTTTCTTGTTAAAAAATGGCATGGAAATAGGCTCAACATCAGTAATTAATAAACCATGAAAATCCAGTGTACAAAGAGGTTCACTTCACAGCCGTCAGAATCATCATCACCAAAAAAGTCTACAAAGAATAAATGCTGAAGGGGTCATAGAGAGCTGCGTACCTGCTAGCTGCTGGTGGGATGTAACCTGGTAAGAGCCAATAGTGAGAACAGAATGGAGGTGCGTTTAAAGGTAAAAATTGAGCCACCATGTTATCTGGTAGGCCCTTTCATACGCCTATCACCTGAGTAGACCAGAATCAAAAAGACACAGGCTGGCAATCCTGCACTGCAGCATCATTTAACATAGCCAAGACGTGGAAGAAACTAAAATGTCCAGCAACAGAAAAATGAACAAAGAAAAAGTGTCCATGTACACAATGCAATATTAGCCATGGAAAACAATGAAACAGTGCCGTTTGCACCACCATAGAAAGACCTACAGTTAAACCCCCAATTTTAAGTAAGGAAGAAACCGAAAAACAGATAATCTATCATATCAATTATAGGTGTTACCTAAAAATTGATACCCATGAAATTATTTCCAAGAGGAGGACACGCATGGATTAGGAAAACAAAACTATGTTTAACCAAATGCAAAAGTGTAAGGAATGGATGAATTAGCAGATGGGGGTTTACAGACATGTACTGACACATATGAAATATATGTCACAAAATAACTATGGAATACCAAGAGAGGTGTACTCAACACTCTCTAATAACCTACACGGGAAAGGATCCACAGATGAATAGTTAGATACATAGGTATAATGAATCAGATTTTGTACACCTAAAAGAAAAAACATTTTTATCAACTTTGCTCTGATAATCAGTCAAAATTAAATTTAAATAACAAACAAGAAGTAAGGAGATATAAGCTCTTGGGGGTTTGCCCTGGCACATTCCACTCTAACTTGCAGCCTACTAACAGGATTTCCAGAAAAGCTCTGTTGCCCCCAAAACCTCGAGTTGGAAATGCAGAAGTGCTGCCGCCTTGTGGCTGTTTTCCACAAGAGTGGACTTAAACCCACAGCTAACAGTCACTTAACATTCACAAGGACACAGGGCTGTAAGGACACCTGCCGTCCAAAAATTGTGGTGAGGTAGGGAATGGACAAAAAAATTCAAAACTGGTAAAATTTTCAAGGAGATAGTACGAAGAGGTAAGTTTTACTCACTCTTTTTAGAAAACAAGGAAAATGGATAAAAGCTCAACATCAGGAATTATGAGACTCATGCAACTCGAACCTACAGAAAGGTTTCAACTCACGCTAGTCAACTACCATCAGCAAAAGGTCTACAAACAATAAATGCTGAAGGGGTTTTAGAGAACTGTGTACCCTCTAGCTGCTGGTGAGATGTAAAGTGGTAACAGCCAATAATGAGAACAAAAAGGAGCTGCATTTCAAAGTAAAAATTGAGCCACCGTTCCATCCAGCAGGCCCACCGCTGAGCCTCTCACCTCAGAAGACCAGAGTCACGAAGGCACAGGCTGCAACAGCTGCACTGCAGGAATTTTCCCAATAGCCAAGACACGGAAGCAGGCAAAATGTCCATCAACAGATGAATGGATAAAAAACAAGTGGTCCATGTACACAATGAACATTAGCCATGGACAAAAATGAAACACTGCTCTTTGAGGCACCATAGAGGAGCCTAGAGATAATCACAGAACATGAAGTAAGTCGGAAAGCAAAAGACACAAACTATGATATCACTTATAGGCGTTATCTAACAACTGACGCAAGTGAACATACTTCCACAGAGAAAGACACTCACAGACTTAGGAAACATACTATGCTTATCTAAAAGGAAAGGTGCGGGTAATAGGTAAATTAAGATTAAGGTTGCCATTCGTGTACAAATACCTATTAAATACATATATCAAAAAGACAGACCATATAGCAAGGGAGGTCTACCGAACACGCTGCAGTAATTTACATGAGAAGAGGATCTGTACATTAACATATATATATATGTATATATATATATATATATATGAAAAAATCAATCAGATTGTGTATACCTAGGACAACCAATATTCTAATGATTACCCCGATTAAAAAAACTAAAACAAAGAACAAGAAATAAAGTGACATAAACTTATGGGGTTTTTTTACTGGCACATTCCCTTCTAATTTACACCCTGGCAACAGGACTTCCAAAAAGGCTCTGCTGACCTAGTAACCAGATTTGGGAATGGAGAAATGCTGCCCCCTTGTGGCCGTTTCCCAAACAGCAGCTTTAAACCCAGTGCTAATGGTCACTAAATATTCACACTCATTTCAGGCATGTAAATGACACCTGCACTCCAAAAACATCCTGGGGTCGAAAATCGATGAAAAACTTTAAAAGGGCAACGTTCCAAGAAGACAATTTCAAGAGGTTTATTGTACTCACTGGTTTTTTTCCTGTTTTTTGTTTAAGAGAACTAAAAACGGTGTGGCAAAATGCTGAACATTAGGAATTATTAAAGACATGCAAATCCAAATTACAAAAACCTATCAGCTCACACCAGTCAGAATGGCCACCAGCAAAAATTCTGCAAACAATAAATGCTGAAGGAGTTGTGCAGAAATGCGTATGCTCGGTTCAAAGAGGGACATGGTAAGAGCCAGTAATGAAAACACAAAGGTTATTCTTTGAAAAGGTAAATATTGAGCTACCATTCAATCAAGCCTACCCACTGCCGGGCCTATCGCCTGAGAGGATGAGAATCCAAAAGTCACAGGCTGGCAATCCTGCACTCCAGCAATATTTACCATAGGCAACACTTGGAAGCATCGAAAGTGTCCATCCACAGAGGAATGCACAAAGAAGAAGTGGTCCATATACACAACGGAATACGACTCCAATAAAAAATATACATTCAATTTAAAAAAACAAACATAAGTAAGGAGACATCAGCATTTGGGGGTTTATCCAGGCACATTCCTCTCTAATTTATAACCGAGGAAAACCACTGGCAGGAAGGTCTGTTTCCCTAGTTACCAGAGTGGGAATAGCAGAAATGCTGCCGCCCTCTGCCCGTTACCTGCAACAGAAGCTTTAAAACCTGTGCTAAGTGTCACTTCATATGCACAAGTACTGCTGGGCTGTAAATGAAACCTGCCCTCAAAATGTCTTGAGGGAGGTAATGGCCAAAATATCTCAAAATGTGGCACGTACTTCAAGAAAACAATATGAAGACGTAAGCTGTACTCAAAGTTTTAAGAAAAAAAGGAAATGCCGGAAAGGTCAATTTCAAGCGATTATGAGATGCATGCAAATCCAACCGCAAACAGGTACCAGCTCACACCAGTGAGAATAAACTTCAGCAAAAATCTACAAGCAATAAATGCTGAAGGGTTTGTGGAGAAGTGCATACCCTCAACGTTAAGTGGGACGTGACCTGGTAAGAGCCACTAATGAGAGCAGAATGGAGGTGCCTTTACATGGTAAACATTTTGCTACCATATGATCCAGCAGGCCCACTCCTGGGCCTATAAACTAAGAAGACAGAATTGGAAAGACACAGGCAGGCAAATCTGCACCGCAGCCGTATTACAATAGCCAAGACATGGAAGCAACCAATAAGTCCATCAACAGATGAGTGGACAAAGAAGAACTGGTACATGTACAGATGGAATATCAGACAAGGAAAAAAATGACACAATGCCATTTGGAGCACCGTAGATGAGTCTAGAGGTGATCACGCAACTTGTAGTAAGCCAGAAGGCGAAAGACACATATCCTATGATATCACTGATAGGTGTGACCTAAAAATTGATACCAGTGAAGATATTTCCACAGAGAAAGGCAATCACAGATTCATTAAACAACCTTATGTTTCAGCAATGGAAAGGTGTGAGGATTGGATACATGAGGTTGCTGGGGTTAACAGAGATATACAAACACAGGTGAAGTATATAATCACCAAAGACCTACGGAATACCAAGAGAAGACAACTCAACATTCTGTCGTAACCTACATGGGAAAAGGATCTGAAGAAGAACTGATATATGTATATGTGTAAAAGAACGACATCTTGCACACCTAGAACAAGCAAAACATTTTAATCAAACTTGCTGTGATAAGAAATTAAAATTAAATTAAAGAAACGAATAAGAAGTAGTGAGACATAAACTTAAGGGGCTCTTTCCTGGCACATTCCATTCAAATTTACAACCTAGAACAGGACATACATTGAGGCTCTGTTACCCTAGTAACCAGATTTGGTAAAGGAGAACTGCTCCCGCCTTGTGGCCGTTTCACACAACAGCAGCTCTAAACCCAGGGCTAACGGTTACTTGATATTCAAAATAATTGCAGGCCTGTAAATGACACGTGCCCTCAAAACAAATCCTTCGGTGATAAATCGAGCAAAAATCTCAAAAGACGTGTATATCTCAAAACGACAATTTCAAGAGGCATATTATATGCGCATTTTCCCTTCTGTTTCATTTATGTCTTTTTTCTTGTTAAAAAATGGCATGGAAATAGGCTCAACATCAGTAATTAATAAACCATGAAAATCCAGTGTACAAAGAGGTTCACTTCACAGCCGTCAGAATCATCATCACCAAAAAAGTCTACAAAGAATAAATGCTGAAGGGGTCATAGAGAGCTGCGTACCTGCTAGCTGCTGGTGGGATGTAACCTGGTAAGAGCCAATAGTGAGAACAGAATGGAGGTGCGTTTAAAGGTAAAAATTGAGCCACCATGTTATCTGGTAGGCCCTTTCATACGCCTATCACCTGAGTAGACCAGAATCAAAAAGACACAGGCTGGCAATCCTGCACTGCAGCATCATTTAACATAGCCAAGACGTGGAAGAAACTAAAATGTCCAGCAACAGAAAAATGAACAAAGAAAAAGTGTCCATGTACACAATGCAATATTAGCCATGGAAAACAATGAAACAGTGCCGTTTGCACCACCATAGAAAGACCTACAGTTAAACCCCCAATTTTAAGTAAGGAAGAAACCGAAAAACAGATAATCTATCATATCAATTATAGGTGTTACCTAAAAATTGATACCCATGAAATTATTTCCAAGAGGAGGACACGCATGGATTAGGAAAACAAAACTATGTTTAACCAAATGCAAAAGTGTAAGGAATGGATGAATTAGCAGATGGGGGTTTACAGACATGTACTGACACATATGAAATATATGTCACAAAATAACTATGGAATACCAAGAGAGGTGTACTCAACACTCTCTAATAACCTACACGGGAAAGGATCCACAGATGAATAGTTAGATACATAGGTATAATGAATCAGATTTTGTACACCTAAAAGAAAAAACATTTTTATCAACTTTGCTCTGATAATCAGTCAAAATTAAATTTAAATAACAAACAAGAAGTAAGGAGATATAAGCTCTTGGGGGTTTGCCCTGGCACATTCCACTCTAACTTGCAGCCTACTAACAGGATTTCCAGAAAAGCTCTGTTGCCCCCAAAACCTCGAGTTGGAAATGCAGAAGTGCTGCCGCCTTGTGGCTGTTTTCCGCAAGAGTGGACTTAAACCCACAGCTAACAGTCACTTAACATTCACAAGGACACAGGGCTGTAAGGACACCTGCCGTCCAAAAATTGTGGTGAGGTAGGGAATGGACAAAAAAATTCAAAACTGGTAAAATTTTCAAGGAGATAGTACGAAGAGGTAAGTTTTACTCACTCTTTTTAGAAAACAAGGAAAATGGATAAAAGCTCAACATCAGGAATTATGAGACTCATGCAACTCGAACCTACAGAAAGGTTTCAACTCACGCTAGTCAACTACCATCAGCAAAAGGTCTACAAACAATAAATGCTGAAGGGGTTTTAGAGAACTGTGTACCCTCTAGCTGCTGGTGAGATGTAAAGTGGTAACAGCCAATAATGAGAACAAAAAGGAGCTGCATTTCAAAGTAAAAATTGAGCCACCGTTCCATCCAGCAGGCCCACCGCTGAGCCTCTCACCTCAGAAGACCAGAGTCACGAAGGCACAGGCTGCAACAGCTGCACTGCAGGAATTTTCCCAATAGCCAAGACACGGAAGCAGGCAAAATGTCCATCAACAGATGAATGGATAAAAAACAAGTGGTCCATGTACACAATGAACATTAGCCATGGACAAAAATGAAACACTGCTCTTTGAGGCACCATAGAGGAGCCTAGAGATAATCACAGAACATGAAGTAAGTCGGAAAGCAAAAGACACAAACTATGATATCACTTATAGGCGTTATCTAACAACTGACGCAAGTGAACATACTTCCACAGAGAAAGACACTCACAGACTTAGGAAACATACTATGCTTATCTAAAAGGAAAGGTGCGGGTAATAGGTAAATTAAGATTAAGGTTGCCATTCGTGTACAAATACCTATTAAATACATATATCAAAAAGACAGACCATATAGCAAGGGAGGTCTACCGAACACGCTGCAGTAATTTACATGAGAAGAGGATCTGTACATTAACATATATATATATGTATATATATATATATATATGAAAAAATCAATCAGATTGTGTATACCTAGGACAACCAATATTCTAATGATTACCCCGATTAAAAAAACTAAAACAAAGAACAAGAAATAAAGTGACATAAACTTATGGGGTTTTTTTACTGGCACATTCCCTTCTAATTTACACCCTGGCAACAGGACTTCCAAAAAGGCTCTGCTGACCTAGTAACCAGATTTGGGAATGGAGAAATGCTGCCCCCTTGTGGCCGTTTCCCAAACAGCAGCTTTAAACCCAGTGCTAATGGTCACTAAATATTCACACTCATTTCAGGCATGTAAATGACACCTGCACTCCAAAAACATCCTGGGGTCGAAAATCGATGAAAAACTTTAAAAGGGCAACGTTCCAAGAAGACAATTTCAAGAGGTTTATTGTACTCACTGGTTTTTTTCCTGTTTTTTGTTTAAGAGAACTAAAAACGGTGTGGCAAAATGCTGAACATTAGGAATTATTAAAGACATGCAAATCCAAATTACAAAAACCTATCAGCTCACACCAGTCAGAATGGCCACCAGCAAAAATTCTGCAAACAATAAATGCTGAAGGAGTTGTGCAGAAATGCGTATGCTCGGTTCAAAGAGGGACATGGTAAGAGCCAGTAATGAAAACACAAAGGTTATTCTTTGAAAAGGTAAATATTGAGCTACCATTCAATCAAGCCTACCCACTGCCGGGCCTATCGCCTGAGAGGATGAGAATCCAAAAGTCACAGGCTGGCAATCCTGCACTCCAGCAATATTTACCATAGGCAACACTTGGAAGCATCGAAAGTGTCCATCCACAGAGGAATGCACAAAGAAGAAGTGGTCCATATACACAACGGAATACGACTCCAATAAAAAATATACATTCAATTTAAAAAAACAAACATAAGTAAGGAGACATCAGCATTTGGGGGTTTATCCAGGCACATTCCTCTCTAATTTATAACCGAGGAAAACCACTGGCAGGAAGGTCTGTTTCCCTAGTTACCAGAGTGGGAATAGCAGAAATGCTGCCGCCCTCTGCCCGTTACCTGCAACAGAAGCTTTAAAACCTGTGCTAAGTGTCACTTCATATGCACAAGTACTGCTGGGCTGTAAATGAAACCTGCCCTCAAAATGTCTTGAGGGAGGTAATGGCCAAAATATCTCAAAATGTGGCACGTACTTCAAGAAAACAATATGAAGACGTAAGCTGTACTCAAAGTTTTAAGAAAAAAAGGAAATGCCGGAAAGGTCAATTTCAAGCGATTATGAGATGCATGCAAATCCAACCGCAAACAGGTACCAGCTCACACCAGTGAGAATAAACTTCAGCAAAAATCTACAAGCAATAAATGCTGAAGGGTTTGTGGAGAAGTGCATACCCTCAACGTTAAGTGGGACGTGACCTGGTAAGAGCCACTAATGAGAGCAGAATGGAGGTGCCTTTACATGGTAAACATTTTGCTACCATATGATCCAGCAGGCCCACTCCTGGGCCTATAAACTAAGAAGACAGAATTGGAAAGACACAGGCAGGCAAATCTGCACCGCAGCCGTATTACAATAGCCAAGACATGGAAGCAACCAATAAGTCCATCAACAGATGAGTGGACAAAGAAGAACTGGTACATGTACAGATGGAATATCAGACAAGGAAAAAAATGACACAATGCCATTTGGAGCACCGTAGATGAGTCTAGAGGTGATCACGCAACTTGTAGTAAGCCAGAAGGCGAAAGACACATATCCTATGATATCACTGATAGGTGTGACCTAAAAATTGATACCAGTGAAGATATTTCCACAGAGAAAGGCAATCACAGATTCATTAAACAACCTTATGTTTCAGCAATGGAAAGGTGTGAGGATTGGATACATGAGGTTGCTGGGGTTAACAGAGATATACAAACACAGGTGAAGTATATAATCACCAAAGACCTACGGAATACCAAGAGAAGACAACTCAACATTCTGTCGTAACCTACATGGGAAAAGGATCTGAAGAAGAACTGATATATGTATATGTGTAAAAGAACGACATCTTGCACACCTAGAACAAGCAAAACATTTTAATCAAACTTGCTGTGATAAGAAATTAAAATTAAATTAAAGAAACGAATAAGAAGTAGTGAGACATAAACTTAAGGGGCTCTTTCCTGGCACATTCCATTCAAATTTACAACCTAGAACAGGACATACATTGAGGCTCTGTTACCCTAGTAACCAGATTTGGTAAAGGAGAACTGCTCCCGCCTTGTGGCCGTTTCACACAACAGCAGCTCTAAACCCAGGGCTAACGGTTACTTGATATTCAAAATAATTGCAGGCCTGTAAATGACACGTGCCCTCAAAACAAATCCTTCGGTGATAAATCGAGCAAAAATCTCAAAAGACGTGTATATCTCAAAACGACAATTTCAAGAGGCATATTATATGCGCATTTTCCCTTCTGTTTCATTTATGTCTTTTTTCTTGTTAAAAAATGGCATGGAAATAGGCTCAACATCAGTAATTAATAAACCATGAAAATCCAGTGTACAAAGAGGTTCACTTCACAGCCGTCAGAATCATCATCACCAAAAAAGTCTACAAAGAATAAATGCTGAAGGGGTCATAGAGAGCTGCGTACCTGCTAGCTGCTGGTGGGATGTAACCTGGTAAGAGCCAATAGTGAGAACAGAATGGAGGTGCGTTTAAAGGTAAAAATTGAGCCACCATGTTATCTGGTAGGCCCTTTCATACGCCTATCACCTGAGTAGACCAGAATCAAAAAGACACAGGCTGGCAATCCTGCACTGCAGCATCATTTAACATAGCCAAGACGTGGAAGAAACTAAAATGTCCAGCAACAGAAAAATGAACAAAGAAAAAGTGTCCATGTACACAATGCAATATTAGCCATGGAAAACAATGAAACAGTGCCGTTTGCACCACCATAGAAAGACCTACAGTTAAACCCCCAATTTTAAGTAAGGAAGAAACCGAAAAACAGATAATCTATCATATCAATTATAGGTGTTACCTAAAAATTGATACCCATGAAATTATTTCCAAGAGGAGGACACGCATGGATTAGGAAAACAAAACTATGTTTAACCAAATGCAAAAGTGTAAGGAATGGATGAATTAGCAGATGGGGGTTTACAGACATGTACTGACACATATGAAATATATGTCACAAAATAACTATGGAATACCAAGAGAGGTGTACTCAACACTCTCTAATAACCTACACGGGAAAGGATCCACAGATGAATAGTTAGATACATAGGTATAATGAATCAGATTTTGTACACCTAAAAGAAAAAACATTTTTATCAACTTTGCTCTGATAATCAGTCAAAATTAAATTTAAATAACAAACAAGAAGTAAGGAGATATAAGCTCTTGGGGGTTTGCCCTGGCACATTCCACTCTAACTTGCAGCCTACTAACAGGATTTCCAGAAAAGCTCTGTTGCCCCCAAAACCTCGAGTTGGAAATGCAGAAGTGCTGCCGCCTTGTGGCTGTTTTCCGCAAGAGTGGACTTAAACCCACAGCTAACAGTCACTTAACATTCACAAGGACACAGGGCTGTAAGGACACCTGCCGTCCAAAAATTGTGGTGAGGTAGGGAATGGACAAAAAAATTCAAAACTGGTAAAATTTTCAAGGAGATAGTACGAAGAGGTAAGTTTTACTCACTCTTTTTAGAAAACAAGGAAAATGGATAAAAGCTCAACATCAGGAATTATGAGACTCATGCAACTCGAACCTACAGAAAGGTTTCAACTCACGCTAGTCAACTACCATCAGCAAAAGGTCTACAAACAATAAATGCTGAAGGGGTTTTAGAGAACTGTGTACCCTCTAGCTGCTGGTGAGATGTAAAGTGGTAACAGCCAATAATGAGAACAAAAAGGAGCTGCATTTCAAAGTAAAAATTGAGCCACCGTTCCATCCAGCAGGCCCACCGCTGAGCCTCTCACCTCAGAAGACCAGAGTCACGAAGGCACAGGCTGCAACAGCTGCACTGCAGGAATTTTCCCAATAGCCAAGACACGGAAGCAGGCAAAATGTCCATCAACAGATGAATGGATAAAAAACAAGTGGTCCATGTACACAATGAACATTAGCCATGGACAAAAATGAAACACTGCTCTTTGAGGCACCATAGAGGAGCCTAGAGATAATCACAGAACATGAAGTAAGTCGGAAAGCAAAAGACACAAACTATGATATCACTTATAGGCGTTATCTAACAACTGACGCAAGTGAACATACTTCCACAGAGAAAGACACTCACAGACTTAGGAAACATACTATGCTTATCTAAAAGGAAAGGTGCGGGTAATAGGTAAATTAAGATTAAGGTTGCCATTCGTGTACAAATACCTATTAAATACATATATCAAAAAGACAGACCATATAGCAAGGGAGGTCTACCGAACACGCTGCAGTAATTTACATGAGAAGAGGATCTGTACATTAACATATATATATATGTATATATATATATATATATGAAAAAATCAATCAGATTGTGTATACCTAGGACAACCAATATTCTAATGATTACCCCGATTAAAAAAACTAAAACAAAGAACAAGAAATAAAGTGACATAAACTTATGGGGTTTTTTTACTGGCACATTCCCTTCTAATTTACACCCTGGCAACAGGACTTCCAAAAAGGCTCTGCTGACCTAGTAACCAGATTTGGGAATGGAGAAATGCTGCCCCCTTGTGGCCGTTTCCCAAACAGCAGCTTTAAACCCAGTGCTAATGGTCACTAAATATTCACACTCATTTCAGGCATGTAAATGACACCTGCACTCCAAAAACATCCTGGGGTCGAAAATCGATGAAAAACTTTAAAAGGGCAACGTTCCAAGAAGACAATTTCAAGAGGTTTATTGTACTCACTGGTTTTTTTCCTGTTTTTTGTTTAAGAGAACTAAAAACGGTGTGGCAAAATGCTGAACATTAGGAATTATTAAAGACATGCAAATCCAAATTACAAAAACCTATCAGCTCACACCAGTCAGAATGGCCACCAGCAAAAATTCTGCAAACAATAAATGCTGAAGGAGTTGTGCAGAAATGCGTATGCTCGGTTCAAAGAGGGACATGGTAAGAGCCAGTAATGAAAACACAAAGGTTATTCTTTGAAAAGGTAAATATTGAGCTACCATTCAATCAAGCCTACCCACTGCCGGGCCTATCGCCTGAGAGGATGAGAATCCAAAAGTCACAGGCTGGCAATCCTGCACTCCAGCAATATTTACCATAGGCAACACTTGGAAGCATCGAAAGTGTCCATCCACAGAGGAATGCACAAAGAAGAAGTGGTCCATATACACAACGGAATACGACTCCAATAAAAAATATACATTCAATTTAAAAAAACAAACATAAGTAAGGAGACATCAGCATTTGGGGGTTTATCCAGGCACATTCCTCTCTAATTTATAACCGAGGAAAACCACTGGCAGGAAGGTCTGTTTCCCTAGTTACCAGAGTGGGAATAGCAGAAATGCTGCCGCCCTCTGCCCGTTACCTGCAACAGAAGCTTTAAAACCTGTGCTAAGTGTCACTTCATATGCACAAGTACTGCTGGGCTGTAAATGAAACCTGCCCTCAAAATGTCTTGAGGGAGGTAATGGCCAAAATATCTCAAAATGTGGCACGTACTTCAAGAAAACAATATGAAGACGTAAGCTGTACTCAAAGTTTTAAGAAAAAAAGGAAATGCCGGAAAGGTCAATTTCAAGCGATTATGAGATGCATGCAAATCCAACCGCAAACAGGTACCAGCTCACACCAGTGAGAATAAACTTCAGCAAAAATCTACAAGCAATAAATGCTGAAGGGTTTGTGGAGAAGTGCATACCCTCAACGTTAAGTGGGACGTGACCTGGTAAGAGCCACTAATGAGAGCAGAATGGAGGTGCCTTTACATGGTAAACATTTTGCTACCATATGATCCAGCAGGCCCACTCCTGGGCCTATAAACTAAGAAGACAGAATTGGAAAGACACAGGCAGGCAAATCTGCACCGCAGCCGTATTACAATAGCCAAGACATGGAAGCAACCAATAAGTCCATCAACAGATGAGTGGACAAAGAAGAACTGGTACATGTACAGATGGAATATCAGACAAGGAAAAAAATGACACAATGCCATTTGGAGCACCGTAGATGAGTCTAGAGGTGATCACGCAACTTGTAGTAAGCCAGAAGGCGAAAGACACATATCCTATGATATCACTGATAGGTGTGACCTAAAAATTGATACCAGTGAAGATATTTCCACAGAGAAAGGCAATCACAGATTCATTAAACAACCTTATGTTTCAGCAATGGAAAGGTGTGAGGATTGGATACATGAGGTTGCTGGGGTTAACAGAGATATACAAACACAGGTGAAGTATATAATCACCAAAGACCTACGGAATACCAAGAGAAGACAACTCAACATTCTGTCGTAACCTACATGGGAAAAGGATCTGAAGAAGAACTGATATATGTATATGTGTAAAAGAACGACATCTTGCACACCTAGAACAAGCAAAACATTTTAATCAAACTTGCTGTGATAAGAAATTAAAATTAAATTAAAGAAACGAATAAGAAGTAGTGAGACATAAACTTAAGGGGCTCTTTCCTGGCACATTCCATTCAAATTTACAACCTAGAACAGGACATACATTGAGGCTCTGTTACCCTAGTAACCAGATTTGGTAAAGGAGAACTGCTCCCGCCTTGTGGCCGTTTCACACAACAGCAGCTCTAAACCCAGGGCTAACGGTTACTTGATATTCAAAATAATTGCAGGCCTGTAAATGACACGTGCCCTCAAAACAAATCCTTCGGTGATAAATCGAGCAAAAATCTCAAAAGACGTGTATATCTCAAAACGACAATTTCAAGAGGCATATTATATGCGCATTTTCCCTTCTGTTTCATTTATGTCTTTTTTCTTGTTAAAAAATGGCATGGAAATAGGCTCAACATCAGTAATTAATAAACCATGAAAATCCAGTGTACAAAGAGGTTCACTTCACAGCCGTCAGAATCATCATCACCAAAAAAGTCTACAAAGAATAAATGCTGAAGGGGTCATAGAGAGCTGCGTACCTGCTAGCTGCTGGTGGGATGTAACCTGGTAAGAGCCAATAGTGAGAACAGAATGGAGGTGCGTTTAAAGGTAAAAATTGAGCCACCATGTTATCTGGTAGGCCCTTTCATACGCCTATCACCTGAGTAGACCAGAATCAAAAAGACACAGGCTGGCAATCCTGCACTGCAGCATCATTTAACATAGCCAAGACGTGGAAGAAACTAAAATGTCCAGCAACAGAAAAATGAACAAAGAAAAAGTGTCCATGTACACAATGCAATATTAGCCATGGAAAACAATGAAACAGTGCCGTTTGCACCACCATAGAAAGACCTACAGTTAAACCCCCAATTTTAAGTAAGGAAGAAACCAAAAAACAGATAATCTATCATATCAATTATAGGTGTTACCTAAAAATTGATACCCATGAAATTATTTCCAAGAGGAGGACACGCATGGATTAGGAAAACAAAACTATGTTTAACCAAATGCAAAAGTGTAAGGAATGGATGAATTAGCAGATGGGGGTTTACAGACATGTACTGACACATATGAAATATATGTCACAAAATAACTATGGAATACCAAGAGAGGTGTACTCAACACTCTCTAATAACCTACACGGGAAAGGATCCACAGATGAATAGTTAGATACATAGGTATAATGAATCAGATTTTGTACACCTAAAAGAAAAAACATTTTTATCAACTTTGCTCTGATAATCAGTCAAAATTAAATTTAAATAACAAACAAGAAGTAAGGAGATATAAGCTCTTGGGGGTTTGCCCTGGCACATTCCACTCTAACTTGCAGCCTACTAACAGGATTTCCAGAAAAGCTCTGTTGCCCCCAAAACCTCGAGTTGGAAATGCAGAAGTGCTGCCGCCTTGTGGCTGTTTTCCGCAAGAGTGGACTTAAACCCACAGCTAACAGTCACTTAACATTCACAAGGACACAGGGCTGTAAGGACACCTGCCGTCCAAAAATTGTGGTGAGGTAGGGAATGGACAAAAAAATTCAAAACTGGTAAAATTTTCAAGGAGATAGTACGAAGAGGTAAGTTTTACTCACTCTTTTTAGAAAACAAGGAAAATGGATAAAAGCTCAACATCAGGAATTATGAGACTCATGCAACTCGAACCTACAGAAAGGTTTCAACTCACGCTAGTCAACTACCATCAGCAAAAGGTCTACAAACAATAAATGCTGAAGGGGTTTTAGAGAACTGTGTACCCTCTAGCTGCTGGTGAGATGTAAAGTGGTAACAGCCAATAATGAGAACAAAAAGGAGCTGCATTTCAAAGTAAAAATTGAGCCACCGTTCCATCCAGCAGGCCCACCGCTGAGCCTCTCACCTCAGAAGACCAGAGTCACGAAGGCACAGGCTGCAACAGCTGCACTGCAGGAATTTTCCCAATAGCCAAGACACGGAAGCAGGCAAAATGTCCATCAACAGATGAATGGATAAAAAACAAGTGGTCCATGTACACAATGAACATTAGCCATGGACAAAAATGAAACACTGCTCTTTGAGGCACCATAGAGGAGCCTAGAGATAATCACAGAACATGAAGTAAGTCGGAAAGCAAAAGACACAAACTATGATATCACTTATAGGCGTTATCTAACAACTGACGCAAGTGAACATACTTCCACAGAGAAAGACACTCACAGACTTAGGAAACATACTATGCTTATCTAAAAGGAAAGGTGCGGGTAATAGGTAAATTAAGATTAAGGTTGCCATTCGTGTACAAATACCTATTAAATACATATATCAAAAAGACAGACCATATAGCAAGGGAGGTCTACCGAACACGCTGCAGTAATTTACATGAGAAGAGGATCTGTACATTAACATATATATATATGTATATATATATATATATATATGAAAAAATCAATCAGATTGTGTATACCTAGGACAACCAATATTCTAATGATTACCCCGATTAAAAAAACTAAAACAAAGAACAAGAAATAAAGTGACATAAACTTATGGGGTTTTTTTACTGGCACATTCCCTTCTAATTTACACCCTGGCAACAGGACTTCCAAAAAGGCTCTGCTGACCTAGTAACCAGATTTGGGAATGGAGAAATGCTGCCCCCTTGTGGCCGTTTCCCAAACAGCAGCTTTAAACCCAGTGCTAATGGTCACTAAATATTCACACTCATTTCAGGCATGTAAATGACACCTGCACTCCAAAAACATCCTGGGGTCGAAAATCGATGAAAAACTTTAAAAGGGCAACGTTCCAAGAAGACAATTTCAAGAGGTTTATTGTACTCACTGGTTTTTTTCCTGTTTTTTGTTTAAGAGAACTAAAAACGGTGTGGCAAAATGCTGAACATTAGGAATTATTAAAGACATGCAAATCCAAATTACAAAAACCTATCAGCTCACACCAGTCAGAATGGCCACCAGCAAAAATTCTGCAAACAATAAATGCTGAAGGAGTTGTGCAGAAATGCGTATGCTCGGTTCAAAGAGGGACATGGTAAGAGCCAGTAATGAAAACACAAAGGTTATTCTTTGAAAAGGTAAATATTGAGCTACCATTCAATCAAGCCTACCCACTGCCGGGCCTATCGCCTGAGAGGATGAGAATCCAAAAGTCACAGGCTGGCAATCCTGCACTCCAGCAATATTTACCATAGGCAACACTTGGAAGCATCGAAAGTGTCCATCCACAGAGGAATGCACAAAGAAGAAGTGGTCCATATACACAACGGAATACGACTCCAATAAAAAATATACATTCAATTTAAAAAAACAAACATAAGTAAGGAGACATCAGCATTTGGGGGTTTATCCAGGCACATTCCTCTCTAATTTATAACCGAGGAAAACCACTGGCAGGAAGGTCTGTTTCCCTAGTTACCAGAGTGGGAATAGCAGAAATGCTGCCGCCCTCTGCCCGTTACCTGCAACAGAAGCTTTAAAACCTGTGCTAAGTGTCACTTCATATGCACAAGTACTGCTGGGCTGTAAATGAAACCTGCCCTCAAAATGTCTTGAGGGAGGTAATGGCCAAAATATCTCAAAATGTGGCACGTACTTCAAGAAAACAATATGAAGACGTAAGCTGTACTCAAAGTTTTAAGAAAAAAAGGAAATGCCGGAAAGGTCAATTTCAAGCGATTATGAGATGCATGCAAATCCAACCGCAAACAGGTACCAGCTCACACCAGTGAGAATAAACTTCAGCAAAAATCTACAAGCAATAAATGCTGAAGGGTTTGTGGAGAAGTGCATACCCTCAACGTTAAGTGGGACGTGACCTGGTAAGAGCCACTAATGAGAGCAGAATGGAGGTGCCTTTACATGGTAAACATTTTGCTACCATATGATCCAGCAGGCCCACTCCTGGGCCTATAAACTAAGAAGACAGAATTGGAAAGACACAGGCAGGCAAATCTGCACCGCAGCCGTATTACAATAGCCAAGACATGGAAGCAACCAATAAGTCCATCAACAGATGAGTGGACAAAGAAGAACTGGTACATGTACAGATGGAATATCAGACAAGGAAAAAAATGACACAATGCCATTTGGAGCACCGTAGATGAGTCTAGAGGTGATCACGCAACTTGTAGTAAGCCAGAAGGCGAAAGACACATATCCTATGATATCACTGATAGGTGTGACCTAAAAATTGATACCAGTGAAGATATTTCCACAGAGAAAGGCAATCACAGATTCATTAAACAACCTTATGTTTCAGCAATGGAAAGGTGTGAGGATTGGATACATGAGGTTGCTGGGGTTAACAGAGATATACAAACACAGGTGAAGTATATAATCACCAAAGACCTACGGAATACCAAGAGAAGACAACTCAACATTCTGTCGTAACCTACATGGGAAAAGGATCTGAAGAAGAACTGATATATGTATATGTGTAAAAGAACGACATCTTGCACACCTAGAACAAGCAAAACATTTTAATCAAACTTGCTGTGATAAGAAATTAAAATTAAATTAAAGAAACGAATAAGAAGTAGTGAGACATAAACTTAAGGGGCTCTTTCCTGGCACATTCCATTCAAATTTACAACCTAGAACAGGACATACATTGAGGCTCTGTTACCCTAGTAACCAGATTTGGTAAAGGAGAACTGCTCCCGCCTTGTGGCCGTTTCACACAACAGCAGCTCTAAACCCAGGGCTAACGGTTACTTGATATTCAAAATAATTGCAGGCCTGTAAATGACACGTGCCCTCAAAACAAATCCTTCGGTGATAAATCGAGCAAAAATCTCAAAAGACGTGTATATCTCAAAACGACAATTTCAAGAGGCATATTATATGCGCATTTTCCCTTCTGTTTCATTTATGTCTTTTTTCTTGTTAAAAAATGGCATGGAAATAGGCTCAACATCAGTAATTAATAAACCATGAAAATCCAGTGTACAAAGAGGTTCACTTCACAGCCGTCAGAATCATCATCACCAAAAAAGTCTACAAAGAATAAATGCTGAAGGGGTCATAGAGAGCTGCGTACCTGCTAGCTGCTGGTGGGATGTAACCTGGTAAGAGCCAATAGTGAGAACAGAATGGAGGTGCGTTTAAAGGTAAAAATTGAGCCACCGTGTTATCTGGTAGGCCCTTTCATACGCCTATCACCTGAGTAGACCAGAATCAAAAAGACACAGGCTGGCAATCCTGCACTGCAGCATCATTTAACATAGCCAAGACGTGGAAGAAACTAAAATGTCCAGCAACAGAAAAATGAACAAAGAAAAAGTGTCCATGTACACAATGCAATATTAGCCATGGAAAACAATGAAACAGTGCCGTTTGCACCACCATAGAAAGACCTACAGTTAAACCCCCAATTTTAAGTAAGGAAGAAACCGAAAAACAGATAATCTATCATATCAATTATAGGTGTTACCTAAAAATTGATACCCATGAAATTATTTCCAAGAGGAGGACACGCATGGATTAGGAAAACAAAACTATGTTTAACCAAATGCAAAAGTGTAAGGAATGGATGAATTAGCAGATGGGGGTTTACAGACATGTACTGACACATATGAAATATATGTCACAAAATAACTATGGAATACCAAGAGAGGTGTACTCAACACTCTCTAATAACCTACACGGGAAAGGATCCACAGATGAATAGTTAGATACATAGGTATAATGAATCAGATTTTGTACACCTAAAAGAAAAAACATTTTTATCAACTTTGCTCTGATAATCAGTCAAAATTAAATTTAAATAACAAACAAGAAGTAAGGAGATATAAGCTCTTGGGGGTTTGCCCTGGCACATTCCACTCTAACTTGCAGCCTACTAACAGGATTTCCAGAAAAGCTCTGTTGCCCCCAAAACCTCGAGTTGGAAATGCAGAAGTGCTGCCGCCTTGTGGCTGTTTTCCGCAAGAGTGGACTTAAACCCACAGCTAACAGTCACTTAACATTCACAAGGACACAGGGCTGTAAGGACACCTGCCGTCCAAAAATTGTGGTGAGGTAGGGAATGGACAAAAAAATTCAAAACTGGTAAAATTTTCAAGGAGATAGTACGAAGAGGTAAGTTTTACTCACTCTTTTTAGAAAACAAGGAAAATGGATAAAAGCTCAACATCAGGAATTATGAGACTCATGCAACTCGAACCTACAAAAAGGTTTCAACTCACGCTAGTCAACTACCATCAGCAAAAGTTCTACAAACAATAAATGCTGAAGGGGTTTTAGAGAACTGTGTACCCTCTAGCTGCTGGTGAGATGTAAAGTGGTAACAGCCAATAATGAGAACAAAAAGGAGCTGCATTTCAAAGTAAAAATTGAGCCACCGTTCCATCCAGCAGGCCCACCGCTGAGCCTCTCGCCTCAGAAGACCAGAGTCACGAAGGCACAGGCTGCAACAGCTGCACTGCAGGAATTTTCCCAATAGCCAAGACACGGAAGCAGGCAAAATGTCCATCAACAGATGAATGGATAAAAAACAAGTGGTCCATGTACACAATGAACATTAGCCATGGACAAAAATGAAACACTGCTCTTTGAGGCACCATAGAGGAGCCTAGAGATAATCACAGAACATGAAGTAAGTCGGAAAGCAAAAGACACAAACTATGATATCACTTATAGGCGTTATCTAACAACTGACACAAGTGAACATACTTCCACAGAGAAAGACACTCACAGACTTAGGAAACATACTATGCTTATCTAAAAGGAAAGGTGCGGGTAATAGGTAAATTAAGATTAAGGTTGCCATTCGTGTACAAATACCTATTAAATACATATATCAAAAAGACAGACCATATAGCAAGGGAGGTCTACCGAACACGCTGCAGTAATTTACATGAGAAGAGGATCTGTACATTAACATATATATATATGTATATATATATATATATATGAAAAAATCAATCAGATTGTGTATACCTAGGACAACCAATATTCTAATGATTATCCCGATTAAAAAAACTAAAACAAAGAACAAGAAATAAAGTGACATAAACTTATGGGTTGTTTTTACTGGCACATTCCCTTCTAATTTACACCCTGGCAACAGGACTTCCAAAAAGGCTCTGCTGACCTAGTAACCAGATTTGGGAATGGAGAAATGCTGCCCCCTTGTGGCCGTTTCCCAAACAGCAGCTTTAAACCCAGTGCTAATGGTCACTAAATATTCACACTCATTTCAGGCATGTAAATGACACCTGCACTCCAAAAACATCCTGGGGTCGAAAATCGATGAAAAACTTTAAAAGGGCAACGTTCCAAGAAGACAATTTCAAGAGGTTTATTGTACTCACTGGTTTTTTTCCTGTTTTTTGTTTAAGAGAACTAAAAACGGTGTGGCAAAATGCTGAACATTAGGAATTATTAAAGACATGCAAATCCAAATTACAAAAACCTATCAGCTCACACCAGTCAGAATGGCCATCAGCAAAAATTCTGCAAACAATAAATGCTGAAGGAGCTGTGCAGAAATGCGTATGCTCGGTTCAAAGAGGGACATGGTAAGAGCCAGTAATGAAAACACAAAGGTTATTCTTTGAAAAGGTAAATATTGAGCTACCATTCAATCAAGCCTACCCACTGCCGGGCCTATCGCCTGAGAGGATGAGGATCCAAAAGTCACAGGCTGGCAATCCTGCACTCCAGCAATATTTACCATAGGCAACACTTGGAAGCATCGAAAGTGTCCATCCACAGAGGAATGCACAAAGAAGAAGTGGTCCATATACACAACGGAATACGACTCCAATAAAAAATATACATTCAATTTAAAAAACAAACATAAGTAAGGAGACATCAGCATTTGGGGGTTTATCCAGGCACATTCCTCTCTAATTTATAACCGAGGAAAACCACTGGCAGGAAGGTCTGTTTCCCTAGTTACCAGAGTGGGAATAGCAGAAATGCTGCCGCCCTCTGCCCGTTACCTGCAACAGAAGCTTTAAAACCTGTGCTAAGTGTCACTTCATATGCACAAGTACTGCTGGGCTGTAAATGAAACCTGCCCTCAAAATGTCTTGAGGGAGGTAATGGCCAAAATATCTCAAAATGTGGCACGTACTTCAAGAAAACAATATGAAGACGTAAGCTGTACTCAAAGTTTTAAGAAAAAAAGGAAATGCCGGAAAGGTCAATTTCAAGCGATTATGAGATGCATGCAAATCCAACCGCAAACAGGTACCAGCTCACACCAGTGAGAATAAACTTCAGCAAAAATCTACAAGCAATAAATGCTGAAGGGTTTGTGGAGAAGTGCATACCCTCAACGTTAAGTGGGACGTGACCTGGTAAGAGCCACTAATGAGAGCAGAATGGAGGTGCCTTTACATGGTAAACATTTTGCTACCATATGATCCAGCAGGCCCACTCCTGGGCCTATAAACTAAGAAGACAGAATTGGAAAGACACAGGCAGGCAAATCTGCACCGCAGCCGTATTACAATAGCCAAGACATGGAAGCAACCAATAAGTCCATCAACAGATGAGTGGACAAAGAAGAACTGGTACATGTACAGATGGAATATCAGACAAGGAAAAAAATGACACAATGCCATTTGGAGCACCGTAGATGAGTCTAGAGGTGATCACGCAACTTGTAGTAAGCCAGAAGGCGAAAGACACATATCCTATGATATCACTGATAGGTGTGACCTAAAAATTGATACCAGTGAAGATATTTCCACAGAGAAAGGCAATCACAGATTCATTAAACAACCTTATGTTTCAGCAATGGAAAGGTGTGAGGATTGGATACATGAGGTTGCTGGGGTTAACAGAGATATACAAACACAGGTGAAGTATATAATCACCAAAGACCTACGGAATACCAAGAGAAGACAACTCAACATTCTGTCGTAACCTACATGGGAAAAGGATCTGAAGAAGAACTGATATATGTATATGTGTAAAAGAACGACATCTTGCACACCGAGAACAAGCAAAACATTTTAATCAAACTTGCTGTGATAAGAAATTAAAATTAAATTAAAGAAACGAATAAGAAGTAGTGAGACATAAACTTAAGGGGCTCTTTCCTGGCACATTCCATTCAAATTTACAACCTAGAACAGGACATACATTGAGGCTCTGCTACCCTAGTAACCAGATTTGGTAAAGGAGAACTGCTCCCGCCTTGTGGCCGTTTCACACAACAGCAGCTCTAAACCCAGGGCTAACGGTTACTTGATATTCAAAATAATTGCAGGCCTGTAAATGACACGTGCCCTCAAAACAAATCCTTCGGTGATAAATCGAGCAAAAATCTCAAAAGACGTGTATATCTCAAAACGACAATTTCAAGAGGCATATTATATGCGCATTTTCCCTTCTGTTTCATTTATGTCTTTTTTCTTGTTAAAAAATGGCATGGAAATAGGCTCAACATCAGTAATTAATAAACCATGAAAATCCAGTGTACAAAGAGGTTCACTTCACAGCCGTCAGAATCATCATCACCAAAAAAGTCTACAAAGAATAAATGCTGAAGGGGTCATAGAGAGCTGCGTACCTGCTAGCTGCTGGTGGGATGTAACCTGGTAAGAGCCAATAGTGAGAACAGAATGGAGGTGCGTTTAAAGGTAAAAATTGAGCCACCGTGTTATCTGGTAGGCCCTTTCATACGCCTATCACCTGAGTAGACCAGAATCAAAAAGACACAGGCTGGCAATCCTGCACTGCAGCATCATTTAACATAGCCAAGACGTGGAAGAAACTAAAATGTCCAGCAACAGAAAAATGAACAAAGAAAAAGTGTCCATGTACACAATGCAATATTAGCCATGGAAAACAATGAAACAGTGCCGTTTGCACCACCATAGAAAGACCTACAGTTAAACCCCCAATTTTAAGTAAGGAAGAAACCGAAAAACAGATAATCTATCATATCAATTATAGGTGTTACCTAAAAATTGATACCCATGAAATTATTTCCAAGAGGAGGACACGCATGGATTAGGAAAACAAAACTATGTTTAACCAAATGCAAAAGTGTAAGGAATGGATGAATTAGCAGATGGGGGTTTACAGACATGTACTGACACATATGAAATATATGTCACAAAATAACTATGGAATACCAAGAGAGGTGTACTCAACACTCTCTAATAACCTACACGGGAAAGGATCCACAGATGAATAGTTAGATACATAGGTATAATGAATCAGATTTTGTACACCTAAAAGAAAAAACATTTTTATCAACTTTGCTCTGATAATCAGTCAAAATTAAATTTAAATAACAAACAAGAAGTAAGGAGATATAAGCTCTTGGGGGTTTGCCCTGGCACATTCCACTCTAACTTGCAGCCTACTAACAGGATTTCCAGAAAAGCTCTGTTGCCCCCAAAACCTCGAGTTGGAAATGCAGAAGTGCTGCCGCCTTGTGGCTGTTTTCCGCAAGAGTGGACTTAAACCCACAGCTAACAGTCACTTAACATTCACAAGGACACAGGGCTGTAAGGACACCTGCCGTCCAAAAATTGTGGTGAGGTAGGGAATGGACAAAAAAATTCAAAACTGGTAAAATTTTCAAGGAGATAGTACGAAGAGGTAAGTTTTACTCACTCTTTTTAGAAAACAAGGAAAATGGATAAAAGCTCAACATCAGGAATTATGAGACTCATGCAACTCGAACCTACAAAAAGGTTTCAACTCACGCTAGTCAACTACCATCAGCAAAAGGTCTACAAACAATAAATGCTGAAGGGGTTTTAGAGAACTGTGTACCCTCTAGCTGCTGGTGAGATGTAAAGTGGTAACAGCCAATAATGAGAACAAAAAGGAGCTGCATTTCAAAGTAAAAATTGAGCCACCGTTCCATCCAGCAGGCCCACCGCTGAGCCTCTCGCCTCAGAAGACCAGAGTCACGAAGGCACAGGCTGCAACAGCTGCACTGCAGGAATTTTCCCAATAGCCAAGACACGGAAGCAGGCAAAATGTCCATCAACAGATGAATGGATAAAAAACAAGTGGTCCATGTACACAATGAACATTAGCCATGGACAAAAATGAAACACTGCTCTTTGAGGCACCATAGAGGAGCCTAGAGATAATCACAGAACATGAAGTAAGTCGGAAAGCAAAAGACACAAACTATGATATCACTTATAGGCGTTATCTAACAACTGACACAAGTGAACATACTTCCACAGAGAAAGACACTCACAGACTTAGGAAACATACTATGCTTATCTAAAAGGAAAGGTGCGGGTAATAGGTAAATTAAGATTAAGGTTGCCATTCGTGTACAAATACCTATTAAATACATATATCAAAAAGACAGACCATATAGCAAGGGAGGTCTACCGAACACGCTGCAGTAATTTACATGAGAAGAGGATCTGTACATTAACATATATATATATGTATATATATATATATATATATGAAAAAATCAATCAGATTGTGTATACCTAGGACAACCAATATTCTAATGATTATCCCGATTAAAAAAACTAAAACAAAGAACAAGAAATAAAGTGACATAAACTTATGGGGTTTTTTTACTGGCACATTCCCTTCTAATTTACACCCTGGCAACAGGACTTCCAAAAAGGCTCTGCTGACCTAGTAACCAGATTTGGGAATGGAGAAATGCTGCCCCCTTGTGGCCGTTTCCCAAACAGCAGCTTTAAACCCAGTGCTAATGGTCACTAAATATTCACACTCATTTCAGGCATGTAAATGACACCTGCACTCCAAAAACATCCTGGGGTCGAAAATCGATGAAAAACTTTAAAAGGGCAACGTTCCAAGAAGACAATTTCAAGAGGTTTATTGTACTCACTGGTTTTTTTCCTGTTTTTTGTTTAAGAGAACTAAAAACGGTGTGGCAAAATGCTGAACATTAGGAATTATTAAAGACATGCAAATCCAAATTACAAAAACCTATCAGCTCACACCAGTCAGAATGGCCACCAGCAAAAATTCTGCAAACAATAAATGCTGAAGGAGTTGTGCAGAAATGCGTATGCTCGGTTCAAAGAGGGACATGGTAAGAGCCAGTAATGAAAACACAAAGGTTATTCTTTGAAAAGGTAAATATTGAGCTACCATTCAATCAAGCCTACCCACTGCCGGGCCTATCGCCTGAGAGGATGAGAATCCAAAAGTCACAGGCTGGCAATCCTGCACTCCAGCAATATTTACCATAGGCAACACTTGGAAGCATCGAAAGTGTCCATCCACAGAGGAATGCACAAAGAAGAAGTGGTCCATATACACAACGGAATACGACTCCAATAAAAAATATACATTCAATTTAAAAAACAAACATAAGTAAGGAGACATCAGCATTTGGGGGTTTATCCAGGCACATTCCTCTCTAATTTATAACCGAGGAAAACCACTGGCAGGAAGGTCTGTTTCCCTAGTTACCAGAGTGGGAATAGCAGAAATGCTGCCGCCCTCTGCCCGTTACCTGCAACAGAAGCTTTAAAACCTGTGCTAAGTGTCACTTCATATGCACAAGTACTGCTGGGCTGTAAATGAAACCTGCCCTCAAAATGTCTTGAGGGAGGTAATGGCCAAAATATCTCAAAATGTGGCACGTACTTCAAGAAAACAATATGAAGACGTAAGCTGTACTCAAAGTTTTAAGAAAAAAAGGAAATGCCGGAAAGGTCAATTTCAAGCGATTATGAGATGCATGCAAATCCAACCGCAAACAGGTACCAGCTCACACCAGTGAGAATAAACTTCAGCAAAAATCTACAAGCAATAAATGCTGAAGGGTTTGTGGAGAAGTGCATACCCTCAACGTTAAGTGGGACGTGACCTGGTAAGAGCCACTAATGAGAGCAGAATGGAGGTGCCTTTACATGGTAAACATTTTGCTACCATATGATCCAGCAGGCCCACTCCTGGGCCTATAAACTAAGAAGACAGAATTGGAAAGACACAGGCAGGCAAATCTGCACCGCAGCCGTATTACAATAGCCAAGACATGGAAGCAACCAATAAGTCCATCAACAGATGAGTGGACAAAGAAGAACTGGTACATGTACAGATGGAATATCAGACAAGGAAAAAAATGACACAATGCCATTTGGAGCACCGTAGATGAGTCTAGAGGTGATCACGCAACTTGTAGTAAGCCAGAAGGCGAAAGACACATATCCTATGATATCACTGATAGGTGTGACCTAAAAATTGATACCAGTGAAGATATTTCCACAGAGAAAGGCAATCACAGATTCATTAAACAACCTTATGTTTCAGCAATGGAAAGGTGTGAGGATTGGATACATGAGGTTGCTGGGGTTAACAGAGATATACAAACACAGGTGAAGTATATAATCACCAAAGACCTACGGAATACCAAGAGAAGACAACTCAACATTCTGTCGTAACCTACATGGGAAAAGGATCTGAAGAAGAACTGATATATGTATATGTGTAAAAGAACGACATCTTGCACACCTAGAACAAGCAAAACATTTTAATCAAACTTGCTGTGATAAGAAATTAAAATTAAATTAAAGAAACGAATAAGAAGTAGTGAGACATAAACTTAAGGGGCTCTTTCCTGGCACATTCCATTCAAATTTACAACCTAGAACAGGACATACATTGAGGCTCTGTTACCCTAGTAACCAGATTTGGTAAAGGAGAACTGCTCCCGCCTTGTGGCCGTTTCACACAACAGCAGCTCTAAACCCAGGGCTAACGGTTACTTGATATTCAAAATAATTGCAGGCCTGTAAATGACACGTGCCCTCAAAACAAATCCTTCGGTGATAAATCGAGCAAAAATCTCAAAAGACGTGTATATCTCAAAACGACAATTTCAAGAGGCATATTATATGCGCATTTTCCCTTCTGTTTCATTTATGTCTTTTTTCTTGTTAAAAAATGGCATGGAAATAGGCTCAACATCAGTAATTAATAAACCATGAAAATCCAGTGTACAAAGAGGTTCACTTCACAGCCGTCAGAATCATCATCACCAAAAAAGTCTACAAAGAATAAATGCTGAAGGGGTCATAGAGAGCTGCGTACCTGCTAGCTGCTGGTGGGATGTAACCTGGTAAGAGCCAATAGTGAGAACAGAATGGAGGTGCATTTAAAGGTAAAAATTGAGCCACCATGTTATCTGGTAGGTCCTTTCATACGCCTATCACCTGAGTAGACCAGAATCAAAAAGACACAGGCTGGCAATCCTGCACTGCAGCATCATTTAACATAGCCAAGACGTGGAAGAAACTAAAATGTCCAGCAACAGAAAAATGAACAAAGAAAAAGTGTCCATGTACACAATGCAATATTAGCCATGGAAAACAATGAAACAGTGCCGTTTGCACCACCATAGAAAGACCTACAGTTAAACCCCCAATTTTAAGTAAGGAAGAAACCGAAAAACAGATAATCTATCATATCAATTATAGGTGTTACCTAAAAATTGATACCCATGAAATTATTTCCAAGAGGAGGACACGCATGGATTAGGAAAACAAAACTATGTTTAACCAAATGCAAAAGTGTAAGGAATGGATGAATTAGCAGATGGGGGTTTACAGACATGTACTGACACATATGAAATATATGTCACAAAATAACTATGGAATACCAAGAGAGGTGTACTCAACACTCTCTAATAACCTACACGGGAAAGGATCCACAGATGAATAGTTAGATACATAGGTATAATGAATCAGATTTTGTACACCTAAAAGAAAAAAACATTTTTATCAACTTTGCTCTGATAATCAGTCAAAATTAAATTTAAATAACAAACAAGAAGTAAGGAGATATAAGCTCTTGGGGGTTTGCCCTGGCACATTCCACTCTAACTTGCAGCCTACTAACAGGATTTCCAGAAAAGCTCTGTTGCCCCAAAACCTCGAGTTGGAAATGCAGAAGTGCTGCCGCCTTGTGGCTGTTTTCCACAAGAGTGGACTTAAACCCACAGCTAACAGTCACTTAACATTCACAAGGACACAGGGCTGTAAGGACACCTGCCGTCCAAAAATTGTGGTGAGGTAGGGAATGGACAAAAAAATTCAAAACTGGTAAAATTTTCAAGGAGATAGTATGAAGAGGTAAGTTTTACTCACTCTTTTTAGAAAACAAGGAAAATGGATAAAAGCTCAACATCAGGAATTATGAGACTCATGCAACTCGAACCTACAAAAAGGTTTCAACTCACGCTAGTCAACTACCATCAGCAAAAGTTCTACAAACAATAAATGCTGAAGGGGTTTTAGAGAACTGTGTACCCTCTAGCTGCTGGTGAGATGTAAAGTGGTAACAGCCAATAATGAGAACAAAAAGGAGCTGCATTTCAAAGTAAAAATTGAGCCACCGTTCCATCCAGCAGGCCCACCGCTGAGCCTCTCACCTCAGAAGACCAGAGTCACGAAGGCACAGGCTGCAACAGCTGCACTGCAGGAATTTTCCCAATAGCCAAGACACGGAAGCAGGCAAAATGTCCATCAACAGATGAATGGATAAAAAACAAGTGGTCCATGTACACAATGAACATTAGCCATGGACAAAAATGAAACACTGCTCTTTGAGGCACCATAGAGGAGCCTAGAGATAATCACAGAACATGAAGTAAGTCGGAAAGCAAAAGACACAAACTATGATATCACTTATAGGCGTTATCTAACAACTGACGCAAGTGAACATACTTCCACAGAGAAAGACACTCACAGACTTAGGAAACATACTATGCTTATCTAAAAGGAAAGGTGCGGGTAATAGGTAAATTAAGATTAAGGTTGCCATTCGTGTACAAATACTTATTAAATACATATATCAAAAAGACAGACCATATAGCAAGGGAGGTCTACTGAACACGCTGCAGTAATTTACATGAGAAGAGGATCTGTACGTTAACATATATATATGTATATATATATATATGAAAAAATCAAGCAGATTGTGTATACCTAGGACAACCAATATTCTAATGATTACCCCGATTAAAAAAACTAAAACAAAGAACAAGAAATAAAGTGACATAAACTTATGGGGTTTTTTTACTGGCACATTCCCTTCTAATTTACACCCTGGCAACAGGACTTCCAAAAAGGCTCTGCTGACCTAGTAACCAGATTTGGGAATGGAGAAATGCTGCCCCCTTGTGGCCGTTTCCCAAACAGCAGCTTTAAACCCAGTGCTAATGGTCACTAAATATTCACACTCATTTCAGGCATGTAAATGACACCTGCACTCCAAAAACATCCTGGGGTCGAAAATCGATGAAAAACTTTAAAAGGGCAACGTTCCAAGAAGACAATTTCAAGAGGTTTATTGTACTCACTGGTTTTTTTCCTGTTTTTTGTTTAAGAGAACTAAAAACGGTGTGGCAAAATGCTGAACATTAGGAATTATTAAAGACATGCAAATCCAAATTACAAAAACCTATCAGCTCACACCAGTCAGAATGGCCATCAGCAAAATTCTGCAAACAATAAATGCTGAAGGAGATGTGTAGAAATGCGTACACTCGGTTCAAAGTGGGATATGGTAAGAGCCAGTAATGAAAACACAAAGGTTATTCTTTGAAAAGGTAAATATTGAGCTACCATTCAATCAAGCCTACCCACTGTCAGGCCTATCACCTGAGAGGATGAGTATCCAAAAGTCACAGGCTGGTAATCCTGCACGCCAGCAATATTTACCATAGGCAACACTTGAAAGCAACAAAAATGTCCATCAACAGAGGAGTGCACAAAGATGAAGTGGTCCATGTACAGAACAGAATACGACTCCAATAAAAAATATACATTCAATTTAAAAAACAAACATAAGTAAGGAGACATCAGCATTTGGGTGTTTATCCCAGCCCATTCCTCTCTAATTTATAACCGAGGAAAACCACAGGCAGAAAGGTCTGTTTCCCTTGTTACCAGCGTGGGAAAAGCAGAAATGCTGCCACCCTCTGCCCGTTTCCTGCAACAGAAGCTTTAAAGCCTGTGCTAAGTGTCATTTCATATGCACAAGTACTGTTGGGCTGTAAATGAAACCTGCCCTCAAAATGTCTTGAGGGAGGTAATGGCCAAAATATTTCAAAATATGGCACATACTTCAAGAAAACAATATGAAGACGTAAGCTGTACTCACACTTTTAGGAAAAAAGGAAATGCTAGAAAGGTCAATTTCAAGGGATTATGAGACTCTTGCAAACCCAACCACAAACAGGTACAAGCTCACACCAGTGAGAATAAACTTCAGCAAAAATCTACAAGCAATAAATGTTGAAGTGCTTGAGGAGAAGTGCATACCCTCAACATTAAGTGGAACGTGAGCTGGTAAGAACCACTAATGGGAGCAGAATGAAGGTTCCTTTACATGGTAAACATTTGGCTACCATATCATCCAGCAGGCCCACTCCTCGGCCTATAAACTAAGAAGACAGAATTGGGAAGACACAGGCAGGCAAATCTGCATTGCAGCCGTATTACAATAGCCAAGACATGGAAGCAACCAATAAGTCCATCAACAGATGAGTGGAAAAAGAAGAACTGGTACATGTACAGATGGAATATTAGACAAGGGAAAAAATGACACAATGCCATTTGGAGCACCGTAGATGAGTCTAGAGGTGATAACGCAACTTGTAGTAAGTCAGAAAACGAAAGACACATATCCTATGATATCACTGATAGGTGTTAACTAAAAATTGATACCAGTGAAGATATTTCCACAGAGAAAGGCAATTACAGATTCATTAAACAACCTTATGTTTCAGCAATGGAAAGGTGTGAGGATTGGATACATGATGTTACTGGGGTTAACAGAGATATACAAACACAGGTGAAGTATATAATCACCAAAGACCTACGGAATACCAAGAGAAGACAACTCAACATTCTGTCGTAACCTACATGGGAAAAGGATCTGAAGAAGAACTGATATATGTATATGTGTAAAAGAACGACATCTTGCACACCGAGAACAATTAAAACATTTTAATCAAACTTGTTGTGATAAGAAATTAAAATTAAATTAAAAAAATGAATAAGAAGTAGTGAGACATAAACATAAGGGGCTCTTTCCTGGCACATTCCATTCAAATTTACAACCTAGAACAGGACATACATTGAGGCTCTGTTACCCTAGTAACCAGATTTGGTAAAGGAGAACTGCTCCCGCCTTGTGGCCGTTTCACACAACAGCAGCTCTAAACCCAGGGCTAACGGTTACTTGATATTCAAAATAATTGCAGGCCTGAAATGACATGTACCGTCAAAACAAATCCTTCGGTGATAAATCGAGCAAAAATCTCAAAAGACGTGTATATCTCAAAACGACAATTTCAAGAGGCATATTATATGCGCATTTTCCCTTCTGTTTCATTTATGTCTTTTTTCTTGTTAAAAAATGGCATGGAAATAGGCTCAACATCAGTAATTAATAAACCATGAAAATCCAGTGTACAAAGAGGTTCACTTCACAGCCGTCAGAATCATCATCACCAAAAAAGTCTACAAAGAATAAATGCTGAAGGGGTCATAGAGAGCTGCGTACCTGCTAGCTGCTGGTGGGATGTAACCTGGTAAGAGCCAATAGTGAGAACAGAATGGAGGTGCGTTTAAAGGTAAAAATTGAGCCACCATGTTATCTGGTAGGCCCTTTCATACGCCTATCACCTGAGTAGACCAGAATCAAAAAGACACAGGCTGGCAATCCTGCACTGCAGCATCATTTAACATAGCCAAGACGTGGAAGAAGCTAAAATGTCCAGCAACAGAAAAATGAACAAAGAAAAAGTGTCCATGTACACAATGCAATATTAGCCATGGAAAACAATGAAACAGTGCCGTTTGCACCACCATAGGAAGACCTACAGTTAAACCCCCAATTTTAAGTAAGGAAGAAACCGAAAAACAGATAATCTATCATATCAATTATAGGTGTTACCTAAAAATTGATACCCATGAAATTATTTCCAAGAGTTGGACACACATGGATTAGGAAAACAAAACTATGTTTAACCAAATGCAAGAGTGTGAGAAATGGATGAATTAGCAGATGGGGATTTACAGACATGTCCTAACACATATGAAATATATGTCACAAAATAACTATGGAATACCAAGAGAGGTGTACTCAACACTCTCTAAAAACCTACATGGGAAAGGATCCATAGATGAATAGTTAGATACATAGATATAATGAATCAGATTTTCTACACCTAAAAGAAAAAACATTTTTATCATATTTGCTCTGATAATCAGTCAAAATTAAATTTAAGGTACAGACATGAAGTAAGGAGATATGAGCACTTGGGGGTTTGTGCTGGCACATTCCACTCTAACTTGCAGCCTACTAACAGGATTTCCAGAAAAGCTCTGTTGCTGCAATACCTAGAGTTGGAAATAGAGAAGTGCTGCCGCCTTGTGGCTGTTTTTTGCAAGAGTGGACTTAAACCCTAAGCTATCAGTCACTTAACATTCACAAGGAAACAGGTCTGTAAGGACAACTGCCCTCCAAAAATTGTGGTGAGGTAGGGAATGGACAAAAAATTCAAAACTGGTAAAATTTTCAAGGAGATAGTATGAAGAGGTAAGTTTTACTCACTCTTTTTAGACAACAAGGAAAATGGATAAAAGCTCAACATCAGGAATTATGAGACTCATGCAAATCAAACGTACAAAAAGGTTTATACTCACGTTAGTCAACTCCCATCAGCAAAAGTTCAACCAACAGTAAATGCTAAAGGGGTTTTAGAGAACTGTGTACCCTCTAGCTGCTGGTGAGATGTAAAGTGGTAACAGCCAATAATGAGAACAAAAAGGAGCTGCATTTCAAAGTAAAAATTGAGCCACCGTTCCATCCAGCAGGCCCACCGCTGAGCCTCTCACCTCAGAAGACCAGAGTCACGAAGGCACAGGCTGCAACAGCTGCACTGCAGGAATTTTCCCAATAGCCAAGACACGGAAGCAGGCAAAATGTCCATCAACAGATGAATGGATAAAAAACAAGTGGTTCGTGTACACAATGCAACATTAACCATGGAAAACAATGAAACACTGCTCTTTGAGGAACCATAGATGAGCCTAGAGATAATCAAAGAATATGAAGTAACTCGGAAAGCAAAAGACACAAACTATGATATCACTTATAGGCGTTATCTAACAACTGACACAAGTGAACATACTTCCACAGGAACGACACTCACAGACTTAGAAATCATACCAAGCTTATCTAAATGGAAAGGTGGGGGGAATGGGTAAATTAAGACTAGGGTTGCCATTCGTGTACAAATACCTATTAAATACATATATCAAAAGACAGACAATATAGCAAGGGATGTCTACCGAATACCCTGCTGTAATTTACATGAGAATAGGATCTGTACATTAATATATATATATGAAAAAATTAATCAGATTTTGTATACCTAGGACCGCCAATATTCTAATGATTACCCCGATTAAAGAAACTAAAATAAAGAACAAGAAATAATGTGACATAAACTTATGGTGTTTTTTTTACTGGAACATTCCCTTCTAATTTACAACCTGGCACCAGGACTTCCAAAATGGCTCTGCTGACCTAGTAACCAGATTTGGGAATGGAGAAATGCTGCCGCCTCCTGGCCGTTTCCCAAAAAGCAGCTTTAAATCCAGTGCTAATGGTCACTTAATATACACACTCTTTGCAGGCCTGTAAATGATACCTGCACTCCAAAAACATCCTGGGGTCGGAAATCGACGAAAATATTTAAGAGGGCAACGTTCCAAGAAGACAATTTCAAGAGGTTTATTGTACTGACTGTTTTTTTTCTGTTTATTGTTAAAAGAACTAAAAATGGTGTGGCAAAATGCTGAATATTAGGAATTATTAAAGACATGCAAATCCAAACTACAAAAACTTATGAGCTCCCACCAGTCAGAATGGCCATCAGCAAAAATTCTGCAAACAATAAATGCTGAAGGGTTTGAGCCAAAAGGCATACCCTCGGTTCAAAGTGGGACATGGTAGGAGCCAGTAATGAAAACACAAAGGATATTCCTTGAAGAGGTAAATATTGAGCTACCATTCAATCAAGCCTACCCACTGCCGGGCCTATCGCCTGAGAGGATGAGAATCAAAAAGACAGAGGCTGGCAATCCTGCACTCCAGCAATATTTACCATAGGCAACTGTTGGAAGCAACGAAAACGTCCATCAACAGAGGAATGCACAAAGAAGAAGTGGTCCATGTACACAATGGAATAGGACTCTAATAAAAAATATACATTCAATTTAAAAAACAAACATAAGTAAGGAGACAACAGCATTTGGGGGTTTATCCGAGCACATTCCTCTCTAATTTATAAGACAAGAAAACCACTGGCAGGAAGGTCTGCTTTCCTAGTTACCAGAGTGGGAAAAGCAGAAATGCTGCCACCCTCTGCCCGTTACCTGCAACAGCAGCTTTAAAACATGTGCTAAGTGTCACTTCATATGCACAAGTACTGTTTGGCTGTAAATTAAACCTGCCCTCAAAATGTCTTGAGGGAGGTAATGGCCAAAATATTTCACAATGTGGCACATACATCAAGAAAACAATATGGAGAGGTAAGCTGTACTCACAGTTTTAAGAAAAAAAGGAAATGCCGGAAAGGTCAATTTCAAGGGATTATGAGACACATGCAAATCCAACCACAAACAGGTACCAGCTCACACCAGTCAGAATAAACTTCAGCAACAAACTACAAGCAATAAATCGTGAAGGGTTTATGGAGAAGTGCATACCCTCAACGTTAAGTGGGACGTGACCTGGTAAGAGCCACTAATGAGAGCAGAATGGAGGTGCCTTTACATGGTAAACATTTTGCTACCATATGATCCAGCAGGCCCACTCCTGGGCCTATAAACTAAGAAGACAGAATTTGAAAGACACAGGGAATCAAATCTGCATTTCAGCCGTATTACAATAGCAAGACATGGAAGCAACCAATGAGTCAGTCAACACATGAGTGGACAAAGAAGAAGTGGTACATGTACATATCGAATATTAGCCAAGAAAAAAAATGAAACAATGCCATTTGGAGCACCGTAGATGAGTCTAGAGGTGATCACGCAACTTGTAGTAAGTCAGCACGCAAAAGACACATATCCTATGATATCACTTATACGTGTTACCTAAAAATTGATACCAGTGAAGATATTTCCACAGAGGAAGGCAATCACTGCTTCATTAAACAAACTTATGTTTCACCAATGGAAAAGTGTGAGGATTGGATACATAAGGTTACTGGGGTTAACAGACATATACAAACACAGGTCAAGTATATAATCTCTAAAGACCTATGGAATAGCAAGAGAAGACTACTCAACATTCTGTCATAACCTACATGGGAAAAGGATCCGAAGAAGTGTCGATATATGTGTATGTTTAAAAGAACGACATCTTGCACACTTAGAACAAGCAAAACATTGTAATCAAACTTGCTGTAATTAAAAATTAAATTTAAAAAACGAACAAGAAGTAGTGAGACATAAACTTAAGGGGCTCTTTCCTGGCACATTCCACTCTAATTTACAACCTACAACATGATTTCCATTGAGACTCTGTTAACATAGTAACCAGATTTGTTAAGGGAGAACTGCTGCTACCTTGTGGCGCTTTCACACAAAGCAGCTCTAAACCCAGGGCTAATGGTTACTTGCTATTCAAAATAATTGCAGGCCTTTAAATGACACGTGCCCTCAAAATAAATCCTTTGTTCGTAACTTGAGCAAAAAACTCAAAAGACGAGCATATCTCAAAACGACAATTTCCAGAGGCATATTATACACACATTTTGCTTCCTCTTTCTTTTTTTCCTTTTTTTTGTTAAAGAAAGGGCATGGAAAAAGGCTCAACAGCAGGAATTAATAAACCATGAGAATCCAGTCTACAAATAGGTTCACTTCACAGCCATCAGAATGACTATCAACAAAAAAGTTTACAAAAATAAATGCTGAAGGGGTTTTAGAGAACTGCGTGCCTGCTAGCTGCTGGTGGGATGTAACCTGGTAACAGCCAATAGTAAAAACACAATGGAGGTGCGCTTAAAGGTAAAAATTGAGCTACCATATTATCTGGTAGGCCCTTTCATACACCTATCACCTGAATAGACCAGAATCAAAATGACACAGTCTGGCAATCCTGCACTGCAGCATCATTTAACATAGCCAAGACGTGGAAGAAACCAAAATGTCCAGAACAGAAAAATGAACAAAGAAAAAGTGTCCATGTACACAATGCAATATTAGCCATGGAAAACTATGAAACAGTGCCATTTGCACCACAATAGAAGGATCTACAGATAAACCCCCAATTTGAAGTAAGGAAAATACTGTAAAACAGATAATGTATGACATCAATTATAGGTGTTACCTAAAAATTGATACCCATGAAATAATTTCCAAGAGGAGGACACGCATGGATTAAGAAATCAAAATTATGTTTAACCAAATGGAAAAGTGTAAGGAATGGATGAATTAGGATATGGGGGTTTACAGACAAGTACTAACACATATGAAATATATGTCACAAAATATCTATGGAATACCAAGAGAGGTGTACTCAACACACTTTAATAACCTACACGGGAAAGGATCCATAGATGAATAGTTAGATACATAGATAAAATGAATCTGATTTTGTAAACCTAAAACAAACAACATTTTTATCCAATTTCCTCTGATAATTAATCAAAATTAAATTTAAATAAGAAACAAGTATTAAGGAGATATAATCTCTTGGGGGTTTTCCCTGGCACATTCCACTCTAACTTGCAGCCTACTAACAGGATTTCCAGAAAGGCTCTGCTGCCCCAAAACATCGAGTTGGAAATGCAGAAGTGCTGTCGCCTTGTGGCCGTTTTCTGCGAGAACGGCCTTAAACCCACAGCTAACGATCTCTTAACATTCACAAGGACACAGGACTGTAAAGGACACCTGTCCTCAAAAATTGTGCTGAGGTAGGGAATGGACAAAAAAATTCAAAATTGTTAAAATTTTCAAGGAGATTGTATGAAGAGGTAAGTTTTACTCACTCTTTTTCAAAAACAAGGCAAATGGATAAAAGCTCAAAATCAGGAATTATGAGACTCATGCAAGTCGAACTTACAAAAAGGTACCAACTCACACTAGTCAACTACCATCAGCAAAAGGTCTACAAACAATAAATGCTGAAGGGGTTTTAGAGAACTGTGTACCCTCTAGCTGCTGGTGAAATGTAAAGTGGTAACAGCCAATAATGAGAACAGAAAGGAGCTGCGTTTCAAAGTAAAAATTGAGCCACCATTCCATCCAGCAGGCCCACTGCTGAGACTCTCACCTGAGAAGACCAGAGTGGAGAAGGCACAGGCTGCAACAGCTGCACTGCAGGAATTTTCCCAATAGCCAAGAAACAGAAGCAAGCAAAATGTCCATTAACAGATGAATGCATAAAAAACAAGTGGTCCATGTAAACAATGGAACATTAGCCATGGAAAACAATGAAACACTGCTCTTTGAGGCACCATAGAGGAGCTTAGAGATAATCACAGAACATGAGGTATGTCGGAAAGCAAAAGACACATACTATGATATCACTTATAGGCGTTATCTAACAACTGACACAAATGAACATTCTTCCACAGAGAAAGACACTCACAGACATAGAAAACATACTATGCTTATCTAAAAGGAAAGGTGGGGGGAATGGGTAAATTAAGATTAGGGTTGCCATTCGTGTACAAATACCTATTAAATACATATAGCAAAAATACCAAACATAGAGCAAGCAAGGTCTATGGAACACTCTGCAGTAATTTACATGGGAAGAGGATCTGTATATTAATATATATATATATATGTATATATATATATATATATATATATATGTACAAATTACTCATATTGTGTATACCTAGGACAACCAATATTCTAATCATTACCCCGATTAAAAAACTGAAAACAACGAACAAGAAATAATGTGACATAAACTTACGGGGTTTTTTTCTGGCACATTTCGTTCTAATTTACAACCTGGGAACAGGATTGCTAAAAAGGCTCTGCTGCCCTAGTAACCAGATTTGGGAAGGGAGAAATGCTGCTGCCTTGTAGCCGTTTCCCACAACAGCAGCTTTAAACCCAGTGCTAATGGTCACTAAATATTCACACTCATTTCAGGCCTGTAAATGATACCTGCACTCCAAAACATCCCGGGGTCGAAAATCGACCAAAAAATTCAAAATAGGGCAAACTTCCAAGAAGACAATTTCAAGAGGTTTATTGTACTCACTGGTTTCTTCTGTTTTTTGTTTAAGAGAACTAAAAACAGGTGTGGTGAAATGCTGAATATTAGGAATTATTAAAGACATGCAAATCCAAATTACAAAAACCTTTCTGCTCACACCAGTCAGAATGACCATCAGCAAAAATTCTGCAAACAATAAATGCTGAAGGGCTTGTGGAGAAATGAGTACCCTCGGTTCAAAGTGGGACATGGTAAGAGCCAGTAATGAGAACACAAAGGATATTCCATGAAAAGGTAAATATTGAGCTACCATTTAGTCTAGCCTACCCACTGCTTGGCCTATCGACTGAGAGGATGAGAATCAAAAAGACACAGGCTGGCAATACTGCACTCCAGCAGTATTTACCAAAGGCAACACTTGGAAGCAATGAAAATGTCCATCAACAGAGGAATGCACAAAGAAGAAGTGGTCCATGTACACAATGGAATACGACTCCATTAAAAAATATAAATTCAACTTAAAAAACAAACATATGTATGGAGGCATCAGCATTTGGTGGTTTATCCGGGCACATTCCTCTCTAATTTATAACCGAGGAAAACCACTGGCAGGAAGGCCTGTTTCCCTAGTTATCAGTTTGGGAAAAGCAGAAATGCTGCCGCCCTCTGCCCGTTACCTGCAACAGAAGCTTTAAAACCTGTGCTAAGTGTCACTTCATATGCACAAGTACTGTTGGGCTGTAAATGAAACCTGCCCTCAAATTGTCTTGAGGGAGATAATGGCCAAAATATTTCAAAATGTGGCACGTACTTCAAGAAAACAAGTTGAAGAGGTAAGCTGTTCTCACAGTTTTAAGAGAAAAAAGGACATGATTGAAAGCTCAATTTCAAGGGATTATGAGACTCATGCAAATCCAACCACAAACAGGTACCAGCTCACTCCAATCAGAATAAACTTCAGCAATAAACTATAAGCAATAAATGCTGAAGGGTTTGTGGAGAAGTGCATACCCTCAACTTTAAGTGGGACGTAACCTGGTAAGAGCCACTAATGAGAACAGAATGGAGGTGCCTTTACATGGGAAACATTTTGCTACCATATGATCCAGCAGGTGCACTCCTGGGCCTATAAACTAAGAAGACAGAATTGGAAAGACACAGGCAGCTAAATCTACATTGCAGCCGTATTACAATAAGCAAGACATGGAAGCAACCAAAAAGTCCATCAACAGATGAGTGGACAAAGAAGAACTTGTACATGTACAGATGGAATATTAGCCAAGGAAAAATTGACACAATGCCATTTGTAGCACCGTAGATGAGTCTAGAGGTGATCACGCAACTTGTAGTAAGTCAGAAAGCTAAATACTCATATCCTATAATATCATTTATAGGTGTTACCTAAAAATTGATGCCAGTGAAGATATTTCCACAGAGAAAGGCAATCACAGATTCATTAAACAAACTTCTGTTTTTCCAATGGAAAATTTAAAAAGTAAAATAGAAAAAGAAGTTTTTCCCTTCCCAAAGGTGTATTTTTATGAACGAATTATTTCCATGCATATATCTATAAATACAAAAAACAGGAATAAAACCTACCTTGAACCAAAAAAGAATAAAAGATAAAAAATCCGATCCCACCAGGTATACAGAGTAAAACCCTATCCAGGCACTTGTTCCATTGGTAAACAATTCTGAAATTGGTCACAGGTGTGGAATCATCTCCCATGTAGCCAGCAGGCCCCCTGCAAGGAACGTACTCATTGCAAAGCTGGGGGACCATGCCGAGGTGTCTGTGAGTCAACGTGAGCTGAGCCCCAGGCCAGCTGCTGCTGAACTGTTCCCACCCTTCCCAGGTAAAACACCTGAATGTGTGCAAGAACTTGAAAGCCTAGAGGAAAGGCCGTTGAGCCACACCAGTGACAGCACGCAGGCAGACTTTGTGCCTGCAAGCCAGCCAGGATGGTCCTGGCCCCAGACGCTGTTCTGGAAGCTTTCCATTTCCCTGCCTGAGACACCCCTCCTGTCCCGGCCCCCACTGCTTTTTTACCTCCTCACCTCTGCCCGGGGAGAAATTCCAGTGGCAGGTATGGGTGACACATCCTCTTCTTTAGCAGGTGGCAACCTGGCAACTCCTGCAGAAAGTCCAGCAGAGCCCCACTCACACCGGGCCACCCACAAACCACGGCCCCTCACTCCCTCCCACCACCCCAGCCCCGACACTGCTGACGGGGCAGAGAATATGGCGTTAGGCACAGCTGAAGGGGCTCTTGCTGCCTGGAGCAGTGTTTATATTGACCTCAACCCAGGCACACCTGGGGAGGGCTAGCCGGCAGGGTCAGTCTGCCCAGGTCAGCCAATCCTCGCCCCTCAGGGACTCACATTGCAGGAAATGGGCCTAGCTGCACCGGCCACGTACAAGGAACAGGTGTGGGCTCCTGAGAGTCAGGATAGACAAGGGGCTGCAGCCCTGGCTTGTTTTCTAATCATTTTATCTGGCCCATGAGTGGGAGACAACTTCAAGAAGACCCTCTCCTAATGAGAGGAACCCAGGAGTCAGGGAGAGGAGGGGTGGTGGGTGCAGACAGAGGCCTGGTGCCCCGGCTGCAGTGGAAGCCTCTGGAAGACTAGGCGGAGGGAGGCCGCACAGAGTGAAGCCCAGGGTCACAGACCTGTAGGAGGTACTGCTTGTTAGGTAAAGTCCTGCTCTGAGGTGCCCTGGGTCATCTCTAACTGACAGGTGGGCTGGGGGTGCTCTGCAGTGACGTCTATGTGAATGGTTCCTGTGTGCCCAGCCCTGCTGGTGTAACTGCCCAGGGGGGCTCCGTATCAAGGGAGGGGCCTGACCACGAGAGCCCCGTGGGCTTCTGGGTACCTGCCCAGGGGAGCTCCGTATCCTGGGAGGGACCTGACCACGAGAGCCCCATGGGCTGCTGGGTACCTGCTCAGGTGAGCTCCATACCCATGTAGGGGCCTGAGCACGAGAGCCCCGGGGGCTGCTGGGTACCTGCCCAGGTGAGCTCCATATCCTGGGAGGGGCCCGACCTCGAGAGCCCCGAGGGCTGCTGGGTACCTGGTAAAGAACATCAGGACAGTCAGTGAAGCCACCAAGAATATACATCCAGTAGTTTCTAATTCCTACACCCTGCTGGTCATTCTACCATCCACCAGGACATGGTATTCTGTATTAGACTTAGATGATGCCTTCTTCTGTATTCCACTAGTCCCAGAGTCACAAGAAATTTTGGCTTGTGATTGGCAGGACTCAACATACAACGAAGACAATACTGCTGGCGCCATCCTACCCCAAGTGTTCAAAAATTCCCAAACCATCTTTGGGGCAACGTTAGCTAAAGACCTAAAAGTTCTACGTCTGTAAAAGGGAAACTTCCTTCAATATGCAGACGACATTCTGCTCGCCAGCCCTACTAAGGAGGCCTCTGAACTACCTAGCCAAGAAAGGATAGAAGGTGTCCAAGAAAAAGGCTCAAATATCACAGACTAAGGTAACCTGCCTGGACTGCATTCTCACAGAAGGTCGGAAAAGCCCATCCCAGGAAAAGGAAGAAGCCATTTGCAGCCTTACCCCTTCTAAAACTAGAAGACAGCTTAGGGGTTCCTGGGAGGCCTGGGTTTGCTGCATCTGGATCCCTAACTACAGTCTAATAGCTGGGCCTCTATATGAAACACTGACAGGAAAAATGATGATCCTTTTGAATAGAATCCAGAAGCAGCCTTCCAAGAATGGAAAGAGCAGTCAATTCAGACCCTTGCCCTGGAACTCCCTAATTTAGCTAAACCCTTTGACCTTTACATTCCCGGTCAAAGGTGAATCGCCCTTGGAGCATTAGTGCAAAAACTGGGACCACTTGAAATGGAGCAACACAAGAATGCCCTTCAAATATGATAAACTATGGTCACCAAGGGCTTTGCCCATCCCCCCATCAGGCCAGGATACTGGGGGTATCTAAAAACTGGAAATCAGCAGCCTGCAAGGCCAGCTCCCTCCCAAGGGAAAAGGACCCCACGTGGTGATCCTAACCACCCACCATGCCCTGAAGTTGCAGGGGTCGCTCCGTGGACACACAGACCTCGAGAGAGAAGGCCCTCCAACTTCAACCTCCAGGGAGACAACCAGGGGCAACGGGCCCCCATGACGACTCATGTGACCATCACTTGACCTGGAGTTTCTCTCAGAAAACAAGAGTGTGCCCCGAAAGAGCAGACTACTGCTTGCAGGACTTACTGCACCCAGAGGGGAGCTAATAAGCTTGGCGGGGGAACCGTATATCACGATTTCACCATAGAAAAGCCTACAGACACCACGGTGACGGCGGCCAGTAAGACCGGCTGGACTCCTGGCTACTTCAAAAGGCCGTTGACTCAGTGGCCGTCATGGTCCTGGATCACCACCGGCCCTGGACTGTCTGGGAGTTGAGCAGGCAGGGCTCTGACACCTGGTGCTGTTTGTACGTTAATTGAGGGGCCTAACTGAAGAAAGCACAGACTACTGGTCAGAACATCTAGGCTGGCAGAAACCGTCAGCCTAAGTTCGCCGAACAAATGTGGGGCGGGGTGAAACCTGCCCCCCCACCCAGCGTCTCTGCGCATCTCTTTCCTGGACCCTTAAAGGTCATTAGAATCTATAACACTTCCAATGCTGGTGCTCAGGCGGACGAGCAGTGAGGCAGGAGGCCTGGGGACAATCAACCTCACCTGGAGGCTGCTGGGGAGAAGTTCTGCCCCTCCCCCCTGGGTATGAGGACTCCCAACTCAGCACGAAGCACTTACAGAAGAGGGATCTGCACCCTCAGCACCCCAAGAATGAGGAACGGGACAAAAAGCAGAGGAGGTGTTTATCTCCGGCAAAGCCCATTAAAAATTCCTGGGAGATAAAATTAGAATCTGGGCAATAAAATAAAGTCTAACCTTTTTTTCCTTTGTGCTTTGTCCAATTTCACTTGCTCCTAGGGTTCCGCATGCAGAGGTCCCACACCAGGCACTTCAGACCCGATTTCCTAGTGCAGAATGGCTGGGTCAACACCTCAGTTCGTGGGGCCCCTGTGGACTCCGCGACATAGAGCCTGAGCTCCAGCCAACCCGGCCCTCGAGAGCTCCGTCTCCACCCTCCCGCTGAAGCTGCCGGGATCCCTACACAGCAGCCCAGCCCACAGCCCATGGGGGAGTGCATGTTCTCACCTCTCCATTCTCTGATCAAAATATAAAGTTTCCTTTGCTTCTTAACCAAACTCAGTCTTGATCTGTTGGCTCCAATGACACTGGGTAGGGGAACCCTTGTTGGGGTCCGCTCTGGAGGACCAGTAACAGAAACTGAGAACATTGTAACTTCAATGAACAGATGTGTGAGCAAAACTGTAATTAACATAGAGCAGTGGATAAGGCTCAGGTAAAATAAGATGTTTCTAAGACTTCCATTAGATATTTCCATCACTTTATTATAAGCAAGTTCAGTGAAGATGTTTGTCTTATTTGTCAGGTCAACATTAGAGAAATTAAGTGATTTCTTTCCAAGGATGTACATCTAATACTCTTGGCTGAAACTTCAATCTTGTTTTGAATGTTTTTCCATTGAAAATGCTACCTCTCTTTCAGCTCCCCCATTTCTCAGAAGTATAAAATCTTATAATTTATTATTACCAAAGGGGAAATGTGGAAGGAGGGATAAATTAACAGTTTGGGTTTAACAAATACACACAGCTATGTATAAAATAGATCATCAACAAGGAACTACTGTATAGCACAGGGAACCACGCTCAATATTTTGCAATAACCTATAAGGGGAAATAATATGAAAAATAATAGATATTTTTTTACCGACAGCATCTATCAATGGCAGATAAAATGTAACCTAAGGGAAGCCGATGGTGAGCGCTTCTGACCCTGAAGACTTCAATCATCTAAAGTTCGAACTCTGCCTACTTCCCAAGGCCCTTAATGAATATACATGTAGCCGTAGCTTAAAAATTCCCCAGTTTGGGGTTCGGGGAGGCACTGATTTTGAAAAATCCCTGGTGTTCTCCTTACATGCATGGGACCCTTCCTACTGCTAAAACATGCCTGTCACACCCAGAGGATGGTACCCCACTTGATCGGGAAGAGTTTGGAAAAGGCACCTCATCTCCTCATCTCCTGGTGCTCGGGTTCACCCCTCCAGCACTTTTCCTAACAATCTCCTCACTTAGGGATGTCAGCACCATCAACATCCTGTTGCGCACAGTTTGGAATTTGTCCAGAGGATGAAGCGGAAGGATGAGAAACAATGAGAGACAAGTCCTAGGTGTTCAGACAGGCACATGTCACTCTAATTTCCAATCAGCAGGACGAATTCTCCAAAGGCAAGGATTGCCCACAGAAACAGAATAGGGCTTGAGGAAATCCCACTGTTTTGTGGCCAGTTTCCAAAATCACTAGTTGAAAAATGGAACTCAGGGGCACTAAAATTCACGAAACTGCAGAGTTGAAAATGTCATCGAAAAATGTCTTGAGGTAAGTCACCAAAAAGGACTTGTAAAGAAGGGAGAATGGCAGGAAACGGATTTGAAGAGGTAGAAAGGACTCGCCATTAAAGCACAAGAAAAGGGGTTGAACATCGCCAACGATGCAGCTGGCCAAAGAAGACGTATGCTTTTTTTCTAAATATATTCAAGGAGGGGCTTCCCTGGTGGCGCAGTGGTTGAGAGTCCGCCTGCCGATGCAGGGGACACGGGTTCGTGCCCCGGTCCGGGAAGATCCCACATGCCGCGGAGCGGCTGGGCCCGTGAGCCATGGCCGCTGAGCCTGCGCGTCCGGAGCCTGTGCTCCACAGTGGGAGAGGCCACGGCAGTGAGAGGCCCGCATACTGCAAAAAAAAAATATATATATATATATATATATATATATATATTCAAGGAAAGGGTATACACCCTTTTGAGCCAACCAAACAGGTGGGCACTGGAAATCAATACTACAAAATGTATCACTTCACATCAGTCAGAAGAGCCATCCTCATAAAGTGTAAACACCAGAAATGCAGGATGGGGCGAGGAGAAAAGGGAGCCCTGTGAGGCTGATAGTGGAAATATAAATTGCCAACGGCCACTCTGGAAAAGTTTATTGTGTTTACTAAAACATCTAAGAAATGAGCTACAGAGCATAGGCCACTTGCACTCATGGGCGTATATCTTGGGATAAACAAAAATCGACAGGACACAGGCATGCCAACGTTTACCACCTCTCTATAAAAATGAGCCTCAACTTGGGTACAACCTAAATGTCCCTGGAAGGATAAAATGGATAAAAGAGATGTGGTACTTATGTAGAGAGGAATATTACTCAGCCTGGAAATCAATGAAATAAGGCCATTTGCAACAACTCTGTAGGAGTTATGAACGATCATTCTAAGTGACATAAGTCGGAAAGAAAAAGAAACATATCATAAGATGACACTTAAAGGTGGAATCAAAAATCACTACACATGAAATAAATTACAAAACAGAAACATAGTCAAATATGTAGAAAACACACATAAGGCTGCTAAACGGGAAATGTGGGGAGGGGTGAGACATTATCCAGGAGGTTGAAATTAGCAAAGATACCATTGCAAATACCAAATTGATAATCGACAAAGCCTACATTGTACCTCAAAGAACTGCACTCAACACACTCAAGTCACCGGAAAATAATATATACGACTGGCAAGAATCTGAAAAAGAATTTATTGATGTCTCTCAGTACATGAATCAAGTGGATGTACAGCAGCAAAAAACAGAGCTTTGAAAATCAGCTGTAACCAATATAATAATAAATAAAAAATAATTAAAAGACAGTGAGACAGAGAAAAATTCTTACAACTTTTGCTCAGGGGCTATGATGCAACATGGATTGAACACAACTAGACCCATAGAAGGATGAGACATAAGGCTGGAAACTGTTCACGCTAAGAGATATTAGTGAGGTTGGCTGAGGAAATGCAGACCTTTTAAAGTAATACTGCCTGGTACCCATTCCATGGGTCCCAAATCTGCATTTTCAAGGGAATCTTCCTACAGCGAAAACATGCATGGGAAACCCAGAGGACTGTACACCGTGTGATTGGGAAAGGTGTCTAAAATGCACCTCAATTTTGATCTCTTGGTGCTCGGGTTCGCCATTCCAGCCACATTACTAACGATCTTCCCACTTGGAGAACCAGCGCCTTTAACCTCCTGTTTCACACAGTTCTCAATTTGTGCAGAGAATGAACGGGAAGAGGGGGAACCAATGAGAGACAAGCTGTAGGAGTTTAGACAGGCACATGTCACTCTAATTTCCCATCAGGAAGAAGAATTAACCAAAGGCTCAGCCTGCCTCCCCGGAACAGAATAGGGCCTAAAGCAATCCTGCGGTTTTGCAGCCAGCTCACAAAAAAGCGAGTTGAAAAATGGTGCTCAGAGGCAGTGCAAATCACAAACCTGCAGAGTTATAAATGATAACTAATGTCCAAAAATATAGTGAGGTAAGGCAACGAAGAGTATCTGAATGCAAGGCAGAATTGCAGGAAACAGATATCAAGAAGTAGACTGGACTCGCCTTTAAAGCATATGAAAAGCGGCAGAATTTTGAAAATGATGCAGTTGCCCAAAAAGGGCAACTAGATTCAGGAAATAGAATGGATTCAGGAAAAAACGCATACGCTCTTTTTGTCCAACCAAGCAAGCGGGTAATGTAAATCCACACAACAAAGAAGTCTCACTTCCCACTGGTCAAAAGCACCATCAGAGAAAAGTGTAAAATTCAGAAATGCAGGAAAGGCCATGGAGAACAGGAAGCATTGTTACGCTAATGGGTGGGGTATAAATTGCCAAGAGCCACTCTGAAGAAGTTGATGGTGTTTCCTAAAACATCTAAAAAACAGAGCTACAGAGCATAGGGCACATCCACTCACAGGCATATATCTTGGGAAGACTAAAAATCAACAAGACACAGGCACCCCAAAGTTTAGGGCTGCTCTGTTTACAAGAAACTCGACTTTGGTACACCTAAAATATCCCAGGAAAGAGAACAATAGATAAAGAAGTTGTGGTACATTTGTACAATGGAATATCACTCAGCCATGAAATCAATGTCATAAGGCCAGTAGCAGCATAATGAGTGGATTTAGGTACAATGATTCTAAGCGAAATAATTCACACAGAAAAAGAAACTTATCATAAGATATCACTTATAGAGGGAATGTAAACACCGCTAAATATGAACTGAATTACAAACAGAACAGAGTCACGCATTTAGAAAACACACTTATGACTGCTTAAGGTGAAAGGTGAGGAGGGGTGATGAATAAAACAAGACTTTGAAATTAACACAGATACCGTCCTATAAGCCAAATATGTATTAGACAAGACCTACTTCTTGCTCAGTGAACTGGACTCAACACTCCCCATTCACCGCAGAAGAATATATCTGACTAGTAAGAATCTTAAAACCTATGTATTTATATGTCACTGTAGGTGAATCAAGTGTGTTTAGAGCGGCATAAACACAGCAGTGAAACTCAGGATAACACCATTGTAAAAATAAATTTCAAACACAAAACACAAAGACAGTGAAAGAGAGAGAAATTCTTACAAAATTCGTTCAGGAGCTGTGATGCAACACGGACTGACCACATCTACACCCAGAGTTGGATGAGACATAAGGCTGGACACTTGGAGCTGAGAGGAATGGTGAGGTTGGGTGAACAAGGGGAGACCCTTTAAAGTAATACTGTGTGCTACCCATTCCATGGGTCCAACTCTCCATGATCAAGGGAATCTTCCTATAGCTAAAGGATGCATGGGAAACCCAGAGGACGGTACACCGTGTGATTTGGAAAGGTTTCTAACACGCAATTCATTTTTCATCAACTGGTGCTCTGGTTCGCCATTTCAGCTGTGTTACTAACAACCTCCTCACTTGGAAAATCAGCACCTTTAACATCCTGTTTCGCACAGTATCCAATTTGTGAGGAGGATGAACGGGAAGAGGGGGAACAAATGTGAGACTAGCTGTAGGTGTTTGGAAGGGCACATGTCACTCTAATTTCCCATCAGGAAGAAGAATTAAACAAAGGCTCAGCCTGCCTCCCCAGAACCAGAATAAGTCCTGAAGCAATCCTGCTGTTTTGGTGCCAGATCACTAAACAGCGAGTTGAAAAATGAAGCTCAGGTGCACGGCAATTCACAAACCTGCAGACTTATAAAAGACAACTATCATCCAAAATTGTATTGAGGTAAGGCAAAGAAGAGGATATGAAAGCAAGGCAGAAGTGCAAGAAACAGATTTCAAATGATAGATTAGAGTCGCCTTTAAAGCACATGAAAAGCGGCAGAACTTCGACAATGGTGCAGTTAGCCAAAAAGGGCCTATGCGTTTTTACTGAATATATTTAGTAAAAAACGCAGATGCCCTTTTTGGCCAACCAAGCAAGCGGGCAATGCAAATCAGCACTACAAAGAAGTCTCACTCGCATCTGTCAAAAGGGCCATCCTGGAAAAGTGTAGAAACCAGAAATGCAGGACAAGCCCTGGAGAAAAGGGAGCTTTGTTATGCTGATGGGCGGGATGTAAAATGCCAACACCACTCTGGAGAAGTGTATGGTGTTTCCTAAAACATCTAAAAATCAGAGCCACAGGGCATAGGGCACTTCCACTCATGGGCGTATATATTCGGAAAACCAAAAATCGACAGGACACAGGCACCCCAAGGTTTAGGGCTGCTCGGTTTACAAGGACCTCGACTTGGGTACACCTTAAATATCCCAGGAAACAAAAAAATGGGTAAACAAGCTGTGGTACTCATGTACAATGGAATATCACTCAGCCATGAAATCAATGTCTTAAGGCTAGTAGCAGCATAATGAGTGATTTAGGTACGATGATACTAAGAGAAATAAGTCACACAGGTAACGAAACTTATAAGATATCACTTATAGACGGAACGTAAAAATCTCTACACATGAACTGTACAAAACAGAACGGAGTCACACATTTAGAAAACACACTATGGCTGCTTACGGGGGAAGATGAGGTGGGGTGAGGCATAAAACAAGAGTTTGAAATTAGCACAGATACCTTTCCATCAACCAAATATGTAATAGACAAGACCTACTCACTGCTCAGTGAACAGGACTCAACACACCCTATTCACCGCAGAAGAATATATCTGCATAGTAAGAATCTTAAAAAAGTATTTATTGATATCTCTCTGTAAGTGAATCAAGTGGGTGTAAAGCAGCATAAACACAGCATTGAAAATCAGCTAAACCCCATTATAAATATAAATTACAAAAAAAAAGATAGTGAAAGAGAAATTCTTACAAAATTCGTTCAGGAGATGTGATGCAACCTGGATTGACCACACGTAGACCCACAGCTGGAAGAGACATAAGGCTGGACACGCTTGGGTCCGACAGGATTGGTGAGGTTGGGTGAGCAAATGCAGACCCTTTAAAGTAATACTGTGTGCTACCCATTCCATGGGTCCCAAATCTCCAGGTTCAAGGGAATCTTCCTACAGCTAAAATATGCATGGGAAACCCAGAGGATGGTACACCCAGTGATTGGGAAAGGTTTCTAAAACGCACGTTATTTTTCATCTCCTGGTGCTCGGGTTTGCCATTCCAGCCGCTTTACTATCAATCTCCCCACTTGGAGAATCAGCACCTTTAACCTCCTGTTTCGTACAGTTTGCAAATTGTCCAGAGGATGAACGGGGAGAGGGGGAGCCAATGAGAGACCAGCTCTAGGTGTTTGGACAGGCACACGTCACTCTAATGTCCAATCAGGAAGAAGAATTAACCAAAGGCTCAGCCTGCCCCCCGGAACCAGAATAGGGCCTGAAGCAATCCTGCGGTTTTGCAGCCAGCTCACAAAAAAGCGAGTTGAAAGATGGAGCTCAGGGGCACTGCAATTCAAAAACCTGTACAGTTATAAAGGACAGCTCTTGTCCAAAAATATATTGAGGGAAGGCAACGAAGAGGATTTGAAAGCAAGGCAGAATTGTAGGAAACAGTTTTTAAGAGGTAGATTGGAGTCACCTTTAAAGCAAGTGAAAAGAGACAGAACTTGGACAAAGATGCAGTTGGCCAAAAAGGGCCTATGCATTTTTGTCCTGAATATATTCACGAACAATCACATACACATTTTTTGGCCAACCAAGCAGGCGGGCAATGCAAATCCACACTACAAAGAAGTTTCCCTCCCCACCGCTCAAAAGGGCCATCTGAAAAAAGTGTAAAAACCAGAATGGCAGGACAGGCCATGGAGAATTGTGAGCCTACTTATGCTGATGGGCAGGATGTAAATTACCAACAGCCACTCTGCATAATTGTATGGTGTTTCCTAAACCATCTAAAAAACAGAACTACAGAGCCTAGGGCACTTCCACTCAGGGCCATATATCTTGGGAAAACTAAAAATCAACAAGACACAGCCACCCCAATGTTTAGGGCAGCTCTGTTTACAAGAATCTCGACTTCAGAACACCTTCAATATCCCAGGAAAGAGAAAAAGGGATAAATAAATTGTCATACTTATGTACCATGAAATATCACTCAGCCATGAAATCAATGTCATATAGCCAGTAGCAGCATAACGAGTGGATTTAGGTATGATGATTCTAAGTGAAATAAGTCACACAGAAAAAGAAATTCATCATAAGAATATCACTTATAAAGGGAACGTAAACATGGCTACACATGAACTGAATTAAAAAACAGAACAGAGTCTCACATTTAGAAAAAACTCTTATGTCTTCTTAAGGGGAAATGTTGGGGTGATGCATAAAACAAGAGTTTGATATTAGCACAGGTACCGTTCCATAAAACAAATATGTAATAGACAAGATCGACTCCTTGCTCAGAGAACTGGACTCAACACCCCCTATTTCCCGCAGAAGAATATATCTGACTAGTAAGAATCTTAAAACCTATGTATTGATATGTCTCCGTAAGGGAATCAAGTGTGTCTAGAGCAGCATAAACACAGCAGTGAAAATCAGCTCAACCCCATTATAAAAATGAATTTCAAAAACAGCGAAATTCTTACACAATTTGTTCAGGGGCTCTGATGCAACCTGGATTGACCCCATCTACACCCACAGCTCAATGAAACATAAGGCTGGACACTTGGGGCTGAGAGGATTGGTGAGGTTGGGTGAGCAAATGTAGACCTTTTTTTTTTTTTTTTTTGTGGTCCGTGGGCCTCTCACTGTTGTGGCCTCTCCCGTTGCAGAGCACAGGCTCCGGACGCGCAGGCTCCGGATGCGCAGGCTCAGCGGCCTTGGCTCACAGGCCCAGCCACTCCGCGGCATGTGGGATCCTCCCGGACCAGGGCACGAACCCGTGTCTCCTGCATCAGCAGGCGGACTCCCAACCACTGTGCCACCAGGGAAGCCCCAAATGTAGACCTTTTATAGCAACAACACGTGCCACCCATTCTATGGGTCCCAACTCTCCAGGTTTAAGGGAATCTTACTACAGCTAAAACATGCATGGGAAACCCAGAGGATGGGACACCGTGTGACCAGGATAGGTTTCTAAAATGCTCCTCATTTTTCCTCTCCTGGTGCTTGTGTTCCCCATTACAGGTGCTTTACTCTCAATCTCCCCACTTGGAGAGTGAGTGCCTTTAACCTCCTGTTCCGCACAGTTTGCAATTTGTGCGGAGGATGAAAGGGAGGAGGGGGAACCAATGAGAATCTAGCTCTAGGCATTTGGATGGGCACATGTCACTCTAATTTCCCGTCAGGAAGAAGAATTAACCAAAGGCTCAGCCTGCCGCCCCAGAAGCAGAATAGGGCCTGAAGCAATCCCGCGGTTTTGCGGCCAGCTCACAAAAAAGCGAGTTGAAAAATGGAGCTCAGGGGCACAGCAGTTCACAAAACTGCAGAGTTATAAAGGACAACTATCATCCAAAAATTTGTTGAGGGAAGCCAACGAGGAGGACTTGAAAGCGAGGCAGAATTGCAGGAAACAGATTTCAAGAGGTAGATTGGAATTGCCTTTATAGCACAGGAAAAGTGGCACAACTTCGACAATGATGCACTTGGCCAATAAGCGCGTAAGCATTTTTTCCTTTATATATATATATATATATATATATATATATATATATATATATATATATATATATATATGTATATATATATATATATATATATATATATATTCTCTATATATATGTTAGCATCAGGTATTTGTTCTTCTCTTTCTTACTCACTTCACTCTGTATGACAGACTCTATGTCCATCCACCTCACTACAAATAACTCAGTTTCATTTCTATTTATGGCTGAGTAATATTCCATTGTATATATGCGCCACATCTTCTTTATCCATTTATATCTTGATAGACACTTAGGTTGCTTCCATGTCCTGGCTATTGTAAACAGAGCTGCAATGAACATTGTGGTACATGACTCTTTTTGAATTATGGTTTTCTCAGGGTATATGCCCAGTAGTGGGATTGCTGTGTTGTATGGTAGTTCTATTTTTAGTTTTTTAAGGAACCTCCAAACTGTTCTCCATAGTGGCTGTATCAATTTACATTCCCACCAACAGTGCAAGAGGGTACCCTTTTCTCCACACCCTCTCCACCATTTATTGTTTGTAGATTTTTGATGATGGCCATTCTGACTGGTGTGAGGTGATATCTCATTGTAGTTTTGATTTGCATTTCTGTAATAATTAGTGATGTTGAACAGCTTTTCATGTGCTTCTTGGCCATCTGTATGTCCTCTTTGGAGAAATGTCTATTTAGGTCTTCTGCCCATTTTTGGATTGGGTTGTTTGCCTTTTTTAATGTGAGATGCATGAGCTGTTTATATATTTTGGAGATTAATCCTTTGTCTGTTGATTCACTTGCAAATATTTCTCCCATTCTGAGGGTTATCTTTTCATCTCGTTTGTAGTTTCCTTTGCTTTACAAGAGCTTTTAAGTTTCATTAGGTCCCGTTTGTTTATTTTTGTTTTTATTTCCATTATTCTAGGAGGTGGATCAGAAAAGATCTTGCTGTGATTCATCTCAAAGAGTGTTCTTCCTATGTTTTCCTCTAAGAGTTTTATAGTGTCTGGTCTTACATTTAGGTCTTTAATCCATTTTGAGTTTATTTTTGTGTATGGTGTTTGGGAGTGTTCTAATTTCATTCTTTTACATGTAGCTGTCCAGTTTTCCCAGCACCACTTATTGAAGAGATGGTCTTTTCTCCACTGTATATCCTTGCCTCCTTTGTCCTAGATAAGTTAACCATAGGTGCATGGTTTTATCTCTGGGCTTTCTATCCTATTCCATTGATCTATATTTCTGTTTTTGTGCCAGTACCATATTGTCTTGATTACTGTAGCTTTGTAGTATAGTCTGAAGTCAGGGAGTCTGATTCCTTCAGCTCCGTTTCTTTTCCTCAAGACTGCTTTGGCTATTTGGGGTCTTTTGTGTCTCAATACAAATTTTAAGGCTTTTTGTTCTAGTTATGTAAAACCTGCCATTGGTAATTTGATAGGGATTGCATTGAATCTGTAGATTGCTTTGGGTAGTATAGTCATTTTCACATTGTTGATTCTTCTAATCCAAGAACATGGTATATCTCTCCATCTGTTGGTATAATCTTTAATTTCTTTCATCAGTGTCTTATAGTTTTCTGCATACAGGTCTTTTGTCTCCTTAGGTAGGTTTATTCCTAGGTATTTTATTCTTTATGTTGCAATGGTAAATGGAAGCGTTTCCTTAATTTCTCTTTCAGATTTTTCAGCATTAGTGTATAGGAATGCAAGAGATTTCAGTGCATTAATTTTGTATTTGGCTACTTTACCAAATTCATTGATTAGCTCTAGTAGTTTTGTGGTAACATCTTTAGGATTCTCTATGTATAATATCATGTCATCTGCAAACAGTGACAGTTTAACTTCTTCTTTTCCAATTTGTATTCCTTTTATTTCATTTTCTTCTCTGATTGCTGTGGCTAGGACTTCCAATACTGTGCTGATTAATAGTGGTGAGAGTGGACATCCTTGTCTTGTTCCTGATCTTAGAAGAAATGCTTTCAGTTTCTCACCATTGAGAATGATGTTTGCTGCGGATTTGTCGTATATGGCCTTTATTATGTTGAGGTAGTTTCCGTCTGTGCCCACTTTCTGGAGAGGTTTTATCATAAATGGGCTTTGATGTTTGTCAAAAGATTTTTCTGCGTCTATTGAGATGATCGTATGGTTTTTCTTCTTCAATTTTTAATATGGTGTATCACCATATCACGTATATTGAAGAATCCTTGCATCCCTGGGATAAATCCTACTTGATCATGGTGTATGATTCTTTGAACGTGTTGTTGGGTTATGTTTGCTAGTATTTTGTTGAGGATTTTTGCATCTATATTCATGAGCGATATTCGTCTGTAATTTTCTTCTTTTGTAGTATCTTTGTCTTGTTTTGGTATCAGGGTGATGGTGGCCTCATATAATGAGTTTGGGAGTGTTCCTTCCTCTGTATTTTTTGGGAAGAGTTTGAGAAAAATGGATATTAGCTCTTCTCTAAATGTTTGATAGAATTCACTGTGAAGCCATCTGGTCCTGGACTTTTTTTTTTGTTGGAAGATTTTTAATCACAATTTCAATTTCAGTGCTTTTGATTGGACTGTTCATATTTTCTATTTCTTCCTGGTTCATTCTAGGCAGGTTGTGCATTTCTAAGAAATTGTCCATTTCTTCCAGGCTGTCCATTTTATCGGCATAGAGTTGCTTGTAGTAATCTCTCATGATCCTTTGTATTTCTGCAGTGTCTGCAGTGTTTCTCCTTTTTCATTTCTAATTCTATTGATTTGAGTCTTTTCCCTTTTTTCTTGATGAGTCTGGCTAATGGTTTATCAATTTCATTTATCTTCTCAAAGAACCAGCTTTTAGTTTTATTGATCTTTGCTCTCATTTCCTTCATTTCCTTTTCATTTATTTCTGATCTGATATTTATGACTTCTTTCCTTCTGGTAACTTTGGGTTTTAGTATGTTCTTCTTTCTCTAATTGCTTTATGCATAAGGTTAGGTTGTTTATTTGAGGAGTTTCTTGTTTCTTGAGGTAGGATATTATTGCTATAAACTTCCCTCTTAGAACAGATTTTGCTGCATCACATAGGTTTTGGGTCATTGTGTTTTCATTGTCATTTGTTTCTAGGCATTTTTTGATTTCCTCTTTGATTTCTTCAGTGATCTCTTGGTTATTTAGTAACGTATTGTTTAGCCTCCATGTGTTTGTGTTTTTTCCTTTTTTTTGCCTATAATTCATTTCTAATATCATAGTGTTGTGGTCAGAAAAGATGCTTGATATGATTTCAATTTTATTAAATATACTGAGGCTTGATTTGTGACCCAAGATATGATCTATCCTGGAGAATGTTCCATGAGCACTTGCGAAGAAAGTGTATTCTGTTGTTTTGGATGGAAAGTCCTATAAATATCAGTTAAGTCTATGTGGTCTAATATGACATTTAAAGCTTGTGTTTCCTTATTTATTTTCATCTGGGATGATCTGTCCATTGTTGAACGTGAGGTGTTAATGTCCCCTACTATTATTGTGTTACTGTTGATTTCCCCTTTTATGGCTGTTAGCAGTTGCCTTATGTATTGAGGTGCTCCTATGTTGGGTGCATATATATTTATAATTGTTATATCTTCTCCTTGGATTGATCCCTTGATCATTACATGGTGTCCTTCCTTGTCTCTTGTAGCATTCTTTATTTTAAAGTCTATTTTGTCTAATATGAGTACTGGTACTCCAGCTTTCTTTTGATTTCCATTTGCATGGAATATCATTTTCCATCCCCTCACTTTCAGTCTGTATGTGTCCCTAGGTCTGAAGTGAGTCTCTTGTAGACAGCATCTATATAGGTCTTGTTTTTGTATCCATTCAGCAAGCCTGTGTCTTTTGGTGGGAGCATTTAATCTACTCACATTTAAGGTAATTATCAATATGCATGTTCCTATTACCTTTTTCTTAATTTTGTGGGGTTTGTTTTTGTAGGTCCTTTTCTTCTCTTGTGTTTCCCACTTAGAGAAGTTCCTTTAGCATTTGTTGTAGAGCTGGTTTGGTGGTGCTGAATTCTCTTAGCTTTTGCTTGTCTGTAAAGCTTTTGATTTATCCTGAATGTGATCCTTGCTGGGTAATCTTGTTTGTAGGTTCTTCCCTTTCATCACCTTAAGTATATCATGCCACTCCCTTCTGGCTTGCAGAGTTTCTTCTGAGAATTCAGCTGTTAACCTTATGGGAGTTCCCTTGTATGTTATTTGTCATTTTTTTCCTTGCTGCTTTCAATAATTTTTCTTTGTCTTTAATTTTTGCAATTTGATTACTATGTGTCTCGGCATGTTTCCCATTGGGTTTATCCTGTATGGGACCCTCCACGCTTCCTGGACTTGGATGGCTATTTCCTTTCCCATGTTAGGGAATTTTTCGACTATAGTCTCTTCAAATATTTTCTCAGGCCCGTTCTCTCTCTCTTCTCCTTCTGGGACCCCTATAATGTGAATGTTTTTGTGTTTAATGTTGTCCCAGAGGTCTCTTAGGCTGTCTTCATTTCTTTTCATTCTTTTTTCTTTATTCTGTTCCACAGCAGTGAATTCCACCATTCTGTCTTCCAGGTCACTTATCTGTTCTTCTGCCTCAGTTATTCTGCTATTGATTTCTTCTAGTGCATTTTTCATTTCAGTTATTGTACTGTTCATCTCTGTTTGTTTGTTGTTTAATTCTTCTAGGTCTTTGTTAAACATTTCTTGCATCTTCTCGATCTTTGCCTCCATTCTTTTTCTGAGGTCCTGGATCATCTTCACTATCATTATTCTGAATTCTTTTTCTGGAAGATTGCCTATCTCCATTTCTTTTAGTTGTTTCTCTGGGGTTTTATCTTGTTCCTTCATCTGGTACATAGCCCTCTGCCTTTTCATCTTGTGTGTCTTTCTGTGAATGTGGTTTTTGTTCCACAGGCTGCAGGACTGTATTTCTTCTTGCTTCTGCTGTCTGTCCGCTGGTGGATGAGGCTATCTAAGAGGCTTGTGGAAGTTTCTTGATAGGAGGGACTGGTGGATGGTAGAGCTCTCCTCCATCATCTTGAAGGTCTCCTATAAATACCTTCTTATACTACCTATTCTGTATCCCCTTTGCCCCCTGCATGCACCTCAGTTGGTCATGGTTCTTTACCATGGTGGGGTGAACCAAACCTTCATTTTTGAAGGGTCTGAGCCTTTATCAGTCCTGCCTTGATTGGGTTGTTATAGTAGTTTTCCACTGACTTTAATCACAGGGCAGGGTAGTAGTAAGTGCTGCCCTAAGGTATCTCTTCTATTCCATAGGCTTTTTTACAGCCATTGCAGATTCTTACCAATAAGCCTAGGGTAGTTGTTACTTCTTGCAATTAGCTCCAAGCAGCATAATGTCATCAATGTGCTGGACCAGTGTGATGTCTTGCAGAAGGAAATTGCAATCTAAGTCCCTTGGGAAAATTGTGAAGGGGTGGGCAGGGAAACTGGGACACTGAGAACCACCTGGCACACCGTCCCTCCGTGAGTTCTAGCACCAAAGGGGCCACATATCTATTTTTAATTAAAAAATATTTGTAGAGTCCAGGCTTTCTGTATATTTGGAGCAGAACTTGGGGTGGTGTTGGTTTACACACTTGCTAAGCCTGCCGCCATGCCTAGAAGTCTGGGTAACTTCTGCAGCTTTTAGAATGTTGGCTCATATTGTGATAACTCCACAAAGGCCCTGAGGTCAGGGGAATATGGACACAAAGAGGGAGCAAAAAAAACATTTTTTCCTGGGGTACAGAAAGGCTCTCAGCTGCCCTGACCAAGGGCATGCCTTGCTCTTCAACCCAGAGTCTCAGAGGCAGGAGAGCCACTTTCTGTGTAGTCAGGAGTTTGGGTTATCACCATCAGCAGCCATATGGGTTTGGGAACATTCATCAGCTACAGAACTCGCTGATATGGAAAAGGAGACTTTTCAAAGGACAGCCCAAAATATTTTTTAAGCTTATGGAAAAAATGGAAGACTTTCTTCATGTGCCAGCTGCTGATAAGCATTTTTGTTTAAAGATATACCGAGTAGAAAAATAGAATATTCCAAGGGACATCTCCGTGGATAAAGTTGGCTGTTCCAAGTGTCACTTAGAGGAAAAGTCACACTCAGTGACCGAGAGATCCCTTTCCTCCAGCCAAGGAAAGGGGATCTGGTGGGCAGCAACAGTGACTCCCACAATGCTTTATTCCAAAGCCTATTTCAGGTAGTCTTTTGGTCAGAAAATTCAGCAGTTTCCTTAGAACATCATGCAGTTGATCTCTCCATTAGACTCTTAGTCTTGAAACATGCTCTATGAAATGCACACTGAGGCAGAGCAAGTTTCTCTCCCCAGTTCATGCCACTACACTGGGCCTGATGTCTAGCACCTTTCTATTTGGAATTCAGTGTTTTCATTACAATAATAACAATGAAAATAGCACAGACATATGTTTTCCTCTTCCTCAGACTAAGAAACTATGTAAACTAAAGTCTTATGCAACTCTAACAATTGTGGGTTCCTATGCAGGAGCACAAATCGACGCCTATGTACCATATGTTGAAATATTTGAAAGGTATGAATCAAGTGAACAAACTATTAAATAAAATAAGTTGTATCTCTTTGCATTGATACATATGTCTTTATAACATCCTGGAAGGCCAAATTTGAGTTTTTCTTTTTCAGATTTCTCGAGGTTCCCTGCTGGAACAAGATGGCAGTGGAGAGTAGGCCACCAACCTGTAGCTCCCCTTCCCTCCTCTTCCATCTCTTGTTGTAGACTGTTTTGTGAGGGACCTTGTGCACAAGTGCGATAGTCTGCTCAGGCTGCCATTACAAAATACCACAGACTGGATGGATTAAGTAGCAGAAATTAATTTTCTCATAGTTCTGGAGGCTAGAAGTCCCGGGTCAAGGTGCTTGCTAATTCAGTTCTTGGTGAGTTTCCTTCCTGGCTTGAAGGTGCTGCCTTCTTACTGTATCCTTATGTGGCCTTTTCCCTGTAACACGTGGACAGAGGGAGCTCTCTTGCCTCTTCCTCTTCTTCTAAGGACATCAGCCCTGTTGTATTAAGGTCTTACCCTTATGACCTCACTTAATGTTTGCTACCTCCTTAAGGTCCCATCTCCAAATACAGTCACATAGGGGTTAGGGCTTCGACATATGAATTTGAGGGGGACACAACGCAGTATGTAACAACAAGCTTGCTGACATTTCAGCCTGAATATCTAAGCTCTATCTACAAAGCCATTTTGAGTCACCCAACCAGGCCTTAAGCTGCTGATAACAAAACATGATCTACATGGATTTTTGAGGTCCCAGAACTTCAGCTAGATCAGTGCTGTCCAATGCAGTGATGAAAATATTCTGTATTTGGGATGTCCATATCGTAGCCACCAGTCACTTGTGGCTATTGAGTACTCAAAATGTGGTTAGTGTGACTGAGGAACTAAACTCTAAATTTTATTTAATTTTAATTAATTTAAATTTAATAGCTACATTTGATGAGTGGTTACCATATTCATTGCAGATCTAGAAGTTGGGGAGCAGGTTTTATGAAAACATGTCTCCTGGCCCCACAGACTCTTTGTACAGAGGGTGTGGAGCAGATTGCATTTTTCAAACATGACCAAACCCACATATTTATCCCATCCCACATGCTCTTTTTACAGTGTTAATGACACACCTCTCTACCAAGAGTGGGGAGTCTCTGTTCCCCCTAGGCAAGGGACTGTGACTGCCTGGACCAAGGGAGTATGGTGGAAGTGATAATATGTGACTTCCAAAGCTAAATCATAAAAAGGACACAGCTTCTGGCCACTTCACACTCTTTATCTCTCTCCCTTCCCCCCCCCCACACACAAACTTTCAGAAATTTTCCTTTTGAAATTGTGGAAATAAGCAAAAAAACACCCAAATGAGAACAAACTCAAGCTATTTAATTCAGAGCTTATGTGGTGAGGGAGTCAGCCACCATCACCTGTGTTTTGCAGAGATCCAAAGGCAGGCAGAGGAGTGGAACAGCTCTAGGTAGAGAAAAGGGAAAGCCTCGGGTGTGCCCTGATTGGAAGTTGTTGGTCTGGGGAAGCTTCAGTCAGGCCAACTGGAAGTAGGGCATTTTGTGTGATTGATTAAGCGAGCAGATTTGGCTTTCTCTGGTTGGTCTTAAGTTGGAAATGGGGGCAAAAATTAGAGAAGCTCTCAGTTATTGATCAAGTCCTGGTCATTTGGGGCTTATTTCTACAGAAGTTGTAGTGAGCTTCCAGGGCTGGTTGCACACATTGTGAGTCAGGGTTCTATTTTCATATATGGTCTAGCCATTGTCCATTTGTATGTTCAGCCTCAGAACCCAGCCACCATCTTGTGAGGAAGCTACCCATGTGGAGAGGAACCAAGGTCTTCTGACAGCAGCCAAAACTAAATTGCCAGCTCTGTGAGTGAACACCTTGAAAGTACATCCAAAGTCAAGCCTTCAAATGACTACAGGCCCAGCTGACACCTGACTGGAACTTCATGAGAGACCTTGAACCAGAGTCACCCAGCTAAACTACTCCTCAATTCACAACCCACAGAAACCATGAAAGATGTAAATGACTACTGTCATTTTAACCCACTGTTTTACAATTTTTAATGCAGCGTTAGACAACTAATAAAGTGCAGCAGAAAAGGGCCAATCCCAGAACCCTCAAAGCTGTGGGGCCTGGGACAGGGAACTCTTTTGCCTGGATCTAAGGGAAGTACTGGTGAAAGGATATTGAATTTGTTTGTTTCAGTATCTAGGTGTTTCCTAGGGAAGGATGGGCTTATTTATACAAAAGAGGAATTTGAAGGACTGATTACAGTGTTTGAGATCAGGAAATTTTTTTTTTTTACAAAAGCTGTAGCAAAAGAGCCTTTCATCTGGAGTACACAAATAAACTAAAATAGAATGAGACAATTTATTTGTTTGAGGTGTGATCACAAAAAGTGTACACATTTAGGCATAGTCACAGTGGAAGGAGAACTGCTTAAGCTGAGATGCTGTCTATCACTTTTCAAAAATGCCTGTGAAACCTCTTTCAGAATTGCCTACGAAGCTGGATTATGAGCTTCCCATGAAACCAGACTCATCACTCAGACTGAGACTTGGTTTGTGATCCTAGACAGCATTTCCCAGAGTGATTACCCAACCTACTCCACAGACATGGCTCTGAATGGCTTAGAACTGTTTCTAAAACTAAAGTCTCCCCTCTGAGGACACTTGCTGTCAGAGTTATCGTTCTATAATACATCTCGGATCATGTGCTTCAGTGGCTCTTGGTTATATAGAGAATTAAGCCTCAACTTCTCAGCCAGATTTTCAAAACTTTCTACAATATACACCCCCCACCCAGCCTTCCAGTTTCGTCATCCCAAAACACACATGTCCACTCTACTTACCGGTGATGGGTACCGTTTACTGAGCCTTTATCACGTTCATAACACTGTGCTGAGAGCTTTACATAACACCTCATTTTATCTTTATATGATTTTGTAAGGTAAATGTTATCTTTATAGTATAGATAATAATAAAACTGTGATCACTAACACTGTGTACAGTGCTTACAGTGTGCTAAGCCAATGTACAATAGAACTATAATGTGATCTATATATGTAATTTAAAATTTCTAATGCTGCATTAGAAAGTTAAAAATGGTGAAATTTATTTTAATAAAATATTTTATCAGTAAGCTTATAATCAGTATAAAAACTTACTAATATATTTCATATTTTTTTGGTATTAAGTCTTTGAAAGCCACCATGCACTTTATACTTACAATACCTCTCAATCTGGACCCTAACTTTTCATTGCAAATACTTGATCTGTATTTAGATTTCATAAAAAGTACAGTGGAACAATAAGAATCACATACCCAAGTTGTTCCATACATACTTAAAAAGGTTTTAATACCTGAATCAGTACCAAAAAATCATTTCTTTTTCTGTTCTCATTCCTATTGACAAAACTACTTCAATTTAAACATTTTAATTTCAATCAATTAAAAGTGAATAAAATTTTTAAAATTTAGTTTCTCATTTGCACTAGTCACATACCAAGCGCTCAGTGGTCACATGTGGCTAGCGACTGCCATATTGGGCAGTACAAGTCAAGCACTTTACTGTCAACATGAATGTACGGGGTAGGTTCTGTCATTATCTTTATTTTACAGATAAGGAAACAGAGGCACAGAGAAGTAGGAACTTGAACTAGTACACACAGCTAATAAGCTGAAGCTCAGAATAAGACTTAGCTAATAAAGGTTGGAGCCAGGATTTGAACTCAGGATTATGTCCAAAGCCTAAATTTTCATCCATGTGCTAATTTCCTCTATACACTTAATTTCTCACTATTATCCTAAAATTCTTACTTTCTTATTTCTGGTTCTTTGTATCAGACTGTTCCCTCTGTCTGTGGTGCCTTGCAAGTGTAATTCATTCACTCAGATAGTCATTCAGTCAATCACCTTTTCAAAAATATTGCCAGTTATTTTTCACATGTCTCCCTTACAGCATAGAGCAGTGATCAAGACAGACGTAGCCCTGTCCTCTCAGAGCTTATAGTTTAGAACAGCACTTCTCCAACTTTGGTCTCATGACCATGTAACACTCTAAAAATTGAGGACCACAAGGGGCTTTTGATTATGTGGGTTATAGCTGTTGATATTTATTATATTAGAGATTAAAACTAGGAAACTTTAAAAGTATTAATTCATTTAAAAATAACATAATGAACCTATTACATGTAAACATAAATAATGTATAACTATGAAAAGATAACTACATTTTCCAAAACAAAAAAAAATTGAGTGGCATTGTTTTATAATTTTGCTAATCTCTTTAATTTGTAACGTTTTAAAAGATAGCTGGGTTCTCATCTCTACTTCTGTCTTTACTTTGATGTGATATGTTATTTTGGTTGAGGTATATAAGGAAAATCTGGCCCCACCCAGATATGTAATTAGAAAGGAGTATCTTAAAAGTCTTTTCAGATAATTGTGGAAATTCTTCTTTGCTACTATACCAAAAATCAAGAAGTGGTAATTTCTTTTTTTTTCCTTTAATAAGTGGTAATTTCTTAAAGGTTAGCTACAATGTGTAATCTGAAACCATATCAGTAGTAAATATATGAAATAAACTTTTCATATATTAAAATTCATTAGTTTAGCTAGCACTTTCAGTGGATCTTATATATGATTTTGTAACAACATTCAATGTTCACTTGGAAAATACTGATTCACTGAGTTACACTGTTCTTTCAAATGTTGACACATTTCATTACACAATATAGAAAAAAATCACATTTATTAATAGCGGCACTGATCACATCAGAAAAGTCTTTAAGTGTTGGAAATTTGTTGAGCTTGTGGTGACAAATAAAATTTTTCCAAAATTCTAATTTTTATTTGAATGCTTGAATTTTACCGCTGGCAACACATACTTTGAGTTGTTTTTCTTGAAGTGACAGAAATACTTTGTTCATTTTGAGAGAATGTCTACCAAATACCCAGGTCTAAATAACCATAGCTTAACTGCCTATTGTTCTTTCAAGTAAAAAATGAAAAAAAAAATCATCTAGCTTAGCTCACAATCCTAACAATCACACAAGCGCTTTTCCTTGAGATGACCATCATACTTCAGTGGGCAGCAAGGGCTTTGCATACTTCCCATTTTGTTATGCAGAATATAAAATAGCTATATACTCAAGGGTCATGATTTTAAAAAATGAGTCACTTTTACTGCTTAATCAAGGACATTCTTAAGTAAAACTAGCATTTTTTTTCTTCTGTGAATGGATGGGTGAAGAATACAATGGCTAATGCTGTAGGTTGTTGTCACAGCCTTGATTCATCTTAAGGCACCAGCAGTTTTCCCACCATTGCTTTTGTACCATCAGTGCAAATGTCAATACAGTGGAAAAGGTAAATAACAGTTTTATCATCAACCTAGTTTTGACCTTGTGAACTCCATGAAATAGCCTTGGGATCACAAGGGTCTGAGGACTACACTTTGAAGACTAATCGTCTAGAAGGAAATATAATTACACAAGTACATTGGTAAGCTGACCAAGGGGTCAAGGAGGGCCTCATGGATATTTAAGTTTAGATCAGAAATACATGTGTCAGCGACCCAGGTAAACGAAGGGCAGGGTAGGGGAAGAGAGTGTCAGGCAGAGGCAGTGGTGTGCGTGAAAGCTGGAAAAGAGAGGCAGGCTGGAGGAACAAGTAGTGTTTGGCTGGAACTTGAACAATCACAGGGAAAGCAGTAGGTGATGAGCCCAGAGAATTGGGCAGGGCCAGCCTGTGAACAGGCCTGCAGTGTGTTGAGGGCATCATGTCACCTCTGTTTACTCCTGAAAATGTTTAACCTGAATCTAATCATGAGGAGACAACCAGAAAAATCCAATTTAAGATATACTCTGCCAAACAACATGCCTGGACTCTTAAAAAAAATCCAGGTATTGAAAGACAGAAAAACGCTAAGGAACAGTTCTAAATTAAAGGAGACTAAAGAGATATGACACATAAAAGCATTACATAATCCTTGATTGGATCTTGATTTTAAAAACCCACCACCAACAACAATAACTATAACTGACACTATTGGGATAATTAGGGGGATTTGAATTCAGATTGTATGTTAGATAATAATATTGTATCAAGGCTAAATTTTCCTAATCTGATGATTGTATTATGGTTATGTAGGAGAATGCCTTTAAGGGTATTTAGGGATGAAATATTAGGATGTCTGTGACTAATTCAACTCTCAAATGACTCATCCAAACTATAAGTATATAGAAAAAGAAAGAGAAAGAGATAAGACCAATGTAGCAGTATGTTAATAATTGATGAATTTAGGTGCAGCGTATATGGGCATTTATTTTACTATTCTTGCAAATTTTCACTAGGTTTGAAAACTTTTCAAAATAAAATGTAATATAAGGAGTTTGGGCTTTATCCTAGAATCAATGGAATCCATGGAAAGATGTTAACCAAGGGAATAGCATAATTAGAACTCTTAGGTTACAAGGGATCAAAAGCCAATTAGAACAGGAAACTTACTGACTCATGTGATCAAATATGATGGGTGAGGCTGGTCTCTGGATTCCAGAATCTGGATCTCCTCAGGACCTACCACTCCACTTTCAACCCTTTCTCTCCCTCCTTTTACTCTATAACATTGACCTCATTCTTTGCAACTGCAGACACAATTTCTCTTCCAGGAACTATGGCCTCAGGTGAATGTGAGTTTATTGCCTTTACTGCCTGGGAATCCTCTGCTCCCACCTATTTGAGATTGACTAATCTTCAGGAAGACATTCTGATTGGTCCTATGGAGATCATAGGTTCACCACTTTGACCAGTCATTGAGTCCATAGATGTGAACAATGATAATTTGTACCCCTGATCCTGGTCCTGCCCCTGCCCCTGTGAATCTGTTCCTCCTCTTAGAAACATATGCCAAGAAAGGATTAGATTTCCAAGAGGTTTACTGAGGGGAATGCCAGCAAAAGATAAACTAGAAGGGATCAGGAGTAGGCAGGGAGAGGCTTCAGGCTGTAATGTAGGCCTGATGCCTATGAAAGAAGAGAGGAAAGGAAGAATGAGCAGGAAGAGCCTCAAGTCACAGCGCAGTTCTAAGAAAGCCTTCACCAAGCTAATAGAGGATTCCCAAATAGATTGCCATTGGAAAAGTACTACATCAGGCAGGAATGTCCCAGCTCTAGATCCCCATCATGCTCAGTCATTGGCTGGGAGCAGCCTGGGGAAAACACGGTATTGGTATGACACCATGGTGGATCCCAAGGTGCAGCAGCTGGAGCCTATCAGTCAATTATGCCCCACCTCCCCAGCAGGCTCTTTAGAAGGTCTGAACTGTATACTTTATTGTCGTTACAACCTGATGGTCAGAAAGGGAATGGGGGGAATGGAGAAAGAGGTGCTGGGCAGAAAAAGGATAAAAGCAATAGCTGTTACACTAGATTTCTCTACAAGGGAAAGAATCCTACATTTTCTTTGTCTTTCAGTCCTCAGTTCTTTGAATCTCTATGTCCTTACACAGTAATCAAAGTTTAGTAATTAAATTTAGATTCTGAAGATGATTACAAAAGAAGAGGAATAAAACAGATTTTATGAAATAATAGTGTGATCTTTCTCAGCCTAGATGGAGTGATTCCTTTGAGGGTAAAAACATGCATTTGATGTGTAAAGTCTAGTGTATTAAAATTCGCTTGTCTTATCACTCTAACTTCCTGTGATTTCTAATTAAACTTCAGGACACCTGTGAGGGTTTTTGTTTCTTATTTAATAGATGTGTGAATTAGTGGCAGAACTAGAACTAGAAAATAGGTTTCATCCATGTTCTACCCTTGTTCCCTGCCTCAGTCTCATCACATAGATAACCAGGGCCAGAACACACAAAGGCTGGATTTGCACTGAAAGATGCTGAGATGAAGGACCTGAATTTAGTTTGGAATAGAAGAAAGGTTCAAACGAAATGGGATGGTACAGCTGCAATGGAAAAGAGTATGGTTGTTCCTCAAAAAATTAAACATAGAATTACTTTATTATCTGACAGTTCCATTTCTGGACACATACCCAAAAGAATTGAAAGCAGGAACTTGAAGAGGTATCTGTACATCCATGTTCATAGCAGCATTATTCATAATAGCCACATGGTGTAGGTGTCCATTGACTGATGAATGAATAAAGAAAATGTGGTATATACATTCAATGGAATATTATTCAGCCTTAAAAAGGAAATAAATTCTTTTTTCTAAAATAGAAGCATAGTTGATTTATGATAGTATATTAGGTTTCAGGCATACAACATAGTAATTCAATATTTTTATAGATTATACTCCATTTAAAGTTATTACAAAGTAATGACTATATTTCCCTGTGCTGTACAATATATACATATTAGTTTGTATCTCTTAATCCCCTACCCCTATCTTACTCTTCCCCACCATCCCTCTCCCCACGGGTAACCACTAGTTTGCTCTCTATACCTGTGAATCTTTTTCTGTTTTGTTATATTCGTTGTTTGTTTTATTTTTTAGATTCCACATATAAGTGATAACAGAGTATTTGTCTTTCTCTGTCTGACTTATTTCACTAAGCATAATACCCTCTAGGTCTATCCTCGTTGTTGCAAATGGCAGAATTTCTTTTTTTATGACTAAGTAATATTCCATCGTATATGTATAACACATCTTCTTTATCCATTCATATGTTGATGGGCATTTGGGTTGCTTCCATATCTTGACTATTGTGAATAATGCTATTGTGAACATTGGGGTCCATGTATCTTTCTGAATGACTGTTTTCATTTTCTTCAAATATATACCCAGGAGTGGAATTGCTGGGTCATATGGTAATTCTAATTTTAGTTTTTTGAGGAACCTCCATGCTGTTTTCCATAATGGTTTCACCAATTTACAATCCCATCAACAGTGCACTAGGGTTCTTTTGTGTCCACATCCTCACCAAAGTTTGTTATTTGTAGACTTTTTGATGATAGCCATTCTGACAGGTATGAAGTGATATCTCATTGTGGTTTTGATTTGCATTTCTCTGAGGATTTTTTCTTGTGCCTGTATATCTTCTTTGGAAAAGTGTCTATTCAGGTCTTCTTCCCATTTTTAATTGGGTTGTTAATTATTTGATATTGAGTTGTTTATATATTTTGGATATTAACCCCTTATTGGTCATATCATTTACAAATATTTTCTCCCGTTCAGTAGGGTTGTCTTTTCATTTTGTCAATGGTTTCCTTTGCTGTGCAAAAGCTTCTAAGTTTAATTAGTTTCCATTTGTTTATTTTTGCTTTTGTTTCTTTTGCCTTAGGAGACAGATCCAAAAAAATATTGCTATGATTTATATCAAAGAGTGTACTGCCTATGTTATCGTCTAGGAATTTTATGGTTTCAGGTCTTACATTTAGGCTTTAATCCATTTTGAGTTTATTTTTGTATATGCTGCGAGGAAATGTTCCAATTTCATTCTTTCCCATATAGCTGTTCAGTTTTCTCAGCACCATTTGTTGAAGAGACTGTCTTTTCTCCATTATATATTCTTGCCTCCTTAAAAAGGAAGGAATTGCTGACATATGCTACCACACAGATGAACTTTGAGGACATACTACTAAGTGAAATAAGCCAGTCACAAAAAGACAAATACTGTATGATTCCACTTATATGAATCACCTAGAGTAGTCAAATTCATAGAGACGGAAAGTAGAATGCTAGTTGTCAGGGGCCATGGGGAGGGGAGAATAAAAAAATGAAATGGGACGACTTTGGAAAGCCATTTGAGAGGATCAACTAAAGATGAATTTAGTATATTCTAGAACCCAGCAATCACACTCATTGGTATATGCCCAAGATAACTGAGTGCATTTGTTCATCAAAAGACAGGGGCAAGGATGTTTATAGCAGCACTATTCATCTGGCCAGAAACACTCAGATGTCCACCCATGGGAGGATAGGTAAGTACTCGTACAGCAGAATACTATACAGCAATGGAAATGAACAAACTACTGCTACACACAACATGAATGACTCTCACACACATGAAGCTGAGCAAAAGTGATTCCATTATAAAGGTGGTAAAGTAATCTCTGTTGTCAAAAGTCAGCATAGTGGTTAATTCTGGGGAGGAGGTGGAGGAGCAACAGGGGGCAAGCATGAAGGTGGCTTCTGGGTGCCGGTAGTGACCTGTTTTCTCATCTGGATGGTGGTCACATGGGTGTGTTCACCTTGTGAAATTTAATTGAACTTTACATGTATCATTTGAGTACTCTTTTGCATGTATACCTCAATTTTTAAAAGTTTGTTAAAATAATTGGTCAGGAGTAATTAGGCTTCTACAGTCACCATAGAGTTTGAAATTAGTCTTTACATATATAACACTCAGAATAGATATAGTGGATAGTTTTGGGCCAAACTGTGGGAAAACAGAGAGCTTTTCTCCATAAAGCATGTATTGTTGTCTGACTATGTAGGAGTTAGTGGCAGACCCTTAGCATTTTAAAAATATGCTTCATGTTAAAAACACTTATGTACATTCACTCCTCACAACAAACCTGAGAGTAGCAATTGCTACCATCGCTACCTTCCAGGTGAGAAGTCCAGCACTCAGAAAACCCAGTGACCTACAAAGTTGTCTCAGGTAGTAAGCAGTGGGGTCAGAATTAAGCCCAGGTAAGCTGTAACCAAGCTTGTACTGGCTCATCCTTCCTGCTCTGCCTCCAAGTATCTTTTAGTATCTGGCAATGCCCCTCATTCACATGACATTGTGCCTGGGGAGTGTGGTTCTGATGAAATTATGTATATATTTCTATCTTAGAGAAAAAATTCTATAATTTTCCTTGGTGTTTACCATTAGATTTAAATTTTGATTGTTTTAATTTTTAATTCAGTACTTTGTTAGAATGTCAATACATTAAGGAGTTATTTTATTTAGGCTTTTACATTACAAAAAAGTGTAAACGACATTAAAGGAACTTGAGAAATTATGAAGTCTTCCATAATTTTGCCATCCCATTTAAATGGTAGTATCCCTTCTTCTAGATCTGCTCTTGTGTGTTTATTTTTCCCACTTTTTCCACTCAACAATAAGTATCTTAGAGTCTTTAAAACTACATTTATAGAAATAACTCTTTTTATAAGAGAGTAAAATTATTATTTAAAAATTGCAAACTGAAAAAACATGAAGAAAAAATGAAAATTAACTTAATTGCACAACTGAGCAAGAACAAGCACTAACAACTTATTGTGATATATGTGTGTGTGTGTGCATATATATATATATATATATATATATATATATATATACACATACACATATATCCCCACTTTTTAAAGATTCTTTTCCCATATAGGTCATTACAGAGTATTGAGTAGAGTTCCCTGTGGTATACAGTAGGTACTTATTAGTTAGCTATTTTATATATAGTAGTATATATATATCAATCTCAATCTCCCAGTTTATCCCTCTCTCCCTCCTTTCCCACCCTGGTAACCATAGGTTTGTTTTCTACATCTGTGACTCAATTTCTGTTTTGTAAATAAATTCATTTGTACCATTTTTTAGATTCCACATATAAGTGATATTATATGATATTTGTCTTTGTCTGGCTTAGTTCACTCAGTATGACAATCTCTAGGTCCATTCATGTTGCTGCACATGGCATTGTTTCATTCTTTTTTATGGCTGAGTAATATTCCATTGTACATATGCACCACATCTTCTTTATCCACTCCTCTGTCAATGGACATTTAGGTTGATCCATGTCTTGGCTATTGTAAATAATGCTGCAGTAAACATTGGAGTGCATTTATATTTTTGAATCATGGTTTTCTCTGGGTATATGCCCAGGAGTGGGATTGCTGGATGATATGGTAGTTCTATATTTAGTTTTTTAAGGAACTTCCATATTGTTCTCCATAATGGTTGTACCAATTTACATTCCCACCAACAGTGTAGGAGGGTTCCCTTTTCTCCACACCCTCTCCAGCATTTATTGTTTCTAGATTTTTTGATGATCATTCTGACCAGTGTGAGGTGATACCTCATTGTAGTTTTGATTGCATTTCTCTAATAATTAGTGATGTTGAGCATCTTTTCATGTGCTTTTTGGCCACCTATGTGTCTTCTTTGGAGGAATGTCTATTTAGATCTTCTGCACATTTTTTGATTGGGTTGTTTGTTTTTATGACATAGAGCTGCATGAGGTGCTTGTATATTTTGGAAATTAATCCCTTGTCAGTTGCTTCATTTGCAAATATTTTCTCCCATTCTATTGGTTGTTTTTTCATTTTCTTTATGTTTCCTTTCCTGTGCAAAATCTTTTGAATTTAATTAGGTAGGTCCCATTTATTTGTTTTTATTTTTGTTACTCTAGGAGGTGGATCATAAAATATATTGCTGCAATTTATGTCAAAGAGTGTTCTGCCTATGTTTTCCTGTAAGAGTTTTATAGTGCCTGGCCTTACATTTAGGTCTTTAATTCATTTTGAGTTTATTTTTGTGTTTGGTGTTAGAGTGTTCTAATTTCACTCTTGTACATTTAGCTGTCCAGTTTTCCCAGCACCACTTATTGAGGATACTGTCTTTTGTCCATTGTATATTCTTGCCTCCTTTGTCACAGATTAGTTAACCATAGTGTATGAGTTTATCTCTGGACTTTCTATTCTGTTTCATTGACCTATATTTCTGTTTTTGTGCCAGTACCAAACTGTTTTGATTACTGTAGCTTTGTAGTATAGTCTGAAGTCAGGGAACCTGATTCCTCTAACTTCATTTTTCTTTCTCAAGATTGTTTTGGCTATTCAGGGTCTTTTGTGTGAAACCATAATTTTGATAGGCACATCACAGCTGTTGGATAAAAGTATTTAAAAGGAGACTTTGCTGCATAATTTTTTCATTCTTAATGTTCTCTTCTAGTCTATTATGTATATAAATACAGTATAACTTTTTACATAATTTCAAAGATTATAAGTTTTTTAGGGGCAAAAAGCATTTGGAATCAAGTATAGAATCTAGCCTGAATCACAATGATGCTCACCAAAGGTGCTGACCAAATTTGGGGACAACCTGGTGACAGTTTTGGATTGTGGGTATCTATTATTTCTGGGTTAAAGAATATATGGAAACTGATATTTATTTATAAAGATAAAAGAATCTTTACATATCAAAGCAAATAGTCTTTGGCTGATGATAGGAAATAATAATATATACTTGAATTTGTCCCAAATACCTTCAGCTTTACATATGTACACACTGGCCCACTTGCCAGAAATTTGTCCACCACCAAATTTCTTTGTGGCATTCCCATGGTGGCTGTGGGTACTGGTGCTGGCATGGTTGCTGGGCTGCCACAGGCAATACAGAACTCTCCAGTTCCTGCCCTTACCCCTTCACTGTAACTGCTTTAAGGTTCTCCAAGGCTCTGGGTCAAAACCAGAGAGAAGAGGAATTCCCTCTTTCCCATTCCAAGGAAAGTAAAATATCCTCCTAGTTTTCCTTTATCCCAACATTATTATCAGGACAAACAACCATTTTATTTAGGAAAAATCTTTACCCCTCTCACTAGAAAGAGATTTTATTCTCTTGGCCCCAAGAAAGCAATAGCAAATTAGTTCAATCTTGGCTTGTCTCCCATAGTCCAATTCATTCTTTCTTATCTAGGATTTTTGGAGTGACAGATGCCCCAAAAGTGTAAATAGGTCAAATTGATCTCGCCTAAAATTAAAAAACAAAAATGTATTGGAGCAAAGAGCCATGACTTGTGTTCCAATCAGTTTCAGGCTGCTCACTTGGGAATACTGAGGAAGAGAGGGAGACAAAAATTGTAAAATCATGTTGCCGCTTGCTGTCTAAATAACAACCTCTTTGCCATTCTCCACTCGTTTAAATTCATGATAATGAGGAAGGCCCTCTGACTTGAAAGCAAAGATGCAGTTAAAATAGCTGGCTATACTATTATTTTCCAAACAAGTTATGTTCACCAAATGATAAAGAGGGTTAATGTTCAGCTTCATGGCTATGTTTTTTAGGCCTAAAATGATGCAGACAAGTGCTCAGAAACATGAAGACTCTGGAGGGTGTTGTGTATTCATAATTTATTAACACAGTTAATAAATTATGAGTGTTATGTATGTTGTGAGTTTAGCAGTTAAATGGGTCTCAATATAAAACTGTACCTTGTTGATGGAAATAAACAAATACAGAGCTACTTCATTAAACTTAACTATTATTTATGACATTGTAAATATGAATAAGGTTTTGTTAGAATTGTGTACACCTGTGATGGTACTTTTCTATAAAAGTGACCCATGGGCTTCCCTGGTGGTGCAGTGGTTGAGAATCTGCCGGCTAATGCAGGGGACACGGGTTCGAGCCCTGGTCTGGGAAGATCCCACATGCCGCAGAGCAACTAGGCCCATGAGCCACAACTACTGAGCCTGCGCGTCTGGAGCTTGTGCTCCGCAACAAGAGAGGCCGCGACAGTGAGAGGCCCGCGCACCGCGATGAAGAGTGGCCCCCGCTTGCCACAACTAGAGAAAGCCCTCGCACAGAAATGAAGACCCAACACAGCCATAAATAAATAAATAAATAAATAAATAAATAAATAAATAAAAAGCCAAGCCTTTGAAGCCCTTTAAAAAAAAAAAAAAAAAAGTGACCCAGAACCTCTTACCTTCTAAGATTATCCTGCACTTGCCATGTTTACCTGAGAATGAAAAAAAGAAACTTCGATTATGGGAATGCACCCTATTGTGAATGGAGATAACTCTATGCTTGCCTTCAACTACCCATGGTATCCTTTATTTCTTCCCCCAGTTCTCCCCTCTCCTCTGAATTCTCTCACTCCTAATATTTATAAGGCCCTGGAATCCACTATTTCCTTGGTGTATACCAGAATTATGTGCTCTGTGCATATCTGTGCAGCAGGGGAGGAAAGAGCTGGAGGAAAACACATGAGAAACATTGAAAAGCAGTGTGGAGGAAGTAAAATGAAAGTGTTCCACAGAAATTAATATGATAATACAAAGGGTTCGATAGTGTTTACAAAATCATAGAGCCTAATTTAATTGAAAAGAGATTAGATCATTGCCAAAATGGGCACATATTTATAATGTGTGTATCCTCAAATGAAAAAGAATAAATGGTTTAAGTAGATCAAATGTAATTTCTGATTAGACCCCTGCTGAGCTCTCCAACAAATTACAATTTGAAAGGAAGCCCAGTAAATTTGGAGTTTGGTTGAGTTTAAAATCTGATTTTCCGATTCATTTATACTTAGAGATGTTGTATTTTCTCTTCTCTGATTTCAAATAGAACAGCAACTGTGGACTGAAACTAATGGTAAAAGTAACAGTGAGGTTATAACAATGAAGTTTCCCCATTAAGAAAAAAGATTCCCCAGTCTTTGAATAGAATATAAATCATGTCAGAGTAATAGAGTGAATAACATCTCTTCTCAATACATAAATTGATTGCCAAAATCCTGAGATGAAAGTTTTCTTGACATAAAGAACTGAGACTTTGAAATATCTGTCCTAGTTATCTCTTAGGTTAGAAGTCCAGTCACCCATCTCTACTTCTGGAAAATGCCCTCCTCCATGATCTACATAATGGCACAGCCCTGGTTGATTAGACTGGGGCACCTGGGTCACCTGATCAATTTGGAACTAAGACTGAGAGCAAGCAGGATTAAGGACGGTGAAACCAGTAGTGTGTCGACTCGGAAGCCACTAACAGTAGCTGCTAAACCATGTGGGCTACAGAACATTAAAAAAAAAAAAGCTGGGAAACAGAATGGGAGAGAATTTGGGGGCTTCACCGGAGCATTCTGGAGTAGTCTCAGGTTATGGTGTGTTCCTGAAATCCAGCAAGTTTTGCCTTTTGGTTCCATGATGACCACTGTCATCTTTATAATAAACTTTTTCAGATAAAATTAAATCCAAGGGGCTTCTCTTACTTCCAACCAAGAAAGCCCCTAGACAACTTTTGGAAATGGAATTTTATAATTACTTACTTAAAGCTAAAACCATTCCTGTTTTAAATGTTAAGTTCAGACAAGCCTGATATGAGCACTAATATTAATTTTGATGTTTTAAAATGATGGTAGATAATTTAAAACATTATGTTCTTCTACAAAACAATAAAATAAACTAGCCAAAAATAGAGAAGGAAACTTTGTGCCTTTCCTTAAAAACTAATTGATACTTTTAAGAAAATTTCATATTCATGAGTCTTTCCTAACGTCTTCAAAGAGACTTGGCCATTCCCTACTTCTGTAGCAAAGCGTATTGCTATCATAAATGTATAATTATGCATAGCAATTAGCTATCCTTCCCTGCAATCTATTGCAGCTCTACTCAGCTCTAATATTGAGAATATGAGGTTGAAGAGGCTACAGGCCCAGTCCTCAAGGGAAGAGAAACATAACATGTCACATGGGACTCTCCCTATTGCTTCAATGTGCCTACATATTAGAGACAGGGCAAGGGCCATCTCCACAGGAACTGCTGAGAGATAGCAAAGTCAACCCTGTGACTCTAGTCTTTCATCTAAATTCGACGTAGATAAGATAAGCTTATATCGCTTTTTTTAAAGAATTTCTTTGAAGTTAATTTATAGGAGTAGAGAGTTTTATAACTATTCCCCTCCATTCCCTGTTAGGGAGAAAAAGGAGATTCCTACTGCCTCCCCTTAAGACAAGTTGGAGCTGTGGGGACCAGGAGGACAAGAAATACGTCCCCTGGACTTAAGACTTAGAACAAATGAGACTGTTTTAAGTCTCATTTGGAGGGTGGTGGAGGAAACAGCAATGACCTTTAAAAAGAGAGATGGTCATAATGGGAATGTCCCACACTTCCAGAGTTTGCTAGGGCAAGGGTACAGAGGTGTACTGGTGGGCAAAGCAGCCTCTGCAGAAGGGCAGCCAAGCCAGAGTCATCCTGAAAGGATCCAGTGTCAGAGAGCTGACCCGCAGGGTGAGGGAACCTGAGCTATTCTGCTGGAATGCAGAAGCTGAGGGATGAAGAGGTTCACAGAATAGTGAATGTTATGTTAGTGTTAGAATAGTTAGTGAGGTCATATCCACAAAGATCACTGAAGAATCTACAACGTGTTCATGATACAGCCAGCATTTCGGTGAGGGCATTCAATAGCCAAATGAGAGCTACAGATAGCACCAGTTAGATAAATAGAACTTTGCCTCTTTTCTTCTCATCCCTCTCCCTGACCCCAGACTTGGAGGCGCTATAAGCGGAAACAGAATTCGATGAAAGATGGAAATGCTGATATTGAACTTGACTACAGTTCGGCTGCAGCCTGCAGGCCTGCAAGCCTTGTAATTGCCCAGACTTGAGACTGAAGGAAGAGCCCAGAGACATCGACAGAGACATCAAAGGTTTATTAGATAGTGAATCTTACCCGCCCACAGCAAATGTTCTGGAGTGACACCCCACCATGAACGGTCGATGGCAAGAAGGACATGGCAGCAATCTTCTACTCAGGTGAGGAGGCCACTGTTTATAGAGGGAATTGATGTCAGGTTGGCTCACAATTAGCAGGCAAGCCAGCAACTGGGGCCATGGGAAGCACGTAAGCAGTTACTGATTAAGCCCTATAATTAAGAGGATTGGATTGTCATGTGAATGAAGCAGGGCCTGGTCAAGCAGGGGATGTACAGAGAGCAAGAGAACAACCATCTTAAATGACCTGACCATTTAACTGCATTTCTTAATGTCTGAAAACAAGACTGCTCTTTGATGCCTGAATATATTAAAAGTAATAAATATGCCCCAGATGTTACCAGGAAGAAGGGAGATCTGCCAATGTTTAAAAGCATTCGTGGGAGAAAAAGTCAAATTCAATTCATTCAATAGACCTGTCAAACAAGTAAAGAGATAATTAAAGAGAATGGCTTAAGTGTTGCTATACAGGTGAGTATGGGTTGTCGTGGAGAAAACATGGGGGAACCTGAGTCTCAGGGGAGCAGGGAACGAATCCGTGAGTTGAAATAACAAGCAGGAGTTTTCCAGGTAAAAAGAGTGAAGGATTGGAGGCGAAGGGCACCTGGGCTAAAGGAGGGGCAAGTACAAATTTCTAGAGGCAAGAGAAACAACAGCCCATGTTGGAAATTACAATTAAGTATGTTTCGAATATAGACTCTGATGGGTGAGCAGTGCAAGGCCATGAAGTATATACTGCGGTAAGGAGCTTGCATGTAATACTGGAGTCTGTGGGAATCCATGAAGTGGCATTTTTAAGCAAGGAAGGAATATTGTGAAAGGTCGTTGTAGCTGTTGTGTTCTGAGACACCTGGAGCTGGGCCCGACCTGTTAAAGAGCTGTAACAGGAATCAAGGTGAAGGACGCCAGTAGTTTGAACTCGAACTAAGGTAATGACAGTGAGAATGGAGAGAAGGTAACAGATACCAGCGCTCTTTAAGGAGTATCAATTGAAAGACTTGGGGATGGACTGGCTGAAGGAGTAAGTAGAAGGAAGGTTTAAGGATGCATGTTTCCAGCATGGACAACCAGATTTATTCAATCATTTAATAATTTATTTTTTAGCACTTCCAAAAGGCCAAGCACTCTTAGGAGTGTTGGGATACAGATGTTGTAGTAATTGGCAAGGTAACTGGATTGCATGGGAAATTGAAAGAGTGAGCGTAAACAGCTCCTTTAAAATAATTTGAAGGCTCTGAGGGGATAAAAGAGAGAGTAGTTAGTTGAGAAAGAAGAAAGTTGGGAAAAGGTTTTAGATTTTTAAGGATGGTAATGACTTGTATGTGTTGAAATGCTGATGGAAAGAGATTGGAAACAAAGTGGGGGGATGAAGTCCTGGGGGAGGGTGGAGGGAGGAACACAGGTAAGGTATTGATCTTCAGAAGGACCATTCCATTGGAAACAGCTGTGGGAAGAAAAGATGGGCACAGATGTAGGCTAATTTGTAGGGGGAAAGCCTAGGAGATGGATGGAGTTTGATCATCTGCTGAGAGTGAGGGCAGGAAAGAGTGGATGAATACAGGGACTCATGAAATGACCCATTAACAAAATCTACCTTTTTGTGAAAATTACACTATTTAGTCTGAATAAATAAATTTTATGGATAAACTGAATAAGGAAATGAAAAGAAAAAAATCACACAAATATTCAATAAATTATCAAGTGTTCAGTTTACTAATAACAAAATGAATAGTAACAGAAACTAAAACAACCATGAAATACTATTCCCCTTTATCAGACTGATAGAGGTTAAAAAGATGAGAATGCTCAGTGTTCCTGAGGATTTAGGGAAAACTTATTGGTAGGATTATAAAGGGCACTACCATTTGGAGAGCAATTTGGAAAAATGTGTGAGAATTAAAATTTGTGTATGCTTTGACCTGAGGATACTACTTCTAAAAATTTATTCTAAGGAATTGATTGAATAGAAACATACAGACATATGTGTAAAGATGTTCACAGGAGCATTATTTGTATTAATGAAAAGTAGAAAACAAATGAAATGTCTAATGATGAACCCTGATAAATATTTATCATATATCCATGCAGTTATTAAAAATAATGATAGAGAGCTACAGTGATTGACATGGAAAGATGACCACAGTATACTAAGTGGAAAAGCTGGTTAAAATATAACAGCTTGGGGGCTTCCCTGGTGGCACAGTGGTTGAGAGTCCGCCTGCTGATGCAGGGGACACGGGTTTGTTCCCCAGTCCAGGAAGATCCCACATGCTGCAGAGTGGCTGGGCCCGTGAGCCATGGCCACTGAGCCTGTGTGTCCAGAGCCTGTGCCCCACAATGGGAGAGGCCACAGCAGTCAGAGGCCAGTGTAATGCAAAAAATATATATATATATATAAAATAGCTTATTTTCTCACAGTTGTAAAAAAATATATGACTAGAAAAACACTGTTGGAGAAAATGTTCCAATGGCTTTTTTTTCTCTAAATATTTTTATATTGACTTTTTTTACACCTGACATATATTACTGTTTATGAAACAATAAAGCTAATGCCATTTTTGTTCTACAAAAATTAAAAGTAAAGAAGTGCCAATTAGGGAAAATTTTCAGTCACACCACTGCTTTGGGGTGAATCATGAAATGACTGTTTACTGTGCCTCTTCTGGCTCTCTCTCCTATGTTTTATGTGTTATAAAATGTGGTTGCTAACCTATTGACATACAAGATGGGGCTCTGGCCAGATGAATAATGAAGGTTTTCATCATTGCAGTCGCTGGTTAGGCCTCAGTTTCAAGGAAGACAAAGACAAACTAAACCAGAGAAATTGTCGAGCCCAACCAAAACCCATTTAAAAACTGCCTGGTGGTGTATGGAAAGGTCTGTCATGGTTGACCTGTTGCTGATGTGACTTGTGTTCCCACCAAAGGTAGATGTGCCAGCTATGGTTTCTAAGCTGGACTTTCCTCAGCAACACAAGAGGCTTCATTTGGAGTTGGAAAATGTCACCGACATAGATTATGGCTCTTGCCCCCTCATTTTATAAACCCTGTAAGTCTTCACCAATAGAGTTGCAATTTCCAATCACAGGCATTTCTCCTAATTTTGGTGTTGTAATTTTATAAAACAAATAAATAATATACTTTATTAATGTGGTATCTTGGTTGAGCATGAGATTTTGGGGGCTTGCTTTTCCACAAATTCATTTGATAGGTCACCAAAATTTATACTTTTAGCAACTTCATTTTGAATCAATATAATTCAAAGTGACATCAATAACTTGGCAAATGCAAGGTTGCAAATAATTTTTGATAATTTTTAATTATGAGAAAAGTTAAATATCTTTCTGTTGATGATTCTTACGGAAGAATTTTTCTAAAAAGATTGAACTCTTCATACAAATTAGTTTCATCTAAGTCTGAATTTATTTTTAAACATAAATTTATACAATGGCATTCTAATATTTCCTCTGACATTTTCTGTAACTTGTGGAAACTGAAAATGGCTTCATGATTTGTATATAATTCAAAATGGATAAAGACTACGTAGTACATAAATATATACAATGGAATATTACTCAGCCATAAAAAAGAACAAAATAATGTCATTTGCAGGAACCTGGATGGACCTAGAGATTATCATACTAAGAAAGTCAGACAGAGAAAGACAAATATATGATATCACTCATATTTGGCATCTAAATTTAAAAAATGATATAAATGAACTTATTTACAAAACAGGAACAGACTCACAGATTTCGAAAACAAACTTATGGTTACTAAAGTGGAAACATGGAGGACAGGGATAAATCAGGAGCTTGGGATTAACATATACACACTAAAATATAGATATATTTTATCTATATATAAAATAGATAACCAAAAAGGACCTACTGTATAGCACAATACTCAATATTTCTGCAATATCCTATATGGGAAAAGAATCTGAAAAAGAATAAATATATTTATGTGTATAACTGAAGCACTTTGCTGTACAACTGAAATTAATACAACATTGTAAATTAACTACACTCCAGTAAATTTTTTTAAATGCTTGTTTATGTATTCTATTGTTGTATTTTCATTTACAAAGAAAAATTAATTTAAAAAGTATTTTCCTCATTAATAATTAGCTCATTTGAAGCATCATATAAAAACAGTTTTCTTTACCATAAAATGCAACAATTTTAAATTTAATTTCTATTTCTAAGCCTCTGGATATTTGTTTCCCAATGTTACAGCAGTTTTCAAAACCAGAGACTCTAAATTGTTTACAGTCGAATAACTCCCTAATATGCTTTATTGCAATGTCCACTTTGTATGCTTTTATTTTATAATAATTTACTGACAAAATTTACTGCCTGAGTGCCAGCAGTTCTTGTCATGGTGCTTAGTCTGGAGAGTTAACATTTGTGCAAATGATGTAAACATGGGCTCTGGAGATGGACAGGCAAGCTGTTGTCCCACTGAAAGTCCTGGTGCTACTCCCATGTGAAACCCTTCCTCTCCTGGGCCACCGCCACTTCTACTGCTTCTGCTATTTCTGCTGTCACTGCCAACATTCTGGGCCCCAGTCTCTTGAGCCTGGACTCATCTTTGGGGTTCCACAGCAGATGTGGACAATGCACAGGCCAACTGGTCTGTGCTCTCATTGCTTGCTGCTTGCCATGTTCGTGGACCTGAGCGCACACATACACACAAGACACCTAGTGTATCTCCTCTGTGCACATACATGTTCCATTGTTCCTTCTGATTTCACTTACAAAACACAAGTTCAAAGAGCAAATTATTAAGAAATTCAAGATGGTGACAGCAGAGTATTAAGCTAAACATAGGGTCTATTCAAAGAGCTGCGTCCTCTGCAACTGGCCCTGCAGCTGGTCCCACCCACAACAAAAACCCATGCAGCTCAATAGGGAGGCAGTACCAGGGTTGAGGACCTTGCTGTAGATTAGTTTTGTCTGACTTAGAATTTCATGTGAATGGAATCAATATGTAATTCCAGAGCACTTTTAAAATGTAAGCTAGCTTTATTGAAGTATAATTTATATACAAGTAAAATCCATTCATTTGAAGGCACAGAATGCATTTTGTCTATGAGTTTTGACAAAAACACAGAATTTGGTAACTAACACCACCACAATCAAGATATAGAACAGTTCCATTATACTCCCACACCCACCCCACTCCCCAATGTCTGTCATGGAGACTAGAGTTGATAGAACAGAGATATACTGTTTGGGAAAGATGAATTCAGATTAATGCAACAACCCTCAGCATGATATGGAAATTGATTTGGGAGTTTAAGGAAAAAGAAGATGACCAAATTAGTGAGATCTGGTATACAGAAGGGGTGGACTGTTAATGGTAAGAGAAAATGTATAAGGAATTTATCAAATACATTTTAAAAATTTAGGGCCATTGTGTATTTTGAATATTCTGACTATATAAGGATCTAGAGTTTTCTGAAATACTGGAGTTGTCTCTCATTTAGATTCAAATTGACACTATTGAATTGATTTCTGACTGTTACCTCTGAAATCCTTCTGTGTAACTCAAAATAGCATAAGTGGAGGGGTATATGGACAGGACTGTACACACACACACACACACACACACACACACAGGTGTGTGTGTGCACGTGCAATCTATGTGCCACAGCCTGAGGCAGGCGGGGATACCTTATCACAGAGGATGTTTGTCATGGGTGCACTTTTTGCTTCAACCTGGAGAAAATCCTCAAGGTGTTATAGATTGATTTGTTGTCTTGATGAGTTGAAATGCTCACAAGTGCATCACTTAGGTATATGAAGGCATCACGTAGTCTAGCTAAAAAAAGAAGAAAAGAGAGATAAACCATAACTCTACAAGACAAGAAAAATAAATCAATGTAGACAATGTATTTGGGGCAGCAGCTTCAACACTTGATTGCATGAAATGGCAGGTGGCAAAAGTAAGCCACAAATGTCCAGAACAAGTTTTTTCCTATTATTCTACTGTGTAGGCCAACTGAATGGGGTCTACATTTTACACAGCTAAACCTGAGAACTCTGGCTGCCCAAGCAGCATAACTGGAGTGGGCCAAAACATTTCACATCAGTTCTCTGCAAATTGCCAGAATTGAATATACCCAAGAAAAAATTGGTGTCTGTATGTGCACAGAAACTCATATTCCCAATTTATTATTTAAATAGGCATTCGGTAGATTTTTATGGTGTGTTTATGAGGTGGTGTGTGAATAAAAATTAAATATGCATGTGTTTTTGTTATATGGGCCCAAAACTTAATTAAATAATTAAGGCTTTGATTATTGAACCATGATGTTGTCCTTCTATTTTTCTGCTCAATGATGCTTAGATTTTGGATTGCTGACTGATGTGAGGCAATTTTCAATGTAGAGAATGTTTGCTTCTGGATACAGTGGGATTATCTTGAGGGACATAACTGCAGGAAAAAAAGGCACTGGGACTTGAGGTTTGGGAAGGCAGGAAAAGAATGCATCTAGAGGAAGAGTGAGTGCTGGATAAATGTTCATGGGGGAGGGCAAGCACAGTCAAATAATAACATCAGAAATACTGCTTAGACATTACCTTGTAAAAGACTGAATGGAGATGGGGTATATATTAGTTTGATATTCAACTTCAAGTGCTCTATATTATTCCTTTAGGGCATACATATATGTATGCACTGTAGTTTGTAATTTGATTTCTGAAAGTAACTGAGATACAACCCTTTGTAATCCATGAATACATGGGCTGTGAACCATGCCTGGAGGCTCTTAGAATGACTTCACCAAGTAATGGCATGCCAATTTTAACTTCGGTTTTTATGGCAGATTTTATGGAGAAGGAAAAAATAACTGTATTTATTAAACTGACAGTGACTAGAATTATCACTGATCGAGTTTTTTGAATTGCAAACACTGCTACCACTTTAATACATGTGCCTTTTGTCTAGGATTCTTTTGTCATGATATAAGGACTATCTGCCTTTATAATTTATTTATTTGGGTTCAGGTAAATCCAGAGGATGTGATGCAGCATTCAACCTGAGTGTGATCTCAGTCTGGAGAGTCTAAACACCAGGACAAAATAGGATTTATCACAGCATCTAGTCTGTTCTTGAATGTTCTGTTAAGCCCTTCTATTTAAGAAGAGTAGAAAGGAAATAGAAAAAGAGGGAAGGAAGAAACCAATATTTAATGAATACCTATTATGTTTGGTCAAAATTGTTCTCAGAGTCAATGCAGTGACATCCACCCACACTGAATGGGTTGCCATGAGTGAGAGTAAAATGAGAGATCTTCCCTATGTGTCTAGGAGGTTTGGAAACACCCAAACTAGCAAACACAGTTATCCAGCAGTCATCTCAAGGTGATAAAAATACAAAGTGATTGGATATTTTTGAGCAGAAATTACTTCCATTGTAACCCTCTTTTAGGGAGAGATGGGGTGAACAGAAAGGAGCATTTTTTTTTTTTTTTTGCAGTACGCGGGCCTCTCACTGTTGTGGCCTCTCCCATTGCGGAGCACAGGCTCCGGACGCGCAGGCTCAGCGGCCATGGCTCATGGGCCTAGCCGCTCCACGGCATGTGGGATCTTCCCGGACCGGGGCACAAACCCGTGTCCCCTGCATCAGCAGGCGGACTCTCAACCACTGTGCCACCAGGGAAGCCCAAAAGCCTGCTATCTTGACCCCACACTGGACCATACAGATGGGTAGGACATGCTCCAAGCTCCCTGCTCGGTGGGCTAAGGCTTTGCTAGGTCTGTCTCATAGTTTACCTTCTCACTTAAACACATCCTGCTTCCTCCCACTTCCTTTCATGGGTTTGATCTCTAACAAATACAGTGAACCCCAAATTGTCTCAGCATTACTTCCTGAGAACCCAACCTGCAACCGTGAGTAATAGTATCTCAGATTACTTTAGTGGACAGACATCTCTCAGGATGTCTCAATAGTCAAGATACATGTTACTTGAAACACTTCTCAGAGAATACCTTTGGTCTAATTTCATGCTCACAAATTAATTTTCTACTATCTGATTCCCACATGGTTTCACTAAAAGGAAAGAACGCCATCTTAAGCATCTAGTTTATTTGACAGTTATATTTTTTTATTATAAATGAGTAAATTAGCCTTTTGATAAACTCAATCTCTGCAAACCTTATTAATATGAGTCTGTTCCTGGGACATGTTCTCATTCTCAGAGTGCCCACGAAATCAGTGTCCTGACCATATAAGATTCAGGACCAAAATCTGATAGCAAGGTCAATGTTATGGTAGTGGACATCTGTTATTTTGTCTTTCTGGAAACCTATCCTCTGAGAAACACTTCTGCCTTTCAGGCTTTGGGATTCTTTTGGCTCTCTCAAACATCACTACCGCCACCACCACCATCATAGGGAGAGACCTGCACCTCAAGCTTGACTGATGAAGTTCCCTCTTCTGGAAATTTGACTCTCCAGAGGAGATGCGCACGGAGCAGAAGGTAGTTGGAGCTGAGTCATCTGATGGCAATGCTCAAGAGATTGTCCTTGAATTTCTAATACTGTGTTTCCTAAAACTGTCCTAGTTTGTATATTCCCAAGCTCTTTGTTCAGCTCTCTGTTCAATTTGTAAATGACTCCAGCAGTCTTCTAACAAATGCCTTTTACCTTCCAGGTTAGTCAATGTATTAGTCAGGTCTAAGAAAACAGAAACTACTTAAGTGTTCTGGAATCATATACAGGGAGTTGTTACAAGGTGAGAGAGGATCTGTGACGCCAACCCCAAACTGGGAAACAGCGCAGAGATTATCCATAGTAAGAAGTTACTCTCACCCTTAGCTTGGAGGGACGAATGTTGTTATCAGAGCCCAGGGGCCTGAGTTACCTGGAAGAAGCTGAAACCACAGAAGACCTATTTAACATGAACTAGAGCAGTGAAGGAGACCCAGCTGCAGTAGGAGCAGCTGCTGGAGAAAGAGAGGAAGAGGAGAAATACCCTGGCTTCTCCCTTCCTCCTGCCCTCCTAACTCCTACCAGCACCTCCCAATAGCCACAGCCAGCTGGCTGGGAGCCTGGGAATTGAAGCCTACCAGGTTAGCCCAACTACAGTACAGAGCCCAGGGCCAGTACTGTCAGGATACCCTTCAGTCACCTGCATGGAAAACCTCCAAATGATATAGCCATTTGGGGGACCTATGGCAGCAGGCAGCCTATATTCCTTAGATGGTCATTTCGACCATGAATTGTGCACCTTAGAGGAATGGTAATTATATAAACCAAGTACTGTGCCATGCACTGTTTACATTCTTTATTATAAAGCATTTCTAAGTACCCAATATAAACCCACTTAGCTCCGGGGAATTGGCATTAAGACGGGCTGATTTTAAATCATATCCATTTCAGGCAAAGTTTAGGTTTTGGTACAAACTAATTAAAATGTAACCATAAGGAAGAGAGGGTGAAATCCTAATCAGTATGACTATAACAGAATTCATTCTTTTTAATTGTGTCCCAATGTGGCTGGTTTTCTAGAACAAATCATTTTTCATAGTTTAAATATCATGAAATTTTATCAAATACTCATGTGCATTTTTATGGGTGAAGAAAGTCATTTTAATAGTATATTTTGATGATGGAATTAAATAATGGCTCTGACTCCAAAATTCAATAGTGTTAGATTATCATAAGAAAGATGATAAAATATTCATTTCTTTGTAATTAGTCTGAGTTAGAGGTAAAATGAGAAAAAGGCCTGTAGCCTTTTTCTGGTTTAAGAAGGATGCTTTCTACAAAAGTGGAAGAGTGGGTTTCCCTGGTGGCGCAGTGGTTGAGAGTCCGCCTGCCGATGCAGGGGACACGGGTTCATGCCCCGGTCCGGGAAGATCCCACATGCCGCGGAGCTGCTAGGCCTGTGAGCCATGGCCGCTGAGCCTGCGCGTCCGGAGCCTGTGCTCTGCAATGGGAGAGGCCACAACAGTGAGAGGCCCGCATACCGCAAAAAAAAAAAAAAAAAAAAAAGTGGAAGAGTAAATGCACTGTGTTTAATAAAGAATACAAGGTCATAAAACATAGCTACTTCGCTAATCTGCTGTCCAAGTGTCAATTTGTCTGCAAGCAAATATCACCAGTTAAGGCCCACACTGTTTCATCACATATTTTATTGCTATCCCATGTTTATTTTAGTTTTCACATAGCCTGAAGTTCAAAAGCAGAAATTCTTTGAAACCTAACCTATCCTCACACCCCCTGCCATAATTATGGGGAATTTGAGATTATGGCTTAGTTGTTGACTTTTTATCCACTATAAAGTTAAAGTTCCTTGTGTTTTCTGTGTCATAAACCTCTTTGAGAATTTGAAAAAAGACATAGATGTCTTCTCTAGAAAGAAACCTCCACACATTTGCAGACTGACACTGAATTTGCATATATTATCCAGGGGTTCATGGGCTTCTCAGAGTGCATCTTTAGACTTCAGCATGAGAGCAACTGATTCAAAAAGTAGATGGTTATTTCCAACTTGGAGTGGATTCGGGGAGTTGAATGGAGATTCAAGGTGAGGGAGAAATAAAAAGACTTCTTAGTTTTTCTGGATTTAAATATTTACAGATTGGTTTTAAAATGTAGTTCTAGGATACTAAACATACCCATACCCAAATATAATTTTAAAGTGATGATTTCTTGGTACCATGTCTTTAAAGGGCAAATTGGTGATATGTATCAACAGCCTTAAAAACGTTCATAGATTTTGATGCAGCGATTCCAATTTCAGAAATCTATCCTCAGGAAATATTCAGAGATGGAGACAAAGGTCTATGTCCAAGGAAGTTTATGACAGTATTATTTATGAAAACAAGAATTTGGAAACAACTTAGATGTTTAGGGGAAAAAAGTGATGGGCAATTAAATTAATTGCATCTATGCAATAAATTATTTGCAGCTATCAAAATTTATGTTTTACAAACAAACGAACTCATAGAAAAAGAGATCTGATTTATGGTTACCATAGGCAGGGGATGGAGGGGTGGGGGTTGGGGGAATTGGATGAAGGCAAAAAAACTGAGAAAGAAAAGAAGCTATGTAAAAAATGAAACTTTGCAATCTCTGTTTATAGATATACTATAATTTTTGAAAAATAAAACTATTGAAAACAAACAAAAATTTACTTTTAATAAGAACATTTAATGGCATGGGCAACTACTTAATATCTAAAGTCTAGTTAAAATGGATAAAATTATTTACATTATCTAAATTATAGAATTAAAAATTGATGGGAGTGGGTTTTAAAAGCTGTACAAGGACCTAATGAAACTTAAAAGCTTTTACACAGCAAAGGAAACCATAAACAAGATGAAAAGACAACCTTCAGAATGGGAGAAAATTTTTGCAAATGAAGCAACTGACAAAGGATTAATCTCCAAAACTTACAAGCAGCTCATGCAGCTCAATAACAACAAAACAAACAACCCAATCCAAAAATGGGCAGAAGACCTAAATAAACATTTCTTCAAAGAGGATATACAGATTGTCAAAAAACACATGAAAGGATGCTCAACATCACTAATCATCAGAGAAATTCAAATCAAAACTACAATGAGGTATCACCTCACACCGGTCAGAATGGCCATCATCAAAAAATCTACAAACAATAAATGCTGGAGAGGGTGTGGAGAAAAGGGGAGCCTCTTGCACTGTTGCTGGGAATGTAAATTGATACAGCCATTATGGAGAACAGCATGGAGGTTCCTTAAAAAACTAAAAATAGGGCTTCCCTGGTGGCGCAGTTGTTGGGAGTCCGCCTGCCGATGCAGGGGACACAGGTTCGTGCCCCGGTCCGGGAAGATCCCACATGCTGCAGAGCGGCTGGACCCGAGAGCCATGGCCACTGAGCCTGCGTGTCCGGAGCCTGTGCTCCGCAACGGGAGAGTCCACAGCAGTGAGAGGCCCGCGTACCGCAAAAAAAAAAAAACAAACTAAAAATAGAACTACTATATGACACTGCAATCCCACTACTGGGCATATACCCTGAGAAAACCATAATTCAAACAGAGTCATGTACCAAAATGTTCATTGCAGCTCTATTTACAATAGCTAGGACATGGAAGCAACCTAAGTGTCCATCGACAGATGAATGGATAACGAAGATGTGGCACATATATACAATGGAATATTACTCAGCCATAGAAAGAAATGAAACTGAGTTATTTGTAGTGAGGTGGATGGACTTGGAATCTGTCCTACAGAGTGAAGTAAGTCAGAAAGAGAAAAACAAATACTGTATGCTAACACATATATATGGAATCTAAAAAAAAAAGAACCTAGGGGTAGGATAGGAATAAAGATGCAGATGTAGAGAATGGACTTGAGGACATGGGGAGGGAAGGGTAAGCTGGGACGAAGTGAGAGCATGGCATGGACATATGTACACTACCAAATGTAAAATAGATAGCTAGTGGGAAGCAGCTGCATAGCACAGGGAGATCAGCTCGGTGCTTTGTGACCACCTAGAGGGGTGGGATAGGGAGGGTGGGCGGGAGACACAAGAGGGAGGAGCTATGGAGATATATGTATATGTATAGCTGATTCACTTTGTTATAAAGCAGAAACTAACACACAACTGTAAAGCACCTACACATCTACTTTTTTTTAACTCCAATAAAGATGTTAAAAAAAGGCTGTACATGTGTAAATGGTGGGATTGCACATTATTTAAAATTTTTTCCTCTCTATATTTCCGTATTTTTCAAGTGGTTTTACAATGAATTTTTTATTTCATTAATTGAATAAGCCAATATTCATTGTATGCCTATTATGTGCTAGGTACTATGCTATGCATATATCTAAGTAATGTTAGCACTGTTAGGAAAAAATAAAACAAATGAAACCTGTATGTTTCATCTAAAACACCCATCAGACACCTGAAATTTCTCTTGTACTGATTCCTGTGTATGTTTTACTTACCCATTATGATGTAACTACTTGTAGGGTAGAGGATTGCATTTAACCCACATTTATTGGGTATTTTTTTGTATTGGGCACTGTTCTAGGCATGAACTTGTTCAGCACTTTTTAAAGTTCTCAGAACTACTCAAAGTCCTGTAGAGTACTTTGTAAATTCCTGTTGAATTATATTCTAATGGCAAAGAGAAATACATTTGGACTTTGGTATCAACTGAATAAGATCAATCCTAGTTCTTTCTCTTAATAATTTTGAGATAATGATATCTTACCTCAGTAAGAGTGTTTCTTCTTTTTAAAAATGGAGCTAGTATTACCTACCTCAAAGTGCTGCTGGGGAAATTAAATGAAATAATGCACATAAAATATCCATCATAGTATGAAGGAAGTAGCTGACCTTAATAAGGGTTTCCTTCCCATTCCTTATCTACAGGTTGAACCATATGTACCTAGTGCTAGTCAACCATTTTTAATCTACAAAAATGGCAGTTTCATATAGTTCAATCTAATAATAATGAATAGATGTGCTATATAGTAGGGCCCTTGAAGAATTATATAGAGAAGGTATAACTACAGATTGGAACAGAGATTGATATAACTATGATGAAATAATTCAGTGAAATTCTGAGAACTCAAGATGTTGCCTAATTTTAATCTGGGTATAGCATTCATAACAGCTATGTTTTAAAAACAAAAAGAGCAGTGATATCCAGGAAACCATATGCACTACTGAGGGGTGGGGAATGTCTTCTTAACTAAGACTGGAAACCTGTAAGAAAAGTCAGACATATTTGACCACATAAAACTTTTAAAAATCATATTAAAATACTATGAATAATGTTGATTGATTGATTGATTGATTGTGTTTCATCCCTAGAATGTGAGGTTCTAGAGGGAAGGGATTTTTGTCTATTTTGTTCACTGTTAAATCCTCAGTAAATAGAATAATGAATGTCTGGCACATAGTAGGTATCATTACCAACAAAATACTATAAGCAAAGTCAACAAGTAAATAATAGATGTGGAACAAATATTTACAATGAGAGAACGAAGAATTAATATTTCAAATGCAAAAGAATCCTGAAAAATTAACAAGACGGGGACATGAAACATAGGAAAATAGGAATTCCAATATCCAAGGAGTATATGAAAATATTCTCAAACTAATACATAGCATTACCACTTCAGACTGGCAAAAATTAAAAAGATTGACAACTTGTATTGTTGATAGGAATGTGGGGGCAAGTGTACTACCATACAGGGCTGGTGAGAAGATGAATTGCCTCAGCTACTGTTGGGATGCAATCTGATGAATTCTGTTAAAATTTAAAATGCATATACATTTTGATCCACAAATGTTTCTTCTGGGTATCTGTTCCATAACAATGAAAGCAAAAATACCATTATAACTTACATACAGAGATGTTTATTGCAGCATTATTTTAGAGGCACAAAAGAAAAAAGTAGAAACAAAGAGATTACCTACCCATCAATAATGGAATATTTGAATAAATTATGACACATTACAATATAAAATTCTATGCAGCCATTAGAAAGAAAGTCATTGTTGAGAAAATGCAAGATTCAAAAATACGGGTTCCAATTTTTGAAAAATAATGACAAACCTCTCTATGTGTATTTCTATATATTATGAATATGTATGTAGATATTTATTTATGAATACCTCAGTATAAAGGGTAATATGAAAGCATATACAGTAGGTTGTTAACGTGGGTAAATTCATGTCTATGAGGAGATAATGTGGATTGAGAGAGGGGTGCATGGGAAAGGAAAAGCTAAAGCAAAATAAAAACTGCATTAAAAAAACAGGATGTATGATATGATCACACATCTTGAGTTTATGTAAAATTATATGTGACTGTTTACATGTACAAATAATTTAAAAGAAAAAAGTAACAGAGCAAAGCTCAGTTTCACTGAGCCTCTGGCCATTTCAGCACAGCCTACATGTCTTGGTACAGCCATAAAAAGCACTTTAATTTGACATTGACATGGAAAATAACACAAGGCAGCACTGCCAAGCCCACTATGAGGGGTGGAGAGGGATGCAGTTCCATCATGAGATGAATCAAAATGAGTTAAGGAAGCCCAAAGAACAAGCTTCTGCAGACCATAGAAAAAGTCAACTAGCAGAAAAAAACCAAAGTACAAGATAATAAAGCCCTCCGCTGTGAAGCACATTTGTTAGAGGCTGACACTAGACTCTAGTTAAACTCCATGACAGAGAGAAGCCCTGAAGAGAAGAGGAAGACTTGAACTATGTCTCCCACTGGCTGATTCCTAAGGTATATTCAAGCTTGAAAAGTCCATGATTGCAGAATTGCAATGGGAATGCTCTAACATTTAGGATACATACATAGAATTTTGGAGCCCGATGGACTTTGGAGGATTGTCTAGTAGTAGGTCCAAAAGGTTCTTTAATTTAAATTTTTTTATTGTTGTGAAATATATCTAACATAAAATTTACCATTTTAACCATTTTTAAGCGTATGTTTGAGTGGCGTTAAGTACATTCAGTGTTGCGTCAAATGTCTCATTTCAGTGGGCCCACTGGGGGACACTGGGTGAGGGTATACAAGACCTTCCTGTGTTTTCTTTGCAACTTCCCATAAATTTGTAATTACTTCAAGGTTTTAATTTTTTTTTTAAAGAAGATGTTGGGGGTAGGAGTTTATTAATTTATTTTATTTTATTTTTGCTGTGTTGGGTCTTCGTTTCTGTGAGAGGGCTTTCTCTAGTTGTGGCAAGCGGGGGCCACTCTTCATCCCGGTGCGTGGGCCTCTCACTATCGTGGCCTCTCTTGTTGCGGAGCACAGGCTACAGATGCGCAGGCTCAGTAGTTGTGGCTCACGGGCCTAGTTGCCCCGCGGCATGTGGGACCCTCCCAGACCAGGGCTCGAACCCGTGTCCCCTGCATTAGCAGGCAGATTCTCAACCACTGCGCCACCAGGGAAGCCCCTAAAATTTTTTTTTAATGGGATGCTTGTGTGTGCTTCAGGAGCTTCCTTGCCAATGCAGGAGAGGCAGCATGAGGAAGATTCCAGGTGTAACCTCTACTGCCCAGCTTCACTCGGAGTGACTCCGCTTCATCTTCTTCACATGCTGTGGTGCTACAGGAGATTTCTGAAGTTTCATGTTAAAAAACAGTTCCATTATAAAAAATAGTTTTGAAAACTGCTGACTCTATTATTTATTTTACTGGTAAAGAAAGATTAGTTTTCCAATGTTGCTAACCTAATAAATGACAGCTAGGATGCAATTTCAGGTCTGCTGACTCCTGGTCTGGTCCTCCCTACACTATACAATTGCATCCATTGAAAAATGAAGATTTTTTTCCCTTCCCAGCTCTGCCACCATTTATTACAAGTTAAAGTAAACATCTTCAGATAGCAACACAGGTAATGTGTGTATTATTGACATGGAGGAAACTGTAGTTGAGAACAAATCTAGAGGCTCAGAAACCTAGGATATCAGATACCAGTATCTCCAAGTTTGTAACCTCAATCAGGTATGCCTTAGTCCTGAAAGTATATGCAGTGAAAGGTAATATATCTGAACCAGATCTCAGAGGAATTTAAGAGAAAAATAAATGAATGCCTGTTTTTCAATTCAATTAGCAAATATTTAGTAAGTGTCCACTAAGTGCCAGGGACCATGACAGACACTTGGGATGCGATGGTAAGAAAACAAGACACGGCCTTTTCTCTCATGAGCTCACTGCCTGCAAGGATGGAATACACAGTTATTAATCCAGTAATCAAACTAATGAATAGATATTTCAACTGAGTTAGAGGAGAAAAAGAGATGAAACCTAGTACAATTAACATGTATAAACAGAAAATGACCTAAAAACGGTCAGAGCAAGCTTCCCTGAAGTGGTTTGAACTGAATCCACAAGATAAGTGAGCGTTAACAGGATGTGTTTATGAAAAGCTACTTGTAAATAAAGTTATAGCTTAATTGTTCATTAGGGAGGCTTTATTTTTATTTTTTTAACATCTTCATTGGAGTATAATTGCTTTACAATGGTGTGTTAGTTTCTGCTGTATAACAAAGTGAATCAGCTATATGTATACATATATCCCCATATCCCCTCCCTCTTGCATCTCCCTCCGACCCTCCCTATCCCAGGGAGGCTTTATTGAAAAGATAACTTTTGAAGAGAAGACAGTATTGTTTAGGTTCAGCAAATATACTACCTTCCTACTGTCATGCTCCCTATCACTCAACCAATCAAATTCAGCATTCTTTTCTAATAAATCCTGATACACCATCTTGATAGAGGTTTCAGACAGCCCTTGCCAAGCAATCAGATTTGGCACTCAAAATGAAATGTATTTGCCATCTTAGGTATAGTGAAAAAATATCTCTGACCTCAAATTTGGAAGTTCTGATTTGTAGGTGCACAGCTTCAACTAATAATATAAGGGGACCGGCCAACATACAGGCCATTCACCTCAGTCCCTGTGGGGGTTAATTTTATGTGTCAACTTATTTGGGCTAAGGGGTGCCCAGATAGCTGGTAAAATATTATGTGTCTGTGTCTGTGAGGGTGCCTCCAGAAGAGATTGGTATTTGAATCAGTAGATTGAGCAAAGAGGATAACCTTCACCAAGGTGGATTGGCATTATCCAATCCACCTAAAGCCTGAGTAAAACAAAAAGATGGAGGAAGGGTGAACTTGCTCAGTCTGCTTGAGCTGAGACATACATCTTCTCTTGCCCTCAAACATCAGCGCTTCTGGCTCTTGCACTCAGACTGGGACTTAGACCATCAGCCCCCCCAATTCTCAGGCGTTTGGACATGAATTCAATTACATCACCAGCTTTCCCAGTTCTCCAGCTTGCAGACAACAGCTTGTGGGACTTCGTGGTCTCTAAAACCATGGGAACCAATTTCTATAATGAATACACATATCTTATTGGTTCTATTTCTTTGAAGAACCCTGATGAATACAGTCCCCAAAGAAACAACAAATACTGCTACCCAATCTTATAAACTGCATGAGGGAGTCTATGGGGTGAGCCCTCTTTGAATTCCACTCTCAATTTATGGGTGGGAGGGTTAGCCCAAAAAATGTGTCCTTGGATAGTACCATTTGTGAATTTGCCTGGGGAATTACAAAAGTATTTTGCTGAGACTTGCAAAACGAAAACTAAGAAGACGGCAAGTATCAAAGGCGTGAAATTTCAAGACAGAAGGTCTGATATTAAAACTTTACAGAGAGGTTGATGGCACATAACTTAAAATTTGTGGGTACTCCCTCCTCTTCAGATCACAGCGCCGTGACAACGTTCTCGGAACAGTAAAGAACCGATTGTACCTCAAACTCTGGCTGATTTGGAACATGGCTGCTTTCAAGAAGTTCTGTTTATTTCCGGCTTGAAAATGAATATTAACACCATTTTTATAATTTTTCTCCTAACCTCTACTATCTGTAAGAATGTGTGCTTGCCAACTGAAGTTTTGCCAATCATGATACTCCCGCAGCTGCCAGAGGAATACTGGATTTCAAAAAATATTTTTCTTTTTAAAATTTTTATCTCAACACATGGTAATATCTTTAACACTGGCTGTTTACCATTGAATAAGATGTTTTTCATATCCCATGTTCTCTTTAGAGCCACCCTGGTACCCTTTCAACTTAATACCTTTGTTACCATCAGCAAAGCCCTAGTAAGGTGATCCACAGGCTCCAGAGTGAACTTGTCCTCAGTCTGTCTAGTTGAAGAGACAGACACTTGATTCAGGATGAAATTTTTGTGCTTTTCACTTCCATAATCTTATGATAGATAATTGTCATTATGCTAATAATAATAATTGTCATTAGCATTTCATTACATACCTTACCGAGCTACACATTCATCAACTGCAGTCTTTCATATCAGTGCCAAGTTGTATGAGAGTACAGAGGGGATTTCAATTTAATAGGTATAAAGGATGCTAATAGTAATTTCACTAAGTAAGTGTGTTGGCAAATGACACAAGTAACTCTGGATGTTGGCACAATTTCATTTACTCCAAAGAAAAATGAAGGTTGTATCTTCTGTGTATCTATTGTTGTTTTTATCTTCCTCTCCTCCCTTAAGCTCTCAGTTTGAGAGGTGTAGAGGGGTGGAAAGGCAAAAGTTAGATAGTGGTGCTCATCAGCGCTTAG